>NW_027361728.1:76262500-77462500 GCF_039654945.1 Dendrobates tinctorius | reverse complement strand
AATGATGCAGATGCAACAAGTCATTTACAAACCTTAGAGCTTTATCTATAATGGAGTCTGAATACTAAAGGACTATTATTTACTGACCAGCACTTTTTCAGATTTTGATTTAGGTCTTGCTTACCCTTATTTTTGACTCATATAGTTGTGCTCCAAAGTTTACACACCCCTGCAGAATTTTTGCTTTTTTGACCTTTTTTTCAGAGAATATGAGTGATAACACCAAACCTTTTTCTCCACTCATGGTTAGTGGTTGGGTGAAGCCATTTATTGTCAAACTACTGTATTTTCTCTTTTTAAATCATAATGAGAACACAAAACATCCAAATGGCCCTGATCAAAAGTTCACATACCCCATTTCTTAATACCGTGTATTGCCCCCTCTAACATCAATGACAGCTTGAAGTCTTTTGTGGTAGTTGTGGGTGAGGTTCTTTATTTTCTCAGATGGTAAAGCTGCCCACTTTTCTTGGCAAAAAGCCTCCAGTTCCTGTAAATATCTGGCTGTCTAGCATGAACTGCGTGCTTGAGATCTCCCCAGACTAGCGCAATGATATTGAGGTCAGGAGACTGAGATGGCCACTCCAGAACCTTCAATTTGTTCTGCTGTAGCCAATGACAGGTCGACTTGGCCGTTTTGGATCGTTGTCATGTTGGAACATCCAAGTACGTCCCATACGCAGCTTCCAGGCTGATGATTGCAAATTTGCCTCCAGTATTTGCTGATAACATGCTGCATTCATCTTTTCTTCAACTCTGACCTAGTTTCCAGTGCCTTTGTAGCTCACATATCCCCAAACCATCAGCAATTCACCTCCATGCTTTACAGTAGGAATGGTGATCCTTTCATCATAGATCTTATTGACCTCTCTCCAAATGTAACGTTAATAGTTGTGGCCAAAAAGTTCAATTTTGGTCTCATCACTCCAAATTACCTTGTTCCAGAAGTTTTGAGGCTGTTTTACATATTGTAGATTAATAATAATAATAATAATAATAATAATACATTTTATTTCTATAGCACCGACATATTCCGCAGCACTTTACATTTCAGAGGGGACTTGTACAGACAATAGACATTACAGCATAACAATAATCACATAGATCATAACAAATACCAAGAGGAATGAGGGCCCTGCTCGCAAGCTTACAGTCTATGAGGAAAGAGGTAGACACGAAAGGTGGGTGGTAACAGTTGCCCTGATTGTATGGACCAGCCATAATGTTAAGTGTGTAACAGTACAGACACAGAGGGCTAATGGATGCATAAAGCATGTGGGAACATGATGCAGGGAACCTGGTTATGGTAAAACTTTTGGCTGTGCCACACAGGGATAGATTAGGTTAATGTGTTGAGGTAATAGGCCAGTCTGATTAAATGCATTTTCAGGGCACGCTTAAAATTGTGGGGATTGGGGACTAATCGTATTGACCTGGAAAGTGCATTCCAAAGAATTGGAGCAGCACGAGTAAAGTGTTGGAGACGGGAGTGGGAGGTTCTGATTATTGAGGATGCTAACCTCAGGTCATCAGTAGAACGGAGGGCATGGGTAGTGTGGTATACTGAAACAAGGGAGGAGATGTAGGGTGGTTCTGTCCATGGAGGGCTTTGTGGGTGAGGGTAATAAGTTTATACTGAATTCTGGAGTGGATGGGTAGCCAGTGTAATGACTGGCACAAGGTAGAGGCATCGGTATAACGATTGGTGAGGAATATGAGTCTGGCTGCAGCATTCAAGACAGATTGGAGAGGGGACAGTTTGGTAAGAGGGAGACCGATTAGAAGAGAGTTACAATAGTCGAGACGAGAATGAATAAGAGAAACAGTAAGAGTTTTTGCAGAGTCAAAAGTAAGAAAAGGTCGAATTCTAGAAATGTTTTTGAGGTGCATATGACAAGAGCGAGCCAGTGATCGAATGTGGGGGGCAAAGGAAAGCTCGGAGTCAAGTATGACCCCAAGACAGCGGGCATGTTGCTGGGGAGTAATAGTGGAGCCACACACGGAAATGGCAATGCCGGGTAAAAGTACATTAGTAGCGGGAGGAAACACAAGGAGTTCAGTCTTTGACAGGTTCAGTTTCAGATATAGTGAGGACATTATGTTAGACACAGCGTTTAGACAATCGCCGGTGTTTTCTAGAAAGGCTGGCGTGATGTCAGGAGAAGAAGCGTATAATTGGGTGTCATCAGCATAGAGATGGTACTGGAAACCAAATCTACTGATTGTTTGACCAATAGGGGCAGTGTACAAGGAGAAGAGGAGGGGGCCTAGAACCGATCCTTGAGGAACCCCAACAATAAGGGGAAGGTGAGAGGAGGAGTAACCGGCAAAAGATACAGTAAAGGAGTGGTCAGAGAGATAGGAGGAGAACCAGGAGAGAACAGTGACCTTGAGGCCAATGGAACGGAGCATAGTGAGGAGGAGCTGATGATCCACAGTGTTGAATGCTGCAGAGAGATCCAAGAGAATTAGCATGGAGTAATGACCATTTGATTTAGCTGTTAGTAGATCATTAGAGACTTTAGTGAGGGCAGTTTCAGTAGAGTGTAAAGTGCGGAAACCGGACTGGAGAGGGTCGAGAAGAGAGTTATCAAAGAGATAGTGGATAAGACGGGAGTGGACCAGGCGTTCCAGGAGTTTAGAGATGAAGGGAAGATTAGAGACAGGTCTATAGTTAGTGGCACAGTTTTGGTCGAGGGATGGTTTTTTAAGTAGTGGATGTATGATGGCATGCTTAAATGAGGAGGGAAAGATACCAGAATAGAGAGAGAGGTTAACTATTTTAGTTAGGTGAGGGGTGACTGCAGGGGAAAGGGACTGGAGGAGATGTGACGGAAATGGGTCACTGGTGCAAGTGGTTGGGCGAGAAGATGCAAGGAGCCTGCTTACTTCATCTGTGACTGGTTCAAGATCAGAGAGTGAGCTAGATGCAGTGGGGGAGGGAGGACAGTGCATGATATGAGGTGATTGGGAGATAATTTCCTGTTGAATCTGGTCAATTTTTTCTTTGAAGTAATTGGCCAGATCGTCAGCTCGGAGCTCCGTGATTGGGGCCTGTACTCTTGGGTTGAGTAGAGAATGAAAAGTGTTAAAGAGACATTTCAGGTTATTGGACAGTGAGGTGATGAGGGTGTTGAAATAGGTTTGCTTGGAGAGGTGAAGGGCAGTGTTGTATGATCTAAGCATAAACTTATAATGGATGAAATCTTCGTGTAGATTGGATTTTCTCCACAGGCGTTCGGCGCACCTGGAGCACCGCTGCAGGAAACGAGCTTGCAGGGTGTGCCAGGGTTGTCGCCGTCTGTGTTGTGGTGTTCTATTTATAGGGGGTGCAAATTCATCCAGGGCACTTTGAAGTGTTTCATTGTAATGCTTCAATGCAGAATCAGGACATGAGAGGGAGGAGATAGGGGCCAATGAAGACTGCAAGTTCTTCATAAGTTTCTGGGTGTTAATGGCCTGTATGTTTCTATAAGTATGGACAGTGGGGGTGACCTGAGCAGCCTGGCAGTTCTTGATAGAGAATGAAAGAAGATTGTGGTCAGAGAGGGGAGTTTGCAAAATCATCCACTGCACAAAGCCGAGAGAAGACCAAGTCGAGAGAGTTTCCGTCTTCATGCGTTGGAGAATTAGTAAGCTGCGAACGGCCAAACGAGGAGGTTAGAGATAAAAGGTGAGTAGCAGATGGGGAGAGCGGAAGAGCAATGGGGATGTTGAAATCTCCCATGATGAGGGTAGGGATGTCACAGGAGAGAAAATGTGGAAACCAGGTGGCAAAATGATCCAGGAACTGATGGGAGGGGCCAGGAGGACGATACACCACCGCCACTCGCATGGAGAAGGGGGTGTAGAGTCTGATGGCATGGACCTCAAAAGAAGGGAAGACTAGTGAGGGTAGTTGAGGGATAACCTGAAAGGTATATTTTGGTGATAGGAGCAGACCAACGCCTCCACCTGCTCTATTGTCTGATCTTGGGGTATGAGAGAAGTGTAGTCCACCATATGTAAGAGCAGCAGCAGCGGTAGTGTCTAACTGCTGGATCCAGGTTTCAGTAAGAGCCAGGAGGTTAAGAGAATTATAAATTAGATTAGATAGATTAGATCTCTAGATTAGAGATTAGATACTTTGCGGCATTTGAGCAGTAATGGCTTTCTTCTGGCGGCTCAACCATGCAGCCAATTTTTCTTCAAGTGCCTCCTTATTGTGCATTTTGAAACAGCCACACCACTAATTTTCAGAGAGTCCAGTAATTCAGCTGATGTTATTTGTGTGTTTTTCTTTGCATCCTGAACCATTTTCCTGGTAGTTGTGGACAAAATTTTTGTTGGTTTACCTGACTGTGGTTTTGCTTTTACAGAGCCTCTGATTTTCCATTTGTGAATCACAGTTTGGACGCTGCTGACTGGCATTATCAATTCCTTGATATCTTTTTGTATCCCTTTCCTGTTTTATACAGTTCAACTACCTTTTCCCATAGATCCATTGACAATTCTTTTGCTTTCCCCACGACTCACAATCCAGAAACATCAGTGGCTGGATGATAGATGCAAGAGTCTGTCTGGATCCGAGAAACTCACTCCGCTTTTTGCACACACACTGATTACAAGCAAACGGGTGAGAATGTTACCTTTAGTAGCCAGTTAAACCCATTTGTGTCAACTTCTGTGCATGTTTTCAGGCCAAAATCACCAGGGTATGTAAACTTTTGATCAGGGTCCTCTGGATGTTTTGAGTTGTCATTATGATTTAAAAAGAGAAAACACAATAGTTTGACAATAAATGGCTTCACCCAACCACTAACCTTGAGTGGAGAAAAAATTTGGTGTTATCTTTCATGTTCTCTGAAAAAAGACCAAGAAAGCAAATATTCTGCCGGGTATGTAAACTTTTGAGCACAGGTGTAGATTGTATGCTTGTGAGCAGTAGGGCCCTCACTCCTCTTGGTATCTGAGTTATGTGTTATTCTGTAATGTCTTTATTGTCTGTCCAAGTCCACTCTGTAACATAAAGTGCTGTGGAATATGTTGTTCCTATAAAAATAGAAATTATTACTATTATTTTTTATTCTGCTCTTAAGACAAGATCAGAAATGGATTTAAAATGACAGAAAATGTGTAAATGCTTTAGTTGTATTTTTTTCTGAGTTTAGGATCCACTCCTGTTTTTTGGTTCAAAATAAATGGCTGAAAAATACATATCTACTATTGGAGTGTGAATGGGACCTAACTTGTCAGATTTCTGCCCATTATCTCAAAATTCATACACTACGGTATATCACAGAATCATAGAGCTTTTTTATCTAGATTTCTTCAGTCCTGTAATTCAGTGTACCATAAAAATACTATAGTACTAAAACAAGAAAACAAGGATAATGTTTTAAGATAGTAATGTTATTTATTTGAAAAAACACAAAAATGGTAAAATGTAGTGAGGACTATCTGTAATAGTTTTCTGTGTTAGTTAATAATAATAACATATTACAAATTAATAATTTTAAAAATCTATATATTTTGCAAAATGTTTTAATATAATTTCAAAGCAGATTTTTTGTCTCCATTGTTACAAACAACAAGCAAACCAAGATGAGTATTATTGGTAAAATATACACAAGCAGAGGGAAGTCCAGTCACCAGCAAAATGGAGTATTGGATAGAGGAAAATTAGGCTATGATATTAAAACCTTTATCCTTTATTATAATTTCATAAAAACATCTTGGGTCACACAAAAAAATGTGTGTGTTGTTATACCAGGGGCTTCATCGTTATTTCTCTCATTCTGCTTTCCCTGTTTGTTCACATGTGGCAGAAAAATCTGCGACTGTCCTTTTCTTCTGAAAGGACTTGTGACAATCCATCACCTTGCTCCCTAAGTATCCCCATTTATGTGTGTGGAACAGATTTTTTTTAGGCACTAAAAATATACAATAAATTATTGGTGGGGGAATATACCTCTTTGGTAATTTTGCACGGGTCAATAAACAGACAAATAAGCATCCAATCATTGGACAATGTAAACATGACAGCGATTAGCTAACGAAAAAGCACTTGACTGTTCATATTATTTATACAGCCTTAGGCTACTTTCACACATCAGGTTTTCGGTGTCAGGCACGATCCGGCGTCGTGCCGGAATGCCGGATCCGGCAAATGTTTTGTAAAACCTGATGTGCCGGATCCGGTTTTCTGCCGGATCCGTCTTGTTCTTGACAGACAAAACCGGATCCGTCTCATCCGGTTCATCCGTTTTTCTATCCGTTTTTCGACGGATTACGCCGGATCCGGTTTTTAAAATTTACCCTTGTGGCCTTCCGAACGGGATTGGCTACTGGAAAACTATATATAGCATGTTCCTACAGCCCTTCTTTGACAGGTTGTAGAGGAGAAAGTGCAGGTTGGAGAGAAGAGCAAGTTACTGGCGAAGATGGATGTTGTCATTGGAAATATTTTGAAGAATTTGGCGGATTTTATAGCGGAGGCGAATCGTTTGAGGGTGATTGTTCTGGAGAAGGAGAGAGCGAGACAGCAGCGCATCAGGCATCGTAGACGACGTTTGTGGATCCACCCCATCACAGCCAAGAGAATGACGCGTGGGGTCTATTCTACACTCTGCATGGACCTTCGACGAAACCCGGATAAATTTTTTGGATATGTTCGGATGAAAATGGAGAATTTTGATTACTTGGTGGAGCGCATTGCACACCTCATAAGAAAAGCGGACACCTATTGCCGCTTCTCTGTTTCACCCGCAGAGCGTCTGATGGTGACTTTAAGGTAAGCCACATTTATTGGATGTGATCGCATCAGAGCACACTTTCACTGCAATCTTGTTGGTGGTAGTTTGTATCTCCAAGTGTTATAGCTCAGTTTTGGTATGTAATGCTGTGATTTAAAACTAATTTATTGTTTTTTAATTCCCCACAGATTTCTTGCAACTGGAGAATCCCTTTCGTCACTGCATTTCCAGTACAGACTTGGGATTTCCACCATATCTGGAATTGTGAAGTACACATGCCGTGCACTGTGGGACTCCTTAGCTGAAGAGTTTTTACCAGAGCCCACAACAGAGAGGTGGATTGAAATTGCTGACAAGTTTCAACAGATATGTCAGTTTCCCAACTGCTTGGGCGCTGTGGACGGGAAACATATCCGCATTGTAAAGCCAGCTGGATCGGGATCGGAATATTTCAATTACAAGAAATATTTTTCAATTGTCCTCATGGCCATCGCTGACGCGGAATACAAATTTATTGCGGTTGATATTGGGGCCTATGGCCGCTCCAATGACTCTCAAGTTTTCAAACTGTCTGCCATGGGGCGTAAACTGTATGGAAACACCTTCCAGTTCCCACCACCTAGACCGCTGCCGCAAACATCTGGTCCACCTATGCCATTTGTCTGTGTAGGGGATGAAGCCTTCCAGCTGTCAGAACACCTTTTGAAACCGTACTCTAGCAGAGGATTGACAAGACCAAAACGCATTTTTAATTGCCGCCTCACAAGAGCAAGAAGAATGGTTGAATGTACCTTTGGTATTCTGACAGCCAAATGGCGGGTCCTATTGACTGCGATTAACCTCAAGACAGAAACTGTGGACGAGGTGATCAAAGCTTGCGTGGTACTCCACAATTTTGTTATCTGCAAGGAACCCATTTCCATTGAGGACACCTCTGAAGAAACCACCTTGCAAGATTACCATGACATTACCTCTAGAAGTTCTGTGACGGTTTCAGTAATGAGGGACAATTTTGCACTATACTTTGTCACCTCAAGGCAGAGTACACTGGCAGGATGACAGAGTATGAAAGATTTGTGCCCTAACCAAACTTGTGTACCTTCTGTACCAACAGTATATACCTTTTCCAACCAAAGTTGGCTATCTTGTCATGGTCTCTATTTTTAGCTTTAGGCCACAGGTGTGTACCTGGTTGTGTTTTATGCAAAGTATTTCACCTTTTAACAAAAGTTGTGTACATTGTTAGGAAATCACCAACAATAAACACAACTTTTCAGGTGAAATACTTTGCTTCAAACACAACCAGGAACACAACTGTGGCAAAAAGCTAAAATTTACCCACAGTTATATACCTGGTTTTGAATACCTTTTTACCTTTTAAATACCCTGTATTTAACCTTTTTTTAAACATATTTCGCCGCAGAAAGAAATGACAGACAACCAGTGTAAACAATAATTTAACTTTTATTTAAAATATTTTTTTTTGTGTAAACTGTTTTTAAAGTTAAAAAAACTTTTTTAATAAAGGTTTGAAACCAACCAAATGGGCATTTTTATTACAAAAAAAACATTATAACTCGGTGTAGTGTGGGGTGGAAATACTGCTGGAGGGGCTGCGGGACACTTCGACAATGGGAGTGTGGAGAGAGGACTGGGATCGTGGTGGGGAAGGAACAGTTAGAGGTGATGGTGTGGAAAAAGCTACAGAATGGGTGGACATGTGGGAGGCAGAAGAGGTGGTGGGCGGTGGAGTGGAGGGTTGGGCATGGACTGTAGGAGCAGATGATGTTGATGGAAAGTTGTATGGGGAAGGAGTTTGGTATGGGGAAGGAGTTTGGTACGGGGAAGGAGTTTGGTACGGGGCAGGTTGCTGGAAGTGGGGAGATGTCTGGTACTGGGGAGGTTGCTGGTACTGGGGAGGTTGCTGGTACTGGTGAGGTTGCTGGTATGTAATAGGAGGGGGAGGATGGAAAGTGGCTGGAGGGGGTGCAGGTGGAGGAACTACAGTGGTGGGAGGTGGAGGTTGGGAGGTAACCTGCTGTAGAGCACCGTGGCACGAATGCATTACATGCATCTGCTGGGTAGGAGATAGTGTTGCCATGCGCTCCACAACAGACCTGAAAAAGGTGTGGTTTGGCGAAGATCTTGCTTCTGAATGCATGGTTTGCAGAAGTGTCTTCACCTCCAGAATGCTGGAGTTGATCTGCTGAAAGCCTGCGGAGATTTGCTCTGACAAGACTTTTAGACAGTTCTGGAAAGATGCATTCAGATGCAAGAACTCTGGCGCATAACTCTTTTTCCTGACCCCTCTGCCGCTGCCGCCCAGTACCCGCAGGTGTACTAGAGGTGGCAGGGGCAGAAGGGTGGGGTAAAGGGAAAGCGATCTCCTCACCAGCAGCTTCATGTAATGTAGGCGGCCACGATGATCCTGTGCTGGTGGATGGGACAGATGGGTCGAATGTGTGGGAAGGCTGGGAATGTGCAGATGTACCGGGGCGGTCGAAGTGTCCCTCGGTGCCGGTCTCCTCAGGGATCGCCTCAGAAGGGTCCAATCGTGCAGGCTCCCGAGTGCTGCTCACCGTGCTGTGGAATAAAGAGGAAAAAAAACAATTAAAATAGTGACATGGTATGGCCCTGGCTGAAAAAAAAAAGTTACATCTAAACATTTTTTTGTCACATGTGGTGTGTAATATTTACCTTCTGGTGAGCATTGTTTCCCGGAGGAACGACAGGGCTCGTGTGTACTTGTACTTGCTCCTGCGTCCTCCAGATCCACTCGGGGCCCGCATCTCTTTATTGAACTCCTTCTTGAAACGATCCCTCACAGACCGCCACCGCTTCACAATTCTCTCCCCTGAAACGAGAAAGGACAAAGTGGTTAGTATACAACATCAGTGTTTCCCAAACATGGTCCCCAGGGGTCATGTTTTCAGGATTTCCAAAGTAAATAGAAATCCTGAACACATGATCCGTGGGGACCACGAAGACTGGAGTTCGGGAAACACTGGTTTAAATCAAGCAACCGGTACTGTATATACTTACGCTCTTTAATCTGGGCCCGAGCTTTGAGGTCCTCCCAGCGGTCCACAAGGAGCGAACAGATTTCCTCCCAGAGTCGTCGGGTAACGATAAGGTCAGCATGGCGGCGGTCAGCCATATTCCAGAGCGGCTCCCTTTCTCTGACGAGATCGATGAGGTGGTCCACATCGAGTCCTCCATCCTCACCGTCAGAGTCGGGAGCACGCTGTTAAAGAAAAAGACAAAAATAACATAATTAGCCTCCACAAAAGAAATGAAATAAAAAGTGCAAAAAAACAAAGCAAAAATATTTATACTTACACGCTGGTGACCGCCGCGTTGCTGTCGCCGACGACCCTGGGAGGCACTGCGAGGACCTCTTGGCCGAGCACCAGATTGGGAAGACTAGAGAAGAAAACAAAAAATGTTATGTCTTTGGATGTAGGCATTTGTTTGCTGTGTGTGGTCTGCAGAACATTGTTTTCTATGTGTTGTGTGTAGTGTGATGTTGTGTTTCTGCGTTTGATGCAAAAAACTTACCAATTGTGAGCCCACTCCAAGTGTCTGTCCACCCCTTCCTTCTTCTTCTGGGAGTTCCTCTTCATCTTGTGAATCCTGTTTTGAAATAAAAGGCAATGAATAGACATATATTACAGAGATGATGGATTTTGGAAATAAAAACTTACCGTCAAACGCTGACGATGCGAGGGAGGGCTCCCAGAAGATGATGTGCTGTCTTCCTGGTGGCCACACTCCATGCCTGTGGGTGGTGTTCCAGCTGCTGCCATTGCTGCTGCTGCTGCTGCATCTATTGGGCGGCTGTTGAATAAAGAGAAACAAAGGGCCAATGAATATCTTGATATTCAATAGCCCTAGTTTGGAGGAATGGGGGATTTGATAATTACCGTCTCTCATCTGCTGCTGGACTCCCCTCCCTTTCCTCAGCATGTTCCATTTGCTGCTCCATTTGGGGTGGTGGTGGTGCTGATGGTGCTGCAGATGTCTGCTGCCTTCTCCTGCTCCTGGTTCTTGGCTTGGGTGGCATGTTGGGTGTGGCTGAGGGTCCCACTGTCTTGCTTTTATATATGTCTTGTGGGCAGAGCTACTGAGCATGTTCAGACCAAAAAAAACGGATCCGGTTGTCGCCGGATCAGGCGCATTGCGGCGCTCATAGGCTTTCATTGTATGAAAAAGCCGGACACGCCGGATCCGGCGTGTCCGGCTTTTTCGCCGGAGACAAAAAACGTTACAGTAGCCGTTTTTTCCAGACGCCAGATCGCGTCACATTGCCGGATCCGGCGAAAATCGGATGAAACGCATGGCCATCCGGCTCGATCCGGCTCTAATGCAAGTCAATGGGGGGGAAACCGGATCCGGCATTGCATTTCGCCGGATCCGGTTTCTGTCAAAAGCGCCGGATCGCGCCTGACGGCGAAAACCTGATGTGTGAAAGAGGCCTAAGACCTGTTTCACACTTCAATTTTGTTGTGTCAGTTAAAATCCGTCAAAATGGCGGAAAGCGGATCCGTTGCTAACTGATATGAAGGGATGCCACCGGACCTTTTTTTTGACGGAACCGATGAATGAAGAATTTTAAAGGAACCGCAGCCCGGGGAGAGAGAGTGAGAGATTTTTCTGTCCGCCAGAAATGATTTCAGGGTTAAATTTCCGGCTGACTTCATGCCTCCGGGCATGCGCACTATAAAATGCGGATCCTGCAGAAAAAAAAACGTTGCATGGTCCGTCCAGGCATGTCGGCGGACGCAAAAAAAATTGACGGATCCGCAAAAAAACGGATCCAACGGATGGCCATCCGTCAAGATCCGCCGGTAATGCAAATCAATGGGGAAAAAAACGGATCCGCCAAAAAAAATGGCGGATCCGTTTTTTTGCAAAACGACGGATTTTGACTGATGGTCAAAAACGGAAGTGTGAAACAGGCCTAAGAAACAATTGTTGGCAGCACAACTTTCAGTGCAAACTGCCAACAATATCCAAACTATGTGGGAACTGACTGATCATATTAACAGTTCAATCCATGAAACTGTGGGACGACGCTGGTTTCTCGCATTGTTCCATCTTTGTTCCCTGACAACGTCTTGCATCACAGTAAGAAGCTACTGCAGGGAAGATAGAAACAGAGTGCGGGCACTGTGCTCACATCTCTCACAGATTCTGTCACCAAGACCATGGATCCAGGACATCTTCAGAGGGCGGCAAAAAACTGAATTTAGTAACTGCAGTGCCACCTTCTGATGATGTTGTGTTCTAGGAGAGCCGATAGACGATGCGGGGACTAAGTGCAGCCCCAGCCTTCTGTGATGTCCTGTTTTTCACACTACTCTCCAAGGAAAAGTTACAGAAAGTGTAGTGAAAAAACACATACTGTACATTTAAGTATTAGCCTGATAAGGAGAAATATAGGGTATTTTATAATGAAGCTCGTTACAAAAGCTGTTAGGGTGTAAAGATAGATATTTAGAAAAAAATGTTTAGGTCCTAGACCACTCCTTCAAATAGAGGTAGAGCTAGTTAGTTTCTACACTTTGTAGAGCCTGATGGAAACTTCTTCAGCAGCTCCTTCTGTATTCCAGAATTACAGTCTCTCGATGTCACTCTCAAAACTACACAGCACACTCTCTCAGTGGAGTCTCAGCCCTTTTCTTGGTCTCTTCTCTTGGCATCAGTGCACTGTTGTAGCATGTCCGGCAATCATGCATTGTCACGGGGATACTGAGACCAGGGCAGCCATCAGTACATCACTGCCCTTACTGGCCTATGGGGCCCGGTGAGCTGGTGACACATGGTGCAGGATGGGAGATCATATGGGGCAGGATGGGAGAGATCATATAGGCCAGGATGGAGACACAATGAGGCAGGATACAGACACATGGGTAAGGATGAGGGAACATATGGGGCAGGATGGGAAAACATAAGGAGCAGGATGGATACACATGGGGCAGGATGAGTGAACATATGGGTCAGGATGGGAGAACATTTGGGGCAGGATAGAAACACATGGGGCAGGATGTAGACACATTGAGGCAGCTTGTGAAAACATATGGGGCATGATGGGAGAATATATGTTCCTCGGACGCATGTTCAGATAAAATCTATTTAGTTTTCTATGTACTGAAAACCGCAATAAGGATGGTGACACATGGGGCAGGATGGAGACACATGGGTCACATCAGGCAGCCGCCAACCGCTCACACTGTAATCAGTGACAGCAGGTGTCAACTGATGGGATTAGTACTATCTCATCAGCCAATGCCAGTGACAAGCAGTCAGCTTTGTACCGCAGGTCACAGCCACAGCTGCGGGGTCACGCAAACATCTGACAGCGTGAGCCCATAGCACTCTGACTGACGGTAACGATCTTACCTGCGGAAATGTTACCGCCGATCAGAACCGCCGGTGTTTCTATCGCTGTCACACAGATGACAGCATGGAAAGCACCATAGGAAGTCCGCTAAAATGCACCATGTGCACAGAGCCTTATGCTCACGAAATGGCACTGAAGCCACATGTCCGCTTTTTATATGGAGAGGGACTTGTGACTTCGGCAGTCAGTGACATGTACCTTGTGTTTGGACATTGTGGATGGTTTCTACAGCCTGATTGGCTGCCGGAATCTCTACACATTAACTTGATTAAAAAAAAAGAAAAAATATGCACCCCCTCCACTCATCATACAGCACCACTATCCTAGCCAAAGTTCTCACAAAAGCATTAGTGTAAACTCGATCATTTATCAAATTTTGGCCACATTTTTCCGATTTTGAGGAAAATGCTTGGGAATCTGAACACAAATCCGAATCTGCAAGATTCGTGCCTACTTTAAGATTGGCGAAACTTTTCTGAAAAAGTTCTCTCATTTCTACACATAACATTGTGGGTTATAGTTAATTTAGTGACAAAATGCACAATTGGTGGAGAAAGGTTGAACTTTATGGACCTAGGTCTTTCTTTTTCACCCTATGTAACTATGTAGCATTCCCTTAAAGAAAAATAAATCAAAAATATCAAAAAAGACCATTGGATATTTTAAGGAAATGTTTAATAGGATAGAATAGAGTAGGGAAATTCTAAAGAGTCTATCTTGTGGTGGTGGCTTTAAAAATCTTTTGATCAAAACAAAAGCTGATGACTGTGTATGTGATCTGGTGTTCGATGGGAACTGTTAATGTGTGATCGGTGAGGACGTAGTGCAGAAGTGGAGTTTTTGCAAAGAATGGGCGGTGGGACTGTGGAAGGTTCGAGGGGTGGAGGCGTAAGTGGGGTCGAGCCTGGGTGGAGTCTCAAGGGGCTCCGAAAATTTTGCCAGTATGGGGACGTGAAATTCCTGGTGGCAGCCCTGACCGCGAGAGAGAGGGGCCAGAAGATCAAAGTGTCTGGTCACACGAAATCCTGCATTGATTAGAACTGCTTCACCATCCTATTAAACAGTGCAGGTTTTCCTTGCTCTATCATGGCAATGGTTAATCAGTTCAATGTTTGGAGTAGGAATTTGGAGAGTTGTTCATAAGATTTCTGCTTGGATGATTTACATTCTTATCCTCATCCTCTCCTATTTGGTATTTGGTTTCTCCTACCTATCCCTCCTTTGTGTTCCTGTTATTTTTTGAGTATATTTGTATGATTGTAGTTTTCTTTCATTCTTGTCTGTCTACCCTTGTCTGTCTGTTTAGTGTAATCCTATACACTTCAGCCTCACACCTCTTGGGTGGTGGAGGGAACACATAAGGTTTAAGATAGGAGCATAGCAAGGTACGTGACCCTGGCGCCCCCACCTTCCGGGATAATCCAGGGGACAGGGATAGCCTAGGGCGCCCCCTAATTCGAAGGATTAAGTAGGTGCCCACCACCTTTAGTGACTACGTGACATGTATACAGGTGTTAATCACAAAATTAGAATATCATCCAAAAGTTAATTTATTTCAGTTCTTCAATACAAAAAGTGAAACTCATATATTATATAGAGTCATTACAAACAGAGTGATCTATTTCAAGCGTCTATTTCTGTTAATGCTGATGATTATGGCTTACAGCCAATGGAAACCCAAAAGTCATTATCTCAGTAAATTAGAATAATTTACAAAAAAAACCTGCAAAGACTTCCTAAGCATTTAAAAAGGTCCCTTAGTCTGTTTCAGTTGGTTCCACAATAATGGGGAAGACTGCTGACTTGACAGATGTCCAGAAGGCTGTCATTAACACACTCGACAAGGACGGTAAGCCACAAAAGGTCATTGCTAAAGAAGCTGACTGTTCATAGAGTGCTGTATCCAAGCATATTAATGGAAAGTTGCGTGGATGGAAAAAGTGTAGTAAAAAGAGGTGCACAAGCAACCGGGATAACCGCAGCCTTGAAAGCATTGTTAAGAAAAGGCCTTTCAAAAATTGGAGGGAGCTTCACAAACAGTTGACTACCGCTGGAGTCATTTCTTCAAGAGCCACCACACACAGACGTATCCAGGACATGTGCTACAAGTGTCGCATTCCTTGCGTAAAGCCACTCATGACCAATAGACAACGCCAGAAGCGTCTTACCTGGGCCAAGGGGAAAAACAACTGGACTGTTGCTCAGTGGTCCAAGGTCTTATTTTCAGATGAAAGTAAAGTTTGCATTTCATTTGGAAATCAAGATCCCAGAGTCTGAAGGAAGAGTGGAGAGGCCACAATCCAAGCTGCTTGATGGTTTGGGGAATCATGTCATCTGCCGGTGTAGGTCCACTGTGTTTTATCAAGACCACAGTCAGCGCAGCTGTGGCGCCCCTGAGGTTCAGTCGCCACAGAGGTACTGCACCTCCTCCTGAGGTGTGGTATCCCACCATCCAGGTAAGGTGGAGACTCCTGACCACACTCCAACACCTGCACCCCACACCACAAAGTAGTGTCGCAAAGCACCTTTGGCGGCACCCTGCTTGGAGTATAGCAAAGCACCCATTGGTGGCTCCCTGCTTGGAACATGAAACGTGCTGGGAGGTTGGTGGAGTTAGATTAGATTACAAGGAGTGGGAAGAGTTTAGGGTCAGTCAGTCAGTTGGTTAGAGAGTTGGAGAGAATAAGATCCCCGGAGAGAGGGATAGATGAATGGAAGTGCTGCAGCAGATCCCAGTGACCTGGGTCTGCTGGCACGGGAAAGGAAGAGAGAGAGCAACGTAGACTGGAAGTCTGACTCTCCATAAAGAGGAAGATCAGTACGGAACGTGAGGAGTAAAAGAGAGCAGAGGACTTGGGTTAGAAGAGAACCCTTCCTAGAAGTTCTAAGCACAAGGCCGGGGCCCGGTCCCCGAGGTTGTACGGATACTAATGGTCCTGCAGCAGACACCGGAGGAATAGAAGTAGTGACCACTTTATTCCCACACAAGACTTGGGGGCACAACAGCAACATAATAGTGAGCCGGGACTTAGTAGCAAGGAGTCCCCGAAGCCGGCTACAGCTGTCTGCTGTACAAGTAGAGTTCATAAGAACATCGGACAGGAGGAACTCCAGTGTAACTCAGTACTAGGAGTACTTCACCTAAAGGCGCTATAAGAGGAGACGTTCAGAAAGGTACATGTTGGCGGAGTGTTGGAAAGGAGTATTACATCTGGCCTGGAGGTTGACTGAGTCCCTGACCCGGAGGACACGGCACGGAGGCAGGCACCTGTTTGTACAACAGACTGTGAGTAAAGCTTTGGAACTACATGCCCTGGTGTCCTCCACTTATTCCTGCGCCAACCTGCCCAGCACTGCTACATCTCTTGCACCTGACACTGCACCATCTACGTGTCACTCCATTTACTCTGCCCTGAGACTACAGCCCTGCCTGTGGAGGGCTATACCATCACTGCTGCACCACACCATCTGTCCCAGAGGATCTGTTTGCAGCGTCGGCTTATATCTTCATTGCCGAACACCACAGGTGGCGTCACGAATCACTTATAAACTTTCATCACCACAAGCACACTGAAACAATCCCTTTTACAATGGGCGCCCAGGGCCACGGGCCGGGTCACAGCTGCCGTGACATCTCCTATTGAAGCTCATCGGGCCCGATACCGAGTACCCCACAGCCCTGGGAGGGTGACCCACAGCCGTCTACCAGGAAATTTCAGAGCACTTCATGCTTCCCTCTGCTGTCAAGCTTTTTGGAGACGGAAATTTCATTCTCCAGCAAGACTTGGCTCCTGTCCAAACTGCCAAAAGTACCAATACCTGGTTTAAAAACAACAGTATCACTGTGCTTGATTGGCCAGCAAACTCGTCTGACCTTAATCCCATAGAGAATCTATGGGGTATTGTCAAGGGGAAGATGAGAAACACCAGACCCAACAATGCAGACTAGGTGAAGGCTGCTATCAAAGCAACCTGGGCTTCCATAACACCTCAGCAGTTCCACAGATTGATCACCTCCATGCCATAATGCAATAATTGATGCAAAAGGAGCCCCAACCAAGTATTAAAATAATCTTTATTTTTTGAGTGCCTTTGCTGAACATACATTTCAGTAGGCCAATATTTCTGATTTTAAAATCATTTTTCATGCTGGTGTTATAAAGTATTCTAATTCACTGAGATGACTTTTGAGTTTTCATTGGCTGTAAGCCAAACAGTAGGTTTATATTCCTGCAGAGACCAGCCATACCTCCGTAAAACTATATGGAAACTACATGCAGATGCAGCAGTGATGAGGAGTCCTGCAAGAGACAACCTCAGCGAGATAGCCTGATGCGATGAGAAGCCGCACAGTGAACATGGTAAATAGTTAAGAGTTACAGCTGTGACATTGACAATACTTATTACTCGAGTTTTAGGGGAGGAATGTTGTTCCATTGTTGTCTGATGTAGGATTCTGGTCTTTGTAGGATTTTTTTCATTTTGTAATGCGCCAATTGTTTTCTGTTGGTGAAAGGTTTGGCCTGCAAGCGACCAGTTCATCTGAACTCTTTTTTTAGCAAAGCAATCCTGTTGTGATGGATGCAGTCAGTGGTGTACCGCTAATAGTGGTACATCATATGGTTGCTATGGGGCCCATGAGTAGGGGTGGCCCAGTGCCAGCGCTGGGCAACCCCCCACTTTGCATCCAACTTTCAACTATTTCTGCATCTTAGGTACTGATACAGCTGAAAGTAATGTTGAAAGAGTGAACCTCGGCTGACGCTGCTTCCTCCTTCATTCTCCCTTTGTGTCTCAGCTCTGACGTCTCACTGTAGTGGGCACGATGACGTCATTACTTCGTGCCTGCAGTGCATAAATAGGGTTCATTATATTGTTTGTAGAACTTTGTGGGGGCCTAAAAGAGTTTGTAGTCTTATGTGGGGCTCACTATACAGTTTACAGGGCTATATGGAGGAATTATACACTTTTCACTGCTATAAAGGGAACATTATACAGTCTGCAGGGCTACATAGGAACCATTAAACAGTTTGCAGGGTTATGTGTGGGCCATTATACTATTTTGAGGGCTATGTGGTGGGCACTATATAGATTGCATGGCTTTGTGGGAGCCATGATACTTTTTGCAGGGCTATATGGGGCCATTATACAGTTTGCAGGGCTATATAGGGACCATTATACACTTTTCATGGGCCATTATATTATTTGGAGGACTAAGCGGAGGCTATTATACTACTTGGAGGGCTATATGGGGGCTATTATGCCATTTTCATGACTAGGTGAGGGCCATGATATAGTTTGCAGGGCTATATCAGGCCACTATGCAGTTTTTAGGGCTATGTGGGGGACCATTATACAGTTTGCAGGGCTGTGTGGGGGCCCTAGAACAGTTTGCAGGGCTATGTGGGGGTCATTATACAGTTTGCTGGGCTACATGGGGGCCATTATTTCTACACAGGGCTGTAGGGGGCATGATATAGTTGCATTTTTTTATGAGGGCTATGATAGTTTACAGGGCTGTGTGGAGGCCCTAAAACAGATATCATGGCTATATAAGGGCCATTATACAGTTTGTAGTGCTGTGTGGGGGCCATTATACAGTTTGCAGGGCTATATGTGAGCCATTATACAGTTTGTAGGGCTATATGTGGGTCATTATGCTACTTGGAAGGTAATGTGGGGGCCATTAAACAGTTTGCAATGCTATGTGTACATGGTACTATTTGGAGAGCTATAGTATGTAGGTGGCATTATACTGTTTAGAGGGATATGTGTTGCCCATTAAACTGTTTGGATGGCTATGTGGGAGCCATTATACTGTTTTGTGGCTATTTGTGGTCTATTGGACTGTTCGGAGGGCTATTGTGGTCCGTTATTGTCATGCCGTGCTCACCAGGAGGCGGGGCTTCGGTCCCGACGTCACTCCCTCCGGTACGGCGGTCCCTCTGGGGTTCCCGTCGGGTGCGCAAGCGCAGCTCTCGTCCCCGGGGCTCCTCCTCCATGTCACGTTTGCGCTTGCGCGCTCCTACCAGTGCAGTCTCCGGGTCGGTCCTCCCTATGGTAATGGAGGACCTGAACCGGAAGCTGTAGTGGTCATGTGCTTTCTGGCTAGGATCTGACCCGGAACCTGTCATGGTCATGTGCTATATCAGGCTACCTTCCCCTATGGGAGGTGCCTGATTATTGTGCTTCCTGGCTGGGTCTGCTGAGTCCCTGCCTGGCTGTGTGCTGTTCTCAGGTCCTCTGCTCTGTCTTGTATTCTATTGTGCTCTTATCACTCGTTCTGAACTCTCACTTGATTCATGCTCAGTTGTGCCTCCTGGCACACTCTCGTATCCTGTCCTCTGTCTCTTGCTCAGTCATGCCTCCTGGCATTCACTCTGTCCCTACGCTCCATTACACCTCCTGGCACAACTGCTGCTCCATTCAGTACTCTATCGTGCTTCTTGCACGCGTCCTGCTTTGCTTACCTCCGGACGTATTACTCGCTACACGCCATACGTGCTCACGTGTACCTGTCTCGCACTATCCTGTAGTTAGTGCACTTCCGTGTACACCCCTGGTATTCCTAGTACCCAGTACCGTTCTTCAGACATACTCACCCGTGTCTCCTGTGAGGCGCCCCTCTCGGTACCGGCTGCCGTCGTACCCGAACCCCTGGGCTTGCTCCTAATGGTCCCTGTATAGCGGTCGGTTCCACCTGGCAGTTCGCCCGTGGCCCCTCGGTGCCATGGCCCAGAGGGTCCTCTCCTGGAGTCTTCGGCTCCAGACCTACCATCCTAACAGTTATACTGTTTATGAGCCATGACACAATGTGGTGGGTTTTGTTGGGGCCATCATATTCTGCATAAGGTTGTATAGGGGCCATAATTGTTATGAGTTCATTTTCTCCTTCACCTCTGATGTCTGATGAACTCCCTCTGCTGGTGAAAGGAGGTAGTGAAATTGATCTGGATGGGAAGAACCTGTCATCTGAACAGGTGGAGTGTGATTGGACATCCGGAATTTCTGAGTGGATATAGGGCAGCCGACGCCCTGCTGGGTTGCTGGTGATCCTTTCTGCTCTGAGCTCTGGCGTCCAGTTTAGTTCCTGTCTACTAAAAGCTAAGTTTTTGCTCTGCTATTTTTCCATGAGATTTTGCCTGTTTACTTAGTGTTTGTGTTCAGCCTGCCCTGGTTGGGATGGGCTGAACTCCATTTTTGTCTCTGATCAGTTGATCTCTTTGCTCTGTCTTCAGAATATACCTGAGTGCTGATATAGTGATTTTGAAGTCAAGTGACTTCAGGGCCTTTTCTATCAGACGTGTTGGACATTATTTTTGGCAGGGTTTTTTTGCGTGATTGCAGCCAGCATCTTTTCTTTCCTTTCCTATCTAGTTAGTTGGGCCCCATCATTTGCTCATCCTGTCTTTCTGTCTGTGTTTGTGTTTTCATCTGTTTTTCACCGACAATACATGTTGGGGGCTGTCTATTGCTTTGGGGTCTGCTCTGGGGCAGTTTAGATTTCCCCTTTCTTTCTTTAGGCTTATTTAGCTCTCCGGCTATGACGAGGAGTCTAGGGCACCGTAGGAACCCCCCACAGCTACTGTTAGTTGTGGTGAATAGGATCAGGGGTCTGCAATCCGCTAGCTACCAACCTCTCCGGTTTTCTGGACTTAGCTTGTGTTTTGTTTTTTTCCTCCTCCGGTGACTCATTCATAACACATAATACTGTGTGGAGGGGCAGGGGTGGTCACTGACAACTTGGGACCCCTGTGCAAGAAATGTGTCTGGGCCCCCCTAATTTTATGGCGACAAAGCTACATATATAAACATACTTTATATATAGCCACACACACATACACATATATATCTTACATAGTCTCCTTTATTATGTACTAGCTGAAGAGCCCGGCGTTGCCCGGGCATAGTACTTAACTGTGGGTCCCGCTGTCTTCCTTAACAGCCCCGCTCTCCATCCACCATCACGCTCTCTCCTTCCGCAGCCCCGCTCTCCACCCGCCGTCCCGTTCTATCCCTCCGCAGCCGCGCTGTACATCCAAGTCCCAGTGTCCCTCCACAGCCCCACTCTCTTCTTCCACAGCCCTACTGTCCCGCTCTCTCCCTCCACAGCCCCGGTCTCTTTGTCCACAGCCCTGCTCTCCCGCTCTCTCCCTCCACAGCACCGTTCTCTTCCTTCACAGCCCTGCTCTCCCCATCCACAGCCCCATTCTCTTCCTTCACAGCCCTGCTCTCTCCATCCACAGCCCCGTTCTCTTCCTTCACAGCCCAGCTCTCCCCGTCCACAGCCCCATTCTCTTCCTCCACAGCCCTGCTGTCCCGCTGTCTCCGTCCACAGCCCAGTTCTCTTCCTTCACAGTCCTGCTCTCCCGCTCTCCCTCTACAGCCCCACTGTCTTCCTTCCACCACAGCCCCACTCTCCATGCACCACACGCGGTGATGCCGGGACCAGGAGAGTGGTGCGCAGATTGTTAGTTCGTCTGGAGTGGGCGGAGCTGGGTGGAGTTAGAGTGGAGCTGTAGTGCATGTGATTGGGCGACCTGCGGGGAGTGGCCCAGCGTGGCCAGAGTGGGTGGAGATTGCCGGATTGGGCGGAGCTGCAGCGCGTGTGCTTGGGCGGCGTGCGGGGGCATGGCGTAGCGCTGTAGTAGGCTGCAGTAGAAGCCGGGGACTAAATTTAGGCTGGGAAGCTGCAGGGGAGAGGGGGGATAGTGCAGTTGGCGATGGGGAGCGCCGACTTAGCCGGGACAGGGTTGGGAGGGTGCCGGCTCTATTCAGCCCCTGTCCTGAAGACTGTCTTGCTCCACAGCCCCGCTCTCTATGCACTGTCCTGCTGTATCCGTCCTCAGCCCCGCTCTGCTGCTTCGTGATTGGTTGGTGTCCCACTCTGCTGCTTCGTGATTGGTTGGTGATACACACACACATTCAGATTTATATATAGAGATAGTGCTGTCTCTTATTACACATCGCCCTCTTTTGTTATGAACAGCTCTATACCTTACATAACGGATTATATAGAGCCCTTTTTTTCTACATACTGTCCTCTCTTGTAAATTATATAATGCAATGACAGCTGATGGAACATGGGAAATCTTTTTTTCTTATGGAGGAGCTGATGATTGGTAGTCTGGTCATGGGCTGCTCCATCTGCCGTCATTTTATATTCTAACAAGAGAGGGGACTATGTAATAAATGAGGGTGCTATGAATAGCAAAAATAACAAGAATACACTATGTAAGAGACATTGCTGTACAAAACAGCCGAGGAAGCTATATACTATGGGACAACACCTTATATAACTAGAGAGGATGGTATGTAATAAGGGACAGTGTTATACATAATAAAAGAGGAAATTATGTAACTAAGGAAGGTGTTATACATAATAAGTGAGTACACTTTATACTAAGGGACTGTGCTATACATAAGTGAGTACACTATATACTAAAGGACTGTGCTATACATATTAAGTGAGTACACTATCTACTAAGGGACTGTGTTATACATAATAATTGAGTGCACTATATATTAAGATACTTTGCTATACATAATAAGTGACTACACCATATACTAAGGGACTGTGCTATACATAATCAGTGAGTACACCATATACTAAGGGACTGTGTTATACATAATCAGTGAGTACACCATATACTAAGAGACTGTGCTATACATAATAAGGCTACATTACTTTATCCGTGTGCATTGTCGGTGTGCAGCCCGCTTTTACAGACGCATTGAGCATGTCCTATGCTGATCCTCAAAATCGGATGAGAACAAAACATTCTCAGATCTGTGATTTTCCACAGATGTTTGAGTGTACCTATAAAACTCTGTGTGCCATCCGATAAAAAAATCTGGAAGCACACAGGTATATCACACAAATGTGAGAATGTAGAATAAGGGATTTTACAGATAACATTTTCACTTCAAGTCCTACCATACTTGATGCAGAATAATATTTACAACCAGGCATTTACCACTGACGTCTTGTCTAATTAGAGCCGTTTTCTGTTGTTTCTTCTCCATCTGGTCAGACCTTCATGTCGACATCTAACAGCCACGACTCGTCTTGTCACGATGATTGTCGCAGCCCTGAAAATAACAAGGTCACATGCATTGCATACATACTTGTGTCTCCCCCTGAATACAGATATGTACCCAACCATTAAAAATATAAAATGATAAGCAGCACTGTTCCCCTCAGTAACTATATTAACTGTAAGGCTATGTGCACGTGAAAATATGCAAGGTTTTACAGTACAAGCATAATAAATGAGATCCCTGAAGTCTCACGTGCACATTGCTTATATTTTCCTTGCAGATTTGCAGCAGATTAAAATCTGCATTATTTAAATTCCTGCAGCTTATTTTACCCATACTAATGGGGGAAAATACACAACAAAAGGATATCAAAAACGTTGCCAAAAAAATAAATGTGTTTTTATGCAGTTTTCTTCCTGCCAACACATTAGGATATGCAGCAGAATTTTCTCCTGCAAACGCAGAACATGTGCACATAGCCTTAGTCCCTGTCCTGTGTCCCCTCCATTCTTATAAGTCCTTGATAGCATCATAATGAATCTGGGGCTGAGGGAAGATATTATCAGGTACTGAGCATCCTCCGCCATCTCCCAATTCATTACAAGTCCCTGACAGCGTCTTCTCCCACCTTTCAATTCATTATAAAGGGTCTTATGCAACGTATTACCGCCTCTCCAACTCCCCAATAAATTTTAAGTCCTCGATAGTATCACAATGAATTGTAAGAAGGAGGAGGACTCTATCAGGGGCTTGGCACCCTCCTCCACCACCCAATTCATTTTACATCCATATCTAATGTCATCCTCCCCTCCTCCTGTTCATAAGTCCTTTATACTCCCATCCCAATCCTCTGCATCACTCATTATCCTCTCCCCCACATCCATCATTGTCCTCTCCACCACCCCATTATTGCCCTCTCCACCACCTCCATCATTGTCCTTGCCACCACCCCAATCATTGTTCTTCCCACCACCTCCATCATTGCCCTTTCCAACACTCCAATCATTGTTCTCCCCCACCCCATCATTGCCTTCTCCCACACCACCCCTATCATTGCCCTTTCCACCACCTCCATCATTGCTTTCTCCCCCACCATTGCCCTCTCTACCACCTACAGACACACACAGCACCACTCACCTCTCCTTACATTCCCCGCAGCATCATCGTCGCCGGCAGCTTTCTATCTGACACAGGTGTGTGCTGAATGCTATGTCAGCCAGCCGTGCTGCTGTGTCAGACAAGAATCGTGGGCAGGAAGCAGGATGGATCCTTGCAGCATAATTTTAATAGATGTCACTTGTTATTTTTTTGTAATTTTATTTATTTAGAAAGTTCTATCATAGAGAGATTCATAGCAACAATAATATGAAAAAGAGAAAAAACAGCTGCTTGGGATTATAAATCGAGCTCACATATATAAGTACACAAGAAAACAAGAAATATATTACATTCATATAAGGCTAAGTTTACATACACATTATAAAAAATGTCTGATTTTCATTCAGAAAAAAATGGTCAATTTCTGATGCTGATCTGTATGGCACTGATATGTTATCTGTTTATATATCATCAGTTATTAAAATTTACAAATATAGTTTCCAATGTTTAAAAATTGCAATGTATCCAAAAAAACAGATGCTGAAACTGTAAGGAGGTGGACCGGACCATGGGTACCTGCATGCTTGGTCCGGAACTGAAGGGGCTGCATTCTCTGTTTCTGGGGGCGAAGCCTGAGGGACACGGACCTTCCTCTGCTGCAGGAGGGAAGGAGACGAGAGACGGAGTTTCCTGGTGACAGATGGTGGCAGGGAGAGCCCAGAGAGAGCACGCTGACACAGGGGTATAAGAAGGAAAAGCGCGCGCTGCAGCAGGAGTTGGCGCCAAGTAAGCACAGCGTGCAGAGGAGAGCGCACTCTGTTTCCCCCTCCAGAGAGTGCTGGCCCTGTGACAGGCCGTGCTGCTGCTGCCCAGAATAGGAGCTGTGGTGCTGGGGGAATTAGCCGTGTCAGCAGAGCGGAGTGTGCGGAGCTGTGCCAGCAGAGCGGAGTGTGCGGAGCTGTGCCAGCAGAGCGGAGTGTCCGGAGCTGTGCCAGCAGAGCGGAGCATGGGGAGCTAAGCCAGGTTCCGTACACTAGGAGACAGTTTTACCGCACCCGCTCTGCCCAAGAGTGACCGTATACTCAAAAGAGACCTCCTGCTGTGGACTGAGACAGACCACATGCGGTGAGTGCCCTCTGTTTAAACGTGGACCAACCAGCCTCCGTGACCGGAGGAGACTCCCTTGACAAGCCTGAGACAGTCGCTAGTGCATACAGGCCGGCTGTCATGATCTCAGTGCGGGTTTGACTCGCACACGTGGGGTTAATGTCTGGAACCAGTGCTGATGACTGGCATTTCTGGGGTTAAAGGTTGTGTTCCCGGTGCAGGCTTACCTGCACACCTGGGGCTATGATTGTGGCCTCTCCCTGGTTCTGGGGGAGGCTTCTTATAGCCTCAGGACGCTCCCATCCCTGTCAGTTATACTTTCGCCCTTGGCATTGTGTGGTGACCCCTGAGTGTGTTAGTGCTGTGTTCTGGTTACTTGATTCTCTGTGTATGACTTGGTCTGTTCCCTGGATATCGCTTTGGATTCTGCCTGGTACCTTATATGTCTGTTTGGTTTTGATCTCTGCTTGGCCCTGATTATCCGCTCTGTCTCCTCCCTGGTACTGTACTGTGATCCTGTGTATGACCTTTGGCTTTGTCTGACCTCCCCTCCTGTACCTCGCTGGTCTGTACTGTGCATGACTTCTGCTTTGCCATAATCTGAGTTCTCTGGACCCTGACACTATTAGTTGAAGCACGCCTGGTCACCTCTGCTGCCCTGCTCCCCAGGTAACTCTTAGCACTGCTTCTGTACTCAGGACACACGCACTGGCTCTATGAGCAAGTGTAGTGCGGTGTCTCTGACATTATAACTGACCTTTTCAGTTTTTTTTTTTTTTTTTGAAGAAAAAAAAAAAAAAAAGGTGTGTGTTATCCTCATGGATCCCATGCAAGCCTTGTCTGATCAGGTCAAGCACCTGACCCAAATGTTCCATAAGCTCAATGTGGAACAACGCACGATGGCCCAGACCCAGCAACAGTTGGTGGTTACTGTGCAGGGGGCTGTCGATGCAGGGGCTTCTAGTTCTGGGGGTAGGGATGTGTCATTAGCGTTCCCCGAATCTCCGGTCAAATTGCCAGACCTTTTCTCAGGGGACAAAAAGGAATTCAGGTCTTTCAGAGAAGGATGCAAGCTTTTTTTTTCTCTAAGGCCCCGCTCCTCCGGGGATGAGTTCCAGAGGGTGGGGGTCATTATTTCCCTACTTCGGGGGGCTCCGCAAGCATGGGCTTTCTCTCTGTCTTCCTCTGCTCCTGAACGTATGTCAGTGAACGCATTCTTTGAGGCCCTCGGGCACATTTATGATGAACCTGACTGAGTGCGATTGGCAGAGGATATGTTGATGAGTGTCTGTCAGGGGAAACACTCAGCTGAGTGGTTTTGTTCTGAGTTCCGCCGCTGGGCGGCAGAGGTCTCTTGGAGCGACGCCGCACTCCGAGGACTCTTTCGCAGAGGCTTGTCCGAGCGGCTGCAGGATGCCTTGGCGTTACATCCCCCACCTAACTCTCTCGAGGACGCCATGACCCAGGCCGTCCGGATGGACCGCAGGCTGCGGGCCAGAGGGGTGATGCAGGTTGATACTCCATTATTCCCCAGTGGAAAAGAGACTGCCCCTGAGCCCATGGATGTAGGCGCCCTCTCCCTGAAGGATACGGAGAGGAAACGCCGAAAGGACAAGCAGTTATGCTTTTACTGCGGTAAAACGGGACATTGGAAAAGGGAGTGCCCGAATTGCCCGTCTTCAAACCCAGTCGGCGGGAAACGACTAGGTCTGGGTAGTCAACGAGGAGGCTGCTCAGACCCTCAGGTACCATTTTCCTCGTTTTCTAAAGTATTACTGCCTGTGGAACTATTTGTGGACGGTAGTTCTTTTTCCTCTACAGCCTTCGTGGACTGCGGATCATCTATTAACCTCATTGACTCCCAATTGGTTACACACTGCAAGATAGGGACAGTTAGGCTCAAGGTTCCGATCAAGGTGATGGCCATTGACTCATCTCCCCTCACTAAGGAGGGAATTCGCTTTATGTCTGATGTGTTTTCGCTCAGAGTGGGCGCTATTCATGTGGAAAACATAAGTTGTTTTGTGCTGGACAATCTACCTGCAGGATTGGTGTTGGGCATGCCCTGGTTACAACGCCATAACCCAGTTATTAACTGGAAAACGGGGGAGATTGTTCAATGGGGGTTTAATGATTTTGAGTTATGTGATAAATCCGCACTGCTGGTTGAACCAGTTAAATCTGTGTCTGTATCATCTGTCGAGCTGGAAGGTATTCCGGAATGCCTGAAGGACTTCGAAGATGTATTCTCCGAAAGCGAGGCCGAGACGTTACCGCCACATAGACCCTTTGACTGCGCTATTGAGCTGGTCCCGGGGGCTAAATTACCCAAAGCCCGTCTGTTTAATTTGTCTGGTCCTGAGCGCTTGGCTATGAAGGAGTACATTACTGAAAGTCTGCGCAAAGGACACATACGTCCTTCAGTCTCACCTGTGGCGGCAGGTTTCTTTTTTGTAAAAGAAAAAAAGATGGCGGGTTACGTCCCTGTCTCGACTTCCGGGAGCTTAATCAAATTACTGTACGGAATACGTACCCCCTTCCGTTGATTCCCGATTTATGTAACCAACTATCAGGGGCAAAGTGGTTTTCTAAACTGGACCTTCGGGGGGCATATAATTTGATAAGGGTCCGGGAGGGGGATGAATGGAAAACCGCGTTCCTCACGACCGAGGGACTATTTGAAAATTTAGTCATGCCGTTTGGTCTTACCAACGCCCCTGCCATATTTCAGAATTTCATCAACGTGGTATTCTCGGATCTCATTGGTCGTTTTGTCGTTATCTACTTAGATGATATTTTGATATATTCCCCCGACAAGTATTCTCATTTGGAACATGTACAAACTGTGCTCCAAAGGCTTAGAGAAAATCATTTGTATGCCAAATTGGAGAAATGTGTATTCTGTGTACAAGAGTTGTCCTTTTTGGGGTTAATTGTATCCGGTGAGGGTTTTCGCATGGACCCCAAGAAGGTGCAGGCCATTGCGGATTGGGTGCAACCCCGAGATCTTAAGGGTCTTCAGCGCTTCTTGGGGTTCGCCAATTATTACCGCAAATTTATCCGGGGGTTTTCGCAAGTGGTCAAACCTCTCACGGATCTAACATGCAAAGGTGCGGATGTGAGAAATTGGTCCTCGCTCGCAAAAGAGGCCTTTGCAATGCTGAAAAAATGTTTTATGTCTGCTCCTGTGTTAGTGCAGCCAGATCCGTCCAAACCATTCGTCGTGGAAGTGGACGCCTCTGAGGTGGGGGTGGGGGCGGTGTTGTCCCAAGGGCCTGCCACTCTAACCAACCTCAGGCCATGTGCTTTCTTTTCCAAGAAGTTCTCTGCTGCGGAAAGAAATTACGACGTAGGCAATAGAGAGCTTCTTGCGGTCAAATTGGCGTTTGAAGAATGGAGGCACTTTTTGGAGGGGGCCAGTCACCCGGTTACGTTGATCACGGATCACAAAAATTTGTCGTACATTGAGTCTGCTAAAAGACTAACGCCCAGACAGGCCCGTTGGTCACTTTTTTTTTTCCTGTTTTCAGTTTACGATTACATTTCGTCCAGGGTCTAAGAATGTCAAGGCTGACGCCTTATCACACAGTTTTCAGCCGGTGTCGCCCCCTGAGCCACTGTCCTCCATTCTTCACCCTGGGGTTCTGATAGCAGAGGTCTCATCTGAATTGGAACGGGAGATTCTGGGGGCCCAGTCGCAGGCCTCGGCGGCCAAGCCGGAGGGGAAGTTGTTTGTCCCAGAGCAACTTCGCCTGAAACTCTTGCAGGAGTTCCATGAATCCAAGCTGAGTGCTCACCCTGGTATTTCAGCCACACGTCTGGCGGTGGCTAGGATCTTTTGGTGACCTACCCTTGGTTCGGACATAAAAAAATTTGTTGCTGGTTGTGGGGTCTGCGCTCGTTCTAAAAGCTCTCATAGCCGGCCGGCAGGGGAGCTGATACCCTTGGCAGTGCCCGAAAGGCCATGGACTCACTTATCCATGGATTTTGTTACCAATCTCCCTCCATCTAAGGGTAATACAGTGGTATGGGTAGTGGTGGACAGGTTTTCTAAGCAGGCTCATTTCGTACCCCTGTCCGCACTACCGTCAGCTGAGACATTGTCCAGGTTGTTTGTGCAGCATGTGATCCTGTTGCATGGGGTACCCCTGAATGTGGTGTCTGATCGTGGTGTGCAGTTTGTGGCTAAGTTTTGGCGTGCTTTCTGCAAAAAATTTGGTATGTCTCTGTCCTTTTCGTTTGCATACCATCCTGAGAGCAATGGGCAGACGGAGCGCACGAACCAGTCCCTGGAACAGATCCTCAGGTGTCTAACCTCTGCTAGACAGAATGACTGGTGCGATGCACTGCCGTTGGCTGAATTTGCCTTCAATAGTCGGGTGAGTCAATCCACTGGTAGGTCCCCTTTCTTGATTAACTATGGGTTCAGTCCTCATTTTGGTGAGTTTTCTCGTCTGGATTCGGGGTGTCCCGGGGCTGAGGACTCTGTTCAGCGGTTAAAAGATACATGGGCAGAAGTCCAGCGGCGTATATCTAGGTCTCAAGGCAGGTATAAGTTTTTCGCGGACAGGAAACGAACACCTGGTCCCATGTTTCGGGTGGGAGAGAAAGTTTGGCTCTCCACGCGAAACATTAAGTTAAAGATTCCGTCAGCCAAGTTGGGACCCAAATTCATTGGCCCGTACAAGATTGTGGAAAAAATCAATCCCGTGGCGTATAGGCTGTGCCTTCCACCCTCTTTCAAGATCCCTAACGTCTTCCACAAATCTCTCCTGAAACCTTTTGAAGCAGTCCGGGGAGACTCCGAGTCTGCTGCTCCTCCGGTTTTGGTCGAGGGGCAGGTGGAGTACGAGGTTGGTCATATCGTAGATTCCAGGTTGGTACGGCAGTCGGTACAGTACCTGGTTCATTGGAAGGGGTACGGACTGGAGGACAGGTCCTGGGTACCGGCCCGGTTGATGCATGCTGATCGCCTGGTGCGGGCTTTCCATGCTAAGTACCCGGGCAAGCCTGGGGGTCCAGAGGCCCCCTGTTGAGAGGGGGGTACTGTCATGATCTCAGTGCGGGTTTGACTCGCACACGTGGGGTTAATGTCTGGAACCAGTGCTGATGACTGGCATTTCTGGGGTTAAAGGTTGTGATCCCGGTGCAGGCTTACCTGCACACCTGGGGCTATGATTGTGGCCTCTCCCTGGTTCTGGGGGAGGCTTCTTATAGCCTCAGGACGCTCCCATCCCTGTCAGTTATACTTTCGCCCTTGGCATTGTGTGGTGACCCCTGAGTGTGTTAGTGCTGTGTTCTGGTTACTTGATTCTCTGTGTATGACTCGGTCTGTTCCCTGGATATTGCTTTGGATTCTGCCTGGTACCTTATATGTCTGTTTGGTTTTGATCTCTGCTTGGCCCTGATTATCCGCTCTGTCTCCTCCCTGGTACTGTACTGTGATCCTGTGTATGACCTTTGGCTTTGTCTGACCTCCCGTCTGTTTATCCCTCCTGTACCTCGCTGGTCTGTACTGTGCATGACTTCTGCTTTGCCATAATCTGAGTTCTCTGGACCCTGACACTATTAGTTGAAGCACGCCTGGTCACCTCTGCTGCCCTCTTCCCCAGGTAACTCTTAGCACTGCTTCTGTACTCGGGACACACGCACTGGCTCTATGAGCAAGTGTAGTGCGGTGTCTCTGACACCGGCATGCGCAGTGACATGTGAGCCCCTGAGAGTAGTAGCTGGACTGACCAAGGAGAGCGGCACTGTCCCTGCAGTGACACTTTCTGAGTCTGGACTTGTGACTAAGAGTGGTGAGAGCAGGACCCCCTCACCACCCAGCATCCTGTTGTTTTCCCCGAGGCTGTTTCTTTATCGTGGACAGAGACTTGAGAGATTGCATGTGCCGCTGTTGTCGGTGCCACCGTTGGATTCCTGCCTGTCAGAGATAGCGACAAGATGACTCGCGTCGCTGTTGCCGGTGCCACCGTTGGAACCCTGTATTCCCTCACAACAGAAAACTACAATCCAATAAGTTTAACCTCTTTATTACTGAACTCTCGTTCGTCCCTCACCTACCCCGCCAGCTTTCCAGTTCTGCCCCATTCCTCGCTGTCACCCTACAATCCCTCACTCCCTGCGTGGAGCACATCCCCCTGTAAATAACCCTGTTTAACCCTTGCTCTGCCTCCACGTGCGTGACTGCATCCCACATTCCTGCAGGTTATTACATAACATCCAATTGTTTTGTGCATCCATAGACTTGAATAGGCAAATCTCATCTGGAATACGGCAAGAGAGTAGGTCATGCTGAGATTATTTCATGCCAAAATTTGAAGAAAAAAACCTGACAATTTGAACAGTTCTATTAAACAACATTAGTCTGAGCGCTGTGTTTCATGGCCAGCAAATGGGTCGAAATACATTCATGTGAATGTGGCCTTACTGAACATATGATCAGTCTCCAAATATCAAGAGGCAAACTTGTTGAACATGTGTGTCTCTCCATTAACTAGGGAGTAATTATTTATTTTAATGATACAATAAAAGCATTAAGCATAATGCATGTTTAGTAAGGAACATATAAATGTATTGCGTATAGATTTAATGTTAAAGAGGTTGCCCAGCTTTTAAAAAATAGGCAGTTGCATATCTACTAAAATAGCAAAGAGAAGTTCATCACTGACTACAGAGGTGTAAACTACGCACCATCAGAGCTGAAGCAGAGGCGGTATTAATCACATTTACATCTTCTCAAATATTTGTTTTTAAAAACTAAACACCCCTTTAACATCATTTAATTGGATATGTGCATCGATATCTATACACAGCAAGGAAAATAAACTTAATTGTTTTACTTAAAATATCTCAGAATTGCTGTTCTTTGTACAAAGTCTTGCCGTTCTTTATGAGTTGTGCACTGATTTTCTGGCTAGACCCCTGGCCATGTCTAGCTGCCGGAGCCAAGGTTTTTCTTTAAACTCACTGTAAAGACAATATAATATTAATATTCTATCATGATTATCTTATAGAATAAATTTATACGAAAAGCTAAATATAGAGCCCACACATTCTTCAATTTTATGTAGGATTCATTAAAGATTTGATTAGACCTGTTATAGGGTCTAGGGGAGAATACTTTTCAAAGCACCTCTCCAAAGTTTAATTTATCATCAGTGCTGGAGTAGTGCTACTAATCTAAATACCCAGCCCTAGTCTTATACATATCAGCTGATGTCTTCATGTTTTCTTGACGTCATTCCGGTCCGTCTTCTGCAAGTTGTGACTTGCCGGTTTGCCCAGTGTTTGTTGGGCAATCCGAAAGTTACAACTCATTGCAAGTTTCATGACACAGCTGTCGGGTGTCCTGGGACCAGGGGCTCCTTCCCTGTCCCTAACACTAGGGGGCACCCTCTCTCGCTCTACTCCCTGGGATACTTCTGAAGGTGAAGATGCCAGGGCCTCCACCCTTGCTTTATCTCCTGAGTTAGCGCTCCATCTGTTCTCTTTCCTCACCCAGGGAAGAGGGGCGTTACTGTGCACCGTAGTACACTGATCCGACAATCAAGGCAACACAAACAAGGGTTAACAGAAAACTCCATGCATACAAAATATTCACTCACATATAACAGAGGAATGTACCGAGGAGTGGAGGTAGGGGAATAAACCAAAATAGAGAAGGATAAGGAATTACTAAACATACAAACCAAGCAACAGTCACTGATAACTCCTCTCCCTCCGCTAGCCATGCAGCAAATGCTAGCTCTGACAAGGATTTGTAATAGAGTGCAGATTATAAAGGGAAAGGAGTTGCTAACTGAGCTCAGTTTTGAGCACAGGGATTTCCAACATGGCCGATTAACCCCTCTTCTGCCAGAAGGAATAAACACGTTTAAAATGAAGAAGTGCTTCTTCTCAGCACCGAAGTAGGCGCAATCAGACACTGCGGTCTTCTGGCTCCACACTGTCATGGTAACCCCTTGACAGCAAGTATATGAGAGCCAGAGCAAGGCCAGACCGAGACACTCATAGATTTACCTTGAGAGCTTGTGACCATTGCCTCTTCTGGTCAGTCAGAAGTTGCTGTCACAAGATTACAGATGAAGACAGCGGCTGGTTAGTATAACACTATGTTAAGGGAAATTAGATTAGTTGCACCCCTTCAGCACTGAAATAAAAAAAAATGCTGGAGTGATGCTTTAAAAACATCCTCTGATGGCAACAGAGGTCATGACATCAGTGAAGGATTCATGACATTTCTCCTGCCAGCTGGAGTTTTTGTCTAGCAACAACATAAATACTAGTGATGAGTGAATGTGTCTGGAAAAGGTGTTATCTGAGCATGCTCTGGTGCTAACAGAGTGTCTTCGGCATGCTCAAATAATAGGTTCTAATCCCCGAGACTGCATGTCTTGTGGCTGTTCGACAGCAGCGACACATGCAGGGATTACCTAACAAACAGGCAATCCCTGCATGTGTTGTGGTTGTCAAACAGCCGTGAGACATGCACCCGCAGGGACGCAAACGTTTTATTCGAGCACACCGAAGACACTTGGTTAGCACCAGAACATACTCAAATAACATCCTATCCAATCACATTCACTCATCACTAATAAACACTAAGGAATCTGTAAAAAGGTGGGAGTTTTTTTTTTAATAAAAAAAAAAAAAAAAAAATAGGTTCACTGGAATTTTTAGCTTTAAGAGGAGCTTGTCAAGTACTCTAAGTGTTCCAAACTGCCACTATAGTGTCCTACACATCATGTCTGTTCTTATAAGGTCTTATGTTTCAGACTAACCATACTTTGTTTTAACCCCTTAACAACCGCCCATACGCCCTTTAACGGCGGCAGTTAAGGGTACTTATGTCACAGTGCCGCTTTTTATTAGCACCGAGAAATAAGTGTATAGAGCACTCAGAGTCGAAATTTCTCTGGGGTCTCAGCTACCGGGGGTAGCCGAGACTACAGAGAGCATGATTCAGGTTGGTTTTTACTGACTCCAGTGTTGCAATCGCCATTATTAACCGAATAATGGCGACCACAAAAAAGAAAAAGAAAGTCAGATTTCCCATTTAATTTCTCTCTCCTCTGATGTGGTCGCAGATCAGAGGAGAGAGAAATGGGGTCTCCCAATTCCCCCGAGTACATCCGGTGTCCCTGGACCCTCCTTCCTCCCTCGGTCCTGTCCCCCCCAGCATCTTCTTCCGGGAAGAAAATGGTGGGTGCATGCGCAGTGCACCAGCCAAGATCTGCCGGCCGGCACTCGGTAACAATAGGACATTTTTCCTATTGGCTCATTTTGATCACTGTGACAGACCCTATTACATCTGACTGTGTGGAGTGTGTACAATCTCCCTCTGGTATGCTTTCCTTACTTATCATTTCTTTTGCCATGATCTGTTTCACTCCTCTTGATTTAGTACTCTAGCACAGGGTTCCCCAACTCCAGTCCTCAAGGCCCACCAACAGGACATGTTTTCAGGATTTCGTTTGTATTGTACAGGTGATGCAATTATCACCTGAGCAACACTAAGGAAATTCTGAAAACATGATCTCTTGGTGGGCCTTGAGGACTGGAGTTGGGGAACCCTGCTCTAGCATATCTTTGACTGGTCACTTTTACCCCTCCCTCTCTTTTAAGACCTTTGTCCCGCCACGTCACGTCAGATTTGTTTTTTATTCATTTCATTGTGCATTCAGTGCATATAGGGGTGTGACCGCCCTCTTTCTGAGCTGGGAAAGCCATCCAGTCTGGCCTAAGCTGTTACTAGTGGTTCAGCCGCTCGATCCTTATTCACATTTACGCCACTTGGCAAGTGAAAAGGTTTTAAATACTAGAGTAGGACTGTCCCACAAGGGTTGCCGTGATGTGGCGGGATGGTTTGTACATTATTTTGATCAAAATTATGTTTACTAAATACCCTTAGGCTACTTTCACACATCAGGTTTTCGGCGTCAGGCGCGATCCGGCGTCGTGCCGGAATGCCGGATCCGGCAAATGTTTTGTAAAACCTGATGTGCCGGATCCGGTTTTCTGCCGGATTCGTCTTGTTCTTGACAGACAAAACCGGATCCGTCTCATCCGGTTCATCCGTTTTTCTATCCGTTTTTCGACGGATTACTCCGGATCTGGTTTTTAAAATTGACCCTTGTGGCCTTCCGAACGGGATTGGCTACTGGAAAACTATATATAGCATGTTCCTACAGCCCTTCTTTGACAGGTTGTAGAGGAGAAAGTGCAGGTTGGAGAGAAGAGCAAGTTACTGGCGAAGATGGATGTTGTCATTGGAAATATTACCACTAGAAGTTCTGTGACGGTTTCAGTAATGAGGGACAATTTTGCACTATACTTTATGTCACCTCAAGGCAGAGTACACTGGCAGGATGACAGAGTGTGAAAGATTTGTGCCCTAACCAAACTTGTGTACCTTCTGGACCAACAGTATATACCTTTGCCAACCAAAGTTGGCTATCTTGTCATGGTCTTACTATTTTTAGCTTTAGGCCACAGGTGTGTACCTGGTTGTGTTTTATGCAAAGTATTTCACCTTTTAACAAAAGTTGTGTACATTGTTAGGAAATCACCAACAATAAACACAACTTTTCAGGTGAAATACTTTGCTTCAAACACAACCAGGAACACAACTGTGGCAAAAAGCTAAAATTTACCCACAGTTATATACCTGGTCTTGAATACCTTTTTACCTTTTAAATACCCTGTATTTAACCTTTTTTTTAAACATATTTCGCCGCAGAAAGAAATGACAGACAACCAGTGTAAACAATAATTTAACTTTTATTTAAAATATTGTTTTTTGTGTAAACTGTTTTTAAAGTTAAAAAAACTTTTTTAATAAAGGTTTGAAACCAACCAAATGGGCATTTTTATTACAAAAAAAACATTATAACTCGGTGTAGTGTGGGGTGGAAATACTGCTGGAGGGGCTGCGGGACACTTCGACAATGGGAGTGTGGAGAGAGGACTGGGATCGTGGTGGGGAAGGTACAGTTAGAGGTGATGGTGTGGAAAAAGCTACAGAATGGGTGGACATGTGGGAGGCAGAAGAGGTGGTGGGCGGTGGAGTGGAGGGTTGGGCAGGGACTGTAGGAGCAGATGATGTTGATGGAAAGTTGTATGGGGAAGGAGTTTGGTACGGGGAAGGAGTTTGGTACGGGGAAGGAGTTTGGTACGGGGCAGGTTGCTGGAAGTGGGGAGATGTCTGGTACTGGGGAGGTTGCTGGTACTGGGAAGGTTGCTGGTATGTAATAGGAGGGGGAGGATGGAAAGTGGCTGGAGGGGGTGCAGATGTAATAGGAGGGGGAGGATGGAAAGTGGCTGGAGGGGGTGCAGATGTAATAGGAGGGGGAGGATGGAAAGTGGCTGGAGGGGGTGCAGATGTAATAGGAGGGGGAGGATGGAAAGTGGCTGGAGGGGGTGCAGGTGGAGGAACTACAGTGGTGGGAGGTGGAGGTTGGGATGTAACCTGCTGTAGAGCACCGTGGCACGAATGCATTACATGCATCTGCTGGGTAGGAGATAGTGTTGCCATGCGCTCCACAACAGACCTGAAAAAGGTGTGGTTTGGCGAAGATCTTGCTTCTGAATGCATGGTTTGCAGAAGTGTCTTCACCTCCAGAATGCTGGAGTTGATCTGCTGAAAGCCTGCGGAGATTTGCTCTGACAAGACTTTTAGACAGTTCTGGAAAGATGCATTCAGATGCAAGAACTCTGGCGCATAACTCTTTTCATGACCCCTCTGCCGCTGCCGCCCAGTACCCGCAGGTGTACTAGAGGTGGCAGGGGCAGAAGGGTGGGGTAAAGGGAAAGCGATCTCCTCACCAGCAGCTTCATGTAATGTAGGTGGCCACGATGCTCCTGTGCTGGTGGATGGGACAGATGGGTCGAATGTGTGGGAAGGCTGGGAAGGTGCAGATGTACCGGGGCGGTCGAAGTGTCCCTCGGTGCCGGTCTCCTCAGGGATCACCTCAGAAGGGTCCAATCGTGCAGGCGCCCGAGTGCTGCTCACCGTGCTGTGGAATAAAGAGAAAAAAAAACAATTAAAATACTGACATGGTATGGCCCTGGCTGAAAAAAAAAAGTTACATCTAACATTTTTTTTCACATGTGGTGTGTAATATTTACCTTCTAGTGACCATTGTTTCCCGGAGGAACGACAGGGATTGTGCGTACTTGTACTTGCTCCTGCGTCCTCCAGATCCACTCGGGGCCCGCATCTCTTTATTGAACTCCTTCTTGAAACGATCCCTCACAGACCGCCACCGATTCACAATTCTGTTCCCTGAAACGAGAAAGGAGTGGTTAGTATACAACATCAGTGTTTCACAAACTCCAGTCCTCATGGTCCCCAGGGGTCATGTTTTCAGGATTTCCATAGTAAATAGAAATCCTGAACACATGATCCGTGGGGACCACGAGGACTGGAGTTCGGGAAACACTGGTTTACATCAAGCAACCAGTACTGTATATACTTACGCTCTTTAATCTGGGCCCGAACATCGAGGTCCTCCCAGCAGCCCACAAGGAGCGAACAGATTTCCTCCCAGAGTCGTCGGGTAACGATAAGGTCAGCGTGGCGGCGGTCAGCCATATTCCAGAGCGGCTCCCTTTCTCTGACGAGATCGATGAGGTGGTCCACATCGAGTCCTCCATCCTTACCGTCAGAGTCGGGAGCACGCTGTGAAGGCTGTTAAAGAAAAAGACAAAAATAACATAATTAGCCTCCACAAAAGAAATGAACTAAAAAGTGCAAAAAAACAAAGCAAAAATATTTATACTTACACGCTGGTGACCGCCGCGTTGCTGTCGCCGACGACCCTGGGAGGCACTGCGAGGACCTCTTGGCCGAGCACCAGATTGGGAAGACTAGAGAAGAAAACAAAAAATGTTATGTCTTTGGATGTAGGCATTTGTTTGCTGTGTGTGGTCTGCAGAACATTGTTTTCTATGTGTTGTGTGTAGTGTGATGTTGTGTTTGATGCAAAAAACTTACCAATTGTGAGTCCACTCCAAGTGTCTGTCCACCCCTTCCTTCTTCTGGGAGCTCCTCTTCATCTTGTGAATCCTGTTTTGAAATAAAAGGCAATGAATAGACATATATTACAGAGATGATGGATTTTGGAAATAAAAACTTACCGTCAAACGCTGACGATGCGAGGGAGGGCTCCCAGAAGATGATGTGCTGTCTTCCTGGTGGCCACACTCCATGCCTGTGGGTGGTGTTCCAGCTGCTGCCACTGCTGCTGCTGCTGCTGCTGCATCTATTGGGCGGCTGTTGAATAAAGAGAAACAAAAGGCCAATGAATATCTTGATATTCAATAGCCCTAGTTTGGAGGAATGGGGGATTTGATAATTACCGTCTCTCATCTGCTGCTGGCCTCCCCTCCTCAGCATGTTCCATTTGCTGCTCCATTTGGGGTGGTGGTGGTGCTGATGGTGCTGCAGTGGTCTCCTGCCTTCTCCAGCTGCGCTTGGTTGCTTTCTTGGGTGGCATGTTGGGTGTGGCTGTGGGTCCCACTGTCTTGCTTTTATATATGTCTTGTGGGCAGAGCTACTGAGCATGCTCAGACCAAAAAAACCGGATCCGGCCACCGGATCCGGCTTTCGCCGGATCCGGCGCATTGCGGCGCTCATAGGCTTTCATTGTGTGAAAAAGCCGGACGCGCCGGATCCGGCGTGTCCGGCTTTTTCGCCGGAGACAAAAAACGTTACAGTAGCCGTTTTTTCCAGACGCCGGATCGCGACACATTGCCGGATCCGGCGAACACCAGATGAAACGCATGGCCATCCGGCGCGATCCGGCGCAAATGCAAGTCAATGGGGGGGAAACCGGATCCGGCATTGCATTTCGCCGGATCCGGTTTCTGTCAAAAGCGCCGGATCGCGCCTGACGGCGAAAACCTGATGTGTGAAAGAGGCCTTATTATTATTATTATTACCTTTATGCATTATTTGCAGTATATTTTTTACTTTTTAGTTCAGGATATTTGTGTTTTTTGCTTTTTGTTTTCTCTGGTTAATGGTCATGTGTTAATATGCACTTACATTGAGCATACACATTAACTTACTTTTCTCAGTTCAGATTTGTTTTTTATTTTTTTTATTTTTTTGATCCAGATATTAGTCTGATTCATGCATCTTTCAAAGTACATATTTTTAAGTTCAATATTTTGAATTAGACTTGAATTGGACTGGAATTAACTGTAAGGTAATGGGATAGAAAACCACTACAATGTTTCTGTTTCTTTTCACTTTCACTCCCATACTACTTTATTTCTTATGATCTCCTGTAATCCATCCACCTACTAAGGAACTAGTCATATCTCCCTCTATCCTCCCCAGCCATCTCACCGCCTCCTCACAACTGTTCCTCCACATACAATCCTTTTTCTCCAGACACACACGGCCACATGATGTCCTATCCTGCTCCCAACTTCTAATGCTCTGTCTGCTACTCCTCATGGCTGGCGACGTATCTCCAAATCCTGGCCCTCCTCAATACATCCCCACACTTATTTCTAACACCCTGCCACGATCCTCTACAAGTTCTCGCAATCATGAAAACCTCATACCCATTCACCCAGCCTCCACTCCCCCAGTCCCCCTACCTGGAGCACTATGAACAACACACTCTGTCTGCAACAAACTGTCACCATGGCCTCTTTATCACTAATAAACTCTCCTTCCTTGGCATCTCTGAAACCTGGCTCACCCCCTCTAAGGCTGGTTTCACATTTGCGTTAAAACGCTGCGCCCTGCGTCGTTAACCCCCCCCACGAGCCGGCTCCCTGCCCGCCCCATCCGGGATCACCGCCTACTTTCGCATTTGCACGCATGCGATCGGCGCACCCTATCTTTAGCATAGGGTGCGCAGATCATGCACTGCCAGTGTGAAAGTAGCGTGCTGCGCACTTTTGACGGTGCGCCGTGCGCGCCGAAATGCAACATGCTGCATTTCGGCGCGCACGGCGCACCGTCAAAAGTGCGCAGCACGCTACTTTCACACTGGCAGCGCATGATCTGCGCACCCTATGCTAAAGATAGGGTGCGCCGATCGCATGCGTGCAAATGCGAAAGTAGGCGGTGATCCCGGATGGGGCGGGTAGGGAGCCGGCTCGGGGCGGGGCTTAACGACGCAGGGCGCAGCGTTGTTTTAACGCAAATGTGAAACCAGCCTAACACAGCCTCTCCTGCTGCACTTTCTTGTGGCAGATTCCATCTCTCTCACACCCTTCGCCCCTGGAACAAACGTGTTGGAGGAGTTGGCTTGCTCATGTTCGATACCTGCTCCTTTCCCCCAATTCCACTCCCACCCTCTGCTACTCTTCCCTCGTTTGAGGTGCACTCCGTTCGCATCTACTCCCCCTCCAACCTCCAGCTGGCTGTCATCTACCTCCCCCCAGAACTAGCCATCTCCACCTTCCTCGACCACTTTACCACCTGGCTCCTTCATTTCCTTTTTGCTGACATCCCCACTATCATCATGGGTAGCTTCAACATCCCAATTGACACTTCAACCTCAGCTGCCTCTAAACTTTTATCACTGACTGCCTCCTTTGGCCTCACTCAGTGGTCCTCCGTGGCCACTCACAAAGATGGCCACATGCTGGACCTTAGCTTCATCCGCCTCTGTTCCCTTACTAAGCTCACTAACTCACCCCTCCCCCTGTCTGACCACAACCTACTGACATTCTCTTCCCTCTCCTCTCCTAGTGCACAACCCCCACTACACAAACTCACTCACCTTTGCAGAAATCTCAAACAGCTCAATTTACATTCACTCTGAGTCCCTTCTCCCTCTTACAGACATAGCTTACTTACATGACACAGATGCTGCAGCCACTTTTTATAACACCGCAATACTGCACACCAAAACTCGTACAATCAACAGGCAACCCTGGCTGACCAGCCTGACCAAAGAACTGAGACGGGCTTCCAAGGTCGCTGAGCGTTGATGGAAGAGATCCCGTTCTGTTGAGCACTTTTTCACATACAAGCAGTCCCCCGCCAGCTTCATGTCCACTCTCACTGCCGCAAAATAAACTTACTTCTCATCTCTCATATCCTCCCTGTCTCACACTTTCAATTCTCTACTCTGTCCCCCAGCACATCCTCCCTCTTCTCTCATTTCTGCTGAAGACTTTGCCTCTTTCTTTAAGCAGAAGAGCGATAACATCAAAGAAAGATTTGGCCCGCAGCCCCCAATTCCCCTTCTCTCTACTGCTCAGCCCTGTTCTTCCAAAACTAGCTTCTCCACCATAACAGAAGATCATCTCTCCTCCCTTTTGTCAAGATCACATCTCACCACTTGCACGCTTGACCCACTCCGGTCCCACCTCATCCCTAACCTTGCCACAGTCTTCATCCCAACCCTAACACATCTTCAACCTTTCACTTACAAATGGTGTCTTCCTCTCATCCTTCAAACATGCCTCAATCACACTCATCCACAAAAAGCCCTCTCTTGACCCATACTCTGTGTTTAGCTATTTCCCAATATCACTTCTCCCTTATGCCTCAAAACTACTGGAACAGCATGTCCTTCTTGAACTGTCCTCCCACCTCTCCTCCTGCACCCTCTTTGACCGGTTACCATCTGGCTTGCGACCACATCACTCAACTGAAACTGCCCTAACTAAAGTCACCAATGACCAACCAACCGCCTAGAACAAGCAACACCACTCTGTCCTCCTCCTCCTGGACCTGTCTTGTGTCTTTGATACTGTAGACCATTCCCTCTTGTTACAGATTCTCTCATCTCTTGGCATCACAGATTTGGCCCTATCCTGGATCTCGTCATATCTAACAGACGGGACATTCAGTGTCTCCCTCTCCCACACCACCTGCGCACCTCACCCCCTGTCTGTAGGTGTTCCCCAAGGCTCAGTTCTAGGATCCCTACTATTCTCCATCTACACCTTTAGCCTGGGACAGCTCATAGAATCACACGGTTTGCAGTATCATCTCTACGCCGATGACACGCAGATCTACCTATCTGGACCCGACATCACCTCCTTACTGACCAAAATCCCACAATGTCTGTCCGCTATTTCATCTTTCTTTTCTGCTCGCTTTTTAAAACTGTACATGTACAAAACAGAATTCATCATCTTTCCCCCATCTCACCAGACCTATCCATCAACGTCACTTTCCCCAATCCCGCATGCACAGTGCCTCAGGGTGATCCTCTAGTCTACCCTCTCTTTTAAGCCACATATCCAAACCCTTGCCTCCTCCTGCCGACTCCAACTCAAAAATATTTCCTGGATCTTAACATTCCTTGACCAAGAAACTACAAAAAGACTTGTGCATGTTCCCATCATCTCCCACCTCGACTATTGCAACCTCCTATTCTCTGGCCTCCCCTCTAGTACTCTTGCACCACTCCAATCTATCCTAAACTCTGCTGCCCGACTAATCCACCTGTCTCCCCGTTATTCCCCAGCTTCTCCTCTCTGCCAAACCCTTCACTGGTTTCTTATTGTCCAGAGGCTCCAGTTCAAAACCCTAACTATGACATACAAAGCCATCCACAACCTGTCTCCTCCATACATCTGTGACATGGTCTCCAGGAACTTACCTACATGCAACCTTCGATCCTCTCAAGATCTCCTCTACTCCCCTCTTATCTCTTCTTTCCACAACCGCACACAAGACTTCTCCCGTGCTTCCCCCATACTCTGGAACCCTCTACCCCAACACATCAGACTTTTGCCTACCACAGAAACCTTCAAAAGGAACCTGAAGACCCACCACTTCCGGAAAGCCTACAACCTGCAGTGATCCTCAGTCTACTGAACCACCGCACGACCAGCTCTACCCTCTCCTAGTGTATCCTCACCTATCGCCTAAAGACTGTGAGCCCTCGCGGGCAGGGTCTTCTCTCATTTTGTACTTGTGTGTGCCTTGCATTGCTTATGTTTATTGTGCTTTTCTTTGTATGTCCCTTTTTCACATGTAAAGCTCCATGGAATAAATGGTACTATAAAAATGAATAATAATCACAGTGATCAAAATAAAAAAAATAGTAACTCAAACCTCCCTTTATCATTCCCTTAGTTAGGTAAAAATAATAAGAAATTGTATTTATTTCCATTTTTCCATTAGGGTAAGGGTTGGGCTAAAGTTAGGGTTGGGCTAAATATAGGGTTAGGGTTGGCCTAGGGTTAGAGTTAGGGATAGCGTTAGGATTGGGCTAAAGTTAGGGTTGAGCTAGGGTAGGGTTGTGGTTATGGTTGGGATTATGGTTATTGTTGGGATTAGAGTTAGGGGTGTGTTGGGGTTAGGGTTGTGGTTAGGGTTATGGTTGGGGTTGGAGTTAGAATTGAGGGGTTTCACTGTTTAGGTACATCAGGGGGTCTCCAAACGTGACATGGCGCCACCATTGATTCCAGCCAATTTTGCGTTTAAAAAGTCAAATGGTGCTCCCTCTCTTCTGAGCTCTGCCATGAGCCCAAACAGTGGCTTTTCCCCACATACAGGGTATTGGCGTACTCAGGAGAAATTGCACAAAACATTTTGTGGTCCATTTTCTCCTGATACCCTTGTGAAAATAAAAAAAATGGTTCCAAAGTAAACTTTTTATGAAAAAAGTAAAATGTTATTTTTTTCTTCCACGTTGCTTTAGTTCTCGTGAATCACCTGAAGGGTTAATAACCTTCTTGAATGTGGTTTTGTGCACCTTGAGGGGTGCAGTTTTTAGAATGGTTTCACTTTTGGGTATTTTCTGTTATATTGACCCCCAAACTCACTTCAAATGTGAGGTGGTTCCTAAAAAAAATGGTTTTGCAAATTTTGTTGGAAAAATGAGAAATCGCTGGTCAAATTTTAACCCTTATAACGTGCTAACAAAAAAAATATGTTTCTAAAATTGTGCTGATGTAAAGTTGACATGTGGGAAATGTTATTTATTAACTATTTTGTGTGACATCACTCTCTGATTTAAGGGTACAAAAATTATAAGTTTAAAAATTGCAAAATTTTCTAAACTTTTGTCAAATTTCAGTTTTTGTCATAAATAAACGCAAGTCATATCAAATAAATGTTACCACTAACAATGAAGTATAACATGTCATGAAAAAACAGCCAGAGGTCAGAATTCTAAAAATTGGCTTGGCCATTAAGTACCAAATTGGCTCTGTCACTAAGGGGTTAAAAATGAACATATAATCAGATTAGCAATATGCTAATGAGGCAGGACTAGTCCAGTGAGGTGTTGTTTCATCCAGACTACTACTGCCTTGGATCCTCTAATTACATCTCAGCTGGGCATGATTAACAGACTCAATAAATCTTCAGCATGGTAGGTCTGCTGGAAATCTTGTGCTTGCGAGTGATGAACCAGCAGTCCTACCATGAGGGGCTTAAGGTACTGTCACACTACCAGCGATCCTGACCAGCGATATGACGCGGTCAGGATCGCTGGTGCATCGCTAAGTGGTCGCTAGTGAGCTGCCACGCAGGCAGATCTCACTAGTGACATCGCTGGGGACGGGGGTCGCTACTTACCTGTCACACCAGGCGATCCTGCTTCCTCCCACCCGGTTCCACGCGTCGCTCGTCGTCACAGCAGGAAGCCCAGCAGGAAGCGCCGCAGGAAGCTGATGATGAGAAACAGTCCTGGACGTTCTCGCGCGATCAGCAATAACCAGCGGGGGAGCGGGTTGTAGGTAAGTATCAGACACAGCGATATCGCTAGCAATATCACTATAACGTCACAAGTTATAGCGATCTTGCTAGCGATATCTCTTAGGCCTCTTTCACACATCAGGTTTTCGCCGTCAGGCGCGATCCGGCGCTTTTGACAGAAACCGGATCCGGCGAAATGCAATGCCGGATCAGTTTCCCCCCCCCATTGACTTGCATTTGCGCCGGATCGCGCCGGATGGCCATGCGTTTCATCCGGTTTTCGCCGGATCCGGCAATGTGTCGCGATCCGGCGTCTGGAAAAAACGGTGACTGTAACGTTTTTTGTCTCCGTCGAAAAAGCCGGACACGCCGGATCCGGCGCGTCCGGCTTTTTCACACAATGAAAGCCTATGAGCGCCGCAATGCGCCGGATCCGGCGAAAGCCGGATCCGCCGGCCGGATCCGGTTTTTTGGTCTGAGCATGCTCAGTAGCTCTGCCCACAAGACATATATAAAAGCAAGACAGTGGGACCCACAGCCACACCCAACATGCCACCCAAGACAGCAACCAGGCGCAGGAGAAGGCAGGAGACCACTGCAGCACCATCCGCACCACCACCACCCCAAATGGAGCAGCAAATAGAACATGCTGAGGAGGGGAGGCCAGCAGCAGATGAGAGACGGTAATTATCAAATCCCCCATTCCTCCAAACTAGGGCTATTGAATATCAAGATATTCATTGGCCCTTTGTTTCTCTTTATTCAACAGCTGCCCAAGAGATGCAGCAGCAGCAGCAGCACTGGCTTCACTGGCAGCAGCTGTAACACCACCCACAGCCATGGAGTCTGGCCAGCAAGAGGACAGCACATCTTCTGGGAGCCCTCCCTCGCATCGTCAGCGTTTGACGGTAAGCTTTTATTTCCAAAATCCATCTTCTCTGTAATATATGTCTATTCATTGCCTTTTATTTCAAAACAGGAATCACAAGATGAAGAGGAGCTCCCAGAAGAAGAAGGAAGGGGTGGACAGACACTTGGAGTGGGCTCACAATTCGTAAGTTTTTTGCATCAAACGCAGAAACACAACACATAGAAAACAATGTTCTGCAGACCACACACAGCAAACAAATGCCTACATCCAAAGACATAACTTTTTTTGTTTTCTTCTCTAGTCTTCCCAATCTGGTGCTTGGCCAAGAGGTCCTTGCAGTGCCTCCCAGGGTCGTCGGCGACAGCAACGCGGCGGTCACCAGCGTGTAAGTATAAATATTTTTGCTTTGTTTTTTTGCACTTTTTATTTCATTTCTTTTGTGGAGGCTAATTATGTTATTTTTGTCTTTTTCTTTAACAGCCTTCACAGCGTGCTCCCGACTCTGACGGTGAGGATGGAGGGATTGATGTGGACCGCCTCATCGATCTCGTCAGAGAAAGGGAGCCGCTCTGGAATATGGCTGACCGCCGCCACGCTGACCTGATTGTTACCCGACGACTCTGGGAGGAAATCTGTTCTCTCCTTGTGGGCCGCTGGGAGGACCTCGAAGCTCGGGCCCAGATTAAAGAGCGTAAGTATATACAGTACCGGTTGCTTGATGTAAACCAGTGTTTCCCGAACTCCAGTCCTCGTGGTCCCCACGGATCATGTGTTCAGGATTTCTATTTACTATAGAAATCATGAAAACATGACCCCTGGGGACCATGAGGACTGGAGTTTGGGAAACACTGATGTTGTATACTAACCACTCCTTTCTTGTTTCAGGGAACAGAATTGTGAATCGGTGGCGGTCTGTGAGGGATCGTTTCAAGAAGGAGTTCAATAAAGAGATGCGGGCCCCGAGTGGATCTGGAGGACGCAGGAGCAAGTACAAGTACGCAGAAGCCCTGTCGTTCCTCCGGGAAACAATGGTCACCAGAAGGTAAATATTACACACCACATGTGAAAAAAAATGTTATATGTAAAAAAAATTTTCAGCCAGGGCCATACCATGTCAGTATTTTAATTGTTTTTTTTTCTCTTTATTCCACAGCACGGTGAGCAGCACTCGGGAGCCGGCACGATTGGACCCTTCTGAGGCGATCCCTGAGGAGACCGGCACCGAGGGACACTTCGACCGCCCCGGTACATCTGCACCTTCCCAGCCTTCCCACACATTCGACCCATCTGTCCCATCCACCAGCACAGGAGCATCGTGGCCGCCTACATTACATGAAGCTGCTGGTGAGGAGATCGCTTTCCCTTTACCCCACCCTTCTGCCCCTGCCACCTCTAGTACACCTGCGGGTACTGGGCGGCAGCGGCAGAGGGGTCAGGAAAAGACTTATGCGCCAGAGTTCTTGCATCTGAATGCATCTTTCCAGAACTGTCTCAAAGTCTTGTCAGAGCAAATATCCGCAGGCTATCAGCAGATCAACTCCAGCATTCTGGAGGTGAAGACACTTCTGCAAACCATGCATTCAGAAGCAAGATCTTCGCCAAACCACACCTTTTTCAGGTCTGTTGTGGAGCGCATGGAAACGCTCTCTCCTGCCCAGCAGATGCATGTAATGCATTCATGCCACGCTGCTCTCCAGCAAGTTACCTCCCAACCTCCTCCTCCTCCCACCACAGTAGTTCCTCCACCTGCACCCCCTCCAGCCACTTTCCATCCTCCCCCTCCTATTACATCTACACCCCCTCCAGCCACTTTCCATCCTCCCCCTCCTATTACATCTACACCCCCTCCAGCCACTTTCCATCCTCCCCCTCCTATTACATACCATCCACCTCCAGCCACTTTCCATCCTCCCCCTCCTATTACATACCATCCACCTCCCCAGCACCATCCACCTCCCCAGCACCATCCACCTCCCCAGCACCATCCACCTCCCCAGCACCAGCAACCTCACCAGTACCAGCAACCTCACCAGTACCAGCAACCTCCACAGTACCAGACATCTCCCCACTTCCAGCAACCTGCCCCGTACCAGACATCTCCCCACTTCCAGCAACCTGCCCCGTACCAAACTCCTTCCCCATACAACTTGCCATCAACATCATCTGCTCCTACAGTCCCTGCCCAACCCTCCACTCCACCACCCACCACCTCTTCTGCTTCCCACATGTCCACCCATTCTGTAGTTTTTTCCACACCTTCACCTCTAACTGTTCCTTCCCCACCACGATCCCAGTCCTCTCTCCACACTCCCAGTGTCGAAGTGTCCCGCAGCCCCTACAGCAGTATTTCCACCACACACTACACAGAATTATAATGTGTGTATTTAAATAAAAATGACCAGTTTTATGGTTTCAGTTTTATAGTTTCAAAGTTTTATTAAACAAGTTTATTAAAATTTTAAAAAAGTTTACTAAAAAAAACATTTTTCAATAAAAGTTAAATTATTTTACACTGGTTGTCTGTCATTTCTTTCTGCGGCGAAAAAGGTTAAATACAGGGTATTTAAAAGGTGAAATGGTATTCAAAACTAGGTATATAACTGTGGGTAAATTTTAGCTTTTTGCCACAGTTGTGTTCCTGGTTGTGTTTGAAGCAAAGTATTTCACCTAAAAAGTTGTGTTTATTGTTGGTGATTTCCGAACAATGTACACAACTTTTGTTAAAAGGTGAAATACTTTGCATAAAACACAACCAGGTACACACCTGTGGCCTAAAGCTAAAAATAGAGACCATGACAAGATAGCCAACTTTGGTTGGCAAAGGTATATACTGTTGGTCCAGAAGGTACACAAGTTTGGTTAGGGCACAAATCTTTCACACTCTGTCATCCTGCCAGTGTACTCTGCCTTGAGGTGACATAAAGTATAGTGCAAAATTGTCCCTCATTACTGAAACCGTCACAGAACTTCTAGTGGTAATGTCATGGTAATCTTGCAAGGTGGTTTCTTCAGAGGTGTCCTCAATGGAAATGGGTTCCTTGCAGATAACAAAATTGTGGAGTACCACGCACGCTTTGATCACCTCGTCCACAGTTTCTGTCTTGAGGTTGATCGCAGTCAATAGGACCCGCCATTTGGCTGTCAGAATACCAAAGGTACATTCAACCATTCTTCTTGCTCTTGTGAGGCGGTAATTAAAAATGCGTTTTGGTCTTGTCAATCCTCTGCTAGAGTACGGTTTCAAAAGGTGTTCTGACAGCTGGAAGGCTTCATCCCCTACACAGACAAATGGCATAGGTGGACCAGATGTTTGCGGTAGCGGTCTAGGTGGTGGGAACTGGAAGGTGTTTCCATACAGTTTACGCCCCATGGCAGACAGTTTGAAAACTTGAGAGTCATTGGAGCGGCCATAGGCCCCAATATCAACCGCAATAAATTTGTATTCCGCGTCAGCGATGGCCATGAGGACAATTGAAAAATATTTCTTGTAATTGAAATATTCCGATCCCGATCCAGCTGGCTTTACAATGCGGATATGTTTCCCGTCCACAGCGCCCAAGCAGTTTGGAAACTGACATATCTGTTGAAACTTGTCAGCAATTTCAATCCACCTCTCTGTTGTGGGCTCTGGTAAAAACTCTTCAGCTAAGGAGTCCCACAGTGCACGGCATGTGTACTTCACAATTCCAGATATGGTGGAAATCCCGAGTCTGTACTGGAAATGCAGTGACGAAAGGGATTCTCCAGTTGCAAGAAATCTGTGGGGAATTAAAAAACAATAAATTAGTTTTAAATCACAGCATTACATACCAAAACTGACCTATAACACTTGGAGATACAAACTACCACCAACAAGATTGCAGTGAAAGTGTGCTCTGATGCGAGCATATCCAATAAATGTGGCTTACCTTAAAGTCACCATCAGACGCTCTGCGGGTGAAACAGAGAAGCGGAAATAGGTGTCCGCTTTTCTTATGAGGTGTGCAATGCGCTCCACCAAGTAATCAAAATTCTCCATTTTCATCCTAACATATCCAAAAAATTTATCCGGGTTTCGTCGAAGGTCCATGCATAGTGTAGAATAGACCCCACGCGTCATTCTCTTGGCTGTGATGGGGTGGATCCACAAACGTCGTCTACGATGCCTGATGCGCTGCTGTCTCGCTCTCTCCTTCTCCAGAACAATCACCCTCAAACGATTCGCCTCCGCTGTAAAATCCGCCAAATTCTTCAAAATATTTCCAATCACAACATCCATCTTCGCCAGTAACTTGCTCTTCTCTCCAACCTGCACTTTCTCCTCTACAACCTGTCAAAGAAGGGCTGTAGGAACACGCTATATATAGTTTTCCAGTAGCCAATCCCGTTCGGAAGGCCACAAGGGTCAATTTTAAAAACCGGATCCGGCGTAATCCGTCGAAAAAACGGATAGAAAAACGGATGAACCGGATGAGACGGATCCGGTTTTGTCTGTCCAGAAAAAGACGGATCCGGCAGAAAACCGGATCCGTCACATCTGGTTTTCAGAAACATTTGCCGGATCCGGCGTTCCGGCACGACGCCGGATCGCGCCTGACGCCGAAAACCTGAAGTGTGAAAGTAGCCTAAGTGTGACATTCCCTTTAGTTTGGTGACTGTCAACCACTCCATAGGGGCATGAATAGTGGAACCCAATGCAGGAATAGTCAGGAGAAAGAGAAGCCCTGTCAGATTAGTTCTGCCTCAGTAACATATGGTGATCGGCAGAATAAATATTGAGTTTACCTGCAACTTAGATGACCTTACTAGAACCCTGTAATCACCATATAGGATGCTATTGTGGCCTTTTGGAGTGCTCAGGGGACTTTGCAGGTTCACTTTAAAATAATAAAATAAGAACTAATTACATACTAAATCCCCCGCTGCTCCAGCTCTCTGTTGCACCACGCTTCACTGGTGATGAAGAGCAGATGATTTCTGCAGCAGATCACTTACTCAATGGTCACATGCCGCCTACTTGGCATCACCACTGAACCCAGTGACTGCAGACAGGACATCACCCTCCCATATCATAAAGTGCTTGACGAGATGAGAGTAATGAGTGACCCAACATCAACTGTTCACATGAATGACTCATGAGTATTGTAACAACCCGCTGGCATCGCTGCATGGCCTCTCATTCCCCACTCACCAACTTTCTCACTGCTCCAGGCCATGCTGGGATATCTGTCTGCTGCCAGCTCCATGCTCTGTCTCCTGTCTACTCTGTGCATGTTTCCTGGCTGTGTGTATAGGGGGGGCGGCGCCAGAACTCTCTGGTGCTTATGGAGTCAGGGTGCACCTGTCTAATGTGTCCCTGACCAATTACCAAGAGCCCTCTAGTATTTAGGGCAGCTCCACCCACTGGAACCTTGCCTGTGCAATGTGTTTACTCAGTTAGTCTCTTGCTACTGAGCTGCCAAGTCTTGCTCTGTGTTCCTCCTTCCCTTGAGCACTTTCTCCTAGCTTTGCTTGGTACTCTGTCTGCCCTCCAGGAGGCAGAATATCCTGGTCTCTGTGTCTTTGTCCTAGCTTTGTCTTGTACCTGTCTTGCCGCCCTCCAGGAGGCAGTATTTCCTGGTTCCTGTGCTGTTGCTCCTAGCCTTACTTTGTATCTGTGTATACTTTGGTCCCTGTGTCCTTGGCCCTGTCTCGTATTGTTTCCCTGTCTGAACTCTGTCCTACCTTTGTCTGTCTATCTCCTTGTCTTTGACGCCTTTCTTTGCTGTGTCTTTCCTTGTGTCCTCCCTGTTTGCCTGTGCTCCGCTCTCTTGTGATTCTGCCTTGTCCTGCTTCTGCTGCTGCAGAACCTCTTGCTGCTCTCCAGCTCTTCTCCGCAGCCTTGCGGTTCTCCTCCTGTGTGAACAGGTCCAAACCTATTCCTTCATATTCCACTCCAGTGGCGTAACTATAAAGTTATGGGCCCCGGTGTGAACATTCAAATGGGGCCCCCCATGCCAAAATACACTCACATCTCCGCTCCATACACCTCGTACACACGCGGCTCCGCTCCGTACAACTCGTGCACACGCGGCTCCGCTCCGTCCACCTCGTGCACACGCGGCTCCGCTCCGTACACCTCGTACACACGCGGCTCCGCTCCGTACACACGCGGCTCCGCTCCGTACACATCGTACACACGCGGCTCCGCTCCGTACACATCGTACACACGCGGCTCCGCTCCGTACACATCGTACACACGCGGCTCCGCTCCGTACACATCGTACACACGCGGCTCTGCTCCGTACACCTTGTGCACAACCCATACACACACAGCTCCGCTCCGTACACCTCATACACACACGGCTCTGCTACATCCACCCTGCAAACTCCTCCTGACCCCACACAGAAACTTTACCTCATCCAGCATTATGACAACCAGCACAGCAGAGTCCTGCAGACAACGAGGCTCCTGATCATGTGACCCCTGACTTCTCCCCATCACAGGTCCTGTGCGCACAGAAAAGGACTTAATTGCAGGCTGCGATGGGTCTATCTGCGAGGGCGAGGATGGGGTGCATGGGGGGGGTGTAGTGGCTCAGTGCGGGACGTGGGGGGGTCAAAAACGGGACTATCCCGCGAGAATCGGCACGGTTGGGAGATATCATGGTCTGACCTGCCGGACCCCTGACTCCCCCCAGGCCCAGTCGCAGTGGCGACCGCTGCGACCCTGGTAGTTACACCCCTGTTCCACTCCTTCCTGCCTGTATCCATACCTGCATTTCCTGTGTGAACAGGTCCAAACCTGTTCCTTCATATTCCACTCCTTCCTGCCTGTATCCGAACCTGCATTTCCTGTGGGAACAGATCCAAACCTGTCCCCTCATACTCCACCCCTTCCTGCCTATATCTGTACCTGCACCTCCTGTGTGAACAGGTCTCTACCTGTTCCTTCAAATACCACTCCTGCCTGCCCTGTGTCTCTGCCGTGCCAGCCTGCCCTGTGTCTCTTCAATGCCAGCCTGCCCTGTGTCTCAGTCATGCCCACCTGCTCTGTGTCTCAGCCATGTCCGCCTGCGCTGTCTCAGCTGTGCCAGCCTGCCCTGTGTCTCAGCCGTGCCAGCCTGCCCTGTGTCTCAGCCGTGCCCGCCTGCCAGTGTCTCAGCCGTGTCTGTATACTACTCGTGCCTGTCGCCTGTACCGTCTCCCCAAGTGGGATCAGCAGCCACAGCCAGACACCACCCTGGAGTGGCACCTGGCAGCTGCCTGCCGCACAAGCCTGACCTCACCATCAGAGGCTCCAGTGAAGACGAAGGCATCTGTCTTAATTATGCCCCTTCCAGGATAGTCTGGTTTGTGGTACAGTGGGGCCACAACCCCCTGGCTCATGCCCACCAGTCAGGACGTGAGCGTGACAAGTATCTTTATATGTAAATGTAAGTAATTAGCACTGGTAGATTTCCTATATTATTGATCAACTGTTGTTGGGGGCAATTTATTATCTTTACTGAAATGACACTTACCTTGCAAGGCTTAAGAAATACACAGCACTCTGTCTTGGTGTCCGACCCCTGCATTTTGAAAATGACTCTAGTGATGAATTCAGCAAAAAAGCAGCATGGGGGGTCCTTAAATTCTGTGGACGGCTGTTCCTGATGTCTGTGATTGGTGGTAGCGGGATATGAGGAGTCCAGTTATTCGTAATGATGTCTTCGATATTTGATGATTCCCTTACAGGTTGACATCCCCTCTGGATATGATTTCTTCCTGTTTGGATGAGTGAGGGAAACGTGGAAAATTGTGTTGTCCGCTCCCTCAATGTCTTAGGACGCAATTTTAAAACTACATTAACAATTGCTTGACTGCTGCGTTCTCCAGAATTCTGCACAACCTTTCTCCATTTGTCCTGATAATAGCCATGTAAATCTCTACTGGTCATTCTTGGTTCTGTAAATCCATCAACCACAACCGGGTCTCCAACACGTGTTTTGAATTCAGGAGCCCATTTTTTTCCTCTGTGAACTCTTTTCTGAGTTGTATATAGCCATTTTTTAACTTTGATGTAAATGCTCATGGGAAGAGAGACTTTAGGGAAAGAGACAACTGACCATATTTTCATAATTAAGTATAAAACGCAGTCTTTATGTCCATGGCGGATGCATATCTTGAGTGCTGTTTGACCCAGTGCATTTTGACACTCCAAGCACAAAACATTTTGTGCAATAAATGATTTGATCAGAAGAAGCTGACCATTTTCAGCAGCAGCATGGACAGGACATTTCCCAATATTAAGGTGGTTAGTATCACGGCACCACTCTCTATAAGGATGAACACCCACTTCCTCATCTGCTCTGACACCCTTGGTCTGCAGCCATTCCGCAAGTTCCAGATGTCCAAAGTGTGCAGCTATGTACAGAGCTACTCGCTGCTGGAACCTGATTGTGAGACACACATTGGTTATTGTAGAATAGATTAACATTTATACAATAATATTTCCATATTAGATCACCATTGGCTATAGTCAGCAAATGTAAAGTCTGGCACCTTTGTATTGTCATTGCCTTTTTTTTCCACTAAAAACAAAAGACTGACAGTCACTTCCAAACAGAAAACTAGTGTGTACAGGTGCAAACTAATGGCCCCGTCACACTAAGCGACTTACCAGCGATCCCGACACCGATATCAAGGTGTCAGGATCGCTAGTAAGTCGCTATGTGATCGCTGGTGAGCTGTCACACAGACAGCTTCACCAGCGATCAGCACAGCGATGCCGAGCACCCGGCATCGCTGGCCATCCCTGTAAAAAATAGAATCAAAATAAAAAATATAGTTATTCTCACCTTCCGACGTCCCGTTCAGCCATCCTGCCTCTCTCCACTGTGAGGTAGCGCTGTCATGTAAGTAAGGGGTTCTCGCTTGCAGCGATCGAAAAACACATCCGGCACAGGATTTTCCAACAAATCATAGTCTATGAGGTTTATTCATCCTTCATAAACCTCCAGCAGCAATATACACAGCATTACAGGAGAGCGTCCATTATACAGGCTATTTAGCCCCAGGGTTATCTCACCCACGTCAGGGTTCCCATATGGCTGTTTCTCCAGGCCGCAGAAGTCCACTCACTCCTCAGGGACTCTCAGATACTGGCCGCCATTACACACACAGCCGCTCCACAGGCTGCTGTTAGTGAGGAGATCCTTCTCCTCACGGGACCTTCCAAAAACTGGACCAATCAGGTCCCAGCATTCACTCCATGTGACCTAACCTGGCCACATTATATGGTCCATAGCCATGCCCACCGGGTCACATGACTATGACCTCACCACAGGTCCTTCACACAGACATATATACTTTACAATAGCATTCATAAACATACATATGTCTCTATCTCAAGGTCACCCACCTTGAGATACATAATGGCTCTTCAACCACTCACACTCTTGGGACATCCACACAGCGCCCCCTCGTGGACACAGTGGTCATTACACCACACCACGCTCCGGTCCCAGTGATCCTTTGCGAGAATGACCGCGAGATGTCACGGTCTCGAGGGATAACAAAGTCTCGCGGTCATTCATGCAAAGGATCACTGGGACCGGAGCGTGGAGAGAGGCAGGAGGGCTGAACGGGACGTCGGAAGGTGAGAATAACAATATTTTTTATTTTTTTTTATTATTTTTTACACCTGATCGCTGGTCTCCCGCCTGTCACACACAGCGATGCGTGCTGGCCAGCGGGAGACCAGCGACCAAAGAAATGTCCAGAGGTTTCTTCCAACGATCAGCGATACCGGCAGGGGGGCTGCTCGCTGATCGCTGTCACACACAGCGATCTCGCTGGTGAGATCGCTGTTACGTCACAAAAGTTGTGACTTAGCAGCGATCTCGCTACCGAGATCGCTTAGTGTGACGGGGCCTTAAGAGTAGTCATCTCTATGCATAACTAACAAGTTGCACTCTGTTTTCCTATAGCATGTAAACATGAAATGTATGAAATATGAATTGCATTACAGCTCTAGATAATAGGATTAAATAAATGGAGACACTTAGCACCTAATTTGGCCAATTCATGCATGCCCAGCAACCAACGACAAAGCGTTCTCCTGTTGCAGGGGACCCATCCTAAATCCTTTTCTTTCCACTGGTTCTTTGTTTGCTTCTACTTTGTGGAATAGTGTAACCGTGTGCCCCCACAGGAATCTGTTGTTAACTAAACTGTTATTTATTTATTTTTTTTGGTTCTCCTTAAGTGTCTCATACACACCCATCCCATGTCTCCCATACAAAGTCACTGACAGTCTCCAGTTCTTCTGGCAGCAGCTTATCTCCCAGAGTACAGAAGGATCAGTAGTCCAGAATTGCACTTGTCCAATCCTTTTCTGCATTTACATCATCTGTCGAGGGAGGGTTGGTAATCCACCATACATGTTAGACTGTTGGCCAATATCATCAGGGTCAGCTGATGTTAGTCTAATGTGTATGGGGGCTTTTTTATAATCTTCTATGACTTTTATTGTATAGTTTTTGCATGTAATCTTCCTCTTGTAAGTTCAAAAGCGTATCTGTCACCTACATACACTGTAATAGAGACCAACTTACACTCCTCTTCTCCAAAACAGCAAACCATTGTGCCATTTAGCTAATAGGAGAAATTAAAAATATACTTATTATTTTGAACAGATATCCTTAAATAGCCTTATTTGCATATCAGTTGGAGACTTACTATTTAGTAAAGTGACCCATGTTACGAAAAGATAATATTGCGACCCTGACGACAGATATCATATATTGATAAGCCATTAAAGGGATATCAGAAAATTCTTGATCTGACTGATTTTCTGATCATTAAAAAATCCCTCCCAGCTGAATTTTATTCCCCTTAATTTTTTCTGCATGTGTCTATAATGTAGTGGAGGTGCCTTTAAATTTTCACTGATCACCATCTTCTCCAGTTTCCAGCGCCTCTCCAGTCCTCTTCTGGATCACATGATCACTCATCAGCTTTGCTGGCTCACAAAGAGGATACTGTAGGATGATTCTACTTCCACCAATGTAAGCCTATAAAGTCTCAGAACAAGTCTCCATAAACTCACACTTAGAAGGCTACTACTGTTAACCTTTCTGGTAAGTCTGATTTGAGGTCACATGGTCTAAAAGAAGAAAATAGCAGTTAAGGACAAATGGGGAAGATGGCAATAGGTAGTAAGTATTTTACTTTACCTACTCTACATTACAGGCACATTTACATGAGACCAGGAGTTACAAATTTTGCTGGGAGGGTTTCTGCAAATATTACCATTCTATTTATTGGGACAAAAATAATGAGAAAGAAACATTGACCCTTAAGCTAGCCATACAATTGAGCACTCATTGGGCAGTCAACTATTTCTCCCAATTCCCCCATACACAAGAAAGTTTGGTTTGGTAGAGTATTGATATGTTCTACAAAGGTGTGATCGGAAAACACACAGCCACCACAAACACCTCTGGCAGCGGCAGATCACAAAAGAGTCAGAAATTAAGGCTCAGCAATAGATTATCATTATTATAATTATAATAACCAAGACTGTAAGCAATTTATGTACCTGAGAATAGTTTCATACTTTGATAAGTAATGCTCAACTTTTTGTTTGTGTCCAAATACACATGCACGGAGGAATTCTTTCCAGCCATCCCATACATCCATTCTCAGTGTGTCACCTACAGATCAGTGAAAATCCAAGATGAGTTCATACAAATAATATCTAGCTTACAAATGGTTGATTATAGTTCATATTTCATAACACATACCACAATATATTATGCACAGATAAGAAATATACAGTATGCATAGTACAATGCCAAAGATTTCACTTATGTCTTAAATTACATGAATTATATCTATTGCAAATTCTACAATAGCTCAGAAACCGGTGGATCCTCACAGAGCTCAGCATACAGAGTGACTGTAATCTTATGATTTTAGACCGGACAGTATAGTCCTCCATACAGTATTATGGGCACCACACAGCCCTCCATACAGTAGTGTGGGCACCACATAGTCCTCCATACAGTATTATAAGCACCACATAGTCCTCCATACTGTATTATGGGCCACATGTAATGCTCCATACAGAATAATATGCCCCGTATATTGCTCCATACAGTATATTGGACCCCATATAATGTTCCATACAGGATAATGGGCCCCATATAATGCTCCACACAGTATAATGGCCCCATGTAATGCTCCATACAGTATAATGGGCCCCATATAATGCTCTATACAGAATAATGCCCCCATATAATGCTTCATGCAGTATAATAGTTCCCTATATTTCTCCATAAAGTATAATGTCCCCATATATTGCTGTATACAGTGTAATGGGTCCCATATATTACTCCATACAGTATAATGGGCCCTACATAGTGCTCCATATGGTGTAATGGCTCCACACAGTGCACAGTGATCCATATAGTATAGTGGTCCAATATATTTCTCCATTCAAACTAGTGGCCCCAATATATTGCTTCATACATTATAATGGGCGCCATATATTGCTCCATACAGTATAATGAACCCCATATAATGCCCCATATAGTATATAAGTGCCCCATATATTGCTCCATACAGTATAATGGGCCCAATGTATAATGCTCCATACAGTATAATGGGCCCCAGATAATGTTTCATACAGTAAAATATATCACTCATAGTGCTCCATACAGTATAGTGGGCTCCATGTATTGTTCCATACAGTATATAATGGCCCCATGTAATGTTCCATACAATATAATGGGCCCGATATATTGCTCCATACAATATAATGGGCCCCATATATTGCTCCATGCAGTAAAATGGACCCCATTATCAAATACTCATCTCTCCCGTTCCCCTGCTGCTTCGGTCTCTCTGCAGTGATCAGCACAGAGGGCACGCTGTAGTGATGTCATCACGCCCTCTAACCTGAGACATCACTGAGAGTCAGAAGACACTGGAGCTGCAGGGAATGAGGAGAGATGAGTATTTGAGATGGAGTCGATGCCAGCGCTGGCACTGGGCTCCCCCAACTCAAAGACTCCATAGCATGCCAGTGTCCCTGATGGTAAGTCGGCCCCCTCCATTTGTTCAGGGTCCCAGCACTTGCCCGGGTGCGCTGGGTGGTGACACCAGCCCTGGTGGCATGGGTGCGAAGTACAGGGGAATGAAGGCAAAGACATGGTCAGACAATCTAAGGTCATGGCACAAGTTCAATATACATAGCCGAGATCAGGAACAGAGAAATCAGGATAAACAGTAAATGAACCGGGTTAATAGCAGGACAGACCGAACAAACATGTACCAACAGGATCAAGAGATAAGCAACTAGGAACCTAGATTCAGGCAAGGAGTGTTGTGAGGAGCTGCTTAATAAACCCTCGGACCACACCTTTAAGAGGAGAGCCTTGTACAAAAAAAAGGAAAATGAAGCAAAAAGAAATAAAAGCTAATGAAGAATACAGATGGAAGCAGAATTTGCAAGATGAAAACTAAAGGAACACTGGCAACACAAAATGGATGTGACAGGAAGCCAAAGCTGTTATGTCTATCACAAGGTTTCTGTGATGGCAAGGAGTAAAAATCCCTCAAATGACTGTAAAAGATGTGAAAAAAGTTTTGGTGGCAGCATGCCCTGAAGTTTCAGTTTGCACAGTAAGGAGCATACTAATTGCAGAAGGCCTCCATGCCTGTGTAATAACCTGCAGGAACGCGGGATGCAGTCACTCATGTGAAGGCAGAGCAAGGGTTAAACAGGTGTTAGTCCCTTGCTCACAGTCACCAGGTCCGCCGCTGCTCCCATGCTGCGCCGGGATTCCCTCATCCTGCTCCTGCTCCCCGCCGGGCATCTGTATGGGCGCTTCGGCGCGCTCCTCTTCTGTCGCCGGCTGCGCGCTCGGTCTCCTTGCGCATGCGCCTTAGGGCCCGACCGCACGTGCACCCACCGGCCTTATCCACTCTGTGACCTGACCTGGCAGCGCTGCCTGTCCAATGGAGGGCAGGCACCAGGTATTTCAGGCCTTAGTGGAGGAGCCTGATTATTGAGTTCTTCTCCCATACTTAGGCCCCGTTTTTTTGCCGCTGGCTGTTACCCTGTGTTGCCTGTGTGTTAACCTTTTTTCTCCCTCTGTTTCTTCCAGAGTCCATTCCAGCCCTGCATTTTTCTGGTGCCTTCATACCATCTCCACCTCTGCTCTCCTCAGCCTGCATACCATCTCCACCTCCACTCTCCTCTGCCCTCATACCCTCTCCATCTCGTTGTTTACCTGCTCCGTACCTCTCCTGCTCCTTTCCTGCTCAGACTTTACCCTCTCCCAACTACCTTGTCTCATCTCCGTTCTTGTGTTGGTCCCTGAGCCGACCCATGGTCCTGGCATCTGTGGTACTAGAGGTCCCTGAGCTTGCTCCCTAACAATCCCTGTATAGGGATTGGTCAAATGTGGTGCGCTCGCTCGGGGAAGTTTCAGTATCACGGTCCAGAGGGTCCTCTCTTGGTACTTGCGGACTCTGGCATAACAGTATAATCAGGCCATGGACCCTGCTGGGACCTCTGCTCTGAAGGAGCTAGTATTTTTGTGAGCAAACCAGACTCACATTATGTCTTTCATGAAGACAATGGATTCACGTTTGTCGGCCTTACAGGCCGTGGATCCCTGGAATGCCTCCAGTAAGCCAGCCTCCAGCAGGAGCTGGTCCAGCAGCGCGATACCCAGGCTCACATTTTGTCCTATATGGCTTCCGTAGATGACTGCCTGCTCTCCTTGCAGTCGGCCTCCTCGCAGGCACCATCCTGTGCCCCTGACTCTGCATAAGTTCCCTCTCCTCGTCTCGGTAATCCGCCTAGCTATGGTGGTGACCCCAAACTGTGCAGGGGTTTTCTTAACCAATGTTGGTTACACTTTGAGTTGCTACCCCAGCAGTACCCCACTGACTGGGTCAAGTTGGCTTTTATCGTGTCCCATTTGGAAGGAGAGGCCCTTTCCTGGGTGAATCCTCTCTGGGAACGAGACAACCCCATTGTGTCCAGTATTGTGACATTTATGGACACCTTCCGGAGGGTCTTTGATGAGCCTGAGTGGCTTGCCTCCACCACGGAGTCCCTCTTTAATCTCCATCAGGGCACTCTCACGGTCGGACAATATGCGATCCGCTTCCGCACGCTGTCCTCGAAGCTGGGGTGGAACACCGAGGCTTTGGTTGGGGCCTTTTGGCGGGGGCTTTCTGGCAAGATCAAAGATGTGCTCATTGGACGAGATACTCCAACTACCTTGGAGGATCTCATATCGCTAGCCACGCGCATTGATTTGCACTTTCAGGAACGTACTCGAGAGGCTGCCAGAGAGAGGAGACCTTTTAGGCCTTTTTCTTCAGCCCCATAGACCACCCAGTCCTCGGCCTTCGGGTTCCTCCGGCAGTTCTGCACCGGAGCCAATGCAGGTAGACCAGGTTAAGATGGCGGAACAACGCTGAAAAGAGGTTAGCACAGGGCTTGTGCTTATACTGCGGTGGTACGTCTCATTTCCTGCGCACAAGTCCTGAGAGGCCGGGAAACTCCTCCACCTAAGTCAGGTAAGAGAGGCCTCCCTAGATGTGTCAGATTCCTCTCCACCTCTTACTCTTTCTGTTTTGATTGTCCACGGTCATAAGCTCTGAAGTTGCTTATGTGGATTCGGGCGTGGCAGGCAACTTTATTAGGCTTAAGGAGGTGAAGAAATACCGGATCCCCGTGATATACTTAAAGCACCCTCGTATGATTGCTTCCGTGGATGGTAACCCCTTCCAAGAGTCCATCTCCATGGTTACTGAGGAAGTACTTCTGCAGATTGGGGCCCTGCATCAAGAGAAAATTGCCTTCTATGCTCTGCCCAACTTGTCACATGCTCTGCTTCTCGGTCTTCCTTGGCTTAGGACACACGAGCCTGTTCTGGATTAGCGTTCCGGTGAGATTCTTCGGTGGGGGCATCCGTGTCAAGAGAGGTGCTTGGGGTCTGTCCACCCGGTCACCTCCTCTCAACCCTCTTCTGGTCCTGCGGGACTGCCTTCCGCCTACTGGTCCTTTGCGGACGTTTTTGATAAAAAGGAGGCTGAAACTCTTCCACCTCATCGCCCTACGACTGCCCAATTGAACTACGGCCAGGAACCACCCCGCCTAGGGGCCAAATCTATCCACTCTCTCTGGTCGAGACCTCTGCCATGTCTGAATACATCCGTGGGAACCTTGCCAAGGGATTTATATGAAAATCCTCCTCGCTCGCGGGTGCCGGCTTTTTCTTTGTAAAAAAGAAGGATGGCTCTTTTTGGCCGTGCATAGATTTCAGAGGTCTGAATGACATCACAATAAAGAATAAGTACCCTCTGCCGCTCATCCAGGAGCTTTTCGATCGCTTGAGAGGGGTTCAGATCTTCTCTAAATTAGACTTACGTGGAGTCTACAACCTCATCCGTATCTGCACCGGAGACGAATGGAAGACCGCTTTTAACACCCAGGATGGGCATTACAGATATCTCGTCGTGCCCTTTGGCCTGTGCAATGCACCCGCTGTATTTCAAGAGTTTGTCAACAACATCTTCCTGGATCTGCTATACTCCTGCGTTGTGGTCTACCTGGACGACATCCTCGTCTTTTCTCCGGATTATCTTTTCACAGGAAGAGCGTTCGTCTGGTGCTGCAACGTTTGCGGGAGAACCATCTTTATGCCAAGATGGAAAAGTGTGTCTTTGAGCAGTTTTTTTTGCCTTTTTTGGGGTATATAGTCTCGGAGTCTGGGCTGAAGTTGGACCCTGAAAAATTGTCCGCTATCCTCCAGTGGCCAGGCCACGTCCGGTAGGGGTAAAGGCTATCCAACGCTTCCTCAGTTTTGCCAACTATTAACCACAGTTTATTCCGTATTTCTCGTCTGCAATCAAGCCAATTTCGTGCCTCACTCAAAGAAGTCAGCCCCACAACCTGGTCTCCGCAGGCCGAAGAAGCCTTTCTAAGCCTAAAACAAGCTTTTGCGGCTGTGCCTTTGTTACATCGGAGCGAGGTGAACAAACCGTTTGTCCTGGAAGTGGACGCATCTTCCACTGGGGCCGGCGTGGTGCTGTCTCAGAGGTCTTCTTCTGGCCAGTTGGTCACTTGTGGACTCTTCTCTAAGGCCTTTTCTCCTGTGGAGTGCAACTATTCTATTGGGGATTGGAAGCTGTTAAGCCATAAAAATGGCTTTGGAGGAATGGTGCTACCTACTGAAGGGGGCTATCCATCCTTTTACCATCTTCACTGACCATAAGAACCTGGCCTACATTCAGTCAGCCCAGAGGCTCAATCCCCGACGGGCCAGGTGGTCCCTGTTCTTTGGTCGCTTCGACTTCGAGTTACATTTCCGTCCTGGTCAGAAGAATATCAAGGTTAATCCAAAACATAAGAAAAAGCCATGCGAAAATATAGGATCACCACACAGGATACAAAAATTTTTTTAAATTTATTGTCAACAAATCCAGTAATAAGCACACATTTAAAAACAAATAAAAACCCAACTAAGGGTAATACATGAGTACTCCAGCAAATGGCAAAATAGCATAATCAATATTTAATATAGCACCTGACCGCTACTAATTTATATTGCATAAAGAGGGGTATCACAAAAAGCATGCTGCCAACAGAAACCATCAGTGGGCAAATGTGAGAAAATGTCCCCTAATTAACAGGGATGTGTGCACACAAATAAAGCCTAGTAAAACAACATGATGCTCACCTTGAAAAAGACACCGTGAGTGTCGGAACGCGTGGGTCTCCTCCATGGATTTTCAATACCTCCTTGACCGCATTGCTGCTATTTAGATGACGGATGACTGACCTGTCTTTCTGTTTTGATCGTTGTAGGGTGATGTATTTAGCCTGCTGAAGTTTCATTCAGGACCATTGTTCCTTTATTATGCATTGTTTTGCATTTTGGGCTTAATGTGCACTACACGTGATGTTTTACTAGGCTTTATTTGTGTGCACACATCCCTGTTAATCAGGGGACATTTTCTCACATTTGCCCACTGATGGTTTCTGTTGGCAGCATGCTTTTTGTAATACCCCTCTTTGTGCAATATGAATTAGTAGCGGTCAGGTGCTATATTATTAAATATTGATTATGCTATTTTGCCATTTGCTGGAGTATTCATGTATTACCCTTAGTTGGGTTTTTAATTGTTTTTTAATGTGTGCTTATTACTGGACTTGTTGACAATAAATTTAAAAAAAAATTTGTATCCTGTGTGGTGATCCTATATTTTTGCATGGCTTTTTCTTATGTTTTGGATTGCTTCTGATATCATGCATTTAAGTGATCCTCGAGTGATTATATATTTTGCCTAATATTGATATGATGGTGCCCACTTAATCTTCCTCTATTCAAATATGTCAAGGTTGACGCGTTGTCTTAGTCCCTGCAGCCTCCAGACTTGGAAGAGGAGCCCTCTCACATCATTGATCCAGTCAAAATCATCACAGTGGCTCCCGTGAAGCTGATTACCTCGCCTCCAGGTAAAACCTTCATTCCAGATGCTGATAGGAGAGAGGTTTTGCATTGGGGACATTCCTCCAATATATCTGGGCATGTCGGGGTTAAAAAGACTTTAGACCTCATTTCTCTGTTTTACTGGTGGCCCTCTCTCCGCCAAGACGTAGCTTATTTCACTGCCTCGTGCCCCTCCTGTGCCAAGGTCAAGGTCCCCAGACGGTTGCCTTCTGGGCTTCTGCTTCCATTACCTGTTTCTTCATCTCCGTGGCAACACATAGCCTTGGATTTTATCACGGACCTGCCTCGCTCTTCCGGTTGCACAACTATTCTGGTGGTAGTAGACAGGTTCTCTAAGATGGCGCACTTTGTTCCTCTACAAGGACTACCCTCCGCTCCCAAATTGGCAAAGGTCTTCGTCCAGCACATCTTCCGACTTCATTGATTTCCACAACATATTTTATCTGATCGTGGAGTTCAATTTACATCTCGATTTTGGAGGGCCTTATGTGGTCTCTTGGAGGTAAAGTTGGATTTCTCTTCTGCATACCACCCTCAAACCAACGGCCAAGTGGAGCGTGTGAATCAAGTGTTGGCATCCTATCTACAGTACGTCATTTTTCAAACTCACATCAAGATGACTGGTCCTGCCTTCTCCCGTGGGCTGAGTTCGCCTATAATAGCCATGCCAACGAGTCCTCAGCCAAGTCTCCATTTTTGTGGTTTTTGGCATGCATCCCGGTATTCCACTGCCAGTTTCTGCCACCTCCGGGGTGCCCGCAGCCGACTCCGTGACCTTGGAATTCTCCAGAATTTGGCAAGAAACAAAGGAGGCACCCGGGAGAGCCGGAGAACATATGAAGAGGCATGCTGACAAGAGGCGTTTGGATTCCACGACTTATCTTCCGGGCAAGAAGGTTTGGCTCTCTTTTAAATACATTGGATTGAAGATGCCCTCCTACAAGTTAGGACCTTGTTACATCAGCCCTTTTGAAGTCCTCCGGCGCATCAACAAATTGGCCTACAAGCTGAAGTTGCCTGCCTCGCTCAGCGTTTCCAATGTCTTCCACGTCTCGCTCCTGAAGCCAGTCATACTGAATTGTTTCCATCCCGCTCCTGGTTCCTCCCCTCAACCGGTCAGTACCGATGATGTTTTTGAGGTGAAGGATATTCTAGCCTCCAAAAAGGTCAGGGGTAACACATTCTTTTTTAATTGATTGGAAGGGGCTTGGCCCCGAGGAGAGGTCTTGGGAACCCCGGGAGAACATTAATGCGCCCCTTATTCTTAAAAGGTTTTTGCCCAAGGGTAGAGGAGGGGGGTGTAAGAGAGGGGGTAATGTTAGTCCCTTGCTCACCGCCACCGGGCCCGGGTCTGCCGCTGCCTGCACCGCTGCTCCCACGCTGCCCCGGGCTTCCCTCGTCCTGCTCCTGCTCCCCGCTGGGCATCTGCATGGGTGCTTCGGCACGCTCCTCCTCTGCCGCCAGCCACGAGCTTCGTCTCCTCGCGTATGTGCCTTAGGGTCTGACCGCGCCTGCACCCACTGGCCTTATCCGCCTCTGTGACCTCACCCGGCAGCGCTGCCTGTCCAATGGAGGGCAGGCACCGGGTATTTCAGGCTGCCCTCCCTTACTGGAGGCACCTGATTATTGAGTTCTTCTCCCATACTTAGACCCCATTTTTCTGCCGCTGGCTGTTACCCTGTGTTGCCTGTGTGTTAGCCTTTTTTCTCCCTCTGTTTCTTCCAGAGTCCATTCCAGCCCTGCATCTTCCTGGTGCCTTCATACCATCTCCACCTCTGCTCTCCTCAGCCTGCACACCATCTCCACCTCCGCTCTCCTCTGCCCTCATACCCTCTCCATCTCGTGGTTTACCTTCTCCGAAACACTCCTGCTCAGACCTTACCCTCTCCATACTACCCAGTCTCATCTCCTTTCTTGTGTTGGTCCTTGAGCCGACCCCTGGTCCTGGCATCCGTGGTACTAGAGGTCCCTAAGCTTGCTCCCTAATGATCCCTGTATAGGGGTTGGTCAAATCTGGTGCGCTCGCTCGGGGGAGTTTTGGTATAACGATCCACTCTTGGCACTCGCCGCCTCTGGCATAAAAACAGGTTTATTTACAGGGGGAATTGCTCCATGCATGGAGTGAGGTATTGTAGGGTGACGGCGAGGAATGAGGCAGAACTGGAACGTTGGCAGGGTAGGTGAGGGACGAACAAGAGTTCAGTAGTAAAGAGGTTAAACTTATCGGACTGTAGTCTTCTGTTGTGAGGGAGTACAGGGTTCCAACGGTAACAGCGGCGCGGGTCATCTCTTCGCAGTCTCTGACAGGCGAGAATCCAACGGTGGCACCGACAACAGTGGCACATGCAGTCTCTCAAGTCTCTGTCCACGATAAAGAAACAGCCTCCGGGGAAAACCAACAGGATGCTGGGTGGTGAGCGGGGGTCCTGCTCTTACCACTCTTAGTAACAAGTCCACACTCAGAACATATCACCGCAGGGACAGTGCAGCGCTCCTTGGTCAGTCCAGCTACTACTCTCAGTGGCTCAGATCTGTCACTTTGCATGCCAGCCTGCACACACTAGCAACTGTCTCAGGATTGTCAAGGGAGTCTCCTCCAGTCACGGTGGCTGGCGGGTCCATGTTTACAGAGAGGGTGCTCACAGCGTACTGTTGGTCTGTCTCAGTCCTCAGCAGGAGGTCTCTTTTGAGTATACGGTCACTCTTGGGCAAAGCGGGTGTGGTACTCACTGTCTCTTAGTGTACGGCACCTGGCTTAGCTCCGCACACTCAGCTCTGTTAGCACAGCTCCGAACACTCTGCTCTGTTGGTGCAGCTCCACACACTCCACTCTGCTAGCATTGCTAATTTCCCCAACACCACAGTTCCTATTCCAGGCAGCAGCAGCACAGCCTGTCACAGGGCCAGCACACTCTGGAGGGGGAAGCAGAGTGCGCTCTCGTCTACTCTGTGTGCTGCACTTACTTGGCGCCAACTCCTGCTGCAGAGCGTGCTTTTCCTCCTTATACCCCTGAGTCAGCGTGCTCTCTCCAGGCTCTCCCCACCCCCTTCTGTCACCAGGAAACTCCATCTCTTCTCTCCTTCCCTCCTGCATTAGGGGAAGGTCTGCCTCCCTCAGGCTTCCCCTCAGAAACAGAGGATGATTTACATTATTATCAGTGTTTATGGGACTTCCTATCGTTATATAGATCTGCCAAACTATGCTATTTGTTTGATGTTTTATGTTATACATCCTATATAACATGGGCATTTAGCCCTTTATTCATCCTCCTCCTTTCCCATACTTGTGTATGAGACCTAACTTCTGCATGAGGTTATAATACGAATTGGTTACTAGTTGACTGCACTATGCACTTTATTATTTAATGATTTGATGTATACCTCTGGTCTCATGTGTGACACCCTCCGGTGCTTCAAGGTTATATGCTGCCCGCCTGTTCTTGTGTATGTTCTTTTTTGTAAGCACTGATTTGGTATTTGTTCTTACATGTATGTCAATTTTCAATAAAAACAATTTATACATTTTTCTTAAAGTTGTCTTGGAATTAAAATTATCTGTTTTCTACATTGTAATTAATAGGATTCAAAAACTCTATGGTTTTTCTTATGTTTCATATTGTATGTTGAGAGTATGCTTGGAATAGGAATATGTATATGGTAATTCAATTTATCCTATATGTTTTCATGCATGTACCCATGGTCCAGTCCACCTCCTTACACCTGAACTCCAATACATCACCTCTACTGACCCAAAAGCACAAGAAAAGTCATGTTCAGTATGCTCTAATGGATTGATAGATGAGGGTGAGCATAATACTGCTTGGTGGTTTTACTGTTATGGCTGACCAATGTGTGAAAATATGAACTGTGGAGAATATTGGAGATATAACTTCATGCCAATCATTTGCATCCTATCTGGCATGGGATTATAAACCCCTTTCAGTGTGCAGCTAGCTCAGCAGGTGGGGGGTCAAACCTCAAGGGCTATGAGTGACGGATCTCACACCTTGAGTCAGCTCAGAGCAGAACAAAAGGCTTGCTACCATGTGGATACCATGCAGTCTAAACTGCTTTGTTGAGTCAGCTATGATTCCATAAGGAGTTATGGAGATCCTATGTATTCTAGCCATACATCGTGCATATTTCTGAGATCCCCAGAACATGGCGAGTGCCCGGCTGGGTCTCGAACCATTCTAGAACCCAGGGGTATGGAGACACATAGAAAAGCCAGTAGAAACCAGATAGCAAAGCTGTGTTTGATCTTTATGCTAGCAGGGGCCCGGTTGGAACCGATGGTGCCAAGACCGCCACCCTAGGACCCTTCAGAAATGAGCAATGATCTTTGGAGTTTGCAGCTGCAGAGACAAGGGAAGGTGTTTACATTCAACCCAGTAGGCAGGAGGAAAGTGACCCAAAGAGGATAAAGGCTAGATAATGGCCATGTGGTCCCTCCTTCTGTAATGCATGAGGTCCACTTCAGAAGTTGGGGCCGCATCAAGTAATGTGCTGTGTAGGGACCAAGGAGAGAGCTGGCAGCCCATGCTGTTGTGAGCTCATTTTCGGGTTTGCCTCTGGCTTCTGGTGAGGGTTGTGGAGCTGGCTGTGCTGACAGAGGAGTAGTGAGTTCTCTATATGGACTCCCTCTGTTGGTGAAGGGAGGTAATGAAGCTGATCTAAATGGCAGAGACCGGCCACCTGAGGAAGAGGACTGCGATTGGACATCAGGAGTTACTAATTGGATTTAAGGAAGCCGACTCCCTAGTTTCTTGCTGGTGATTTTTCCTGACTGTGGCTCCTAGTTTCCAGTTTGGTTCCTGCCTTCCTAAAGCTAAGTTTTCTCTGCTATTGTTCATATGAGTTTTTGTCTGGTTTACTTAGTTTTTGTGTTCAGCTGGCCCTGGCTGGGACTGGGCTGAATCCCCATTTTGTCTCTGATCAGTTGATCTCTTTTGCTCTGTCTTCAGAATATACCTGAGTGCTGATATAGTGATTTGAAGTCTAGCGACTTCAGGGCCTTTTTCTATCAGACGTGTTGGACATTTTTTTTTGACAGGGTTCTTTGCGTGATTGCAGACAGCATCTTTTCTTTCCTGTCCTTTCTAGTTAGCGAGGGCCGCATCGTTTGCTCAGCCTATCTTTCTACCTGTGTCTGTGTTTTCATCTTGTTTCACCGACAATACATGTTGGGGGCTGTCTATTGCTTTGGGGTCTGCTCTGGGGCAGTTTAGATTTTCCCTTTCTTTCTTTAGGCTTATTTTGTTCTCCGGCCGTGACGAGGCATCTAGGACCACCGTAGGCACGCTCCACGGCTTCTGCTAGTTGTTGTGGATAGGATCAGGGGTCTGCAATCCGCTAGTTACCAACATCTCCGGTTTTCTGAGCATAGCTTGCTTTTTGTTTTTTCCTCCTCGGTGACTCATTCACAACACCATGCCCCCTGTGGACAAGCATACCCATGATCTAGCATTACCTGATAATTGATATATATTTGGTTTATATCTTTTTTCCTATCACTATCTGTATTTGCATATCTGACCACTGCATATGTATAACCATCGTGTATATATTGTATTATGTAGTGTGCCATAAAGACAATTAAATAATTAATTCAACCTTGGGCTGCTCTTTTATCTCGATTCACTAATCCACACGTCCATTTTTTGTTTTTACTTCTCATGCTACCGGGACTGGTTTCTGGACCGATATAATCCCATTAATGGACTAGGTTTATATCCAGCAAGGAACTGGTGGCAGTTCTACCAGGCTGACAGCGCTCTGTTTCACTGGTGCTAGTGAAAGGGGCCTCTCTGTTAAGGACGGCGTAACACGCTAAATAAAAATATAAATAAAGCGTGTTCGCCGCCTGGGGTCCACCGTGCGGTAGGTGACAAAACCGCTGCTGAGAGGCAGAGCAGTAAGGCGGTAAGTGCACAAGGTTGACTGCACCTAGTGCACAAGAGCAAGCTCTGTTGCACACACAGCTGCAAGTATAAACATATGTTGCAAAAGCAGACTGTTTCACACACAGAGCTGCAAGCATGAACACAAATACAAACACTGAGTCTGTTAGCACTTCACAGAAGCTCAGTGACACAGATGCGGTATAAGGTCACAGGAGTCGCCAAGACTGACGGGACCGACTCCGACTAGACCTACCATTAGACGTCTGGTGCAGAGGCGTTGCAACCGCGAGCACACACTGTGCTGCAACTGCAGCGCGGCAAGTATAGAGCCGCTGGCAAGGCACTGCCAGAAATGCTGGCGCAATGCAGGACGCTTTAGCTGCTGCAATGGATGAGGCGTGAGCGCGCTGGCGCTAGCGCTGCTACTGGCTGACCCAATCACTCACACATTCGTAATAACCAAGGAGGGGGATATTTAATGAGTCAGTCACCAGTCCAAGCATCCGTCATCAAACATACAGCAGCAAGTATGAGAATACTAGCGCATGGCGGAACGGCCATGCGCATTTTTTATAGCGTTCGGGACCTGCCGGAAATCCCCAGAGCCCTGAGGATAACCAATGGAATCAGGAGCAGGACCTGAGCACCTGACTCCCGAACTCCAATGGGAGCTCATCCCATGAGCATGCTCAGAAGAAGGGACGAAGGACTTAGCCTCTGGAGACAAATGTGAGAATCTGGATACCTGAATATGCATTGTAGAAACCAGATTCCTAACACTCTCAGCCTGTCAGGGTTGTGAGCGAGTGTGGTGCCACATCAGTGACTGCATGAGCCACATCCTCTCTCTCCTCGTGCCTCCCTGGACCTGTGTGGACAGTGGTTATGCTTGTAAAAGTGCGCCAAGCTTACATTACGTGTCCCCAGGGAATTCGGAATGTCACTTTGATGCAAGTGATGAGACCATACCACTTGATCTCGCTGATGTAATAGTGATGTCAGGCGGAGTGGCGAGGTGCGGTTTTGTCACATGTGGCAGCAGAAGGATTTTGCGTGATGTCTCTGGTGCCATCATTCACATGAGCAAAAAAACTAAGTCACTTCAATGCTATTCTTATGTTTTTAATGAATTTTGTATAGGTCCAAGCAAAATGTGGAAATAAATCTATGTGCTGTTTTGCATAAACACACTTGAAACCACATGCTTGAGAAAGTAGGTTACATACCTAGATCCAGATTGTAGTTGCTTAGTGTGTTACAGTCATACATTTCTTTTCCTTCTAATGTCCGGAGGCAGAAAACACTGACTGGAAATCCACATTTCATAGACAACAGTGACTTGAGTTTTGAGACATTTTCAGCAAGAAGATGACTGTTCCCCATTACAGGAACTCTCTCTTTAGTAACCATATTATATACATATAGAGCTGGCTTTTCTTCCTCCTAAGATGATAGGAAATATTATAAAAATACTGTTATTGCAGACATATACATTCACGGCCAAAAGTGTTGCCACCTTTGAAATTGCTCAAGAAAATGAAGTTTTTCTCCCAGAAAATTTGTGCAATTACACGTTGTGCTATACACATGTTTAGTTCCTTTGTGTGTATTGCAACAAAACAAAGTAACAGAGAAAAAAGTGGATCCATCTATAAAATTGAAACAGAGGAGTTTCTGGCAAGAAACGTCCCTAGTCGTAGTACGGCATCTATTACCAGAAATGCGTCAGTTTAAATTTTATCCATGGATCCACTCTGTTTTTAAACATTTTCAATAAATTAATTGGTTTTATTACCAGATGGTTGTGCCAAAGACTACCCTACTCTTGTCTACCTATAATGTACTTTCCTATACCATTAAATATATTATCAAACACAGACTAGACGGAGGCCAAAAATATTCTCTATTGGTCCTCGGCTGGTAAATGGATGGTGAAATCATTATACAGCTCTGGCAAAAATTAAGAGACCACTGGAAAATGTTCAGCTTGTCTGATTTTTCTCTTTATAGGTATATCTTTGAGTAGAATGTAAATTGCTCTTTTATTCTATAAACTTCTGACAACATGTCTCCGAATTTCCAAGCAATATATTTTGTATTTTTTTTCTAAAAATGAGAAATGGTCAAAATTAAATAAAAGAACCAGTGCTTTCAGACGTCAAATAAAGCAAAGAAAAAAACAAGTTCATAATCATTTAGAAACAACAATACTAATGTTTTAACTAGGAAGAGTTCAGAAATCAAAATTTTGTGGAATAACCATGATTTTTAATCACAGCTTTCATGCGTCTTGGCATGCTTTCCACCAGTCTTTCACACTGCTCCTGGCGTAAAAATTAAAGCAGTTCTTCTTTGATGGCTTGTGACTATCCATCATCCTCTTGATTACATTGCAGAGGTTTTCAATGGGGTTCAGGTCTGGAGATTGGGCTGGCCATTACAGGGATTTGATGTGGTGGTCTCTTAATTTTTGCCAGAGCTGTATATCAGAAACAGTGTCGTACAGTTCATAGATTGTAATCACTCTTATGATCATAATTTCCTATTTCAGGTACAACCATATACAAAGATAATCTCTTACATGCATCCATTAAGTGGTACAGCAGTTACATCGATGATATACTCATTATTTGAGAAAAATATGTACAATGAATATAAAGTCTACACACCTCTGTTAAAATGCCAGGTTTTGCCATATAAAAAAATCATACTAAGAATAATCATTTCAGAACTTTTTCCACATTTAATTTCACCCATAATCTGTACAATTTAATTAAAAAAGAAACTGAAATCTTTTTCGGTTGAAAAAGAAATATAAAAAAATTAAAATAATGTGGTTAAATAAATATGCACACCCTAAATGTAATACTTTGCTGAAGTACTTTTGAATTCATGATAGCTTTCAGCCTTCAGAGTCATCATTGGAGCAAAAAAGATGAGGGAGTTGAATATCTGTTGGTTTTAATATTTTATGAGAGGGACTACTTCATTGAATTAGGGATTGTCCAGGTAACAGACAACCCCTTTAGTTTTTCATTTTATATCACAGTTTTTCTAACATATACTACACTTTGTTTGGTGATAGGTGTAAGTTATTATTAATACTTATTATAGAAGTTTTGTCATTTACCAAAACAAGGTCATGATTTATAACTGAGCAAGTAAAACCTGAGTTACAAAGAGTCTTAATTCATTTGTGTCTCAACTGTTTGAAAAGATAAATCAGTAAAGCAATGTTTGCAAATATGTCTGTATATTTGACTTCCACATGACATGCTTAATGTATGAGACATAAATGCTTAGGTGTGACAGCAGGTAACCAGCCAGGTTCTGTGATTTACTTACTAAACATATTCTCCCATATGTCTTGTCAATTGTCTTCATTTGTATATATTTTCTCAGCAGCAATCCGCTGCATCTCTAGAGTATCGTCCTGAGCCAGTGATGCACAACCCAAGGCTCCGATATTTTCATGTCTCTGATATTTTCCATGGACCATGTGAACTACGAATAGCATTCGTACACAAAACGTGGACGTCTGAATGAGGCCTTACTCTTCACTGGCTAAGCCTTCACGCAGTTTCTGAAGTCATGAAGCGGACCACTCATGAAACCGTGTGGGGCAATACACAATCTGATGTTATGACTTCAGAGCATGTGCCAATTAATACGCCAGCACCTAAAGGCAAAGAGAAGAGGAGCAGCGTGTTGCGGAGCTGGAGCCATCGGAGGACCACAGCAGGGATTGCTCAGGTATATGCAGGTTAACAGTGTTTTTCACGTGACAGGTTCCTTTTACACCATGTTCCAAATTATTATGCAAATGATATTTTTCTCTGATTTTCCTAAATGGTCGGTGCAAATGACAGTTAGTCTAATAAAAGTCATCACCCGTTAGAGTATACATCGAATTTTATCGAAGAAACCTCCCAATGATAACAGTATAATCTTCAAAATGAATAAAAACTCAAAATGCACTCTATATTATTATAGGTACTTACTGAGCACAATAACAGTAATTTATGTTTAAGGGAAAATAAAATGAAAATTAGATGTTCTCAAAAGGCCGAGGTTCTCTGTTGGTAACTTCTAAGATAAAGACCTTGCCATTTTTGCCAGCAATGGTCAGCCCTTGCCTCAGATGGGGTATAAAGAGGTGACCATCAAGATTGGCCGAGTAGAATTGCAATCGCAAGGTTTGATTATAGTAGATATTGACAAACGAGAATGCCATCCTGTGATCACTTTAGGCACTAATGTAATGGAAAATTGTCTTGGAGAAATTATTGCTTTGTTACAACAGGTAGCCGAGACCGCAATCTCGGGTCAGCAGCGGGTTCTGAAAAAGTAGATCAGAGCCCTGATGCAGAGACAACAGGTAGAGCTGTCTGGTGGAGAAGTCGGCATTGTCAGGGTAAGTGATCCTTTCCCCATTGCAGTACCTCCCAGAAGTGAAATGTTAATTTGGTGTCAGGCAGCAATAGGCCTAAGGGGTCAAGATTACCAAGCCATGGTAGAACCCATGTACTCTGATAGTAGGCCCACTATCCTGACAGCCAGAGGGGTAGTTGATGTCCGCAAGGGGAGAGTACCAATACGCATCTTAAATTGTGGGGAGAGGGAGGTCCACTTACCCCGGTATGCCACACTTGCTAAGCTGTTCACTGTCAGTAACTGTTAAGGACGGCGGAACACGCTAAATAAAAATATAAATAAAGCGTGTTCGCCGCCCGGGGTCCACCGTGCGGTAGGTGACAAAACCGCTGCTGAGAGAGGCAGAGCACTAAGGCGGTAAGTGCACAAGTTTGACTGCACCTAGTGCACAAGAGCAAGCTCTGTTGCACACACAGAGCTGCAAGCATAAACCTATGTTGCAAAAGCAGACTGTTTCACACACAGAGCTGCAAGCATGAACACAAATACAAACGCTGAGTCTGTTAGAACTTCACAGTAGCTCAGCGACACAGACGCGGTATAAGGTCTCAGGAGTCGCCAAGACTGATGAGACTGACTCCGTCTAGACCTACCGTTAGACGTCTGGTGCAGAGGCGTTGCAACCGCGAACGCACACTGTGCTGCAACTGCAGCGCGGCAAGTATAGAGCTGCTGGCAAGGCACTGCCAGAAATGCTGGCGCAATGCAGGACGCTTTAGCTGGCGCTGCTACTGGCTGACCCAATCACTCACACATTCGTAATAACCAAGGAGGGGGATATTTAATGAGTCAGTTACCAGTCCAAGCATCCGTCATCAAACATACAGCAGCAAGTAAGAGAATACTAGCGCATGGCGGAACGGCCATGCGCACTTTTTATAGCATACGGGACCTGCCAGAAATCCCCAGAGCCCTGAGCATAACCAATGGAATCAGGAGCAGGACCTGAGCACCTGACTCCTGAACTCCAATGGGAGCTCATCCCATGAGCATGCTCAGAAGAAGGGACGATGTACTTAGCCTCTGGAGACAAATGTGAGAATCTGGATTCCTGCATAGGCATTGTAGAAACCAGATTCCTAACATTACCCCCCTCCTAGGGCCCCCCTCCCTGAACCCTCCGACCCACCAGCCTGTGCCCGACAGTGGCACAGACCCAGTCCCAGTAGGTGAAACTGAAAACCGGGACATATGGACGGTATCAGTGGAGGTCAGGTCGCCAGGTCTCAGGAGGGATACCCGGTTGATAATGGGAGCGGAAGATTTAGGAGACCGCCGCCGTGTATCGACGGCCGTCGCCACACTCCGTTCGGGAGACTGTCCCGAGCACATAATGTGAATGCCCGAATGAATATTTTGATGTCCCAAGCTCTATGTGGCCACCAATATGCTCCGGCCAAGAGCTTCGAGACCTGTATGTAGCCTCGGTGGTGAGACGCATTGGACGCATGCACCCAGGTGAGTACCTGAGCCCTAAGATGAGGAGGGACAAAGGTCTCGACAATCGGTTCGGACTCCGACCATTGCGGGGAGCTGACTTCCGGAGAAACCGCACATACGTGGTGACAACCGCAAACAGGTTCCTGGTCTGAGTCAGTATTAAGATCGGTACGAGACACCTCCATGGGCTCAGGAGGTAGAACCTCTGGATCAAGTGGCTCCAGCAGCTCGAAGAATTTGGGAAGCGGAGTACCCTTCCGTTTTGAGTGAGCACGCTCCAAGCCGCGCTCCGAAAAACAGAGGTCAATAAGCGAGGAGATGGAAATCAACTCTTCCAAGGTAGTAGGAATCTCTCTGATAGAAAGAGCGTCTTTGACATGCTCTGCCAACCATCTCCAAAAGACAGGGATAAGGGCCCTATCAGCCCACTCCAATTCGGACGCCAGTGTCCGAAAACGTACGGCATACTGGCTCACCGAGAGGGATCCCTGAGAGAGTGCAAGTAGCTGCAGGGAGGTGTCATGCGTGACCCAGGGGCCGAGGAAAACCTGCTTGATGGCCATAAGCAGGTGCGCTGCGGTTCGTATATCGGGATCACCACGCTCCCATAACGGCGTAGCCCATTCTAGAGCCTTGCCCGACAGTAGGGATATAATGAATGCTACCTTGGCCCGTTCCGTAGGGAATTGTGCAGCCAGCAGCTCCAGATGGATCGAGCACTGGCTGATAAAACCCCTACATGAGGCGCCATCCCCGGAAAACTTATCGGGCAACGGGAGGCGGGTAACTGTCGGCGCAAGGGTGGACATGGACAAACGCGCTACTGCATCCGTTAACGCCTGTACGGCAGCATCAGTAGCTTGTGCAGCTAAGAGAGACTTCTCAAGAGCGGCCACCCGGTCGCCGAGCTGCTTAACGCATTGCAACAGTTGCTGCTGATCTGCCATCTCCAGCCAGACCCTGGCTCTAGTATTATGTTAAGGACGGCGGAACACGCTAAATAAAAATATAAATAAAGCGTGTTCGCCGCCCGGGGTCCACCGTGTGGTAGGTGACAAAACCGCTGCTGAGAGAGGCAGAGCACTAAGACGGTAAGTGCACAAGGTTGATTGCACCTAGTGCACAAGAGCAAGCTCTGTTGCACACACAGAGCTGCAAGCATAAACCTATGTTGCAAAAGCAGACTGTTTTACACACAGAGCTGCAAGCAAGAACACAAATACAAACACTGAGTCTGTTAGAACTTCACAGAAGCTCAGCGACACAGACGCGGTATAAGGTCACAGGAGTCGCCAATACTGACGGGACTGACTCCGTCTAGACCTACCGTTAGATGTCTGGTGCAGAGGCGTTGCAACCGCGAATGCACACTGTGCTGCAACTGCAGCGTGGCAAGTATAGAGCCGCTGGCAAGGCACTGCCAGAAATGCTGGCGCAATGCAGGACGCTTTAGCTGCTGCAATGGATGAGGCTTGAACGCGCTGGCGCTAGCGCTGCTACTGGCTGACCCAATCACTCACACATTCGTAATAACCAAGGAGGGGGATATTTAATGAGTCAGTCACCAGTCCAAACATCTGTCATCAAACATACAGCAGCAAGTATGAGAATACTAGCGCATGGCGGAACGGCCATGCGCACTTTTTATAGTGTACGGGACCTGCCGGAAATCCCCAGAGCCCTGAGCATAACCAATGGAATCAGGAGCAGGACCTGAGCACCTGACTCCCGAACTCCAATGGGAGCTCATCCCATGAGCATGCTCAGAAGAAGGGACGAAGGACTTAGCCTCTGGAGACAAATGTGAGAATCTGGATTCCTGCATAGGCATTGTAGAAACCAGATTCCTAACAGTAACAATGCAATAGAAGCACTAGAACCCTTGCTTTCGTCTGACAAGGTGGAGGAGGATGTCTCTGAAGGGCAGCAGGAGGATTGGTGTCAGCAGCTACACATAGGCACTGACTCCACCCCTTCGCACCAAAAGCATGGGGCTTACCGGGTGGCTCAAGAATTTGAACGGGTCTTCAGCAAACATCCTCTAGACTTTGGGCAGGCAAAAGGGGTTCAACATCATATCCCCACTGGAGATCATCCACCTATTAAAGAGAGACACTGGCCTGTTCCCCCAGCACACTATCAATGTGCCAAGAGTATGTTACGGGAGATAAAGGAGGCTGGGGTAATCAGAGATAGTTGTAGCCCCTGTGCAGCTCCATTAGTCCTCGTTAAGAAGAAAGATGGTACTATGAGAATGTGTGTAGACTACAGGCGAATTAACAGCATTACACATAAAGAAGCTTACCCATTACCTAGAATTGAGGAATCACTAGCTGCACTGAGAACTGCTAATTATTTCTCTACCTTAGATCTCACCAGTGGGTATTGGCAGGTTCCTGTGGCAGGGGCAGACAAAGAAGACAGTGTTTACAACACCAATGGGCCTCTGCGAGTTTAACTACATGCCGTTCGGGCTCAGCAATGCGCCAGGAACATTTCAGCGGTTAATGGAATGCTGCCTTGGACATAAAACCTTTGAAACCGTTCTGCTGTACCTGTGTGGGAGAAGGGGCCCCCGTCGAGTGTCCGGGCCGGAACCAAGGGGACCGTCATTTAGGTTCCGGGGCAGGTTGTTCCCGAGGGACAGAGTTCAGGGCCGGACCGTTGAGACTGACGGGCTGGGGGAGGAGCCGATATAAGAGAGGAGGAGAACGCTAGTCAGTGAGTCAGCAGAACAGGAGAGGTGGAGGAAGGAAGCCAGGAGGCGCCAGAGAAAAAGCCAGAGCAGAGCGGGGAGAGCAGCGACCAGAGAGACTGCAGGGAGACTCACCACAGGCAGAAGGGAGATGGCACCTACCCGTCCAGGAGGGAGACGCCGACCGTTCAGCCACGCTCCTAGTTGCCGCCACCGCCCGATTCCACCCCGCGGGTGTGGCCCGTCTGCTCCCGCCCATGGCAGCCGCCGCCAGACTCCGCCCCGCGGATCCGGCCCATCCGCTCCCGCCTGCGGCAGCCGCTCGACTCTGCCCCACGGGTGCGGCCCGTCTGCTCCCGCCCACGGCAGACGCTGCCCAAATCTGCCCCGCGGTTGGCCAGCTATTATCGTCGGTTCGTGAAGAATTTTGCACACCGAGCCTGAGCCCTGCAGGACCTGCTAAAAGGGGCTCCTGCCGGGGCGAATGGACGGAAAATTCAATGGCAGCAACCGCAAGAAGACGCGTTTCAACATCTTAAGGCTGCACTCTCAGGTACCCTGGTGTTAGCGTATGCGGATTTCTCACAACCATTCATACTGCACACTAATGGGAGCCTCCAGGGACTTGGGGCTGTGTTGTCACAGGTTCAGAATGGTCGGGAGAAAGTGATCGCCTATGGTAGCCGATCGCTGCATGACTCCGAGCGTAACCCTGACAATTACAGCTCCTTTAAGCTCGAGCTACTCGCGGTAGTGTGGGCCATGATGGAGTGGTTCGCAGAGTATCTGGCGGGCTTCAAGGTAGTAGTGGGGATGGACAACAACCCGCTGGCCCATCTGGAAAATGCCAAATTGGGAGCCCAGGAACAACGGTGGGTGGCTCAAATGGCCAAGTTTAATTATAAGATCATCTATAAAAGAGGGGCCGAAAATGTACATGCTGACGCCCTCTCCAGAATTCGGCATACAACTCCAGGGAAAAGTCGGGATGACAAATTGGAAGAGGAAGAGACGCCGTTCGCCCTCACCAACGCCGTGATTACAGCGGGCGCGCAGGAGGCATCCCATTCAGGACCCTCACGGGGGATGCTGGAACAGCCACGGGACAAATGGATACAACAGCAGCAGGAAGATGGAGAAATTGGGCTCAGCACCGATGGGTGACCACCGGCAAACTGTCCACTGATTCACAGAGACAGATTGTGACTCAGGACATGTTGTTGATGTTGCACCAATGGGAAAAATTCGTCAAGAAAGGGCTATTGCACCGTAAATCAGTGTCACGGACGACATCTGCTACAACTTGGCAGGTGGTCATGCCCGGAGCCCTACTAGCCGAACTGGCTAGGGAAGCCCATGAAAAGGGGGCTCACTTTGGTGCTCAAAAGACTTTGCAATGGTTGCAACAGATCGTTTACCATCCACGCCTGCACGCTGCCGTGGAAGAAGTTTGCCGGACCTGCCGCCCATGTGAGCTCGCCAAACCAACCGCACAACGAGCCCCGGTGCAAACAACAGTGACTTCAGCTTCCCTTGAGCTCCTAACGGTGGACTATTTAACCATAGGTCCCGCATACCAGGGGTATGAACATTGTCTCGTGATGGTGGATCATTTCACTAAGTTCGCCGTGGTCACCCCCACCCGAGACCAAACTGCGGAGTCGGCCGCCTATGCAATTTGTAAAAACTTCATCCAAGGATACGGCTGCCCACAACGAATACACTCAGACTAGGGAGCGTGCTTCTTAGGAAAAGTCATGGAAGAATTGCATCGACTCTATGGTATCGACAAGTCCAGAACTACGCCTTATCATCCACAGGGAAACGGAGCCTGCGAGCGATTTAATCGGACATTAATCCAAATGTTGCACACCTTGGAGAGTGACCAAAAGGCCCGCTGGCCTGAATATGTCCCTGAGCTGGTGTGGGTTTATAACAACCGGGTGTATCGGGTGACCGGGTACACCCCCTGCTCGCTGCTATTTGGACGAGAAGGCAAAGGAATCACGGAAGTGGAATTAAACCCGGAAGAACTCCAACCTTGGACCGGAGTATCATCATGGGTCCGAAACCACCGGCACTGGCTACAACCCTCCACCGAATCGTCCATACAAAACTTCAGGACCTGGAGCACCTGGGGGGAGAGCTGTCTCCACCCACTGACTTCCGAACTGGAGATCGAGTACTCGTCCTAGATCAGCGGCCCCAAAACAAGTTAGATCCACAGTGGGAGGAAAACCCCTATCGAGTTTTGTGCCGAGTAAGCCCCGATGGACCTGTGTATGAAATACAATCTGAGAAGGACGGCGTATCTCTCACTCATACTGTGCACCATAATATGTTACGTCCATGTGCATCCACCGACCTCACGCGACCCGAGCCTATTCCTCAGGTCCCCGACCCTCCGCCAACGGTCTGGGTCCTAGATGACGAAGAGGACTGCCCAGCCATATCAGCGGGCCCTCCAAGTAGGGACATGGCAGTAGACCCAGTCAGCCCACCAGAGTCGACCAGCCCACCACCCTCCACCACCCCAGAAGGTTCCACCACAGTTGAACTCAGACGCTCTGAGCGGTCAACAGCTGGCAAAAACCCTGAACGTTACAAGCAGGACCAGTTCGTATGGCGACAAGAACTGTCATCTCCAAAGACCACTTCAAGCCGACTAAGGCCCTCACCAGAGGACTGGAGAGCATACAGGATGGGGGAGTGTGGGAGAAGGGGCCCCGTCGAGTGGCCGGGCCGGAACCAAGGGGACCGTCATTTAGGTTCCGGGGCAGGTTGTTTCCGGGGGACAGAGTTCAGGGCCGGACCGTTGAGACTGACAGATGGGCTGAGGAGGAGCCGATATAAGAGGGGAGGAGAACGCTAGTCACAGTGAGTCAGCAGAACAGGAGAGGTGGATGAAGGAAGCCAGGAAGCGCCAGAGAGCCAGAGCAAAAGCCAGAGTCAGAGCAGAGCGGGGAGAGCAGTGACCAGAGAGACTGCATGGAGACTCACCACAGGCAGAAGGGAGACGGCACCTAGCTGTCCAGGAGGGAGACACCGACCATTCAGCCGCACTCCTAGTGGCTGCCACCGCCCGACTCCATCCCGCCGGTGCGGCCCGTCCGCTCCTGCCCACGGAAGCTGCCACCAGACTCCACTCTGAGGATGCGGCCCATCCGCTCCCGCCCGCAGCAGCTGCCGCCCGACTCCGCCCCACGGGTGCGGCCCGTCCGCTCCCACCCACGGCCGCCGCCAGACTCCGCCCCGCTGGTGTGGCCCGTCAGCTCCTGCCCACAGCAGATGACGCCCCGCTCCAGTTCGCGGCTGCGGCCTACCTGCTGCCACCCGCGGCCGACGCCGCCTCACTCCAGTTCGCGGCTGCGGCCTGTCCGCTGCCAGCCGCGGTCCCTGCAGCACCGTTCGGGGCTGCGGCCTCCATTCTCCAGCCCCCAAGCGGCACTGCACTGCCTCCGCCGGGGGGCGCCACCTTGCGGAACTCTTCCGGGGCCTGTTGTGTCCCCATCTCGCCTGGGCACAGGAACGCCCAAAGTCTTTGTCAGATCCACGTTGGCTGGGCCCAGCGGCTGCAATGCCGAAGCATCATCGTTCAGGACCCTGCCGGACGTCAGAGAGGATAAGTGACACTTTATAACTAAGGACCCGTAGTCGGCCATGCCGCGGCCCTATAGTGACCGGCCTTTGCCGAGTTAGTCGTGTTCGTATTACCGTGTTTCTTGTATTGATCCCCTGCGTGGGCAGTTATTGTTAGCTTGTTCGGTTGCTCTAGACAGCCCCAAGGGCATCTATAGATATAAAAGTTACACCTTAAAGATCAAACCGTCTCGCGCCTCATCACTGCATCTTCTCCAAAACCTATGAAGACCATTTGAAGCACCTAGCCAAGGTATTCGAAGCACTGTCAAACTTTGGCTTGAAAGTAAAGCCGTCCAAATGTCACCTTTTGAAACCCAAGGTGCAGTACCTAGACCATATGGTGAGCGCGGAAGGTGTGGCACCCAATCCTGACAAAGTCACCATTATTCGGGACTGGAAAAGACCCAGCACTATTCATGAAGTGAGGCAATTTCTTGGATTAGTAGGCTACTACCGAAGATTTATCAAGGACTTCACCAAGATAGCAGCACCGCTGCAAGATCTTCTAGTGGGCCAATCCAAGAAAACCAAGAACAAGAGTCTTCCGTTCGAGTGGAACACAAGGATAGAAGAGTCCTTCATCAAGTTGAAATTGGCCCTCACGGGAGATGAGGTCCTGGCCTACCCTGACTGTGACCAGCCATTTGTACTTTACACTGACGCCAGCAACGTGGGATTGGGAGCAGTGCTGTCACAAGTGCAGAAAGGCAGAGGGAGAGTGATTGCCTACGCCAGCAGGAAGCTTCATCCCACTGAGAGGAACCCCGATAACTACAGTTCCTTTAAACTGGAGCTCTTCGCCATAGTCTGGGCGGTAATAGAGCGCTTCAAGCACTACTTGGCTTCAGCCAAGTTCACCATCTACACAGACAATAATCCGCTAACCCACTTAGAAATGGCAAAGCTTGGGACACTTGAGCAGTGATGGATGGCCCTGCTATCCAACTACGAGTTCACCATCAAGTACCGAGCAGGACATAAGAACGCTAATGCGGATGCGTTGTCCAGGATGCCCAATTCACCAGACGGGGGGGGGAAGATCCAAAAGAACTTGAAGAAATCGATTTACCAGCCTTCCACCGTCCAATTGCGGCCCAGCGCTCCCAAGGAGTAAGGAATAAGCGCTTTGTCGTACGAGAGGTAATGTTGAATCCATTACCCCATCATGAGTGGGCAGAGACACAAGATAGTCACGCAGCTGTTCGCCTAGTAAAGGAGTGGCTGGCACAAGCTAATTCACACCCTGGTCCAGATGACCCACAGGAAGCACAGCAGCTATGGAAGGAGAAAGGCAAGCTGTTCATCTACGAGGGTAAACTGTGTCGGAGGAACATCAACTCGCACACACGAACTGATCTGGCAGGTGGTAGTCCCGAAGAGGGATGCGCCAATGGTCTTAGAGGCGTACCACAATGAAGCAGGACACTTCGGTTGGAAGAAGTTGGAGGCCCTACTTCATGAAAGATTCTACTGGGTTGGCATGAGGAGTTCCATTGAGAAGTGGTGCCAAGAATGTGGCCCATGCAACCTGCGCAGAAAAGACCAAAACAGCCAGCGAGCCCCATTACAGCTGATCATCACAAAACAGCCACTTGAACTGGTAGCCTTGGATTACGTGAAGTTAACTCCGAGTAGGAATGGCTACACCTATGCATTGACCATCGTTGACCATTACTCAAGGTTCTTAGTAATCGTACCTTATAAAGACCAAACAGTGAAGACAGCAGCCAAGGCATTTCAGCAGCACTTTTGTTGACCGCACGGATACCCTGAACAAGTGCTCACCGACCAAGGTCCAGCCATTGAGGCAGAAGTGTTCCAGGAGTTCTGTAACATGTACAGTTGCAAGAAAATCAGAACACCGTACCATCCACAGACAAATGGCATGTGTGAAAAGATGAACCAGGTGGTAATTGACTTATTGAAGACCTTACCTCTGGAAGAACGAAACCAGTGGCCAGAGAAGTTGCCAAATCTGGTAGATCTATATAATCGTATACCGGTAAATTCCACAAATTTAACTCCTGCCTGCTTGATGAGAGCAAGACCTGGCAAATTACCCATTGATTTAGACATGGGAGTCTTAATACCTGAGACAACATCACCAGATGCAGACTGGAATACAGAGCGGCAGCAACAATACCGCAAAGTACAAGAATGTGCGGAGAAAAGTTTGTCACAAGCAAGACAGAGGCAGGAAAGAAATTACAATCAAAATGACCCTGCATTTCCCTTGACACCAGGAGAACAAATACTCAAAAGAAAGAGATGTGTTCACAAGCTAGATAACCAGTGGGAGGCAGAGCCATACACCATGATACCTTCAGACTTTAATAACACCAAAGTATGTATAATCAGCAAAGATGGAGGAGAAACCTTAGAAGCAGGCTCAAGAGATCATCTAAAGATGTGACCTGATCAATTGAAGGACAAGAAAGAAGTCCAAGACACTCCACAGCCCATAGTAGAGGTGGAAGAAAAGATCTAAACTATCCTTGGAGAATTTCCTTGGACGTGGACACAAGTAAATCAGGCTATCGTAGTGCCAGTCCTAACCTTTCATCAGCCTACTGCACCAGATGAAGTAGAGACTCTAAATGAAATGGCTACAGTAACAGATACCACATCTGCAGTGGAATGCGGAAATTTGTCCCCTGCTAACAGCGAATCTGACAATCTCATGGTGAGTCTAGGAGTTGAGAGAAGGGAGTCTAAAATACCTATCTTACACAAGGCTACTATAGCGTAGTGACTAGTGCACCAACAGAAGACATCAGAGAACAGGTCAGGTCATCAGAAATACCTATACTGCGTAGATCCACTTGTAGTACAAGAGGTCAGATCCCTGCCTGTTACAGAGATTACATAATGTAAATAAAGTAATAACAATGTATAGTTGTAACCGTTAAGCATGAGAGCCTACAGAGACTTACTGTATGAACCTTTTTAAGTTTTCGCAAAAACCAATTAAAGGACAATTGGGCCACAGGACTATGTGTGGTCAGAATTTTTATTTGTAAATAGTTACTCCAAAAGGCCTTGAAAATAAGCCGCCGGTGTGGCCGAAAAACAGGCCCATCTACAGAGTGCCCTGTAGCCATGCCCAGGGACGACACACAAAGTGGGCTAAGGCAGTTCCCACCAACCAAACTCCAGGTACAAGCACAAAGACAATTCCTGGATAGCAGCGTAAGGACTGGTCGCTGCTGTAACTGTGCTATTGTTTCTTTTTCTTGTCTGGGTTTTGATAATTTTTACATTTTTAAGACTTTGTAGATTTTCATTAATTGTTGTTGTTAACAATTCTTGTTATGTTTTCCTCAGTCCAGGAGTACTGAACTTAACTGGGGGGAATGTGACACCCCAGAGTCCGGTTGTCACAGTGACATTGCCTCGATCTAAGAGGTGAAGTCATGCTTGGAGGCAGAAGGGGACGCCCATGCCAGGTCAGGCTGGCTTCACATTTGCGTTTTTTTGGTGCAAAAAAAGCATGCATTTTTTCCCTATCTTTTACATGGGTGTGCATAGGTGCGCATACACATGCGTTTGTATGCGCATGCGTTTTTTGTAGTGTGCGCTCGGGCGCACAAAATGCATCCTGTTGCATTTTTTGTGCGTCCGACTTGCCCCAAAAAACCGCATGCGCACGCAATGCGTTTTTTACAGCCAAACACCCATTATAGTCTATGGGTGCGCATACGTGCTCATGGTAATGCGCACGTATGCGCAAAAAACGCACCCAAACCCGCAAAAAACACACACAAACGCATGATGCGATTTTATGTGCGTTTGCACTGCGCGCGGTGTGCAGCGCAAAGAAAACGCAAGTGTGAAAGTAGCCTAACATAGATGAAATCATAATTCCTGCTGCAGGTCAGAAAAGGGAGCTGCCTTATAAATTCTGGCCAGCAGAGGGGGTTGGTGAGTCAGCTAGAAGTGAGCTGAGGGGGTTGTCATAGTAACAAGAGCAGCTGTGAGCTGTGAGGAGAAATAACAAGACAGTTAAACGTGAGGTAAAAAGATCTTTCTGGAAGATCCTGTCAGTTGAAGACCGGGAGCTGATCTGTAAGGAGCTGGTGAGGGGCAGCTGATCTGTGAAGAGGGAAAGGACACGAGCAGAGAGAGAGAGGCTCTGGGGAAGCTAAAAATCTGCATATAGCAGACCCCAGAGCGAAGCGCTAATAGAGAGAAAAGGGATGTCAGAGTCCTTGGTGTCAGGAGCTGTATGTCCTGATCGCCGAATCTGAAAGTACAGGGGATTGTAAATCTCTGTGCGACATTGAACACCTGAGGGCACGGCAGCGGATAAGGAGCCCGGGGCCAACGGTGAAGAGAACGGTACCCGTGGAATAGGCTCACGCTGTACAGCATTCTGCAGTGCGCAGGCGCCAGACCTCTCCCGACGCCTGCGCACTGCAGGACTCTGCTCTGCCCTCAACAGGGCAGAGCAGTGCGCCTGCGCCGGAGCCATTACAGAACGGGAGAAGAGGACGTCATCGCATGAAGAAGGGAGGCGCCGGACGGGACGGCGACACCCATCGGACCGGACCGCCCACCTCGGTGAGTATAATATAATGTGTTTTTCTTCTCTTTCAGGTTACATCGGAGGCTTATCTACAGCATTACAGAATGCTGTAGATAAGCCCCCGATGTCTATGCCGGCAGGTGAAAGGCCAAAAAAAGGGTCACAGATTCCCTTTAAGAACTGGCCCGGTACCGAGTATCTCCACGTCCCTGGCGGGCGCTCCACTAAAATAGTATGGCAGCAAAAAAATGTAAAAGAAGGATATCAAATATCATTGTTTTCTACACGCAAGTGTACCAAGGAATACAATGTGGACAACAACTCATTGCTGGAGATCTACAAAGTCATTAGCAGAAAATAACAAAGGTTTACCATGTTTATGTGTAAGAAAACAGATGTACTCCCTGCTATCACAGGTTCATTCTCACCTTCACAATACACTTAATGGTAGAACAAAGAGTTATCCCAGCATCTGTTAGAACCCACTCATCTCTTAGCACTCCTCCGGCATATATAAGCTCCAGAAACCTTCTCCCTTGTTTGTCATCTGACACCTGGATGTGAAAATAGTCCTGTAAAACAGAAGAATTTTGTATTTATTGTTTTTGCTGTAGATGCTATGATCCTATAAAGAATCACAGAAACTCATCCCAATCTGTCATAATGTTTAGGGTACATTCACAAATGTTTTTGAAGTTAAAATTTCCTGCAGAGGTTAGGGCAGAATTCTGACATCAAGAATTCTGCTGCAGATTTGCAGTCTGAATTGGGCTTATTGTTGGAATAATGCTTATTATTGTATATATTGCAACCACAAGTATTTACTACTGTTTAATAGTGCATGAGTTTATGTCTCCAGCAATAATGTTTATAATGCTACAAAAGCATTGTAAAGGAAAAAAAAGATCCAGGAAGTTCCTGTTCACTTTGCAAACTGACAGACAAGAAGATGTTAAGATCCTAAGCTATAAGAAATACCAGTTATAAGCTGTTTTCATAAAATACCTTGAGGATAAGGAATATAAAAGGGACAGGATCTAAGCGTAATATTAAAAATATCACAAATAAAAGTGCAGAGCTGAAGCACTCACCAGACTTAGGTTGAAGAAACAGCATATTGGTCCTGGGGGAGAATCTCAACCAAGGTCCTAGTTACTCGGTCTGCTGCACGGCTTCTGGTCCATGAGGCGATCCTCAATCACAGGTAAGAGGAATTTATATGCAAATATGGACCATATATCTTAAAAGGTTATACTCTAGTAAAAGGTAATCATACATTATTGGGCCAATATAGCCTATCCAAAAAACTTAGAAAACTAAAATAAAACCGTTTTTATACAACTAATGACAAAGTAACCAATAAAAGTAATCTAAAAAAACACCAAAAAACAGTCTTTATCTGCGCTATCTGAGCCTTTTTTCAAAGAAAAAAATTCTGCTTTATAAACGCTATATAGATGATCTAGTGATCCTGTGGAAGGGGTCCACAGAACAAGCATGGGAACTATTTGATAAACTAAACGCAAATGAATGGGGATTACTTTTACTGCAAATTTAGATAAAAACAAAATCACTTTTCTAGATCTTGAAGTTAGCCACAAAGCCAACTGCATAGCTACAAAAACCTATTTAAAAAAAGTGGATAGCAAGAGCTTTTTGGATTTCCGCAGCACACACTATTGCAAATGGAAGCAAAATATCCCACATAGTCAATTTCTACGTATTTGAAAGAATTGCAGTAATGAAGTTGACTATGTGGGACAATCGAGATTCTTAAGGCCAGATTACTGGAGAAAAAATATCCTAAAAAATTAGAGCGAGGTGCATACGAAAAAAATTTGATAAAAACTCAGGCTCACTGCTTATCACAGAATAATCGGAAAAAAAGTTTTCTCCCTAAAAAATGGGACTATTAGTAATCTGAACAATGGAGTGGCTGAATCTTGTGGTCCTCTAAGAAAAAAACAAACAATAAAAACAAACCCCTGACGTTTTAATTTTTTTACCCAGTTTAATAATGGCAACCATAAAATAAGAAACATCCTTGAAAAATTTGGTATCTTTTAATTAAAGATTCCCATTTTAAAGAATTTGTTACCGAAAAAACCTGGTATAACCTTTAAGATGGGTCGCACCATAAGGGTGTGTGCACACGCTGCAGATTCTGCTGCGGATCCGCAGCGGATTTGGCCCTGCGGATCCGCAGCAGATTCTCCTGCGATGTACAGTACCATTAAAGTTAATGTAAAATGAAAAACGCTGTGCACATGATGCAGATTTTTCCGCGCAGATTTGCTGCAGTTTTGAATCCGCAGCATGTCAATTCTTTGTGCGGAATCCGCAGCGTTTTTACACCTGCTCCATTATATAGAGATCTGCAGAAAATATGTAGTAAATCTGCAGATTTAGCAAAATCCGCGCGGAAAAATCCGCAGCAGAATCCATAACATTTGCACATACCCTAAGAAATCTGTGATAATTTTACAACATGGGGCTCGCTCAATCACTTCATTTAGTACTGGTGAGGTCTTTGAGTTTAAGCACCATCTGTCTTGTGACAGTGACTATGTTATTTACGTAGTCACGTGTTGCTGCGGCCTCCAATATGTTGGCCTCATAACACAAACAGTCAGAGCAAGAATGAATGGACACTGTCACAAAACAAAAATCGGATTCCTTCTGCATAGCTTGTCGCAACATATGTTATTAACCCCCGGAGCTTTTTTCAATTTTTCGTTTTCGTTTTTCGCTCCTCATCTTTCCAGAGACATAACTTTTTTATTTTTCCATCAATATGGCCATGTGAGGGCTTATTTTTTGTGGGACGAGTTGTACTTTTGAGCAACTCCGTTGGTTTTACCATGTAGCGTACTTGAAAATGGGAAAAAAATTCCAAGTGCAGTGAAATTGCAAAAAAGTGCAATCCCACACTTGTTTTTTGTTTGGCTTTTTTGCTAGGTACACTAAATGCTAAAACTGACCTGCCATTATGATTCTCCAGGTCATTACGAGTTCATTAACACCAAACATGTCTTCTCTTTTATCTAAAAAAAATGGTGAAAAAAATTCCAAAGTGTGCTAAAAAAAAAAAAAAACATTGCGCCATTTTCCAAGACCCGTAGTGTCTCCATTTTTCGTGATCTTGGGTAGGGTGAGGGCTTACTTTTTGTGTGCTGAGCTGATGTTTTTAATGATCTCACTTTTGTGCAGATACATTCTTTTGATCATCCGTTATTCCATTTTAATGCAATGTCGCTGCGACCAAAAAAACCTAATTCTGGCATTTTGATTTTTTTCTCGCTGCGCCATTTAGCGATTAGATTAATCCTTTTTTTAATGATAGATAGGGCGACTCTGAATGCGGTGATACCAAATATGAGTAGGTTTGATTTTTTTATTGTTTTATTTTGATTGGGGCGAAAGGGGGGTGATTTAAACTTTTATGTTTTTTTTATTTTTTTTTAATTTTTAGACACTTTTTTTACTTTTGGCATGCTTCAATAGGCTCCATGGGAGGTTAGAAGCTCCCATACTTGACCGGCTCTGCTACATATCGGCGATGCTCAGATCGCCTATATGTAGCAGAAATACAGCATTGCTATGAGCGCCGACCACAGGGTGGCGCGCATAGCAATCTGCTGTAAACAAACAAAGAGGTCTCTATGAGACCTCTGGTTGTCATGGCAATGCATCGCTGACCACCGATCACAGCTGATGTGTTGCAGCTTTGAGGTGGGCTCACCGCCGGAGCCCACCTCAAAGCAAGGGATACTGACCACTGACATACTATTGCTTCAGCGGTCAGTAAGGGCTTAAAGCATAATAAAAAGCATAATAAAAAATTCCAAATAACAGTTTACTGTATATACTTTCTCGAGTGTTGCATCACAACCAAATCTTAAACAAAAAGGAATCGTTTTGGATATTTCGGTTACAAAACCTGTACCAGAACGGTTTGAACGATGTGATCGAGAAACTTTAGAAATGTAATACCTATCAACATAGCGGTCAGATCTATTACATTTTATATTTTTTTGTTTTCATAACTATTGCACAAAGTATCAGTTGTTAGTTGCCTGCGATTGTTGGTTGTTTTCTGTGTTTTTTTTGTGTGTTTCTTTTGTTTTTTTGGGGGGGTTGTTTTTTTGGGGGTTTATTTTCATATTATTTTGCTTTTGTTTCTTTGTGCTTATTTGGGTTTTTGTTTTTTTAGAATACTTTTATTGGTTACTTTGTCATTAGTTGTATAAAAATGGTTTTATTTTAGTTTTCTAAGTGTTTTGGATAGGCCATGTTGGCCCTATAATGTATAACCTTTTACTAGAGTATAACCTTTTAAGATATATGGTCCAGATTTGCATATAAATTCTTCTCACCTCTGAGTGAATTATACCTCTTATCCACCTGTGCTAATTAAGAGGCGTAAGCAAATCAAGTGGAGTATTGATACGAGTAGCAAAAACCCCTCCCTCTCCCTTTGTGAAAAAGGTTTTAAAAAGACACGGCTATTCTTCCAGTATGGTTGTATAATTCGCCTGATGAAGGCTTTTGCTCTCTTCAAGCCAAAAAGCGTTGTTTTTGCCTTGTATATTTAGAACAAAAAACTTTTTTTTATAAACCAATATAGCACAGGATATAATTTTTGGGAGCACTGGCACCAGACTGGTTTTCTGCATCTATTCAGTTGTACGCTGTGTTATCTTTGTACCTGAATAAATATATATTTACTGTTTAATGAATGGACAGTACAGAGATTAATCCACTGTCAACAGGTTATTGCTAGGGATGAGCGAGCATAATCATGGGTATTCGGTACTCGTCGAGTAGTGACGTACTCGTGGTCCTTGGAACATAGCGAGTATTTCACTACTCGCCTCGCACTACTCGGATCTCCCGCCCTGCATTTGCCAATCACAGTAATGCCGCAGCCTTCTTGGTTGTGGACAGCATTACTATGATTGGCTGGCCACCCAGCATCATAGCCTATGAGTCATCATAGCCTGGCTCTATCTAAGCCTTGTCGCAGCCATTTTCTGCACATTGCATGCAGAACACAGTCAGCTAGTGTAGGGAGAGTGTGAGTAGCTGCTAGGGTGAGTTGCGTTTTTTGTGCAAATCATACAGAAATCCTTTGTAAAACCCAAAAGCTCTTTTCAGAGCTGAAAGTATAAGGTTAGGGACTGAGCAGTGACAGTTTTCCCAGCTATTTTTGGGGTCTCATTTACCCCTTCAGGGCAGTTTTTTTGTGCTGTTGCGGTGCTGTTTTCACAGCGAATAGAACGCACACATGGTACTGCACAACTGACACGCAGCCAGCACCGCTGTCTTGTGTGATGACTGGGGTGCGCAATCTCGCCTTAAGGCCAGGGTCACACTAGCGAGGAATACGGATGAGTGAGAGGCGTTAAAAGCACGCATTACACACGGACAAATGATTCTCTATGGGGCAGCTCCCATCAGCCGTATATTTCTCGTCTGTATTCTACAGTCCGTGCCAATCGCAGCATGCTGCGATTGTCAGCGTACTACGCCCGTAGTACGCCAATGCAAGTCTATGGGTGCGCTAAAAATATGCATTACACACGGACCAGATGTGTGACTTGCGAGAAATATGCACCCGGTGTCCTTTAGAAAAGCCGGCAATTCAGTGCGCTATACAGTAAAATCACACTGACAGGTTTTATAACACAAACAAAAGAATAGATATAGACACATAGAATGCATATATATACATGTCATTGAGACACATATATATATTTATATTTCACAGAGTTCTTCATAGCAGAATAGCCGCTAATTCAATTGCCGGCTTTTGTCAAATCATTCCCTAACCCGACATGAAATGACACATGGTTTACATACAGTAAACCATTTCATTTCATGTTTTATTTTGTATGTCTTTCATTAGTAATTAGATGAGGGTTGATGTTTAAAATTAGGGAGGTGTAGGTGTTAATTTAAGGGGTTAATTCATTGTAAAAAAATGTGTGGGCTCCCGCATTGACAAATTACCGCGGGAGCCCACACATTTTTTAACAACGAATTAACACCTTAAATTAACACCTACACCTCCCTAATTTTAAACATCAACCCTCATCTACAAGTAATTGCTAATGAAAGACATATAAAAAAACATGAAATGAAATGGTTTACTGTATGTAACCATGTGTCATTTCATGTCGGGTTGGGGAATGATTTGACAAAAGCCGGCAATTGAATTAGAGGCTATTCTGCTATGAAGAACTCTGTGAAATATAAATATATATATATATATATGTGTCTCAACGACATGTATACATATATATATATGTATTCTGTGTGTCTATATCTATTCTTTCGTTTGTGTTATAAAACCTGTCATAGGGCTCCATTATATGTCCATTTTGCAAGGCGGCGAGAAAATCTCAGCATACGGATGGCATACGGATTACATACGGATGCTTCCATGAGCAAAATACGCGACCACACCTTGCTTACGGATGACATACGGAGCACTATTTAGGGGTCATTCATCCGTATTACGCCTGTAAACTACGGACCGTATTTTGCGTCGGTTAGTGTGACCCCGGCCTAAACCTCAGGGCAATTTTTTAGTGGCAGTACCGCTGTTGTGTGGTGACTGGGGTGCATAATCTCGCTTTAAACCTCAGGGCAATTTTTAGTGGCAGCACCGCTGTCTTGTGTGATTACTGGGGTGCATAATCTCACCTTAAACCTCAGGGCAATATTTTTGTGCTGCTGCGGTGCTGTTTGTAAAACACAAAGCAGTACTAGGCTGTAGTGCTACCTTCCACAAAGCACTAACTGCTCCTTGTTCCCCAATATATGCATCTGAACATTTGCAACTATGGCAGAAAAATCCAAAATTCCTAAAAAGGCTGTTGTGAAGGGACAGGGACGTGGGGTTGTCATTGGTGCCCAACAAGGCACAGAGTCTGGGAGACCGAAGAAGGTTGATGCATCTAGGTTCCTGGCGAAATTTCCCTGTCTGGAACATAAACTGGTCTGGAAGCCAGAAGAACAAGAGCAGATACTGTCTTGGATGGCTGATAAGGCCTCAACGAAATGTTCTAGCAGCACCCAATCGTCCATGACAAAACAGTATACTGTGCATACAGAGAACTCTGGGTCATCCTATTCTCAACCTGTTCCTAGCTCATCACCCGTTCAGGAGTCACATGAAACATTTGACCCCAACCTTGGTCACTCTGAGGATCTGTTTGATCCATTTCCTTTCGTTGCCTCTGGACTCTCACCGCGCGACATTGAAGAGGAACGTGAGGGGGTATCGTCTTTTGATGATGGCCAAATATTTAAAACCCCATGGCCAGAAGAAAGCCACTTTCATCCACGTGATATAACAGGTGAAGAGGTGGAGGCTGATGGTGATAACACACGGTTGCCAGCTGGCCAGTCGCCAATATCAATACGGAAGGGGGATGACATGGACGAAGATGTGGTTGATGATGAGACCACCGATCCGACCTGGACCGTTGGCACGCATAGCCAGCACAGAAGCACAGAGGAAGAAGGTGGATACGTAGCACCAACAAAAGCACCAAGGGCTACTGGTTTGAGCAGAGTGCGAAGTGTGTCAACCGTTGCCAAGAGCAATCCCTCTGTGCCCCAAGTGAAGGCAAGGGTGCGTTCAGCCGCTGTCTGGAAATTTTTTTCCGATAGTCCTTCTGAACCACATGTTGTCATCTGTAGCATCTGCCATAGGAAGCTGAGCAGAGGCCAGGGCAAAGGTGTAGGGAAGGTGACCTGACGGACGGACTTGTCTGTAGGAAGAAGGGATGCTGGGTGCACTATAGATGGACGTTTATAATAATAGAAGGGAAACAGCTGGGGGAAAATGGAATAGGAGTGCAGTACCTAAGTTTGACCACAAGATGGCAGGGGGGAGCATGAGTACAGGACTTGACTGCATCTTATGGCTTTAGAAACCGCTTAGTTATGGGGGGCGGGGAGACAGGAACCCAGGAGGGGATTTCCCGAGGAGGGAGATAAATAGGACAGGAGAGGGATCCAGAGGGTCCCAGTCCCGGGAGGAGCTCAGGAGGAGAAGAGACATTGAAGGAGAATGGACAGCAGTGGAGAGCTCGACCAGGGGACTGAGGAGAAAAGACGGGGGTGGCCCCGACACGAAGAACTGCAGAACAGACGAGGCCCCGGGGGTACCAAATTGATGACGACCTCGGACTGGTGAAGCGCTGGCGGTAGGTAGGCCTAGAGCAGCCCCAGTGAAAGAGCCATGAGGAACGTCACTACGACAGAAGGAAGGTGCAGGTACCGGGCCTGAATACGGAGAGCTGTGGAAGTGCTGCGGTGTATTGTTGCGGTCGTCAGGAGGACGGCCAATAAACTCGGACCTGTTGTACCCGAAATCTGCCTCCGTCTCGTGTCTGTGTTGTCTGTGCGCGGTAAGCAGTGGACCACCCCCCAATCCGGGCCATTACTACATTTGGGGTAGTCGGCAGGATCGCCGCCGCCAATACTACTACTTCAGTGGCAAGCCTGCGACAGAAGAAATCAAAAGAACTTGAATTGCTTTACTTGTGGATTACAAATTTGAGACAAAGGTAACCAAAGCACCGCCAGTATGCGGAAACACATGGCAGCCAAGCACCCAAGTCGGTGGGCTGAACAACAGGGTACCAAATCAGTGTCTGCAACTGCGAGTCAAACCACTGCCATGTCGCCTGTGATACATCCTTTCCAATCTGCTGGGCAGGAAGCAGGTGATCATCATACCTCTTGCTCACAAGCTGCGGTTGCACAGACACAGGCCACAACAAGCTCATCCACTTGTTTGTCCCAGGAAAGCGTCCAATTGTCCGTGCCCCAGTTGTGTGAAAGGAGGCGTAAATACCAACCCACACATCCACAACCACAAATACTGAATGCGCACATTGCCAAGTTGCTAGCCATTAAGATGTTGCCGTTTCAGGTTCAGACGGAACCTGAAAACCCATCTCTTCAGGAAATCCTACAGCCTGCAATGATCCCCGCTGCCTCCTCACCACTACTGGAGCTACCACCTCACCATCACTGGAGCTGCTGCAACCCCCCAACCTACTGTCTCCTTCCCCACCATCCTGTAGCATGTATGCCCAAAAGGGCAGGGTCCTCTCTCCCCTCTATATCAGTCTGTGATTGTTAGTTTGTTTAATGTAAGTGATATCTGTAATTTGTATGTAACCCCTTCTCATGTACAGCACCATGGAACCAATGGTGCTTTATAAATAAATAATAATAGTTTAGGCCTGTGGGGACACAGTCTTTCCGTGATCTTTTGGCTGTGGCTGCCCCACGATACTCGGTTCCCAGCCGGCACTATTTTTCCCAGTGTGCCGTCCCCGCGTTACACCAGCACGTCTTAAACAATCTAAAGCGTGATCTCTCCAATGCCGTAACTGGGAAGGTCCATCTTACAACAGACACGTGGACAAGTACTGTGGCCAGGGACGATACATCTGTCACGGCACACTGGCTCAACCTGGTGGAGGGTAGGACAAAGTCTCAAACTGGACCATCAACACATATCCTACCCACGCCACAAATAGCGGGCCCAACCTCAATCAGGGTTGCCGCCTCATCATATACGTCCAGTCTCCCCTCTTCCTCCTCCTCTGCCTCGTCATCCTATGCTGAATTACCCTCCACATCACTCCCAAGTTGGGAGCTGTGCAGCAGCGCATCGGCAAAGCGGCAACACGCTCTGCTGAAGCTGATCTGCTTAGGTGAAACACCACACACTGCAGCAGAGCTGTGGCAAGGACTAAAACAACCAATCGATCAGTGGCTCTCCCCACTGCAACTCCAACATGGTCTGGTTGTCTGCGACAATGGGCGTAACCTGGTGGCGGCTTTAAAGCTCGGGAAGCTGGTACATGTGCCATGCATGGCTCACGTGCTGAACCTAGTGGTGCAGAAATTTATAACAACATACCCTGACTTGCTGTACCTACTTGAGAAGGTGCGCCGTATTTGCGCCCATTTCCGCCATTCCTCAACCGCTGTCGCCAGTCTTGCAGCGCTTCAAAAGCAATTTAATTTGCCAAACCACAGACTCATTTGTGACCTGCCAACATGGTGGAACTCAACATATCATATGTTGGCAAGGGTAAGTGAGCAGCAGAGGCCACTTGCTGAATACCAGCTTAAACATGCCCATCACAGTAAAACTCAGCCAATACACATAACTGTCGAGTGGGTGTGGATCGCTGATATTTGTGAGGTGCTTGATAACTTTGAGTACTGCACCAAGCTTGTGAGCGGTGATCAGGCTATTATCAGCGTAACCATCCCTATGCTGTGTCTGCTGAAAAAAATCGCTGCAGAATCAAAAAATGGAATCTTTGCGTGCCCAGCTGCTGAGTATGGAGCAAGATTTCACAATGGGTGATCCTACCCAGCCCAGCCAATATCATCAGGTAACATTGGGGGATGAAGATAATGATGAAAACGAGGAGGGAGAGGACTTCTTTTTCAGTGGTACCGAGGGGACACCTCATGCTACATAGGGGAATCCTAACCCCAGCTTCATGTCTATCCAGCATGGGTGGTCTGGAGAGGAGGATGTGGAGGAGGAGAGTCAGTGTGAGGAGAGGATGGGTATTGTTCCTCCTTCTGGGGTCACAGAAGATTTGCCTCTTTGCAGCTTGGCACACATGGCACACTTCATATCTGTCTTTGCCAAGACCCTCGTGTAATCCACATTTTCAATAGCAACCTATACGGCTTGTCCACCTTTCTAGACCCATGGTGCAAGGACAAATTTCCTTCGCTACTGTTGCAGTCACCAAGGGGTTTCACAATGGAATCCTTCAAAAAGGCAGTTGTCGTTCATTTTATGGCAACAGCACTCTCAGACACCACTGCTAGCACAGGTACCAGCTCTGTGCAACAGCATGCATTAATGGGGAGAGACACGCCAAGCAGGTCCAAAAGAGGTGGTGGTAAAATATCAACAAACTGGGCCATCTTCAATAAACCGGCTCATCACCAAGGACTAGCTGGAACAGTAGCAATGTCAAGGAGGGAGAAGTTGAACAAGATGGTCAACGACTATCTAAGTGATCATACCTGCTTCCTTCCTAACGCTTCTGTTCCGTTTAATTACTGGGTATCCAAGCTGCATAGTTGGCCCGACCTCTCCTTATATGCCTTGGAGGTGCTGGCCTGCCCTGCTGCTAGTGTGATGTCAGAGCGTGTTTTCAGTGCCGCTGGGGCAATCATCACAGATGCACACACACGATTGACAACAGAGAATGCAGACATGCTGACTCTGATAACATTTAACAAGGACTGGATTTCGCAACAGTATTTAAGCCCTCCAGATGAGAGTATCCCAACGTAAAGTCACCCGAAACGTTATTTTTTTTTAAATTGGTGATCACGTCCATCCCTTCCCATACAAGCCCCTTTTCTTCTTTTTACACATGTTTTCAAATCCTGCTTCTGCCACATGTACCTCATGGTCAATAAGCTAAAAACAATGTTATGTTAATTAATATTTCCCATCGAAGGCAATTGTGATGAGAGTGAGACCCTTCTTCCTTCATCAACCATGGTATCATGCCCCTTGGGCTAATTTTTTGGAGACACTATGGCTATGCCTGGACACTGGGCACTGCCACCTCTATGCTAGTAGTCCTAGCTTCATCATAATTGTTTGGCCCTTCAGACCTGTCTTGCTTCCTTCATCAACTATGATACAGCCCCTTGGGCTAATTTTTGGAGACACTATGGCTATGCCTACACATTGGTCAGTGGCAGTGGAACAACAAGGACAGTAGTCCAAGCTTTATTATTGTAAATCCCTTGTGATGATGATGATGGGTGGCTTCTTCCTGCATTAACCATCACACAGCCCCTAGGGCAGATCGCTCTCCTTACACTACTTACACACTTAGCTGTCAGAAGATCGCCTCCATCATCACTCGCTCTTACGGCACTTCTGATATATCACTGGCACTGCGTAAGTGGCATACGAGTCCCGCTCTTCGGCAAAAAACCACAGGACTTCAAATAGTGTTTGTACATTCCAGTGAAGCAGGAATGTAAAACCACTCGTACAGCCCCTGACCCGGTGCCCCCATGTTATATATATTTGTTTACAGTATAGATTTTTTTAACATTTACACATTTTTTAGCCTTTTCCTCAGCCCCCACACCGCTTTGTAGGGTCCAGCAGACAATTTCTCGCATTTTCCATTGACTATCATTGGACTCGTTAATCATACCGAATACCCGAGTATTACGGTATACTCAGTACAAGTATAGCGAGTCCGAATACTTCACTACTCGCTCATCCCTAGCTATTGCCCCTGGAGATCTGGAAGATAAAAGACCCAAAACAACGCAGAGGAGAGAGAATGACAGTGTGCTAAAAGAGAAGAAGCAAAGATAGGTCACCAGTAGAAACTCTGAAGAGCACAATGCCAAATCTGACTAACCAGAACAACCAATCATGGAAATTCAAGGTAAAGATGCTGCTGATAGGAAAAGTTATGTTGAAATACACACAGGAGTCTAGACCTGACGCACTACCAGAAGACTGGGTAGATAAGGATCAAAAAACACAGATCACTATCTCCCTTAGTATAGATGATGATCATATTGTGCATGTATGTAAATGTGAAACGGTAAAAGAAATGTGCTAACAGCTGCAGAAAGTGCATGAAAGGATAAATCTCGGCAGTAAACTTGTATTTAAATATGAGATAGGACACCACCACCCCAACCCGACCTGAAAGAGAAAAAGAGCTTTCATTATACTCACCTGTGGGGCAGTTTGGCCCGAAGAGAGGGTAGCTGTTCTTGGCCCGGCTCCTCCCATCTTCTTACTATCGCTGTCCTCTTTCTTTCTTTGTCCAGGTGACGCATTCTTATGTCATCCACACAGTCTCCTCGGCATCGCACTCCTGGCAGGCGTACTTATCTGCCCTGTGATAAAACACTCTGGGATCGCCTTTGCTGGGGTCAAAGGTCACGTGCATTCAGCATAAAACTCAGGCGCAGAGCTGGGATTCGGGTGTAACTGACCCTGGGTCAGGTTTATTAACGGTGAAAGCAATGCAAAAGGAAATAAAACATAAAACAAATCCTTGCCTGTCCGGCACTAACTAAACAATGGACAACCTAACTACCAACTGGCGGGCTTCTCCCGTCCAGCCAAACCACAGTTGCAGTGGGCACTGCTTTCACACGTGTGTGTCTCTCACACAGACAGGCTCTCTGTGTTCCCAGGCTGAGACACTCACACAACCACCTTGCATCCTTTTATATCCACCTCCCATTATCCATTAGCAAGCAGGTGTGATACTGACCAGACTAGGCCACATAGGAAAGGAATCTGGGCGAGATATACCTGCCCTCATCCACTATTCCCACATGATTCTCACATATCCCCCCCCCTCTGCTCAGACCACTCTGGTCGAGCAATGACACCCGCCAAACAGTGCACTCGGGACAGGGCATCTGCATTCCCCATCTGTACCCCTGGGCGGTGCTCCACCATAAAAGTGTAGGCCTGCAGGGCAAGGAACCACCAGGTCACCCGGCTATTCCGTTCCTTGTTCAAGTGCATCCACTTGAGAGGGGCATGGTCAGTGATTAGCCTGAACTTTCGGCCCACCAGGTAATATTTGAGGGCCTCTAGAGCCCACTTAATGGCGAGGCACTCTTTTTCTACGACGGCATACCTTTGCTCGTGTTTATTCAGCTTCCTGCTGAGATAGAGGACTGGGTGTTCCACTCCGTCCCTCACTTGTGAGAGTACGGCCCCGATACCGGTATCAGAGGCATCCGTTTGTACCACAAACTCGCTGCGGAAGTCCGGAGTCACCAGTACGGGCTGAGAGCAAAGTGCCCGTTTTAGGCTATGGAAGGCTTCTTCAGCCGCTAAACTCCATTTAATCATGACGGAGTCTTTCCCTTTTGTAAGATCCGTCAGGGGGGTAGCGATGGCTGCAAAATTGGGTATGAACCGGCGATAATAGCCGGCGATCCCCAGGAAGGCTTGCACCTGCTTCTTGTTGACAGGTTGTGGCCAGTCCTGAACTGCCTGAATCTTATCAACCTGGGGTTTAACAACACCCCTCCCAATTACATACCCCAAATACCGGGCTTCTTCTAGCCCGATGTGACATTTCTTGGGGTTCGCGGTTAGACCTGCCTCCCACAGGTCGTCAATCACAGCTTGTACTTTCTGGAGATGAGTCTCCCAGTCCAAGCTATAAATGACAATGTCATCCAAATAGGCCGAAGCATACCGCCTATGTGGCCTCAAGACTCGATCCATCAGTCTCTGGAAGGTCGCCGGTGCCCCGTGCAGTCCAAACGGCATATACACATACTGAAATAAACCTTCTGGCGTAGCAAATGCCGTCTTTTCTCTGGCAGCCTCAGCCAGAGGGATCTGCCAATACCCCTTTGTTAGATCTAGGGTCGTAATATACCGGGCTTTTCCTAACCGATCTATTAACTCGTCGACCCGGGGCATAGGATAGGCATCAAATTTTGAGACCGCATTCAGTTTCCTGAAGTCATTGCAGAACCGGATGGTGCCGTCCGGTTTAGGAATTAGCACAATCGGGCTGGACCAAGCACTGTGCGATTCCTCAATGACACCTAACTCTAACATTGCCTTCACTTCTCGGGAAAAGGCTTCACGGCGCGCTTCCGGGATTCGGTAGGGCTTTACGTGAACTGTGACACCAGGTTCCGTTACAATGTCATGTTTCATTAGCGTAGTCTGCCCGGGTTTTTCTGAGAAAAACTTTTGGTTGTGAAGTAGAAACTGCCTGACCTCAGTCTTTTGCCGCTCCGAGAGAGTCTCTGCAACCCGTACCTCCGGTACGGTATGCGAGCAGACAGCACGGGCCAGCTCCGCTGACAAGGCAGACCGATCCTTCCAGGGCTTTATCAGATTTACATGATAAATCTGTTCAGGTTTCCGTTTACCTGCCTGGTATACTTTAGTTTACTTCACCAACTCTTTCCTTGATCTCAAAGGGGCCCTGCCACTTTGCCAGGAACTTACTGTCCACCGTGGGGACCAGGATCAACACCCTATCTCCGGGTGCAAACGTACGGATCTTGGCGCCCCTATCATAGATTCTTTTTTGGGCTCCTTGAGCCTGTATCATGTGTTCTTTGACGATAGGCATAACAGCCGCAATACGGTCCTGCATTTGTGTGACGTGATCTATCACTGTTTTAAACGGAGTGACCTGACCCTCCCAGGTTTCTTTTGCAACGTCTAACAGTCCGCGAGGACGTCGGGCGTACAATAACTTGAAAGGCGAGAATCCCGTGGAAGACTGGGGTACTGCCCTGATGGCAAAAAGCAAATACGGAAGTAAATAGTCCCAGTTCTTCCCATCCTTGTCTATCACCTTTCTCAGCATCTGCTTCAGAGTTTTATTGAACCGTTCGACCAACCCGTCTGTTTGAGGGTGATACACGGATGTGCGTAACGGTTCGATTTGTAACAATCGGCAGAGCTCCTTCATTACCCTGGACATAAAGGGGGTCCCCTGGTCGGTGAGTATCTGTTTTGGTATACCGACCCAACTAAACACATGCACCAGTTCCTTGGCAATCGTCTTGGTGGCCGTGTTACGCAAAGAGATGGCCTCCGGGTAACGAGTGGCATAATCCAAGATGACCAGGATATGTTGGTGTCCACGTGCAGACCGTGGAAGGGGCCCAACTAAATCCATCCCAATCCTCTCAAACGGGACTTCAATAATAGGTAGGGGTACCAAAGGGCTACAGAACCGGGGCTTAGGTGCAGAGGCTTGGCAGTCAGGACAAGACTCACAATATACACGAATATCGTGATGCATGCCTGGCCAAACAAAACAGTGTAATATCCTTTCGGTGGTTTTCTGGACTCCCAGGTGACCTCCCATCACATGTCCGTGGGCCAGGTCCAGCACCTGCCGCCGGTAGGGTTTTGGCACGACTAATAGTTGCACCGTATCTTCCCCCTTTTTCTCTATCTGATAGAGTAAATCATTCTCCAGAACCATGTAAGGATGTGCCAGCCTAGAGCCAGGTTCAACGGGTACCCCATTTATCACTTTTACATTTGTCCTAGCCTGAGAAAGGGTAGGATCCTTTATTTGCTCGCTTTGGAAGTCATCTTTCTGAACTTCCAAATCCGGCAAACGGGGAGGTGGACGGCTGTCGGCCTCCTCCTCTTCCCCGGTCTCCTCCGTATCACCCGCCATGACTGAAAACGGGAACTGTAGGTCATTTCCAGCAGACTCTTCCCCCGAGTCTTCCGGGGAGACCTCTTCCAGGGGTTCGGGACCCACACACGCCCTGGGAGAAGAATCATGTACACTATTACCCGAGGGCATCAACTGATTCTCCCACAATTGCCAGAAGTGGGGAAAATCCTGGCCCAGGATAACATCATGCAATAACGCCGGGACGAGTCCCACTTTATGTTGCACAGACCCATAGGAAGTAGTAATGCATATGACCGCGGTGAGGTACGAACAGGTGTCTCCATGCACACACGTTACAGAAAATTTGTCTGATGGTCCAGTCGGGGCTGACACCAGACTGGCCTTCACCAGAGTCACCACACTTCCCGAGTCTAACAATGCCACCACATTTTTGCCATCAACAGTTAAATCACACAAGTGTTTTTCCACATCCTTTTGACCGGCATTCACACTCACTACCCGTGCAACCATAGACATGCGGTTTTTAGAGTCAGTGATGTCGCACTGCATGGGTTCAGTAGTGACCGGACAGTTCGCAGCAATATGTCCCATCTCTTGGCAGCGGAAACACCTAACGGGCCCCTTGCTTAGACCATAGTTCGTTACTCTCGGCCTCGCAGTGCGGGCAGTCCCGTTTTCCTCCCCCACTGTCTTAGGGATTTTTCCATCTCCCCTACTCCCTGGAACAGTCTTACGGTTCCACGTGGAGATGATGAAGAACGAGGTGGGGTAGCGTAATCTCGGAGTCCTTCCGCCACGGAGTAACGTTCAACCAGATCCACCAGTTGATCTGCCGTCGTAGGATTTCCTTGGCTTACCCACTTCCTCAGGGCTGGCGGTAGAGCTCTCAGGTACTTGTCCATGACGACTCTCTGGATTATCTCTGGCGCTGTCAACACCTCGGGTTGAAGCCACTTCTTCGTCACGTGGATCAGGTCGAACATCTGTGACCGCGGTGGTTTATCCGGCTGATAAGTCCATTGATGCACTCTCTGTGCACGGACAGCGGTCGTCACTCCCAGCCGGGCCAAGATCTCGGCTTTCAATTTGTCAAAGTCCTGCGCGGCTTCAGGCTCTAAGTCATAATAAGCGTTTTGGGCCTCACCGGAAAGAAACGGGGCAATCAGGCCGGCCCACCGTGCCTTCGGCCATTTTTCTCGTACCGCCGTCCGTTCAAACGTGGTCAGGTATGCCTCGACGTCATCTTCGGTCGTCATCTTCTGCCAGTACCGACTCACGTGAATCACTCTCGACTCGGCTTCCAGGTTAACCTCATGTAGGCTTGCCAGGCGCTGCGCCACCTGCTGGAGAAGCGAACAATCGGTAGCTGTCATGTCCACCAACTCCTTCAGCTGGGCCATCATCACCCGATTAGCTTCTTGCTGGACAGCGGTGGACTGTACCAGCGCTTTCACCACGTCCTCCATGCTCATGCTTGCAACGTGTTGCCCGCATTCTCCACCACAATGTGATAAAACACTCTGGGATCGCCTTTGCTGGGGTCAAAGGTCACGTGCATTCAGCATAAAACTCAGGCGCAGAGCTGGGATTCGGGTGTAACTGACCCTGGGTCAGGTTTATTAACGGTGAAAGCAATGCAAAAGGAAATAAAACATAAAACAAATCCTTGCCTGTCCAGCACTAACTAAACAATGGACAACCTAACTACCAACTGGCGGGCTTCTCCCGTCCAGCAAAACCACAGTTGCAGTGGGCACTGCTTTCACTCACGTGTGTGTCTCTCACACAGACAGGCTCTCTGTGTTCCCAGGCTGAGACACTCACACAACCACCTTGCATCCTTTTATATCCACCTCCCATTATCCATTAGCAAGCAGGTGTGATACTGACCAGACTAGGCCACATAGGAAAGGAATCTGGGCGAGATATACCTGCCCTCATCCACTATTCCCACATGATTCTCACAGCCCTGACTAAGGCAGAATAAAGTACTGTAATGCACTTGTGCCAGGGCTCTTTGACCTTTCCCTGCTCACTGCAGTACTTTACTCTGCTATCAACAGGGCAGAGAAATACACCTGCACAGGAGTGGAATGCGAGGGGCCCTGTGTGGATGATGTAGGGACTAAAGAAAGAAAGTGGACAGCATTACAAAAAGGGAGGCGCCAGACCAATACCAGCAACACCACTTGGACAGGACTGACCTGCAGGTGAGTATATTAAAAGCTTTTTTTCTTCTATTTCAGTTCAAGATGGGGGTAGATATTCAGCACTATAGAATGCTGTATATCAGGGTTGAAAGGTTGTGGCCTTACCTCATATGAGCCAAATCTGGCGACAGGTTACTTTTAATGAAAAAGCTATATCAGTCTAACCTAAATAAGGGCCAAGATATGCAGCATTATTCTAGAAATTGTGGAGCACCTTTGTTGGCATTGGGGAGGATCTAAAGAATTTCTATGTTGCTGCACTACTACTAAGCGGCCTACCAAAAAGCTATGACACTAGAGTAACTGCATTAGATGCGCGCCCTAGTTCTTTTCACAGAAGGAGAGTTTCCTATTTAGATATAGGATTGGATGTTCCTCACCATTTATTTCCTGGGAGAACACGGCTCCCAACTCGACCTCTGAAGCATCTGTCGGTACCACAAATTCCTTATTGAAGTCATGTGCGACCAAGACCGACTGTTTACACAGGGCAAGCTTCAACTCTTGGAACACCATCTTCACATTAGAAGACCACTTGGCCATTGACATCTTTGTGCCTTAAGGTCAGTCAGGGGTGCAGCTATCATGGTGAACTTCGGGATAAACTGCTGATAGTATCACAAAATTCCCAGAAATGCCCTAATCTGTTTCTTGGAGACTGTTTGTTGACAATTTTGGATTGCCCCTACTTTGTTCACTTGTGGCTAATTTTTGCCCCTCCTGACAATATAGACTAAGTATTTTGCCTCCTACTTCCCCATGGTGCACTTCTTTGGGTTTATGGTAAACCTCGCCTTCCTCAGTGCAACCAGTACCACCTGGACCTTCTGCAGATAACTTCCCCATTCCAGTCTGAAGATCACAATATTGTCCAGGAAGGCTACAGCATAATTCTTCTGGGGTGCAAGGACCCGATTCATGGCTCTCTGGAAAGTGGCCGGAGGGCCCTGTAGACTCATCGCCATCTGGGTGGATTGGAAGCATCAGTCGGGTGTAGAGAAAGCTATCTTCTTCTTGGCTTCTTGTGACATGGGGAATCTGCCAATAGCTATTATCCCTTCATTAAATCCCAGGTGATTTTGTACTTTGCAGATCACTTGACCAAGCTGGGGATGGTAAACTGATGTCTTGAGTTGTATAATTTGCAGGTCCCTACACAGTTCCCGCATCACCTTACTCATGAAGAGTGTTCCTTTGTCAGTCAGGATCTCCCTTGGTAACCCTGTCCAAGAAAAATGTAGGCCAACTTGCAGGCTATACTTTTTGCAGAAGAGTTTCTCAGGGAAACTGCTTCAAGATTCCGTGTAGCATAGTGGAGGATGACCAATATTTATTGATGCCCAAGAGTAGATTTGACCAGGGGACCGACCAAGTCCATGTTAATTCTCTTAAACGACACTTCTATGATGGGTTATGGTACAAGGAGACTTTGAAAGTGGGAGGTGGGGCAGTTAGCTGGCAGGTGGGATAGCCCCTGAAATACTTTAAGATTTACCGGTGACATCTGGGCCAATAGAACCTCCACATGACCCGTTCTTGAGTTTTATCCATCCAAAGATGGCCACCCAAGACATATGACTGGGCCATGTCCAACATCCTCTCTCTCTCATTAGGGTCCAGGTACCAACAATTTTTCCATTATCTTCTCTCTCTCCCTAGTAACCCGGTACAATAAGTCCCCACTCAACAAAAAATAGGGAAACCTGGTATCAGCCCCCAACACCTTCGCTGTACCGTTTATGACAATTACATTATTGAACGCCTCCTTCAGAGTTAGGTCCCTATGTTGGGTGCACCCAAAATTTTTGCCGGTCACCCTTAATTCAGGAATTTTGGCCTCAGGGGACACTGCCTCCTCATCCCCCCACAAGGACACAGAAGGGAAACTCATCAGAATCTGGGTGTGGTGACAATTCTATAGGGGTGACCAGTCTCTTATTCGAGCAACCGAGCCCTGTTTCCTTCATCCACAAGACCCAAAACAAACAAAAGTCCCAATGGGGTGAAAAATGTCTAACCACTGGATAGTCTTTAGCATCCCTATGGATGCAGCGGAAGCCTTCTTCCCATAATCAGCTGGAGCGGAAGAGTTGTCCTCACAAGGGTCACCAATCTGCCAGAGTCTAGCAGTTCAGTCACTTTAAGACAATTCACCTTTACGGGAAAAGTTTGTGGCCTCTCGCTAGTTGAACCATTCACACTGCAGGCCCAATTTGCATTGTATGAACAGCGGCGCCTGGGACGTGAGAAATAATATTACCTTGGGACCTTTGTCATTACCTCCGACGCACCTTTGGACGCTCCACCCCCTTTTGAGACTTGACCCCCTTATGTCTTTTGACCAGTCCAACAAGGTCATCGACATTCTGGGGATCACCCTGGACAACCCAAGTCTGCATTGGCCTCCAAAGGGAGTGCATGAACCGGTCCATCACCACAAACTCTACGATCTGAGCAGGGGTAGAAGACTCTAGCTGTTTTGAGTTTTGGACCAGGTGCAGCAGATCAAACATTCGGAGCAAGCAGGTTTGTCACAGTAATATGCCCAGCAGTGGACACATTGTGCCCTGACAGTCATTGTCACGTCCAAGCAAGCCAAAATTTCAGTTTTCAGTTTCACATATTCTTTGGAGTGTTGTAAGGCTAAGTCGTAGTTGGCTTTCTAGGGCTCCTGCATTAAGCATGGTGCCAGCACTTCCGCTCATTGCTCTGGCAGAAGATTCTCCCTCTTGATGACCCTCTCAAGAACAGTCAAAAGGCCTCTATGTCATCACCGAGGGTCATTTTCTGCAGGGCTCTTCTTACCACCTTGCAGATGGAAAAATCATCAACTGACCTTTGAGTCTGAGCTGCCGCCGTGTCACAAACTGCCTCTGTGAGCAATTCAGTCTGCTGTTGTTGTTACTGGACTTGCTGCTGGATCTGTTGCTGGTGCTGCTGCTGCTGAAGCTGTTGCATAAGCACTTGCTTGACTCCTGTTGTGCCAACTGTTGCTGCTGTTGCTGGTGCTTCTGCTTCTTGTACCAGGTATTTAATTAGGTGCTCCATGCTATCTGATGTTGCTTGCTGGCTTATTGCAGGCATGAGCCAGGACATGTAGTACCCCTGTAGCAGTCACATGTGTTTCCGGGAAACACTGCACACATTCTCCACCAACTGTGGTAGATCCACTCACTTGGCTGCTTAAAGAGGTAGTCACAGGAACACTTTCGTTCAAGTTTTCAACTGGTTTATTAAAAACGTATTGCATAAATCAGTCCAAATATAGGTAAAGAAACAAGGCCGTTCTGGCATAATGGAAAAACAAAATAGCGTACAATACAGTCTGTGTGGCTGTGGGGATCCGCCCGCTCAGGAGAACAAAAAGAAGATTCAGTTCTCTTTAACATGAGCACAGCTCTGGAGATCTAATTTTCAGGTACACAGAACACTGAAAGAAGCCCTTAATATGGCCAATTAACTCCTCTCAGCACATAGTGTACTGGAGCATTTTTTCAGGTTCAGTGTCCTTCTCACACCACATAGAACCTGCTTTAAATAGCAGTTTTCAAATCTTTAGTGAAATTTTTCATGGGCGTTAGAACGCCAACAGCATTAATACAATATATGCATATTGAATTGTTAGAAGGCTCTGAGTTTTTTTGCTACGCACTAAAATTTAGCAACATGGGTGAATGAAAAAAATAAATAAATAAAAATATATATTTGTATAGTAAGCTCTCACGAGCAGGGTCGTCTTATTTCGCTTTACTTATTGTATTGCTAACGTTGTTACTTATGACTTGTGTATTGAAACTGTTAAACAGTAAAGCGCTGCAGAATATGTTGGCGCTATATAAATAAAGATTAGTATTATATTATTATGCATATACATATACAATACACAATATACATATTGTGACAGAGTCACTGGTAATGTAATAGAGGGGAGATATGTTTCATTACGCCTAATGGTGTCAGTTATATAAAATCCGGAGTTGTATTGCCTCCAGCATAGTAAGTGATGCAAGGGTTTAGTTTTGTTATGGGCTGGTTTTTAGGGGGACATTCATAGAGCGGGTGGAAGAGTGTCCCCCCATATCTCCCCCTACAGAGCTAGCACCGCTGTGTGCTGACAGGACCTGGGTGAGTCACGTGGTTGAGTCCAGGAAGTCTGGGCTTAAATGGCTGAAGGAAAGAACTTTCAGTGTTCAGTATGTGGGCCTGGAGAAGGCGCACTGGAGGAGAGTGCTCCATGGACTAGAGAACTTGAACCGTGTGTGGTCTGTCTGCTGTGAGCGGGAGGAATCCCGCTAACAGAAGGACAGTGTTTGTTCTGCCACCATTTTGTTTTGTTTTCCTGTTTTGCTCAGTGGGCTGGATTTTCTTTACTACCCCTTGATTTATGCTGCCTTTCATAAACCAAAGGAAGTTCTTAAAGCCGCAGTGTACCCGTGTCTACCTCAGTGTGCAGCCGAGTGAGCCGACCTGCCACTATATATATATATATATATATATATATATATATATTTTAAACCAGAAGTTTACATACACTATATAAAAAGACACATATGCATGTTTTTCTCAAAATCTGACATGAAATCAGAATAAACCTTTCCCGTTTTAGGTCAATTATGATTAACATAATTATTAATATTTGCCAAATGCCAGAATAATGAGAGAGAATATTTTAAGGCATTTTTATTACTGCAAAGTCAAAAGTTTACATACACTAAGATTACTATGCCTTTAAACAATCCTGTACTGCCCATATGATGATGTCATGTGTTTGGACGTTTCTGACAGTTTTTGGCAACATCTGAGTTAATTAGAGATACATCTTTAGTTGTATTTTAATGTACACCTGAAACAAACTGCTTCTTTGTGTAGCATCATGGGAAAGTCTAAGGAAATCAGCCAAGATATCAGGAAGAGAATTGTGGACTTGCACAAGTCTGGCTCATCCTTGGGTACAATTTCAAGATACCTGAAGATGCTTTGCTCATCTGTACAAACAATTATACTCAAGTACAACTAGATGGGAATGTCCAGCCATCATACAGCTCAGGAAGGAGATGGATTCTGTGTCCCAGAGATGAACGTGCTTTGGTCAGATATGTGCATGTCAACCCAAGGACAAATGCAAAAGACCTTGTGAAGATGATGGCGGAAGTTGGTAAGTTTGTGTCAATATCCACAGCTCATATGGGCTTAAAGGCCACTCTGCCAGGAAGAAGCCATTACTCCAAAAGACACGTAAAAAAGCCAGATTAATGTTTGCAAATGCAGACAAGAACAAGGATCTTAATTTTTGGAGACATGTCATGTGGTCTAATTAAACTAAAATTGTACTTTATTCTGATTTCATGTCAGATATTGAGAAAAACATGCATATGTGTCTTTTTATAACGTGTATGTAAACTTCTGGTTACAACTTTATATATATTCTCCACTGATGGTGGAGCACTGTTGCTCTTTTTTTACTGATTCAAGGGTTGAACAAGGTTGGCCAAGGTTATTTTGGATTTTATCATGAAGGTTACTATGATAAAGTACTGCATATTAACATTTGTTAGTGAAACTTGATAAGACGCCAGATTATCAGATATCACAAATCAGCAGTCATAAAAATTAAAATTGGAATAACCGGTAAATACAGAACCTCCGGGAAAAGAAAAAAAACAGCAAAATATATTACATTACTTTAACTTAGTTTTAACATTAAAAGAATTTACAATTGTCACAGCTGATTAGTCTCGTGATTCTGTATGTGTGAAATTTCAAATTACATTAGTATGATTTTTTTGAACAAGTGCCAGATCAGATATATCTGTAAAAAAATTAAGCCAGAAAAAGATTTACATTTACAAGCTACATAAAAACAATAAAGAATAATGTTAAGAGATAAAATCGCACAAGTAATACATGACATTACCTTCAGCATCTGTTTGACTTTCTTTACGGTTTGGCCCCGAGGAATGTCAAATGGTTCGGTCAGACCATCAAATGCTATAAAGACCTTCATGTTATTTTATAAAAATCTATAAATCTCAAGATAATGCCTAACATCTAGTTTGGGTAGACCTTTTAAAGTGCATTCTTTTGCTTCGTGGTATGAAGTAATAAGACAAGTACTTCAGTCAGACTGTTTTCTTGCAGAGCTAAAAAGAAACAAATCTCCACCCAGCCTATATCTAAGCTGCAAACAAGGCAAGTGACTACAGGTTACAGACTATCATGACTGACCACAGAGTAAGCACATAACACTCATCATGCCCTGTTACCACTTGGCCGTCAGAGAATAGCAACAGGGAGACTTAATCTCTGTGCTCATCGAAGAATGAGATTTTAAGATACGTTAGGTCTTTGTGTGTCTTGTCCAACAGTTGACAATACCCATCCTTAAGTAAAATCCTAATGTGGTTGGGACAATATACGGTAATCCGTTTCTATTAAATGGATGAATTAAATACAATAAAACTACAAGGTAAATCCTTTTTAAGAAATCATAGCCAAAAAGAAGCCACCTATAGTCTTGTAGTAGTCACCAAAGAAACGTCCATGTCATTGCTTTGAACCAAAAAAAGATCTTAACTTAAAAGGGTGGTCTGAACCAAACATGTATTTTAAAGAGAATCTGTCAGCAGGTTTTTGCTATGTAATCTGCAGACAGCATAAGGTATGGGTTAAAACCCTGAATTCAATGATGAGTCACATGTCAGGCTGTTTGCTGTTGTTTACTTACACTGAAGTTTTTATCCCCTGGTGATTATCATTGCTTGAACTACATGCTTGTGACTCTGCCCCCTCCTCTAATGTGCAGCTCACTGTCCCATAAATATTTGGATTTATTGTGCAAATGTATGTAAAGTAGTTATGGCAGGGGTGAATCTAGGTTTTCCTACACCTGGGGAAAAAAATCAGTTTGGCACCCCTCCTATAGAGCTTAAGCTGGTTGAGTAGTTAACATGTGACCACTCGTATGTGATTTACATACTAACAGTGATGTGTTGCCTAGCTGCTCTTCCTAATTCTCTCAATTTTCAATAAAAAACTACAGCCCATGCTTCAATGAAAGAAGCAGGAAAGGAAGCTAGTTGTCATGTAAGTATAAAAATTGCATATGAGTGATCTTATTTTGACCTCTGAAACTGGCAAGCAGAGCTGAATCCCGACAGTGAGTATATTACACTCTGTTAGCATTTGAGAATGCAAAATAGGATATCGTGGTCATGTGATATGTATGTGGTATTTCCTGAGGAAGGAGTTCTTTGAAACTCTGAAACTTGTTGAATAAAGACCACTTTTAATAATACTCTTGGACTACAGTGTTTCAGCAGCGCAGAATTTGACCACATTCTCCTATTTTGCATTCTCAACGGCCGGTCCCTCGTGAATCTGTGGATCTGCGGCAGCGAATCTCTCCAATGCTTGTCCTAAGCTCCATCTGGTGAGTACTATTACTTGCGTTTGACTATTTTATCTTGGATAAAGCCCTATTGCGCTGTTTCTCTCCAACAGTATTTTATACACTGTTAGCATATGGCTTGCTACAGTGCTACATTTTCTAATTGATGCTTCAAACAAATACAAGTATAGTAATCCTTAACTTGTCAGATGATTATATGACAAGTTATGGATTGCTATATGTGTACAGGGTCAGAACTAATAAAACTACAGTGTGAATACAGTGCCAGAACCACCATCAGTACAAATATACATAACCAGAGCTAGCAACAGTACAAAACTTTATCACCACCAGAACCACCAACAGTACAGAAATACATCACTATAACTATCATCAGTATATAAATACATGACTAGAACCACAAACAGTACAGAAACACTGTATCACAACCATCACTAGTACAGAAATGCATCACTGGAATATCAGTACAAGAATACATTACCAGAACCCCCACTATATATGAATACATCAGCAAAATAAATATCACTAAATTAATACTTCATGACAACCACAACCAATTCCTGAATACCTCACCAGAACCACCATCAATTTAGAAATACATCACCAGAGACAGCATCAGCACAGGAATACCACTAGTGTCCCTATATTAAGTATCCTCCACCATGCTGCCCATTTTAAATACTGGGCCCTCTGTTCACACTGTATCCCCCTATACTGCCCAGAGTCTATACTGTGCTACCTTTGTATATTTTCCATTACTTACTGTGCCCTCACACTGTTCCCCCATGCTGCCTCCACACTATACTGCTCTACACTATCTAGTTTCTGTATCCTGACCTCTCACACTTACCCAAACTATCTCATCACACTTTCCCTCCATACTGTCCCCTTAAACTCTCCCCAAATACAGAGCCCTCACATTTCGTCCATATTGTCCCTTCACACTTTTCATGCTGCCCCTTCACATTGTACCCCCTTTTATCCCCTCACACATTCACCCCACCATACTGTCCTCTTACACATTTCACCGATACTAATGCCTAACACTCCCCCCTCACACATTTCTCCCCCCAATAGTAACATCTCAAACATTTCCTCCCATACCATCCCCTCACACATTTACTGGCTCCTCATATATTTCTCCCCCATACTAACTCCTCACAATTTTCTACCCCATACTTTCCGCACATGCTTCCACAAAACTCCTCTTTATCTTCGACTCCATTGGAGCACTTACCTTATCAATGACCATCCTCATCTGTAGCACAGGAGTGACATCAGCAGTGTGTTCAGGTGATCATGTGACTTGATCATGTTGCTTATGTCACCCTGACCCAAAAGTGCCAGTGGTTAGGACTGAATGGGTGTATACCAATCTGGGAGGTGGAAAAGTACCACTGGGGAGATACCTCAGACCAGCAAATTAAGTGGACTGATGACGCCCTCCTGTTGGCTGTGCCTGGGATAAATGCTCCGTATGCCCCTGCTTAACTACTCCCCTGGGTATGAGAGTGTTACAGTAAATGCAAAAATGGTCAGAACCTTTTGATCAGTGTACATAAACCTTGTCTATTTTTCTCTTCTTTCCCATCACTCCCCTATTTGCAGCCATGTTTCTCAGCTCCTATTTAATTTTAATTATTGTATGTTATTTCTCTTTACTTTCTCATCTTCTTCCCTCTGATTTTGCAGTTGGGTCGCCCTCCCAGAGCTGTGGGGTACTCGGTACCGGGCCGGTCTCTCAGAGGGGAATGTCACAGCAGCGGTGACCCAGTCCGCGGCCCTGGGCACCCATGTAAAAGGGATTGAGTGATGGAATAAAGTTTATGAGTGAATGATTCGTGACGCCACCTGTGGTGTTCGGCAATGAAGATGTTAAGCCGACGCTGCGGACAGATCCTCTGGGACAGATGGTGGGGTGCAGCAATGATGGTGTAGCCCTCCACAGGCAGGGCTGTAGTCCCAGGGCAGAGTAGATGAAGAGGGTAGGTGTTGAGGAAGAGGGTGTAGTGTTTGGCACAGAGATGTAGCAGTGCTGGAGAGGTTGCAGGAAGAAGGCAAGGACACAACAGGGTGCAGTTTCTTTACTTTTACATTGCTTGGCAAATGCAGTCCAGGGTCCAGATTTCAAATGGCACAGGTGCTGGTTAGCCTGGAAGCAACTTAGGATTCTCTCTATGCAGATGGGTTGTGTAGTCTCCTTCCTAGCGCTTATTTTTAGGTACTTGCAGTACTGTTACACTGAAGTTCCACTTGCTTATTCTCTTTAGAACTCACTCGTATGGCAGACAGCTGTAGCCTTCCTCTTCGGGCTCACACGTCGCTGTTGTGCCTCCGAGTCTTATGTGGGAATAGAGCATTTACAGCTTCCTATTCCTCCGGTTTCTGTTGTAGGACCATCAGTGTCCTTATAGCCTTGGAGACCGGGCTCCAGATCATGCGCTATAGCTGGGAATGAGCCTGACCTCTCTGCTCAATCTCCCAGCTCTTCTCCTCATGTCCACACACGTTGCCCTCCTCACATGAACTTCTAATTTCCCCTTCCTGGCCCTCAGAGAGCAGCTCTTCCCCCCGTTTTGGGTTCAGAGCTCCCTCTGCTGGCCTGGAGTTGGATCTGTGTTGTGTGTTGTGATTAACTGCCAGAGAGAGCCTTTATTGCTTCCAAGCATGACATCACACTCCCTAGGAGGAAGGTAATGCCACTGTGGCGACCATACTCCTGGGGGCGCCACACAGTCACACATCACCAATTTAAAAGGGTTGCCCAGACAACCTCTTGAATTGTGGGTCTTAAAGTACATTTACACTGGATAATCAGGGCACAATAAAGATCATTCTGTGCACATATACAGTACGTGCAGTTGGCTGTTTAAACATGGTATTATGAAGTCGATTGATGGTCATTTAATAACCTGTTTAAACAGGTTAAATGCACTTCCATGTGCTCAGAACGATCATTAATATTATCATTCTGTGCAAGTAGAAAATCATTATTCTCGGCAGCAAGTTTTGCTCATTGGTCAGGTGATAGGCAGTCTTCCTACACTAGCCGTATGCTGGGAAGCAAACATTCCTATGAATAATTGTCCAGTATAATTGCATCCTTAGGGTATCTGCTCATGCTTAGCATTTGACATTGGCAAATCATATGTATATTTTTCATAGGATCTACAGCAGAAATCCAAGATTGACACTTAGATCTTTGCCTTGGATGTGTCAGCTGATCTAAACTAGGATTAAAGTATTTTGCGGATTATAAGACGCTCCGGATTATAAGACGCACCCCAAATTTTGAGGACAAAAATAGGATAAAAACTTTTTTTAATAAAATGGTGGTGCTTCTTATAATCCATTTGTCTTATTGCTTACCAAAGGGGTTGGCTGAGGTGAAGCGGGGTCCCAGGGTCGCTGCTGGAGGAGGCAAGAGTGAAGGGTTGAGGGAAAAAAGTGCATCTTATAATCTGAAAAATCTGGTAATTCCACTGTCATTCATTGAGACTAGTCTATGACTTTTCTGGGCGAAATATGTGCAAATAATGAACATGTCATTTTAACAGAATCCAATATATTTGAAAGTATATATACACTCCCTATTTGGGAAAGATGTCAAATTACAACTAGGAAACAGGACGACGCCCATCATACATAAATCCTACAGAGAAAAAGTATAACGTCCAAAAATGTACCAAGATACCATTTTTAATGAAAAAATTCCTATAAATTTTATTTGATCAGTACAAAGACATAATAAGACAGAACAATTTTTAAAAAATTCAGTAATATTGATCAATAGGTAGTGATGACACAACAGACACCGATAGCAGTATCATAATATGCTGTATTAGCAGAGAGTAGCCAAGCTCCCATAAATAAACAGTACATATCTCTATGTCAAATTTAATTTATGCAGTAAAGCTGTACATGACACCAACCGGGAGATGCCCAGGATCTAAGCTAATATATGGAGGGGTTACTATAGTAGCAACACCCACCAAGTTCATGGTGTGCAAGTTACAAACAGACAGATAAGCACTGCAAGATAAAGTGCCAAGTGCAAAGGAGAAAGTGCTACAAAACTAATGCTTACCCATGTGGGACATAAATATACTGTGCACCGGGTCCTTAGCCCCAATGCAACGGCCCTGGCAAAAATTAATAGACCACTGCAACATTTTCAGTTTGTCTGATTTTTCTCCTTATAGGTATATTTTTGAGTAAAATGTAAATTTCTCTTTTTTTCTATAAAATACTGACAACATGTCTTCGAATTTCCAAGCACTAAATTTTGTATTTTCAGAAAATGAGAAATGGTCAAAATAATGAAAATGCAGTGCTTGCAGACCTCAAATAATGCTAAGAAAACAAGTTCATAATCATTTACAAACAACAATACTAATGATTTAACTCAGGAAGAGTTCAGAAATAAATGATTTGTGGAATAACCATGATTTTTAATCACAGCTTTCATGCGTCTTGGCATGCTTTCCACCAGTCATTCACACTGCTTTTGGGTGATCTTATGCCATTTCTGGTACAAAAACTTAAGCAGTTCTTCTTTGTTTGATGGCTTGTGACTAACCATCTTCCTCTTGATTATATTCCAGAGGTTTTCAATGGGCTTCAGGTCTGGAGATTGGGCAGGCCATGACAGGGATTTGATGTGGTGGTTCTTTATCCACATATTGATTGACCTAGCTGTGTGGCATGGCACATTGTCCAGCTGGAAAAAATAATCCTCAGAGTTGGGGAACGTTGCCTGAGCAGAAGGAATCAACTGTTTTTCCAGGATAACCTTGTATACGGCTTGATACATACGTCCTTCGCAAAGATTAACCTGCTCAATTCCAGCCTTGCTGAAGCATCCCCAGATCATCACCGATCCTCCACCAAATTTCACAGTGGGTGCAAGACACTGTGCCTTGTACGCCTCTCCAGGTCTCTGTCTAACCATTAGATGACCAAGTGTTGGGAAAAGCTGAAAATTAGACTTATCAGAGAAGATTACCTTACTCCAGTCCTCTATGGTCCAATCCTCATGGTCTTTGGCAAACTTCAGCCTGGCTCTCCTTTGTTTCTCATTGATGAAAGGCTTTTTTCTACTTTTATATGACTTGAGCCCTGCCTCTAGAAGCCTGTTCTTGCCGTGCACTTCACCCCAGCTGCCATTTGCCATTCCTTTTGTAGGTCAATTGATGTCATCTTGTGGTTGCTGAGTAACATTCGAATAAGATGACGGTCATCCTGGACAGTGGATAGTCGATTTTGCCCTCTGCCGGTCTGTAGTTTTGTTGTCCCCAATGTCTGTTGCTTGACCTTGTTGTAATGGACTGCCGTATTAGAAATTTTAAGGATGGAGGCAACATGACGATCACTATATCCCTTTGCTAGTAAAGCCAGAATTGAGCCCTTCTTTTCTTCACTCAAGACTTTTCTTTTCAACTCCTTTGGCATGGTTAAAAGTTATTTTTTCATTTCTATTACTTTTGGGGTATTACTAGCACCATCTTTGCCATCCAGCTTGTCCTATTGCAAGAGGATTGTGAACACCACAGCAGGTTTTTTATACTTTCCTTCGTTAAATAAAATTTGGTTCAGATGATCACCTAATTAAAAGCACATTAAGTAGAATGAGGTGTCCACTGGTTGGAATTCAACTGACACTGGAATGGAATGGCTGTCAGACATGTAGAGAAGCTGATTTTTATAAAACTGTGCAGTGGTCTCTTAATTTTTGCCAGAGATGTATATAAACTTCCCGGCCATTACTGTCAGGGCTCCTCACTAACAAAGTATGGTATGCTGCCACCAGTTCCTTGTTCGATACATGCCCCGTCTGGCAGAAGGTCAGAAAATATATAATATAACCAACCAAGCGTGCGGATTTGTGAATCGAGATAAAATAGCAGCCCAAGATTAATTTAAAATTTAATCGCCAAAAGGCGCACTAGAAAGATACAAGTATATACATATAAAAGCAAATATACAAGTACACAGTCAGGAGTGAAGTACAAGGGTAGGGTACAGATAGATTGCAATTACCGGGTTATGTAGCATGTGACCACAGGCAGGCACTGATGGATCACAGGTCCAAATCTTTGTTATGTGATTCTCTGGCCACGTCAGCTAATGGGCCTCCTGCCAGTAGAAAGACTGAGTCCAAAATGAGGAGCTGCCTATTATCCCCTAACTGCCTCCTCCCATACGCTGCACCCAACACTTGGCTTGTGCAGCCTCTCTCCTCCCATATCTGAGAGTATGGTTTCCTGTCCAGAACCGTGGATGCCTATAACTTTCTACCGAGGGTCTAACTAAGATGGCGGTGGCACCCCTGGGTTCTGCTGGATTTTATCTGTGCAGGGAGACCAAATATGCCTACCATATGTAATTCATGGTAGCTATGCTTTATAACTCAATAACACAGAGTTCTACAGTTGGCTGCAGGGTACAGGCATGTGGGGGAAGGAATGCCGATTCTGATTATGTGCTCGACTAGGCTCAGAGGTATTGCTTTCTGTTATTATAGGTCATTTTCCAGATTCAATATCTCAAAGCCCTGTGCTGGTCTGGGATCTGTGGTGCCACGATGTCTGCCTGTGGCTTAAGTCAAACAATGGACTCCAGTTGGCTGATCCTGTACAAGAATTCACACCCCTGTGATGATTGCGGAACTTGGTGCTGGGAGACACAGGGTCTATGCCTTTTGGCCCCCCTGGAGAGAGCTTCAAAGGCCTATTTGCTTGAGCTAATTAAAGAAAAACATTGGTCTGGGGGAATGCCAAGCGAGGAGGCTGAGTTTGGAGCAAGTATTTTTGGGCCACTGCATCTGACAGGGAATTCCATCAGATATCAAAATATCAATTAGATACCATTTTCCCATGTCTCACAAGGACTATGTGTGGGACCAATATACTGTATGGAGGACTATGTGGAGCCATTATACTGTACTGAAGACTATATGGGGCCCACTATACTGTATGGAGGACTATTTGGGGTCTATCATTCTGTAGGAGAACTATGTGGGGCCCATTATTCTGCATGGAGGACTATGTGGGACCATTATACTATATGGAGGATTATGCGGGACCATTATACTGTATGGAGGACAATGTGGGGCGCATTATACTGTATGGAGTACTATGTGGTCCCATTATACTATGTAGGGACTATGTGGGGCCATTATACTGTGTGGAGGACTATGTGGGACCATTATTCTGTATGGAGCACTATGTGGGCCCATTATACTGTATGTAGTACTACGTGGGCCCATTATACTATGTGGCAACTATGGTGGGGTCATTCTAATATATGGAGGACTATGTGGGACCATTTTACTGTATGTAAGGCAATGTGGGGCCCATTACACTGTAGGGAGGACTATGTGGAGCCCATTGTACTTTATGGAGGACTATGTGGGGCCCATTGTACTGTATGGAGAACTATGTGGGGTCCTTTATACTGTATGTGGGGCCCATTATACTATATGGAGGTCTACGTAGGGCCCATTATACTGTGTGGGGATTACAGTGGGGGCATCAGACTGTGTTGGGGTCACCATACTTTGCTGGGGGAATACATCAAGGTTATCATACTGTGAGTGTTGAGAGTACTGTGGTGGGATTCACTGTGGGGGTATCATACTGTATTTGGGGGCCACTTTCGATGGCATCATACTCAGAGTCAGCGTCAGCACCAGGCGCACCTGGGCAACTGCCGGGGCCCTGGACAAATGGGGGTCCCACTCACAGCCGGGACAACAGGGGGCCCCGCTAATCCAGCAGCTGTTCAGGGCCACCTGTTTCCTCGGCGATGCTTGAGCCGTCACTTAAATAAACATGACCGCTTGTGGTGCACTGTGTGGCTGTGTCTGCTAGTAATGACGCGGCCAAGGTGACACAAAAGCAAAATTAAAAGCACAGTGCCGACCCGGCCATATCATTATTAGCGGACACAGCTGCACAGTGCACTGCGCGTGGTCATTTTTGTTTAAGTGACAGCTCAAGCAGGGCGACCTCCACAGCCACATGCCATAGGAACTTGACGGGAGACAAGCTGGGGGGAAGGTGAGTGAGGTTTGTTGCTAGATTTCCTATATTAAAAATATTTCTAATCTGTCTGTTTGTATGTCTGTGTATGCATGTATAATGGGTATATCTGTGTATATCAGGGTGTATCACTGTATATATTTATGTATTTTTGTGAATTTGCCTTCAAATATGTATACAGTATGTACTTATCTGTGTATTGTATGTGTGCGTGTCTGTCTGTGTATTGTGTGCGCATGTCTGCGTACTGCGCGTGCATGTCTGCGTACTGTATGTGTGTGCATGTCTGCCTATGTGAAGGTTGAGGTGGCAGGCTGGTCCCTGTGTAGTATACTTATATTTCTCTGCCTTATCTGTGCATCATGAATCGGGTATGTGTTAGAGGAGCCCACTGAGATTCTTTCGCCCAGGGCCCACTAAAACCTGGAGCCGACCCCGATATTAATTATTATCTGTATTATTAATTAATTAAATTTTTTTATTATTATTTGTTATTACATATTTAATTAGGCCATTATCTTTTTAACTGTTCTTACATAACATATTATATCAGGGTCGGACTGGCCTTGTGGGTACCAGTGAAATTCCCGGTGGGCCCGCCGCCCGAGAAAGAAGGGAAAAAAAGTTTTTAGGGGCACAGGCCCATTAAAAGTGCAGGAGGCAGGGGCGCATGCCTGCTGACTTGACCTGAGCTTCCGTGACGAACAGAGCCGGCGTCACCACCCGGTGAACCCAGGTTAGTGTTGGGACCCTGGACGATCTGGGGAGCCCACTTGCCGTTGGGGACACTGCTTCCCCCTCAAATACTCACCTCAGCCGAACCTCCAGTGTCTTCAGCGTCTCTGTAACATTTCAGGGCAGAGGACATGATGACATCACTACAGCACGCCGTCTGTGCTGAGCACTGTAGAGAGCAAAGAGACGCTGAGGATACCATCTGCAGCGAGCAAGGAATAAAGAGAGGTGAGTATTTGATTTTTTAAGTATGCAGCATTTTATGGGGCCTAGTATACTATATAGAGCAGTACATGGGAACATTATATACTGTAAGGAGCAATATATGAAGTCCATTATATACTGTATGGAGCAATATATTGGGGCCATTATACTATATGCAGCAGTATATGGGGTCCATTATTATACTGAATGGATCAATGTATGGGGACCTTGATACTGTATGGAGCAGTAGATGGGGCCATTATACTGTATGGCGCAATAAAAGGGGCCATTATATACTATATGGAGCATTATTGTATATGGGGCCCAATATACTGTATGGAGCAATATATGGGGCCAATAATACTGTACGGAGCAATATATAGGGCCTATTATACTGAATGGAGCAATATATGGGTCCCATTATACTGAATGGAGCAATATATGGGGCCCATTATATACTGTATCAAGCAATATATGAGGCCATTATATAATATATGGAGCAATATATGGGGTTCATTATACTGTATGGAGCATTATATTGGGCCCATTTTACTGTATATAGCAATATATGGGGACCATTATACTGTATGGAGCAATATATGAGACCCATAATACGGTATATAGGACTATGTGGTGCCCATAATTCTGTATGGAGCAATATATGGGCCCATAATACAGTATGGAGGACTATGTGGTGTCCATAATTCTGTATGGAGGACTATGTGGTGCCCATAATTCTGTATTGAGGAGTATGAGGTGCCTATAATACGGTATGGAAGACTACGTTGTGTCCATAACCCTGTTTGGTGGACCATAGAGTCTGGTCTAAAATGATAAGTTTGCAGTCACTGTGTGCAGTGAGCTGTGAGGATTTGCTGGTTTCTGCCTGTTGTAGAATTCACTCATTTAATGTAAGAAGTAAGTGTACAGTGGGGCAAAAAAGTATTTAGTCAGTCAGCAATAGTGCAAGTTCCACCACTTAAAAAGATGAGAGGCGTCTGTAATTTACATCATAGGTAGACCTCAACTATGGGAGACAAACTGAGAAAAAAAATCCAGAAAATCACATTGTCTGTTTTTTTTTCATTTTATTTGCATATTATGGTGGAAAATAAGTATGTGGTCAGAAACAAGCAATCAAGATTTCTGGCTCTCACAGACCTGTAACTTCTTCTTTAAGAGTCTCCTCTTTCCTCCACTCATTACCTGTAGTAATGGCACCTGTTTAAACTTGTTATCAGTATAAAAAGACACCTGTGCACACCCTCAAACAGTCTGACTCCAAACTCCACTATGGTGAAGACCAAAGAGCTGTCAAAGGACACCAGAAACAAAATTGTAGCCCTGCACCAGGCTGGGAAGACTGAATCTGCAATAGCCAACCAGCTTGGAGTGAAGAAATCAACTGTGGGAGCAATAATTAGAAAATGGAAGACATACAAGACCACTGATAATCTCCCTCGATCTGGTGCTCCACGCAAAATCCTACCCCGTGGGGTCAGAATGATCACAAGAACGATGAGCAAAAATCCCAGAACCACGCGGGGGGACCTAGTGAATGAACTGCAGAGAGCTGGGACCAATGTAACAAGGCCTACCATAAGTAACACACTACGCCACCATGGACTCAGATCCTGCAGTGCCAGACGTGTCCCACTGCTTAAGCCTGTACATGTCCGGGCCCGTCTGAAGTTTGCTAGAGAGCATTTGGATGATCCAGAGGAGTTTTTGGAGAATGTCCTATGGTCTGATGAAACCAAACTGGAACTGTTTGGTAGAAACACAACTTGTCGTGTTTGGAGGAAAAAGAATACTGAGTTGCATCCATCAAACACCATACCTACTGTAAAGCATGGTGGTGGAAACATCATGCTTTGGGGCTGTTTCTCTGCAAAGGGGCCAGGACGACTGATCCGGGTACATGAAAGAATGAATGGGGCCATGTAGCGTGAGATTTTGAGTGCAAACCTCCTTCCATCAGCAAGGGCATTGAATATGAAACGTGGCTGGGTCTTTCAACATGACAATGATCCAAAGCACACCGCCAGGGCAACGAAGGAGTGGCTTCGTAAGAAGCATTTCAAGGTCCTGGAGTGGCCTAGCCAGTTTCCAGATCTCATCCCTATAGAAAACCTTTGGAGGGAGTTGAAAGTCCGTGTTGCCAAGCAAAAAGCCAAAAACATCACTGCTCTAGAGGAGATCTGCATGGAGGAATGGGCCAACATACCAACAACAGTGTGTGGCAACCTTGTGAAGACTTACAGAAAACGTTTGACCTCTGTCATTGCCAACAAAGGATATATCACAAAGTATTGAGATGAAATTTTGTTTCTGACCAAATACTTATTTTCCACCATAATATGCAAATAAAATGAAAAAAAAACAGACAATGTGATTTTCTGGATTTTTTTTTCTCAGTTTGTCTCCCATAGTTGAGGTCTACCTATAATGTAAATTACAGACGCCTCTCATCTTTTTAAGTGGTGGAACTTGCACTATTGCTGACTGACTAAATACTTTTTTGCCCCACTGTATATACTGTAGACATACATCCCACCTGCAGCTCAATTTTAAAATAGGGATAAAATTGCCCTGTCAAGGATAACAGTTCCCCGTTCTTCCGATCGGTGCGGTTTCCAAAGGTTGGATGCCACTGATCAATAAGGTATCACCTACCTAACCTGTAGATCGGTGATAACTTGTTTTAATCAAATAACACCTTTAATGAAAACTATTGTAATTGTACATCTCAGTTATGGTCGCACACAGTAGATGTGTTTTACAGTCGACGCTCCACTATACCGAGCATAACGGATAACAGGTATTTGCATATAGCTGTAGGGTGGTCCCCTAGAGTCCATTCCCTCTGTGGGTACCAGCCAGTATGCCCCATTTGTGATTATGTGCTTATTTTATTCTAAAATCTATTATTAAAATATATTTTGTTCGTGGGACAACTCCTTTAAGTTTGTTTCCATATGAAAACCTTAATCATTATATTTGATAATAAGGAAAAACTTCCTCAATTGTAGACTTTTTTTAATAAATATCAAGTTTGGCCCGCGACTTTGACAAAATTTTTAATTTTGGTCCTCTTTGTATTTGAGTTTGACATCCCGAATCTACAGGATCCTCAGGTCTATCTCGAGAACAGGATCATTGAATTCTATGAGTTCCAAAAATGACAGAGCAAGTGTCTGAGACGGGAATACTTCTGAGACATAATAGGCATGCTTTATGAATCGCTATCAGAGAGCAGAGGCAAATACGCTTGTCATTGCACTAATTTGTATCTTTTTTCATTAATCAGAAAAGCTTTCCCAGGGCTATACTGTAATCCGCCATTCCATTGTTTGTAGGCTGGTGTGTGTACATAAATTCTAGCAGTATAGAATGGAAGGGCACAATAGCTGATGATAAAATCGTTAACTGAAATGATTTAGCGCACTGTGTGACAAGCTGCTATTTGTTTCCTTGGGCTTTTATCTTAGTAAATGTAGCCTTATCTCCATAGCTAGGAAACCGTCCCAAACACTCTTTCTATTGCAGTTTCACATAGCACTAGAGCTATAGTTTCGTAACAGTAAATATTCACTGACAAAAGTGAACGTTTCATAAAACTACAGGAACATTAGTGAACTTCTACCTGTTAAACTGACGTTTTCTTATTTAGAGGCTAAACCAAAAAAGTGCCAGCAAACCTGTTAGTATGAGTGTAGCATGCAAGCGCACATGTACGCTGTGACCATTAAACTAATAGAAACAAACCCCCTAAGATAAAAATAAAATGGGCCAATGCCATGAAGTAAGTAAATAAATAAATAGCAATAGTGCAAGAAATAAACATAGAGAACTTAGTTAACATAATTTTGATTTAAAGAAATGTAAAAGCCTTCTACCACGTCAAAGTGACCCTATTTGGGACGGTCCTAACTCTAGTATTAACACCTTATCATAAGTCAAATGTGAATAAGGGCTGAGCAGGGCCAAGACCCCATCTAATGGACACCCAGCCGTATTAAACAAATATATCGTAGAATATATACATCACGCCTAGGCTTACTGCAGTAAGTAAATAGAAACACATGTAAAAAAACATATGATACTTACTTAAAGAGGTTTTCCAAGACTTTTTTTTAATATGGGCCTAAAAACAAACAGACAGGCAGATGTTAACAGAAGCAACTACCTGCCTGTTCTGCCCAACCCTGGCTCAGAGCGGACACCAACCACTCCTGCGATTCAACTGCACCATGTCAACAGAGCACCTCTTCTTCTTTGGGCTGCTCTGTTGATGAGGCATGACTGCCTATGTCATGCTGCTGCGCAGTCACCTCTCCAAAATTAGGCAGCAGGGAGGCGGCTGTCAATCAGCATGACATTGGCAGTCACATTGTTAGCAACTACCTGCCTGTTAGTTCTTGGGCACATAGAATCATAGAATCGTAGAGTTGGAAGGGACCTCCTGGGCCATCTGGTCCAACCCCCTGCTCAAAGCAGGATTCGCTAAATCATCCCAGTCAGATGTCTGTCCAGCCTCTGTTTGAAGACTTCCATTGAAGGAGAACTCACCACTTCTCGTGGCAGCCTGTTCCACTCATTGATCACTCTAACTGTCAAAAAGTTTTTTCTAATATCTAATCTGTGTCTCCTCCCATTCAGTTTCATCCCATTGCTTCTAGTCTTTCCTTGTGCAAATGAGAATAAAGTTGATCCTTCTACAATGTGACAGCCCTTTAGATATTTGTAGACAGCTATTAAGTCTCCTCTCAGTCTTCTCTTTTGCAAACTAAACATTCCCAAATCCTGCAACCTTTCCTCATAAGACAGGGTTTGCAGACCGGTCACCATTCTGGTCGCTCTTTTCTGAACTTGCTCCAGTTTGTTGATGTCTTTTTTAAAATGTGGTGCCCAAAACTGGACACAATATTCCAGATGAGGTCTGACCAAAGAGGAGTAGAGGGAAATAATGACTTCACGTGATCTAGACTGTATGCTTCTGTTAATACATCCTAGAATTGCATTTGCCTTTTTTGCTGCTGCATCACACTGTTGACTCATATTCAGTCTGTGATCTATTAGTATACCCAAGTCTTTTTCACATGTGCTGTCACTTAGCCCTATTCCTCCCATTCTATATATGCTTTTTCCATTTTTATTGCCCAGATGTAGTACTTTGCATTTCTCCCTGTTAAAAACCATTCTGTTAGTTGCTGCCCACTTATCCAGTTTATTTAAATCTTTTTGAATCCTCTCTCTCTCTTCTCTAGTATTAGCTATCCCTCCTAGCTTTGTGTCATCAGCAAATTTAATCAGTTTACCCTCAATTCCTTCATCTAAATCGTTGATAAAGATGTTGAACAATACAGGGCCCAGGACAGAGCCCTGTGGTACCCCACTTGAGACATTCTTCCAACTGGATGTGCAGCCATTTACGACCACTCTTTGGGTCCGATCACTAAGCCAGTTATGAATCCACCTAACAGTTGCCTTGTCCATTCCATACTTAATCATTTTTTCAATAAGGATTGTATGAGAGACTTTGTCAAATGCTTTGCTGAAGTCAAGATATACTATATCTACAGCATTTCCTTGATCCACCCAATCAGTGATACCGTCATAGAAGGAAATTAAGTTAGTCTGACATGACTTATTAGTTACAAACCCATGCTGACTCTGTTTAATCACTTCATTCTTATCCAGGTATTGACATACATGTTGTTTAATAATTTGTTCAAAGATCTTTCCTGGTATAGAAGTCAGACTCACCGGCCTATAGTTACCTGGGTCCACCTTCTTCCCCTTTTTGAAGATAGGAACAACATTTGCTCTTCTCCAGTCTTCTGGCACTTCTCCTGTTCTCCAAGAATTTTCAAAGATTATAGAGAGGGGTTCAAAAATTTCTTCTGCTATCTCCTTCAGTACTCTGGGGTGTAATTCATCTGGACCTGGAGACTTGAATTCATTTAGGCTAGCTAAGTGTTTCCTCACTATCTTTCTGTTTATAGATATCCTGGATTCTTCTATTCCCTTAATAGGACAGTGAATAACAGTTGATGTTACATTTCCTTTCTGAGAGAAAACAGATGCAAAATAGGAATTTAAAAGTTCAGCCTTCTCAACATCCTGTCTTACCATTTCATCATTTTCATCCTGTAAAAATCCTATAGCATCTTTGACTTTTCTTTTACTTTTGACATATCCCCAAAATCCTTTATTATTGCTTTTGACATCTCTTGCAAGCCTCAATTCATTTTCAGCTTTAGATAATCTGATTTGTGCCCTGCAGGTTCTGCAGACAGCATTATATTCTTCTTTAGATATGCCTCCCTCTTTCCATTTTATAAACATTTTTTTCTTCCTTTTTAGCATGTGCTTAAGTTCTGTGTTCATCCATCCTGGTTTCCTTAACTGCTTCCTATTCTTCCCTCTTTTCGGAATTGTTAACAACTGTGCTTTGAGAATTTCATTTTTCAAGATTTCCCATCCTTCCTGGACATTTTTGTCTTTAAGGATATCCAGCCATTGGATCCCTCCAATTCTCTTTCTGAATCCCTTAAAATCTGCCTTTCTGAAATCTAACCTTGACGTCTGAGTCTTCACAGGTCTTCCGCCTCTAGTTATCCAAAATTCTAAAATAGCATGGTCGCTACCTCCTAGGGTCCCAGCCACTTTTACCTCCTCAACCATTTCCTCCCTGTTTATAAGGATTAGATCCAAGGTAGCAGTTCCCCTTGTTTTCTCCCTTACCTTTTGGAAGATAAAGTTGTCAGCAAGAGAGGATAAGAATTTCCTTGATCTGTTAGTTTTGCCTGAGAGAGATTCCCAACAAATGTCTGGATAGTTGAAATCTCCCATGACAACTATGTCATATTTTTTTGAGAACTTGGCCATTTGATGCATAAAGAGTTCATCCATAGCTTCAGCTTGCACAGGCGGCCTGTAGTAAATGCCTACAATGGTGTCCTTTCCATTGTTCTGTCCTTGTATTCTTACCCAAACAGTTTCCACAGAACTCCCAGTCTCTGAAGCTTCAATCTCTGTGCAGATATACGCATTTCTAACATACAATGCGACACCCCCTCCTCGTTTATCAAGTCTGTTTCTTGCAAATAAGTTGTATCCTTCTAGTCTTGTATTCCAATCATGTGTTTTGTCCCACCAAGTTTCAGTGATTCCAATGACATCATATTTCTTTTCCTGTGTTAGTAGTTCCAATTCTCCTTGTTTGTTGCCCATGCTTTGTGCATTAGTATAGAAACATTTTAGTTTGTGATTGGTTTCTCTTTCTCCAATATTTTTATTAATTAGATTCTTTCGTCTTTGTTCTTCCTTTCCACTTCTAATAGCAGAGTTCTCAATAGCATTTGTCAGGTGTATGGCTTTTTCTGGTCTTTTGCTTCCCTTCCCATGTTGTTCTAGTTTAAAGCTCTCCTTACAAGTGTAGCAAGGCGACTTCCAAATACATGCTTACCAGTCTTCGTAAGGTGCACCCCATCTCTAGCAAGTAGTCCATCGTATAAGTAGTTCACTCCGTGATCCAGAAATCCAAATCGTTGCTGACGGCACCATCGACGTAGCCAGTTGTTCACCTGCAGAATCTTATTCCACCTCCTTGTTCCATGGCCATCCACTGGGAGGATGGAAGAGAAGACCACCTGCGCTCCCAGTTCTTTCACTTTCTTGCCTAAGTCTTCAAAGTCTCTGCAGATGGTTTCCAGGTCGTTTCTTGCAGTGTCATTTGTCCCCACATGTAGTAGCAGGAATGGGTAGTCATCTGTAGGTCTGAAGAGTCCTGATATCCTGTCAGACACATCTTTAATTTTTGCACCTGGAAGACAACACATTTCTCTTGAAGTTATATCCGGTCTGCAGATAGCGGCCTCAGTTCCTCTCAACAGGGAATCCCCCATGACCACCACTCTCCGTTTCTTCTTCACAACATTTTTCTTTCTCCATCCAGGAGGACTCTGAAGGCGTACAAGGTTGCTGCTTGTTGGCAAAGTCTTATCCTGATGTATTTCTTCATTGTTTTCCTGCGTGAGAGCCTGGTACTGGTTTCTGAGCAGTATGGGTGCTGACTGCCTCCTGATCCTCCTGCTTCTCTGGGTCACATGTCTCCATTCCTCTGTTTCTTCAGGTGCACTTCGAATTTCTTCTCTTTCTGTAACATGAAGAGATAATTCTCCTCTGTCCAAGAACTCTTCACCTTCCTTAATGATCTTCAACGTAGCTAACCTCTCTTCGAGATTTTGCAACTTTTCCTCCAACAGGGACACAAGCTTGCATTTGTGGCATGTGAAGTTTGGCTTTTCCAATGGTAAGTCTGTGAACATGTAGCATAGTAAAAGAAATTAAACAGTCCTGGGTAATCCCTTTAACAATTGTAAAGGCATCCCACTGAAACAAGGTGACCCAATGACGATGATCCCTAACTCTAGTAACTCACCAGCTATGTGCCATCAAAGCATCAAAATAGATGGGGACAGAGAAGGACCCTGAGCACTATGATTATTTAGAGACTAGTCAACTGTGCAATTGCAGTAGCACATGGAGCGCCCGAGCGCGCACCTTGGGGCGTGAGGGAGCGTGAGAGCATGCGCGGAGTGCAGGGCCTTGGGGTACTCGGTACCGGGCCCGTTGACTTCAACGGGGGACGGTGTCACGGCGGCGGCGACCCGGACCATGGCCCTGTGGCGTCCATTAAATAAAATGATGAAAGGGGATGGGGAAAAGTTATTTGTGATGTTGTTAGATGTGGTAAAAATGAAGATAAAGTTTGTAGATGATTAAATACGTGACGCCACCTGTGGTATTCTGGTCAGGGGTGACCAGCGCTGCGGTGTTGTTCCCCTGAGACTGTTGATGTGGCACAGCTGAGGTGAAAATGGCTCCCCACAGGTAGAGCAATAGTCCCAGGGCAAAGATGTTAGATTAATAGTCAAAATGGCTGTGAACGTTGGGGTGCAGACAAATGAGAGGAGGACACAGAGAGGTGAAGTTTCTTTACCTTTTACTGGTAATTGGTTGCAGTCCGGAGTACCACATACAGGTGATGGAATGAGTCCGGCTCGCCTGGAGGCATTCAGGGGATCCACCTTGCCAGGTGGGGATTTTGGACCTTCCTTCTGCGCTTTGTGTGTGGGTCTCCGCTGTATATAACTATGCTGTGACCCTCAATTGCATGCTGATTTCACTAACCTGTACGGCTGTCAGCATGAGCCTATTCCACGGGTACCGTCCATTTCACCTTTTCAGGTGTGCAATGTTGCACAGGAATTTACAATCCCCTGTTCTTTCAGATTCAGCGGTCAGGACATACAGCTCCTGACCACCAAGGACTCTGACATCCCCTTTCTCTCTATTAGCGCTTCGCTCTGGGGGGCTGCTATACGCAGTTTTCTAGCTTCCCCAGAGCCTCTGGTCTCTCCTATCGTCCTTCCCCTCCTGTCAGATCAGCTCTCCATCCCCAACTGACTGGATCTTCCAGAAAGATCTTTTTACCTGACTTTTAACTGTCTTGTCTTTTTTCCTCACAGCTCACCGCTCCTCTCGTTTCCATGACAACCCCCTCAGCTCACTTCTAGCTGACTCACCAACCCCCTCTGCTGGCCAGAATTTATAAGGCAGCTCCCTTTTCTGACCTGCAGCAGAAATTGTGATGTAATCTGTTACCTGGCATGGGGGCCCCCCTCCTGCCTCCAGGCATGACTTTACCCATTAGAGAGAGGCAATGTCACTGTGACAACCGGACTCTGGGGTGTCACACACAGTGATAAGCCACACTGGTTGCTGCCCAGTAATACAAACCCAACTGTAAGAAAATGCCATATTATGTGAAAATGTACTTAATGTAATTTAAAAAGAAGAGATTTGGTAGTCTCAAGTGCAGCATGATATTGTAAGCAGGTTGCGAGTTGCAGTGACGGACAGGAGACAGAGCCAGGATTAACAAATTTAACAATTTAATTTAACAGAGTATAAGCTCCTCGAAGGGAGATTAATGGTTAAAGAGTTAATGCAAGAAACAAAAACAAGGGGACAAAATGCAGAATAGCAGCAGTCCAATTGTCAAACTTATCATGTCCTTTAGGTTCCTCCTCCACAGATGATCCCACAGTGAATGTAGCGCCGACAACGACCGGGAAGATGTCAATAGATGGGGTCCTTTAAACGATGGTCCGTCTTCTAGTGGCAGCGGTTGTCTCCGGTACCTTCCGCTGAGCCCCTAGTCCAATAGAACATGCAACCAAAGGAAACAGGGCCGCAGCACTTCCATAGTCCAACGTGGACTAGCATACAAAAAGTGGTAGGGTTTCTCCCTTCCACATGTGCGTGGTACTCACAGTCACTGAGTGCACAGCACCTCTCTCTCCAACGAACCCTCTGTAGACGGCAGGAGCCAACAAAACACAGCCTGTCACAGTGCCAGTGCTCAGGGGATGGAGCACACTGCTCACCCTGCTGCACGCTGCTGGTTCGTGCCAAACTCTCGACCACCGCATGCGCATTTGCTTTTATCTGGCCCCTCCTACCTGGGTCATAAGGTTGGTCCGATCCCTCATTTCTTCCACCAGGCAACATGGGAGGCAGCCTCAACAGTTTCGGACCCGGCTCTGTACAGGTACCCGCAGCCAGGTCTTACAATATCACTAAATAATATTCCGTCATGCTGATCAGAGCAAGAAGAGGAAGTTGTACACGTGAGCAGGCGCTTGTTACTTCCTTAAAAAAGCTGATAGGAGTGACGAGGAGGGGGATTTGTGTACTGGTGTCACTGGTATAGGGGTACTGTCATACTTGCCAACTTTCGTGAAGGACTAGCAACAAAGATATTGGTCTTATGCCTCACACAGGGCAGCTCAGCCTTTTGATACACACTAGACCTCCCACAAAAGGGGTACTTACTTTCCGGTAATTTGATTTTTCAGAATTGATGTTGGCCCAATGAGGGAGGGCCCCTATAGCTGGACAGGAAACCCAGAGAAAATGAGAATATAACACTAATTCTTTCTTTAGTGGATTAGAGCATAGTTACCGTCCACATAACTATACTCCAAAACAGAAATCAATATCTTCATAATTTGAGATGGGCGGATAGAATGGCATGACTTTACTCCATCGGCCAGGTCAGTATTCTCTGGCCACTTGATGGGAGGCTCACAAATCTCTTACCTCCCGGGATCCCCAGCACAGCTCTTGATTAGCCAGGCTAACGTGACATCATCATTTTAGTGTGACACAGAGATGATATCGCGACAGCCCGGCCAATCAAAAGCTGCGCTGTGGATCCCGGGAGGTAAGAGATTCACGAGGCTCCCGTCCAGTGGTCAAAGAGCAATCCACTTCCAATTCACTCCCTGAGGATTACAGTTTCAGTGGGGTTTTTGTATTTCCTTTTCTCTTCAGGTATTATGGCTGAAACGTTTTGATTGGAGATGAGCTGGGTGGATCAATTCGCGAAACTCTGGTCCATCTGTCAAGTCAGTGCTCTGTGGCCGCTGCACAGGAGGCTTAGGAATGGCCATGTGGACTATATCACACTTGATAGGATTAGATACACAGCTCAGCAGACTGTATCACACATGAAAGGATTAGATACACAGCTCAGCAGACTGTATCACACATGAAAGGATTAGATGCTCAGCTCAGCAAACTATCACACATGATAGCATTAGATACACAGCTCAGCAGACAGTATCACACAGGATAGGATTAGATACACAGCTCAGCAGACTGTATCACACGTGATAGGATTAGATACACAGCTCAGCAGACTGCATTATACAATAGGGTAAGATACATGGCTCAGTGGACCATGTCACACATGATATAATTAGATTCATAGCTTTGTTAACTATATCACACATGATACGATTAAACACGTGGCAATGTGGACTGTATCACACATGAAAGGATTATATACACAGCTTAGCAGACTGCATCACACAAAATAAAATTAGATACTTGGCTCAGCGTACTGCATCACATGATAGTCATGTCATGATCCAGGTTGGGGTTTTCTTTCTGCTTCCCTGCCTGGTCAGGTGAGGGTTAACTTTCTCTGCCTCTCTCTGGTGTGTGGGTGGCTACTTCCCTGCGCTGTGGCTGGCAACTGATGTCAGTGATAGTTCATGTCTTCAGCGAGAGCAGCTGACCTAGCGTACCCTGAGTGTGTCCTTTGCTACCTGTCTGCCCGTATTTGTATTTTCCCCATTCCCTACCTCTGACTTAGTGTTTTCTGTGTGACTGTTCCCCGCAGTGTATGACCCAGCTTGACTTCTGACCTGCCCATCCATCTTCCATTCCTGTTTTGGATTGTTCTGTCTGGCTCTGACCTTTGGCGTGTTTCTGGCTGTGCTTTTGTCTTGTCCTCTTGTTACCGCGCTCCAAACCGGCTTTTTGACCTCTGGGTTGCTTTAGACCTTGCTCCTGCCTTCCCCTGTGCTACTGCGTTCCCGGCTGTTGCTGACTTGGCTTGTACGACCTCTCTACTGCCACCTAGCAGTGTTTGCTCAGCTCTACAGATCTTCGCTTGAGGTGAGCTCCACTTGCCTTCCTTCCTCGCCCTCTGGTGATTGTCGCTGTATTGAACGACATTATCACTGACCCATATTTAACTTAGGGGAGGTCTATTTTTTTCTGTGGTATAGATCCACTCGGCGCCTTGAAGGATCAAGTAGCCAGTCTTACACAAATAATGCAGAATTTGTCTGTCAGTAAGGATGGTGATGTTACTGATGTTTCTATAGATTCCCCTGAACCTTCTGTTAAACTCCCTGACACCTTCTCCAGTGAGAAGGAAAAGTTTCATGTGTTCAGGGAAAGTTGTAAGTTGTTGTTTTCCCTTAGACCCCGATCTTCGGGGGATGAGAGTCAGCGGGTGGGAATTATCATATCTTTACTCAAGGAAGGTCCACAGTCTTGGGCCTTTTCTTTACCCCCGACCGCCCCAGAGAGAGTGTCTGTGGATAGGTTTTTTGAGGTCCTAGGACTAATTTGTGATGAACCTGATGGGGTGAGATTGGCAGAGAACACGATCATGGGTCTCTCTCAGGGAAAGCTCTCTGCCGAGTGGTACTGCGCAGAATTTAAGCGATGGTCTCCCGAGGTGTCCTGGAACGACTCCGCGCTCAGGTGCCAATTTCGGAGGGGACTATCTGATTATCTAAAGGATGCTCTGGCCCTTCATCCACTGACCAGTTCCCTGGAGGAGGCAATGACGCAGGCTGTCTGTATGGATCGGAGACTATGGTAGAGAGGAGTCTTGCAACGGGATGCCCTTTTGCTTCTGGTCAAGCCAGAGTTGATGCCTCAAGCTGAACCCATGGTGGTGGGGGCCACCACCTTCAAGGAGAGGGAGAGGAGATGGCGAAGGGAAGGCAAGCTCTGCTTTTAATGTGGTGCTCCAGGACATTGGAAGAAGGACTGTCCCTCCTGTCCTTCGATCTCCAAGGTGTCGGGAAACACCTAAGTCTGGGTAACTGTTGAGGAGGTTTCCCAGATTCTCAGGTACATTTTTCCTCATTTCTTAAAGTACTGCTTAAAGTAGAACTTGGTGTTAGGAACTGTTTTACGCCCACTTCAGCTTTTGCGGACTGTGGGTCGTTGGTGATCCCGATTGATTCTAAATTGGTGGCCAATTGCAAGTTAGGGACAGTTAGTTTGGAAACTCCCATGAATCTTGTGGCCAATGATTCTACACCCTTCACTAAGGATGGTATCCATTTTGTCTCTGAAGTATTTATTCTCAAGGTGGGAGCTGTTCACCAGGAGTGCATTTCATGTTTTATTTTGGACAATCTTCCTGCAGGGCTGGGGTTGGGGTTTCCCTGGTTGCAACTACACAACCCGGTTATTGATTGGGAGTCCCGGGATATTGTGAAATGGAGACCTAACTGTTCCACTGATTGCTTTGTTTCTGTATCTGTGTTATCCGTCAGTCTGGAGGGTATTCCGGAGTATCAGAAGGACTTTGGGGTTGTCTTCTCAAAAAAAAGAGGCTGAGGTTTTACCACCACACCGCCCATTTGATTGTAGTATTGACCTTGTTCCTAATGCTAAATTGCCCAAGGCCCACTTATACAATCTCTCTGGTCCTGCGCGAGTTGCCATGAAAGAATATGTCTCCGAGAGTCTTCGTAAAGGACACATTAGCCCTTCTGTTTCTCCCATGGCGGCGGGGTTCTTTTTTGTACGCCCATGCCTCAATTTTCGAGAGTGAAATAAGATAACTGTGAGGAATACATACCCTCTCCCACTTATTCATAATTTATACAACCAATTGTCTGGGGCCAAATAGTTTTCCAAGTTGGATCTCTGAGGGGGCATATAGCCTTATCCGGAAGGTGATGAGTGTAAAACTGCATTTCTCACATCTGAGGGGCACTTTGAGAATTTAGTTATGCCTTTTGGTCTGACTACTGTGCTGGCAGTTTTCTAGAACTTTATTAACCATGTTTTTGCTGACAAAAGATGGTCTGCGGGGCCTGCATTCCGGGTAGGGGATAAGGTTTGGCTATCTACCAGTAATATTAGACTTAAGGTTCCTTCTGCTAAATTGGGGCCTAAGTTCATTGGTCCTTATGAGATTATGGAAGTGGTCAATCCGATGGCTTTCCGTGTGCATCTTCCACCGTCTCTATGGATCCCCAATGTATTCCATGAAGCCCTTTTGAAGCCATTGGGGTCTTCCTTTGAGGGGGTCTCCATCTTCCCCGCAAACTGGTCTTGGTGGATGGCCAAAATGACTATGAGGTGGAACAGATTGTGGACTCTCGGATGGTCCGTCACTCTCTTCAATATCTTGTTCATTGGAAGGGTTACGGTACTGAGGACCGGTCATGGGTTCCGGCGCGATCGGTCCATGTGGTTGGTCCGGGCCTTTCATGACAGATATCCTGGGAAACCTGGGGGTTCGGTGGCCCACCATTGAGAGGAAGGTACTGTATTGATCCAGGTCAGGGTTGCTTCCTGTTTCTCAGCCTGGTCAGGTGGGAGTTAACCTTCTCTGTGTGACTGTTCCCCGCAATGTATGACCCAGCTTGACTTCTGACCTGGCCATCCGTCTTCTGTTCCTGTTTTGGATTGTTTTGTCTGGTTCTGACCTTTGGCGTGTTTCTGGCTGTGCTTTTGTCTCGTCCTCTTGTTACCGTGCTCCCGACCAGCTTTTTTACCTCTGGCTTTCTTCAACCCTTGCTCCTGCCTTCCCCTCTGATACTGTGTTCCCGGCTGTTGCTGACTTGGCTTGTACAACCTCTCTACTGCCCTCTAGTGGTGTTTGCTCAGCTCTACAGATCTTCGCTTGAGGTGAGCTCTGGTTACCTCCCTTCCTCACCCTCTGGTGGTTGTCCCTGTATTGTACGACAAGGCATATATCATCCTATAATAATTACAGAGAGAAAAAAAGCGATCAAACAAATCCAAGGAGACTAATTATATATGAAACGTATAAACAAATCTTTATTGTAATAAAAACAGGAAAATGGGACAAGGAAATGGAGTCAGAAAATTGACCATGGCAGCACGCAGGCGACCAAGTGGGGCATGCAAGAGGTGCAGGGACCAAATAGAAATACAGGTACCAAACAGTTCCTAAGATGACATAATTACAAAAACATAATGTACCGATTCCAAATAAATATGGCCAAGCAGGATAGATATATAAATATAAGCATTGTAAGCATTATAATAAGATGTTCAGTAAAAATCTCATTACCTGTTTGGATAGTATATGGCGGTCCACACCAATGCAACCCCCCCCAACGCACGTTTCGGCAATGGCCTTTCTCAAGGGGTAACAGGAAAAGGGAAGTGAGGGATATTTAAGATAGAGTCGACCAGTCAAATTAAAGAATCAAGACCATATGATCATTCACCAATCAAACATGCATATAGAGGTTCCTCCCAGTAATGGCGTCCGTTGTCATGGCGACCCACCATGAAAACACCTCCAAAAGGTAGCAGAGGAACAAAGCTTTCCTTAGAAAAAATCACTATCTTAAAAGCAGAAATGCTGCTATAGTAAACCTGTATTATTAACGTGTCACACACTGCGCACCGTCAAACTAAAGTGACGTGCTTGCAATAAGATCACCTGATTCATGCTGACACATCAATTGCGCGCCGCTCACTGAAAACCTCCACCGACAGCTCGGTCACATGACCGCCATCTCAGATCTAAAACTCCTCCCCTACCCACGTCAACAACAACGGCGTGTCCGCTCATGATGACGCGCACGTCGCCCCGGTAACCATGACAACGGGCGGCATCGGCATCAAAGAGATGCCAAATAACGCCCGGCGTGAGGGAGACCGCGGCGCGCGTGCGTGCAGAGCAGGCGCCGGTTGTTCACCTAAACCAGAGGCAGATCAAATAGATTTATGTATAAAATAAGTGACCGTGGAAAAACAGTGAGCAATGCGCACAAATTAACCTGGATAGATAACAACAACCATATCAATACAAAAAATTGAATAATGGGCTAAAACTGGTAATACTTTTACATGCAGTACAGCATATTCCACAATAAACAATACAGGTAGGTATTAGTGCTTAAACCTCTTATATACTACAGTGGGAGAAATTAATATATAGATATCACCTCATGATACATGTCGGATAGCAAAACACAACAAAGCATATAATATATTGTAAAAGTATGCATCTTAATACAAATACATTAAAGGACCAACATGATGAAGTACAAGTACAAATCATTGTATTAAAGACACTTCATAACCGAAGATTGCCGCATTCATCCTCTTCACATGTTGATTTGCCGGTGAAAAAATCAGATCGCACAGGAAGATAAATCATCCGGAATATCCAGCCAAGGAAACTTTAGTACACAAAATAGACAAAGGAAGACTCTAGAATTTAAAAACAAAAACATTAGAACTAGAACCATAAAAACAAATACGCCGCAAGCTACCCATGATCAAAAAAATAAAAAAATATAAAAATAGCCAAGAAAAAAATGATTTATAGAAATGGAGCAAAGCTGATAGCCTCGTTCAATCCCTTCGGATGCACAGTATCTAGCAGCCAAATCCATCTTGTCTCCCGTTGCAATAGTCTCTGAGTTAGGTTGCCACCACGTACTCCCGGGTTGAGACTATCAATACCGCGAATTCGAAGTAACGATCCATCACAACCATGTTTTAGTTTAAAGTGTTGAGGTATTGTCCTAAGTGTGGCCGGGTCCTCATGGCCGGCTGCCGCCTGTATGCCCAACACGTGCTCACGAACACGTGTCTTCAATTGCCGTGTGGTCATACCTATATATATCAGGTTGCACGGACATAACGCAAAATATATAACATACCGTGAGGTACATAATATACGATTACGAATATTAAATGTCCTAGTTCCTGAAGAATTAAAGAACGTGTCCGTTCGCTCCATGTTGGGACAGGCGACACAGCGACCACAAGGAGCACAGCCACACCTAGGATAACCCATACTCAGAAAACTTTGTTTAGATTCGGGTTGATAGTGGCTGCGAACTAAATAATCCTTAAGGTTCATTGAACGACGAATGGTAACACTTGGTTTTGACGGAATAAGTTGATTAAGAACAGGGTCAGTCTGGAGTATTGGCCAGGCTCTTTGGAGGCAACCTCTCATTCTTGCGAATTGAGCATGATAATTTGTAATAAATCTAATATTATTGTTATTCTTGGTCTCCCTCTTTTTATATAACAGTGACTGACGTGTAGACCATCTTGCACGGTTGTAGGCTCTCTTAATGGATCTCCTACTGTAGCCTCTCTCGAGAAACCTATCAGAGAGATCCTGAGCTTGAGATGTAAAATCCTGATCATTAGAGCAGATCCTGCGTAATCGCAGGAACTGCCCTACAGGAATAGAGTCAATCAAGGATTTGGGGTGAGCAGGGGAGGCATGTAGCAACATGTTGGAGGAGGTTTCTTTCCTAAATATTGCTGTCTGGAGTATATTATCAGAATCTCTTCAGACATTGACATCCAAAAAGCTCACCTTGGTCACATCATATTGATATGTGATATGAATATTCATATCATTCGAGTTAATTCCCACCATAAATTTAGATAGTTGATTCTCATTCCCCTGCCAGACCATGAATATGTCGTCGATGTACCGCACCCAAAAGAGGATGCGGTCCATCGACTGACATTGGTCAGACAGGGGGAGGTCCCTCTCCCACAGCCCCAGGAACAGGTTGGCGTAAGATGGGGCAAAGGAAGCCCCCATTGCTGTCCCCTGGAGCTGTAGGTAGAAGTACCCCATAAAAGTAAAGAAATTGTGGGTCAAAGAAAACTCAAGCAACTCGATAACCAAGGAGGTAATCTCTGCAGGTAGATTGGACATGTTCAGAAAATATCTAGTGGCTGCCAACCCATCTACATGTCTTATGCTGGTATACAGGGACTCAACGTCTCCTGTCACCAGCATAGTATCACTCCCAACATGAAGCCCATCCACCCTCTTGAGAAATTCACCCGTATCAAGTAAGAAAGAAGGCAAACTTTCCACCAGGGGTTGCAGTTTAGAGTCAATCCACCGATTGACTCTTTCTAAATAGTTACCCGAGCCAGAAATAATTGGACGACTGGGGGGGCCACCAGACACTTGTGTATTTTGGGCAATAGATAGAACGTTGCAATAGCAGGCTCTTGTACCAGCATTGCAAGAGCCAGTTCCTTAGTAATAACCTCATTTTGTACTGCTCTATTGAGGATTTTATTCAACTGAGTCACAAATGACACCAGGGGGTTAAACGTCAAACGTTTGTAACATGTCTGATTGTTTAGTTGTCTAAGTGCCTCCTTCTCATAGAGGGACCTAGGCCATATTACAACGTTACCCCCTTTGTCAGCTGGCTTAAACACAACGTCTGGAAGCCCCCTCAGGACGTCCAATCTCCTGCGCTCATCTCGACTGAGATTATCCCTGCCTAGACCTCCAGGGATGTTCATAAAATCCTTAGTAACAACCTGAACAAAGAGGTTGACAGCTGCACACGTCGATTTTGGAGGGAATTTCTTAGATTTTATTCTAATGGATTGAGGAATCTTACCTCCCTCTCCAGTTTCATGTTCAGTGGAGAGATCTTCAAGATTCTGCAGGGCTAATTGCTCCTCTTCTGTGGGAAAAAGATTTTGCAGACAAGGGTCAAAAAAATGTCTCTTAAAAATCAAGGATCTAGCAAATAGATGTAGATATATCATCCTATGTGGACTGTACTACATATGATAGGATTAGATACATTATTATGTGGACTGTGTAACACATGACAGTATTATATACATGGCTCTGCGGACTGTATAACACATTATGGGATTAGATACACATCATAATGGACATATATTGTGATCTGGGCGGAGCCATCATGTCATTGGGGCTGCTACACTAAGGTCAAAGTAATTACTGGTGAGACCTCAATGTGTTCAAACACCAGGCCTGTGGCGTTGACTTCAATCAGTAACATGTACTCACTGCTGGATTAAGTCACTGTTGCAGCTCTGGTGTTTGGATATGATGAGGGCTCACTCTGTGATCTCTGCACTGCAATTACATGACTACTAAGCTCAGATCACAGTTTTTGGCAGTAAGTGTTCACCATGATCGGGCACCGGGACTGTGACGGTGACTGAATCCATCATTGAGCACACATCACCATTGCACCGCTGGTGCCTGGACCTGGTTACTGTTCACAACTGAATATTGTGATCTGACAGTCACAATGACATGACGGCTCCACTCATATCGCAGTAATTACAGGTAACAATTAGGAAATTGTAAATCATCACAGAGGACTGGCTACAATAAAGTGGTGCCAGGCTCCACCTACAGCACTGATTCGGGCACACCAGGGGGCTGATACAGCCACAGTATAGTAGATTGGGTCAGACACCGACTGCAGGTTCCTATGCCCTGAAGATGCCACATTTGTGGTAATCTAATATATAAAGCTCAAAGTGTGTATGTATGTGTGTATGTATGTATGTGTGTGTGTATATGTGTATGTCCGGGATTGGCATCCGCACCGTTGCAGCTACAGCCAAAAAATTTGGCACAGTCACACGTCTGGACCCCGAGAGCGTCCTAGGCTATGTTGTGAGGCGAAATTTTAAACCCGCGCGTTCCAATTCACCAAACAATTTTGCCCCTATCTACATACTGGGGAAAAATTGTGTGTGTGTCAAGCCCCGCCCCTCATTATGATGTCATAATGCCTCTATTTGCATACTGGGGAAGCAGTGTGTGCGTATCAAGCCCCGCCCCTCATTATGATTTCACAATGGTTGCCATGGCGACGCTGATGTCATCATAGGTTGCAAGCCCCGCCGCCGCTCATTATGATGTCATAATGGTTGACTATGGGATGGAGGATGTGTGATGGGTATATGGCCACTGGACTATGGGATGGAGGATATATATGATGGGTATATGGGCACGGGACTATGGGATGGAGGATGTGTGATGGGTATATCAACACTCGACTATGGGATGGAGGATATGTATGATGGGTATATGGGCACGGGACTATGGGATGAAGGATAATTATCATTTGCTATAACTAACCACAGTTAGTTACTATGCCCGGGCAGCGCCGGGCTCTTCAGCTAGTTAATAAATAAACCCTAAAAGCAGACATTAGAACATTCGGCCAAAGACAGAGGATATAATGAGACTTAGAAAATGAAAAGCAAGATTTATTAAAGATCCAAGGAGATATTACAGAAGGTTCAACCAATAACCTAAGATTATTATCTTGTTTATTAACAAAATCCAGGTACTTCATAAAACTGAATAAATAGAAAAAAAAAAGGGCTAAAAGAAGCCCTAGCCAGCTCACCAACCACAGCCACAGCACGGAACCTCGTCTGGACCAAACGATAGTTGATAGTAGCCAAAAACATGAGGGGCGTTCCAGCTGATAAAATTTCTTGCTTTATTGAAAAAATTAAAATAGTACAGTGGCTTACTCCTCAAGAATGGATGGATATGCTATGAGGCACTGGAATAACAGCTACGCGTTTCAACCCTACATGGGTCTTTATCACAGCTGTAAATTACTGACATAATGCAAACCTTATACTTCATGCTGACCAATGAGAACTGCACTGTAGATCACATGAGCAAGCCAAAGGTCCTGTGAGCATTACTACAATGCCTATGTTCCATAGAGACCAATGACGCTATCACCTTCTATCACATGTTCTAATAGAAAGGTCCTGCGTACGAAACTTCACATTCTCTAGGTTTGCAAAATAATACCACATAAAAACAAATTGATATACATATATACAAATATTTAAAATATAGCAATAACCATCAATAGTGATACATGATCTCTGTTCTCTTATTTAACCCATTTGGATATCTAGACCCCAGACAGAATATCCAAAAAGCCTCTCTTGAAGAAGGCGTCTTTTTCCATCCCCACCACGCTTTGAATTTTTAACCCATTCAATTCCTGCAACTGACATCGCCTCCAAATCCTCATTATGCTGCATTAGAAAATGTTTGGATGCCATAGAAATATTGCGTGTATTACTACTATTATTCTCTACATCCCTAATATGCTCCAGGATGCGAGTTTTAGTTTCCTTGTTGTGCAGCCTACATAAGATAAATTGCATATTTTACAATGTATCTTATAGACCACATTTTCTGTATTGCAATTAATAAATTGTTTGATGTAATACCTCTGAATATTACCTGAGTCATTAAATGTTTTTGTTTTTTGTGCATATCTGCACATTTTGCATTTATTAGAGCCGCATTTATAAAAACCAATGGTTTTTAGCCAATTTTCCGAAGATGCTACAGATGTAAAGAAACTACGGGATGCAATATATCCAATAGTGGGAGCTCGTCTAGCAACAACATTAGTACTAGCATCTAATATTTTTGCTAATGTTTTATCCTCATAGAGGATTGGTAGGAATTTAAAAAAAATGCTCTTTATTTTGTCAAATTGCAGACTATATTCAAGACTGACAAATATTTTTTTATTCACAGCTTTCCTTTTTTTAAGATTCACATTAGTTTTTAGTTCCAATAAATCTTTTCTATCCCTATTGTCTGTCCTGATTTTAGCTCTTTCAAACATCCAATTTGCATAGCCTCGCTTTTTCAATTTTTTGTGCAGCGCATCAAATTCTTTGTTTTTCACCTGTTCCTCCGTGCAATTTCTTTTTAACCTTATATGTTCTCCAACGGGAATAGATTTAATTACATGCCTAGGGTGTCCACTTCGGGCATGCAATATGGTGTTCCCTGTAATAGGTTTACAGTGAGTATTAGACATAATTTCCTGTCCTACATTTCCCCGTAGTTCTAGATCTAGAAATGATATTTGGGTTTTATTGAATTTGTGAGTAAATCTGATATTATAAGTATTAGAGTTAATGTAATCCATAAATGCTGGAATGGTAGATACATCACCCTCCCAAATAATGAGGGTATCATCGATGTATCTACCATACCAGTGGTTACACTGCACATAGGGGTTATTCACTGAATAAATGAATTGTTTTTCCCAAAATGCCATTGTCAAATTAGTCAAGGATGAGGAGTACTTAGCTCCCATTGGGACTCCAGACTTCTGTAAATAAATAGTACCATCAAATGCAAAGAAATTATGTTTAAGAAAAAACACAACCTGCAACAAAAAATTGATCAGATCTTCTGAATATTCATTATAACTCTGTAAGAAATACTCCAGATCTTCCATAGCCAGATTATGCGGGATGCATGTGTATAGCGATATAACATCCCAACTCGGCCATACAAAGTTTTCTCTCCATATTTTATCAGAAAAAGTGGCTAAAACATCCCTGGAATCTTTAAGGTAGCCTGGTAGGCTCCGTACCATTGGCTGAACAAGAGAATCAGCCCATTCACAAAGATGCTCATTTGAAGACCAAATACCCGATACAATTGGTCTCATAGGAGGGATATCTGCAATTTTGTGAATTTTGGGCAAGCCATATATGATTGGCAAAATCGGATTTTGAACTATCAGATATTCAGCTTGTTTTTTGTTTAATATGCCTATATTAAAACCTTCCATGACTATATCTTCAGCTATTTTATTTTAGGTTTTTGTTGGATTAGAAATTAATTTCTCATAAACCTCATTGTCAGATAAAAGTTTTAACATTTGATTTTTATAATCTTCAGCGTCAAGGACTACCACCATACCTCCCTTATAACGGTTTTTAATTACTATATCTGTCATGTTTTTCAGGTCTATCAATGCAGCTTTTTGTTTTTTGCTGAAGATTTTTTTGACACGAGTCAATAAAAATGTCATTTTTCAGTTGTTTTAGTTCTCTTTCTAGAACTTCCTGAAATTTATCCATACACTCCCCTCTACTTTGTATTGGATAAAAATAAGGATTTTTAACATTTAAGTGTTGAGACTGATTAACTTTGTCTATATCACCTACACCATTTTCAGATTCTAAACACTGTAAATTTAGTATAAATAACTGTTCTCTATAATCTAGTTTCTGATAAATATTTGTTTCCTGTGAAATTTCACATTCTTTTATTTCTTCTTTATCAGTCTGTTTATCAATGTTTTTTTAATTGTCAGATTTCTAATGAATTTATTGAAATCTAAAATTGTCGGGGCTGATCGCTCACAATACTATCTGGCACAGTTACAAGGCGAAGGGAGGAAAAATCGAGTGCCTTTTCTGCTGCTTTGAGAAGCGGTGTGGAGCAGCCGGTGGAGACCCGAACAGGGGGAGCTGGAGGGCACCTTGTCAACAAGCCCGGAGATCTGGAGCGGGAGCAGCCTTTCCTACAGAGGTACCGAGCCCCCGGGCCTTCTCTCACCAGCCGCCTGCATTCGGGCGAGTAAGATCCCCTGCTGCCCATTGCCCCCCCCCCTCCCTAGATGCCAGACGGGAGCACACGGGGCGCGACGGGCCTGCCTGCCTAGCTGCGGGCGCCTCTCTCTTCCTCCCTGCTCACATGCTCTGAGCGGAGACCGTGACTGCTGGAGCTGGACGGTGAGCGCCTGTCTCTGTGCGGCTGAGGCCTTCTCTGGATGGACTGTTCCGTTGGACCCGGGACGGGGAGGCCGGTCAGAGGGTGCTGGCGGGAAAACTTTGCTCCCTTTTCTGAGCCCGGGTGGACGCCATATTCCCCCGGATACCACAGTGTTGAAGGAGGAACCAGAGGAGATAGAGCCTGAGAGGGGACTTTGCTGAGTTAAGTGAAAGAGGCTACGACTGTACCCCCCTCCTTTCTACCCCAGAGAGACAGCGACATACCTATTGTCTTCCCTCCCGTGCACTTACAATCCGGCACCAAGCCTCTTTCCCGGACCCTATTAAACCTTCACGGCTAACAGACTCTCAAATGGAAGATGACTCAGAAACAGATCTGGAGAGTGATTCAGATAGAGGGGGAACCATGAAAGACACCGTGGTGACCCGCTCATTTATTAAAAGGATCCTCTCAAAAACTTTGGAACCTATCGGAAGAGAACTGGCTGAAATAAAGCAAGACATCTCACAACAAGGCCACAGGCTTGAAGTGGTTGAAAATTATCAGACAACCCTGACACAGCATACCAACGCCCTTTATGACTGCCTTAGCGAGCATGAAAGCCAGATTCATACGATCCAAACAACGCTAGAAGACCATGAGAACCGCGAGCGAAGGAACAACATTCGCATAAAAGGGCTCTCGGAATCCGTGGCTAATGAGGCGCTATCCAAGGCTTCAACAGAGATCTTTTCTGATCTTCTATTGGATGACGACCCCAAAGAAATTGAACTTATAAGAGTGCACAGATCTTTGCGTCCCAGACCCAAACAAGGACAACCCCCAAGAGATGTGCTGTGCCGTTTCCTTGACTACCGGGTGAAGGATTTGATTCTTCGCAGAGCCTGTGAAACACAGGAAATTTTATATGAAGGCTCGCAGATAAGACTTTTCCAAGACTTGTCAGCCACGACACTCAAAAAACACAAGATCCTAAAACCATTCACAGAAGCCCTAACACAAAAAGGCTATCGCTGGCTGTTCCCATTTGAAATCTATATAACAGCGGGAGACAAAAAACTTCAAGCCAGATCATCCCCAGACATTAAAGAAATCTGCAAGACCCTGGACATCTCCCTGGAGCTGTATCCGGACCTAGAGACGTTTCATTCCGCCTCAAATTATCAACACCTGCCAAACCCAGCGCCGTGGCAACTGGTGGGGACTCCAAAACTTCTAAAACAAAAGAAGAAACTTGCAAAGTCCCCAAGCTCAAAGGGAGATGAGGGGGCGACTTGAACAATCGGGCCCCTTGTTGATCCGCTGTTTCACTGTGGACTTTCCCTGTGTTTATGATACTCTATGACCGACATTTTTGGATCTGTGACCATTGCCATTGCCTAGTTGCGATGACTGTCATTACAGCATCAATGTTACGCTAAATTAGGTTCGCCCCATTGGGCTCTGAGCCTTGGAGAAAATTTCTCTCAAAAGCCTATAAGAACAATGATCGAGTTCAGTAGAACTGTTAAATGTAATTTTTTATTTGATGTGATATACATGAATCTCACCATATTTTATCTTCTTCTTTCTTCCTACCTATTCTGTATTTCCTGTCTCTCTCCCCTCCCCACCCTCTACCCAAGATCCGGCATCAAGAAGCACCTGAGTCATAAGCCGTTACTGATCCAGAGAATATTCACCCACCAAACCTTTCAACCCTATGGCTATCCATAACAAGGTATTTACTTTCGCCTCCCTCAATGCAAATGGCCTAAATTCGCCGATTACTAGATGACAAACATTAGACATGCTCAAAAGCCAAAAAGTAGATATTTTGATGGTCCAGGCAACACACTTTAAATCAGAGCAACTCCCTAACTTTGAATGGTCGCATTACAACTCATGGTACCACGCTACAACTACACAAACGGGCTCTAGGGGCACTTCGGTTGCGAAAGCGAAAGGAATTTCGTTTCAAATACATGATATAAAAGCAGATTCAAATGGGAGATATGTATTTGTTAAGGGACTTTTGGCAGGGAACAAGTACACTATCTGTAGCCTTTATGCCCCAAATAAGAAACACTTGAAGTGGCTATTGGCAACCTTTAGAAAAATAGAAGAATTTAGGGAAGGGACACTGGTTATAGGGGGAGACCTAAATGTATCACTAGACCCCTAAATAATTGCCACAAAAAAGAAAAGCTCGATATCTCTACGAGATCTGATTAGGATTAAAACAAAAATTAGGTCAATGCAGATGATAGATGTTTGGAGGTACTTACAGCCTAGCGACAAGGACTTCACCTTCTACTCCCATCCCCACAAGACTTATCATAGACTGGACTACTGTATATACTAATTCCGAGGAGATTACTCCCTAACGCCCAGGCCTCAAAAATACTCCCAAATGTTCACTCGGACCACTCTATAGTTACACTCCAAATGACGCTGCCCAAGCCTTTTTCCCATACAAGAATATGGCGACTCAATGAGTCAATCCTGACTGATCCAGAAATGCGTACCCGCATATCCAAAAAACTTGAACAATACTTTGCACAAAATAACACAGAAGAGGTTTCAGTCCCTATTTTATGGGAAGCGCATAAATCAGTAATAAGAGGAGATCTAATCTCAATCACTTCGTACCTAAATAAGAAGCGGCAACACGAAATAAACACTCTATACGAGGAGATATTCGAATTAGAGACCCTACATAAGAAACAACCAGATACAAAATGGCTGAACGCGCTAGCCAAAAAGAGACAACAGATGAAAGATTTTTTAAACAAAAAATCAGCAAAATGGTACGCCTCATGGCAAAACAAAATGTTTGTGCATGGAGACAAAGCTACTAAATTTATGCTCTCAAGCATAAGAAAGCGCCAAAACCGCACATATATACACTCAATCAAAAAGTCAGGAGGACTAAGCACTCAAAATTATGCGCAAATAGAGTTAGAGTTCCTAAAATATTACAAGCAACTATATAACATACGCTCGATAGAATCAAGTGTAGAACAACAGAAAAGGAATGAGGCAATTGGGAGATTTTTAGCCCGACTGAAGTTACATCAATTGTCTGAAACACAGCGGTCTCAACTAAGTAGGCCGTTTCAGATGGACGAGCTTCGGTCTGCCCTGTCGAAGAGCCCAAAAGGGAAAACACCCGGATCAGATGGCCTACCAATAACTTACTATAAGACCTTCTCCCTAATCCTCAACTTGCACCTGTTGGGAATGGGTAACTCCATAATGGGCAGGGATCAGTTTCCTGCCCAAGCTTTGGAAGCTAAAATATCATTAATATATAAAGAAGGCAAAGATCAGGAACAGTGCAGTAGCTACAGGCCAATATCGCTACTTAATGTCGATCTGAAGCTATTTGCAAGCATGCTGGCCTGTAGATTAAAAAAGACTTTGCCGACGGTAATTTCACTAAATCAAACAGGTTTTGTGGGGGGGAGAGACAACGCATACAAGGTTATACACCATATGCAACATGCGAAAAGGAGTAAACTCCCTCTGGTCTTACTAGGTACGGATGCTGAAAAGGCCTTCGATAGGGTGGACTGGACTTATCTAGAAGAAACGCTGTTGGGGTTCGGATTCCCGCACCAGATAGTTCTAACCATAATGAAATTATACAAAAACCCAAAGGCCCACATTGACATTAATGGTTCACTTACAGACACATTCACTATAGGAAATGGCACACGCCAGGGGTGTCCGCTGTCGCCACTGCTTTTCGTGTTGACAATGGAGCCTCTCCTGAATGCAATACAGCAATGCCCAGAAATAGAAGGTGTAAAAATTGGAAAGCAAAATTATAAGACTGCAGCCTTTGCTGACGATTTACTTATCACAATGACGAAACCACTTAGAATCTTTCCAGCCTTACAGAGGATACTAGATGAGTATGTCAGTGTCTCAAATTTTAAGGTGAACGTGTCTAAATCGGAGGCATTAGACTTAAAAGTCCCAGCGCACATCCTCAGCAAACTGAAAAGGGAATACCCATTCACCTGGCCTAAAAATTAAATTATGTATCTGGGAGTCAAAATAGGCAGAACATAAAAAGATCTAATAAAGTATAATTATGACCCACTGATAGAACACGCAGTAACTACAATTGGATCGTGGAGAGACTCGTACCTATCATGGACAGGGAGAAAGAATCTTCTAAAGAGCCTGATACTACCAAAATTCACCTATATGTTCCAAATGCTACCTATCCAAATACCAGATTCCTATTTGGCTAGAGTTAATTCCCTTTTTTCTAAATATATGTGGAACAAGACGAGACCACGTATAGCTTTTCATAGACTAACCCTGCCTAAGGCAAGGGGGGGAATGGGAGCTCCCGACATAAGAAAGAACTATTACGCCTCGGTGCTAACACGCTCAGTACATCTGATCCGAGGTTCGCAAGACAAGCAATGGGTGACAATAGAAAAAGAGATCTCGCCTCTACCCATTAGACAGTTCTTATTGACCTATTCTAAAGGGAGTCCCCTTCCTTCCTTTCCAAATCTACTTATTCGCTCATTACTGAAAGTGTGGGCAAAAACACACAGCATTCTGATACCCCCTTCATCAACAATATTAACACTATCAGATATTTTAGCTCACTCTCTTGACACTTTGACTGAAGAAGTGCCACCAGGGTTAGAAATCTCAATAGACCAATTGTTAATGGATGGAGCGCTTCCGTCACTCCCAGAATTATGCAAATTGCCCGGACTAGCAAATATCAATTTTATACAATATTCTACATTAAAAAAGACATTGAAAAGAATACACTACAGTGCAGATCTCACGCGCAAACTCACATCTTTTGAGACTCTATGCTCCAAATTAAATAAACCCACAAAAATACTATCCACTATATACCATGAGCTACTTCTTGTAGAACAATGCCTTAAGTGTTATGAATGAGTCACCGTAGGAGGCAAAAACAGAAATACTAGCTAAGTCCAGAAAACCAGAGAAGTTGGCAGCTATCGGATTGCAGACCCCTGAACCTAACAATAACAAATAGCAGTAGCCGTGGGGGGTTCCTACGGTGCCCTAGACCCCTCGATCACAGCCGGAGAACTACATAGCCTAAAGACAGAAAGGGAAATCTAAACTGCCCCAGAGCAGACTCCAAAGCAATAGGCAGCCCCCAACATATAATGACGGTGAAGCAAGATGAAAAAACACTCACACAGATAGAAAGATAGGCTGAGCAAATGATGGGGCCCAAGCTAACTAAATAGGACAGAATAGAAAAGCTGCTGTCTGCAATCCGCCAAAACCCTCTCAAAAACAAGAGCCAACAGACTGATAGGGAAAAAAGCCCTGAAGACGCTAGGCTTCAAAAAGACTATATCAGTACTCAGGTATTTTCTGAAGACAGAGCAAAAAGGAATTCAGCTCACCCAGCAGGGGAAGGCAGAAATCCAGAAAAACAAGGCAAAACAAAACCAAAACACAAATGCAAAAAACAGAGCAGAAAACTTAGCTTTTGAGGAGCAGGAATCAGACTGGTCTCCTAGAATCCCTCAGAGAAATCACCCGCAAGGCAGAAGGGTGTCGGCTGCCTTATATCCAGTCAGCAATTCCAGTCACCCAGTCATCATCATTCTGCTCAGGTGCTTTGTAATCAGCCTCACTACCTTCCTTCACCAGAAGAGGGAGTTCATCAGACCTCAATGGTGAAGGGGAAAATGAACTCACAACACTTAAGCGTGCCTATATACTAAAGTGGGAAAAAGATCTAGGATACACTTTCTCGCAAGAACAAGAACGTCATATATACAAATACTCCCATGGCCCGATTGTTTTTTCGTGACATATTGGGCTTCATGATAGTGGTAAATTTAGGTCGATAATTTTTGCGTTTATTTGTGAAAAAAATGGAAATTTGGCAAAAATTTTGAAAATTTTGCAATTTTCAAGTTTTGAATTTTTATTCTGTTAAACCAGAGAGTTATGTGACACAAAATAGTTAATAAATAACATTTCCCACATGTCTACTTTACATCAGCACAATTTTGGAAACAACATTTTTTTTCGTTAGGAAGTTATAAGGGTTAAAAGTTGACCAGCAATTTCTCATTTTTACAACAAAATTTACAAAACCATTTTTTTTAGGGACCACCTCACATTTGAAGTCATTTTGAGGGGTCTATATGGCAGAAAATACCCAAAAGTGTCACCATTCTAAAAACTGCACCCCTCAAGCTACTCAAAACTACATTCAAGAAGATTATTAACCCTTCAGGTGCTTCACAGGAACTAAAGCAACATGGAATGAAAAAATGTACATTTTAATTTTTCCAACCAAAATTTTCTTTTAGCATCAGTTTTTTCATTTTCACATGGGTAACAGGATAAAATGTATCCTAAAATTTGTTGGGCAATTTCTCCTGAGTACACCGATACCTCATATGTGGTCATAAACCACTGTTTGGGCGCACGGCAGGGCTCAGAAGGCAAGGAGCGCCATTTTACTTTTTGAATGTAAAACATGCTGGAATATTTAGCGGTTGCCATGTCGCGTTTGGAGAGTCGCTGTGTGCCTAAACATTGGAGCTCCCCCACAAATGACCCCATTTTGGAAATTAGACCCTCCAAGGAACTTATCTAGATGCATGGTATGCACTTTGAACCCCCAGGTGCTTCACAAATTGATCTGTAAAAAAAAAGGACTTTTTTTTTCACAAAAATTTAATTTAGCCTCAGTTTTTTCATTTTCACATGGGCAACAGGATAAAATGGATCCTAAAATTTGTTGGGCAATTTCTCCTGAATACATCGATACCTCATATATCGTCATAAACCACTGTTTGGGCGCACGACAGGGTCCGTAAGTGAAGGAGCGCTATTTGACTTTTTGAATGGAAAATTAGCTCCAATCGTTATCGGACACCATGTCGCGTTTGGAGAGCCCCTGTGTGCCTAAACATTGGAGCTCCCCCACAAGTGACCCCATTTTGGAAACTAGACCCCCGAAGGAACTTATCTAGATGTGTGGTGAGCACTTTGAACCCCCAAGTGCTTCACAGAAGTTTATAACGCAGAGCAGTGAAAATAAAAAATAATTTTTTTTTGCTCAAAAATGATTTTTTAGCCTGCTATTTTTTATTTTCACAAGGCTAACAGGAGAAATTGAACCACAAAAGTTGTTGTGCAATTTGTCTTGAGTACACTGATACCCCATATGTGGGGGGGAACCACTGTTTGGGAGCACAGGAGAGCTCAGAAGGCAAGGAGCGCCATTTTGGAATGCAGACTTTGATGGAATGTTCTGCGGGCGTCATGTTGCGTTTGCAGAGCCCCTGTGTGTCTAAACAGTAGAAACCCCCACAAGTGACCCCATTTTGGAAACTAGAACCCCCAAGGAGCTTATCTAGATGTGTAGTGAGCACTCTGAATCCCCAAGTGCTTCACAGAAGTTTATAAATGTAGAGCCATGAAAATAAAAAAATATTTTTTTTCCTCAAAAATGATTTTGTAGCCCACTATTTTTTATTTTCCCAAGGGTAACAGGATAAATTGGACCCCAAAAGTTGTTGTCCAGTTTGTCCTGAGTACACTGGTACCCCATATGTGGGGGGAAACCACTGTCTGAGCGCATGGCATGGCTTACAAGGGAAGGAGCGTCATTTGACTTTTTGAATGGAAAATTAGCTCCAATTCTTAGCGGACACCATGTCGTGTTTGCAGAGCCCCTGTGTGCGTAAACTTTGGAGCTCCCCCACAATTGACCCCATTTTGGAAACTAGACCCCCTAAGGAACTTATCTAGATGCATAGTGAGCACTTTGAACCCCCAGGTGCTACACAGAAGTTTATAACGCAGAGCCATTAAAATAAAAATATTATTTTTCCCTCAAAAAATAAATTTTTAGCCTGCAATTTTTTATTTTCACAAAGGTAACAGGATAAATTGGACCCCAAAAGTTGTTGTCCAGCTTGTCCTGAGTACGCTGGTACCACATATGTGGGGGGGACCACTGTTTGGGCACACGTTGGGGCTCGGAAGGGAAGTAGTGACGCTTTGAAATGAAGACTTGATGGAATGGTCTGTGGGCGTCATGTTACATTTGCAGAGCTCCTGATGTACCAAAACAGTGCAAACCCCCCACAAATGACCCCATTTTGGAAACTAGATCACCTAAGGAACTAATCTAGATGTGAGGTGAGCACTTTGAACCCCCAAGTGCTTCACAGAAGTTTATAACGCAGAGCTGTGAAAATAAAAAAAAATTTTTTTTCCTCAAAAAGTGATTTTTAGCCCACTATTTTTTATTTTCACAAGGGTAACAGGATAAATTGGACCCCAAAAGTTGTTGTCCAGTTTGTCCTGAGTACGCTGGTACCCCATATATGGGGGGGGACCACTGTTTGGGCACACGTTGGGGCTCGGAAGGGAAGTAGTGACGCTTTGAAATGACGACTTGATGGAATGGTCTGTGGGCGTCATGTTACATTTGCAGAGCCCCTGATGTACCTAAACAGTGGAAACCCCCCACAAGTGACCCCATTTTGGAAACTAGACCCCCCAAGGAACTTATCTAGATGTGTGGTGAGCACGTTGAACCCCCAAGTGCTTCACAGAAGTTTATAACGCAGAACCGTGAAAATAAAAAATCTTTTTTTTCCACAAAAATAATTATTTTAGCCCCCATTTTTTTATTTTCCCAAGGGTAACAGGAGAAATTAGACCCCCAAAGTTGTTGTGCAATTTTTCCTGAGTACGCTGATACCCCATAAGTGGGGGTACACCACTGTTTGGGCACACGTCGGGGCTCGAAATGGAGGGAGCACCGTTTGACTTTTTGAACGCAAAATTGGCTGGAATAAATGGTGGCTCCATGTCGCGTTTGGATACCCCCTGACATGCCTAAACAGTGGAAACCCCTCAATTCTATCTCCAACCCTAACCCCAACACACCCCTAACCCTAGTCCCAACCCTAATCATAACCCTAACCACAACCCTAATCCCAACACACCCCTAATGAAATCCCAACTCTAACCCTAACCACAAGCCTAACCGTAATCCCAACCCCAACCCAACCCTAATCCCAATTCCAACCCTAACCCTAAGTCCAACCCTAACCCTAAGTCCAACCCTAACCCTTAGTCCAACCCTAACCCTTAGTCCAACCCTAGCCCTTAGTCCAACCCTAGCCCTTAGTCCAACCCTAGCCCTTAGTCCAACCCTAACCCTTAGTCCAACCCTAACCCTAATTCCAACCCTAGCCATAACCCTAGCCCTAACCCTAACCCTAGCCCTAACCCTAGCCCTGGACCTAACCCTAATGGAAAAAAAAAAAATGTATTTTATTATTTGTCCCTACCTTTGGGGGTGATAAGGGGGGCGGTGATTTACTTTTTTTTTATTTTGATCACTATGAAAGTTTATCGTAGTGATCAAAATAAATGAATGAATCTGCAGCGTTGCAGATTCGATTCGGAGCACTGCGCATGCGCCCGCCATCTTGCAAGATGGTGGCGCCCATGACGCTGGACGGCTGGACACCGGGACGGATAGCGGGAGGTTGGAGGCACAAAGGAGGGTGAGAGTGGGTGATCGGAGGGGTGATCGGAGTGCTGGGGGGGGCGGAGGGAAGGCGGGGGGCAGATTATGACGGCGGCTGCCGATCGGTGCCGTCAGACGGTGGCGTCAGCCGATCGGTGCCGTCAGTCGGTGTGGGGGGGGTCGGGTCTCGGTGTCCAGCCATGTCCGATGCTATTTCAGCATCGGCCATGGCTGGATTGTAATATTTCACCATTTTTCATTGGTGAAATATTACAATCGCTCTGATTGGCAGTTTCACTTTTAACAGCCAATCAGAGCGATCGTAGGCACGTGGGGGCTAAACCACACCCCCAGGTGTTAACTCTGAAGGGTCCTTTGTGTGCGGGTCGGGTGACCTTTCAGTGACCCCGGTCACCCGACCCGCAGGGGGGCTATTTATAGCATGACGCCTACATAGGCGTCATAGGTCATTTGGGCACTGCTTTTCATGACGTCTACGTAGGCGTCATAGGTCGTGAAGGGGTTAAAACCCAAGAAAACTCCTTTAAGATAGTGTCCAGATGGCATATCTCACAAACACAATATCAGGCCTGGCGGGTCAATCATCGCACAAACTGCTGGAGATGTGGCATGGGAGAAGGCGACTATCTACATTTATGGTGGTCCTGCCCAGTTATAAAACGCTTCTGGCCACTCACAGAAACAGTCATTCAAGAGATAACTGGAAAAAAAGCTATCCTAATACCCGAAACCACCTTACTGAATCTTCCGGTATGACCGGGTAGCAAGAAACTATCCATATTAGTTCATAACATAATAGCGCCAGCCAAACTCCTAATACCCACTTATTGGAAAACTGAGAACAGCCCCACTCAACAGCAATTGCTCTATAAATTAGATCAACTGTATTACACGGCTGAGTTGGTGGCACATGTAAATCTTTCATTAGCGCTATTTCAGGACTCCTGGAGACCTTGGACTCTTTTCAGATCAAACATTCGCTCAGATTCGGCGCAGGATGCCACCCAGTGATGGCTCACCTATCCCCCTCCCCCCACTTCCCTCCCCACTCTTTGTCTGTCTTGCTTTCCCTTCTTTCATTCTCACTATCTCTCACTCTTTATGTTGCTGTCTCAGGCAGCTACTTTGGAAACGCCGAGCGTTGGAATTGAACCTGAGACACTTGATTTGATTTGATACTTATCATTATTGTATTTTGAATTCTTCAGATATTAAACCATTTTCTTCAGCACAGTAGCATAACGCATGCTATAAGTATATGGTTTGTGCATTAAGGGTTTTGATCAGATTACTATATGTTAGTTGCGTAATAAAACCCTAATATGTAATACTGTCCCATTGCATGTGATGTTACGCCTTAAAATTCAATAAAAAGAACATTGAAAAGAAAAAAGAAATCTAAAATTGTCAAAAAAGGTCAAAATTTTCATCAGGTGCATAATTTAATCCCAAAGCCAGAATGTCCAGATGACTATCACAGCTGACACCTGGCACTATGTGTCAGGTGGCGGTCACGGACTGCCCCCGACACGTTAACCCCTGGCACACTGCGATCAAACACGATTGCAGTATACCGGGGGGTTTAGGGAAGAGACCCCCGAAGCAGCGCAATGTGCAGCGCTACTGCGGGGTCCTCCTTCCCTGCAGGTCCCCGGATCCAATATGGCGGCGGGGACCTTCGGGGGCTTGCAGCGATCTGTCACATGACAGTGATGTTCCCCCTGGGACAATGTAAGAAAGTATAAAAAAAAAAAAAAGGTGTAAAAATAATTTATAAAAAAATCGCTAAATAAATAAATAAATAAATAAATAAATAAAAATTCCCTAATAAATTCATTTTTTGAAAAAAAGAACAATAAAAGTCCACATATTTGGTATCGCCACGTCCGAAACGACCCACCCTATAAAACTGTCCTACTAGTTAACCCCTTTAGCGAACCCCTTAAAAAATAAAAAACGAAGCAAAAAATAAAGCTTTATCATCATACCACCGAACAAATAGTGCAATAATGCGCAATCAAAAAGACGGATATAAATATCCATGGTACCGCTGAAAAGTCATCTTGTCCTGCAAAAACCGAGCCGCCACACAGTGTCATTAGCGAAAAAATAAAAAAGTTATAGCTCGCAGAATAAAGCAATGCAAAAATAATTATTTTTTATATAAAATTGTTTTCATTGCATAAAAGCGCCAAAACATAAAGACATAAATGAGGTATCGCTGTAATCGTGGTGACCCGAAGAATAAAACTGCTTTATCAATGTTACCGCACAAGGAATGGTGTAAACGCATCTCCCAAAAGAAATTCATGAAACGCTGATTTTTGTTCATTCTGCGTCCCAAAAATCAGAATAAAAAGCGATTAAAAAATGTCATGTGCCCGAAAATGGTACCAATAAAAATGTCAACTTGTCCCGCAAAAAATAAGACCTCACATGGCTCAGTGGGTCAAAATATGGAAAAATTATAGCCCTCAAAATGTGGTGATGCATAAACTATTTTTACAATAAAAAGTCTCTTAGCGTGCGACAGCTGCCAACAATAAAAACCCGCTATAAATAGTAAATCAAACCCCCGTTATCACCCCCTTAGTTAGGGAAATATAATAAAATAAAAAAAAGTATTTATTTCCATTTTCCCATTAGGGCTAGGGTTAGGGCTAGGGTTAGGGGTGTGTTAGGGTTAGGGTTGGAGTTAGAATTGGGGGGGTTTCCACTGTTTTGGAACATCAGGGGCTTTCGAAACGCGACATGGCATCCGATCTCAATTCCAGCCAAAAAAGTCAAATGGCACTGCTTCCCTTCCGAGCTCTGCCATGCGCCCAAATAATGGTTTACCCCCACATATGGGGTATCAGCATACTCAGGACAAATTGCACAATAACTTTTTTTGTCCTGTTACTCTTGGGAAAATAACAATTGGGGGTGAAAAGATCATTTTTGTGGAAAAAATATGATTTTTTAATTGTACGACTGTACGTTATAAACTTCTGTAAAGCCCTTGGGGGTTCAAAGTGCTCACCACATATCTAGATAAGTTCCTTGGGGGGTCTAGTTTCCAAAATGGGGTTACTTGTGGAGGGTTTCCACTGTTTAGGTACATCAGGGGCTCTCCAAACATGACATGGCATCCGATCTGAATTCCAGCCAATTTTGCAGTGAAAAAGTCAAACGGCACTCCTTCCCTTCCGAGCTCTGCCATGTACCGAAACAGTGGTTCCCCCCCACATATCAGGTATCGGTATACTCAGAACAAATTGCACAATAACTTTTGCCGTCCAATTTCTCCTGTTACCCTTGGTAAAATAAAAAAATTGAACCTGAAATAATTTTTTTTGTGAAAAAAAGTTAAATGTTCATTTTTGATTTTTTTAAACATTCAAAAAATTCCTGTGAAGCACCTGAACATAGTAACATAGTAACATAGTAACATAGTAATTAAGGTTGAAGGGAGACTTTAAGTCCATCTAGTTCAACCCATATCCTATCCTAACTTGCCCTAACATGTTGATCCAGAGGAAGGCAAAAAAAACCCATGTGGCAAACAGTAAGCTTCACATTGGGGAAAAAAATTCCTTCCCGACTCCACATACGGCAATCAGACTAGCTCCCTGGATCAACGCAGCACTAAGGAAACTAGTGTATATACCCTGTAATATTATACTTTTCAAGAAAGGCATCCAGTCCCCTCTTAAATTTTAGTAGGGAATCACTCATTACAACATCATATGGCAGAGAGTTCCATAGTCTCACTGCTCGTACAGTAAAGAATCCGCGTCTGTGATTATGCTTAAACCTTCTTTCCTCCAGACGTAGAGGATGCCCCCTTGTCCTCGTCACAGGTCTAAGAGTAAAAAGATCATTAGAAAGGTCTTGGTATTGTCCCCGCATATATTTATACATTGTAATAAGATCACCCCTAAGCCTTCGATTCTCCAAACTAAATAACCCCAAGTGTAATAACCTGTCTTGGTATTGCAGACCCCCCAGTTCCCTAATAACCTTGGTCGCTCTTCTCTGCACCCGCTCCAGTTCAGCTATGTCTTTCTTATACACCGGAGACCAGAACTGTACACAGTATTCTAAGTGTGGTCGCACTAGTGACTTATATAGAGGTAAAATTATGTTCTCCTCATGAGCATCTATGCCTCTTTTAATGCATCCCATTATTTTATTTGCCTTTGCAGCAGCTGCCTGACACTGGCCACTAAATGTGAGTTTGTCGTCCACCCATACACCCAGGTCTTTTTCAGTGACTGTTTTGCCCAGTGTTTTACAATTAAGCACATAATTATACATCTTGTTCGTTCTACCCAAGTGCATGACCTTACATTTATCCCCATTAAAGCTCATTTGCCATTTATCATCCCAAGCTTCTAGTTTACATAAATCCTCCTGTAATATAAAATTGTCCTCCTCTGTATTGATTACCCTGCAGAGTTTAGTGTCATCTGCAAATATTGAAATTCTACTCTCTATGCCCCTTACAAGGTCATTAATAAATATGTTAAAAAGAAGGGTTAATAAACTTCTTGAATCTTTTTTTGAGCACATAGAGGGGTGCAGTTTTTAGAATGGTGTCACTTTTGGGTATTTTCTATCATATAGACCCCTCAAAGTGACTTCAAATGTGATGTGGTCCCTAAAAATAAAATGGTGTTGTAAAATGAGAAATCGCTGGTCAACTTTTAACCCTTATAACTTCCTAACAAAAAAAAATTTTGGTTCCCAAATTGTGGTGATGTAAAGTAAACATGTGGGAAATGTTGCTTATTAAGTTTTTTGAGTGCCATATGTGGCGCCCCTGAGGCTCAGTCGCCACAGAGGTACTGCACCTTCTCCTAAGGTGTAGTGCCCCACCGCCTGGGTAAGTTGGGAGCTCCTTTCCACACTCCAACACTCGCATCCCACACAACAGGCTAGTTCTGCACAACCACATGGAGGACTCGCTCTCCTCCTAGACATTAGGAGGACCTCCGGTGGTTCCCTGCATGGAACACTGGATGTGCTGGGAGGTGGGTGGAGTTGAGATCCATATAAAAGATGGGGAAGGTTTAGAATTACAGGTCAGTCTGACGGGAGGTCAGGCGAGAGGAGGTCAGTCTGAAGTCAGTCTGTGGGGAGTCTGGACAGTCAGTCAGGAGAGTCTGAGGATGGGTCCGAGAGGAAAGAGAACCCTAGAAGAGGGAGAGAAGAAGGAGTGCTGCAGCTGCCTCAGTGATATGAGCCAGCAGGCACGGGAAAGGAACAAGAGAGAGAAAGACGTAGAACTGCAACCTAAGCTTCCATAGGAAAGAGAGACAAGTACGGAATGAAGGAATAGAGAGAACAGAGAGGAGTTGTGGGTCGGAAGAGGAACCCTGCCTATAGGTTCTCAGCGCAAAGCTGGGGCCCGGTTCCCGAGGTTGTATGGACGCTTATGGTTCTGCAGCAGACACCGGTGGGGTAGTTGGCTGTAAATGCACTACTCCCAACTTAGACTCGGGGCACAACAGCAACTGAATAGAGAGCCAGGACTCCGGAGAAAGGGGTCCCCGACAGAGGCTACAGCAGTCTGCCATACGAGTAGAATTGTTAGGAACATCTGACAGGAGGAACTCCAGAGTACCACGGTACTGGAGAGCTTCACACTAAAAGGCGCATTGGTGGAGTCGTTCAGGAAAGGTACATGGTGGCAGAGTGTTGGAGAGGAGAGCCCTGACTTGCCTGGGAGGTTGACTGAGTCTCTGCCCCAGAGGACACGGCATGGAAGCGGGCACCAGTGTGTACCACGAACTGTGAGTAAAGCATTGAAACTGCAAGCCCTGGTTTCCTGCATTCATTTGTGCACTAACATCTTCAGCACCGCTACACCTGGGTACCAATCCGCTCACCGCTTGTGCCTCTCCTCTAGTCTTATATCCACACTGCCCTGGGACTACATCTCCACCTGTGGGGAGCTACACCATCTTTGCTGCACCATCTCATCAGTCCCAGTGGAACTGCATGCAGCGTTGGCTTAACATCTTACTTGCCAAAGACCACAGGTGGCGTCACGAACTGTTCACATAAACTATATCACAAACAACCATTGATTTGGGCGCCCAGGGCCACGGACCAGGTCGCCGCTGCTGTGACACATTCCCCCGACTCCGGCCTGGTACCGAGTACCCCACAGCCCTGGAAGGGGGCGACCCACATACCTCTGTGATTTAAGAGCATAAAAATTCAAAGTTGGAAAATTGCGGAATTTTCAAAATTTTTGCCAAATTTCCATTTTTTTCACAAATAAACGCAAGTTATATGAATTAAATTTTACCACTAACATGAAGTACAATATGTCACGAGAAAACAATGTCAGAATCACCGGGATCCATGGAAGCGTTCCAGAGTTATTACCTCATAAAGGACCTCATAAAGGGACAGTGGTCAGAATTGTAAAAATTGGCCCGGGCATTAACATGCAAACCACCCTTGAGATTAAAGGGGTTAATAGCTTTGTTCCGGTCCTCATCTGCATCACGTGACCCGCACTATGATTAGTCACTTATGAGTCTAGCATTGACGCTCTCATGAGAACGTACTAAAAATGTGACTTCCGGTCCACATAGAAGACATTGGGGTAGATTTATTAATCCGTGTGTCTAAAATAAAAGACAGTTGCTGGAAATTAAACAAAGACACACATCAGCTAATAGTGCTGACTCTGTGACCTCTATGATGTGAGACATGTACTAGCCGAAGCTTACTGCCGCAATACACCCCCTACACCCATAGGGTTACATCTACATTGGGTGGTAACAGTCAGTGACATAAAGACCACATTGAAAACTATGGAAACTTGACGTAAATGTAAAATAAAAATGTAAAATCACTCTTTGAAATTCCCAGGTTGCCCAGAATCTGCAGTAAAACTAGAATGTTGTAATCTCTTCCGCTTCTTATTCCTTCCTCAAATGGAAGTAGGTAAGAGGCTGAAGCGTCAGTGGTTTTTCTTTTCAACATCATAATTCTACTTTGATACATACACAGTATGGAACCCCAGCCTAAAAGTGGGTATTGTCATGGCAGGAGACGCCATTGTCATGACTCCTACGTTACAGGAGTTGTCATTCCGCTGCTTTACCCCAGCGGATGGAAATAGCAGGAGTTATTACTGTCTTACCTCTGACATGGGAGTAACCTTTAGGAGTCGGGATAGGGGCATATGGGGAGATATGTGGGTCGCCCTCACACCCAGGGCAGCGGGGTACCCAGTACCGGGCCGGTGTCAGGGGGATGTGTCACAGCAGCAGTGACCCAGTCCGTGGCCCTGGGCGCCCAATATCAATGGCGGTGATGTTAATAGTATAGTTTATATGGATAGTTCGTGACGCCACCCGTGGTGTTTGGCAAGTAAGATGTTGGGCCAACGCTGCATGCAGATCCACTGAGACTGATGGTGTGGTGCAGCAAAGATGGTGTAGCTCCCCACAGGTGGAGCTGTAGTCCCAGGGCAGTGTAGGTGCAATGGACGAGGAGAGGCGCAGAATGGTATAGATGTTGTTACCCAGATGTAGCAGTGCTGGAGGTGCTAGCGACGAATGAATGGAGGACACCAGGGCTTGCAGTTTCAAAGCTTTACTCACAGTTCGTGGTACCCACTGGTGCCCGCCTACGTGCCGTGTCCTCCAGGGTAGAGACTCAATCAACCTCCCGGGAAAGTCAGGGTTCTCGTCTCCAACACTCCGCCAACATGTGCCTTTCTTGAACGACTCCTCTATTGCGCCTTGTAGTGTGAAGAACTCCAGTACCGTGGTTACTCTGAAGTTCCTCCTGTCAGATGTTCCTAGAACATTACTTGTATGACAGACAGCTGTAGCCTGATCAGGGACCTCCTGGATCCCGGCTCTCTATCCGTGTTGCTGTTGTGTCCCAAGTCTTAGATGGGTGTAGTGCATTTACAGCCAACTACTCCACCGGTGTCTGCTGCAGAACCATAAGTGTCCATACAACCTCGGGGACCGGGCCCCGGCCTTGCGCTGAGAACCTATAGGCAGGGTTCCTCTTCCAACCCACAACTCCTCTCTGTTCTCCTACTCCTTCGTTCCGCACTGTTCCTTCTCTCTCTTATGGAAGCTTAGGTTGCAGTTCTATGTCTTTCTCCTTCTCTTCTCTTTCCTGTGCCAGCTGACTCAGATCACTGAGACAGCTGCAGCACTCTTTCTAAACTGAACTCAAACTGAACTCAAAACTAATTTCAGAACTGAACTCCTCTCGCCTGACCTCCCGTCAGACTGACCTGCAATTCTAAACCTTCCCACTCTTTTATATGGATCTCAACACCACCCACCTCCCAGCACATCTCGTGTTACGAAGCAAGGAATCACCAGAGATGCTCTGCTACCCTCTAAGCATGAGCCGCAATGTGATCAGTGCTGAACTATCCTGTGCGTGGGATGCAGGTGTTGGAGTGCGGAAAGGAGTTCCCAACTTACCTTGTTGGTAGGGCCCTACACCTTAGGAGAAGGTGCAGTACCTCTGTGGCGACTGAGCCTCAGGGGCGCCACATATGCCTTGCCGCTTGAATGATCATGTGACCTGAGCAGCGTGTCTTCAGATGTTTTATGATGACACGTTTCCCGGCTCCGGCAGCTGCTGATAAAGGCTGTGTAACACATCCGGTATCTGCTGTGTATGATGTGGCCACAGCTCCTGAGCCTGCTCCATACAGGGGTTAAAGGAAATCTGTTCACGGGTTATTGCTATGTAATCTGAGAGCAGCATGATGCAGAGGCAGAGACCCTAATTCCAGTAATGTGTCACTTACTGGTCTGCATGTCATTTTGAGACAATCTCTGTTTTCCGAGCGGCAGACCTAGCAGGTCTCAGAATGCTGAGCCCTGTATAACCCCGCCCACATCACTGATTGGCAGATTTCTGTGTGCACTGTACATTGACAGAGGGCTGCTAATCAGTGGTGGGATTGGGTGGGTATACAGAGCAGTTGACTAGGGGACTCCTAGTCCTGTAGTGATACTCTCCAGCTGATAAAATGCTGATTTTATTGAAACTGCAACAAATAACCTAGTAAGTGACAGATCACTGGAACCTGGGTCCCTGTCCCTATATCACACTATTCTCAGGTTACATAGCAAAAACCTGCTGATATATTCCCTTTAGTATAGGGTTAAAAGATTTAATATAAATTGTAATGAAAACTGGAAAAAAACCTAAAATACGAGTAACACAAACACCTGATTTTAACAAGACGCCATCTTTTGATGACACATTTCCTTTAAGACTATGGCCTGTTTTTGTATAATTTTTGGTGTTTTATTCCTGTTTTCAATTGGTGACACATTCTCCCTTTGATATGCACCTCTTTTTTTTTTGCCTGTTGAGGGTCTGGAGGGTTTTTCTCCCAGAAGTTAGTGGCCAATCCATCGTGATGGAGTCAGATTTTAGGCTATGTGTACACAGTGTGTTTTTGATGCGTTTCACTCCTTTCAAAAACGCAATGGAAACCTTGTGCAAGCTAATTCAATGACAATCCTGAAGTGTTGTGCACAGGATCAGTAAATTTCCTTTGAGTATTTGCAGTGCGCTTTTTTCCACTCTGACTTCAATTGAGTCCGTCAAATCCACAGCAAAAACACAGGTATAAAAATGTTTGCGGATTTGCTGAGATTTTGCATTTTTACCGGTTTCCTATGGTGTTGTCATCTGTGTGACAGCGTGGGAAACACCGGCGCGGTGGTTCTTATCAGCGGTAACGCTGAAATAATTACTACATAAGAAAAAACTGGCATTTAAAATGAAGGATACTAAGAAACTGAAATTGATACAAAGGGACTTAAAGGGGAAAATTAAGAATGCCCGTGAGGCGTTCCAAATTAAATTAGAAAATAAACTGTCACACAACAATTCCAAGGAGGTGTGGTCGAGCATGAAGCAGTTAACTGGGTTTAAGGCTAGGCCGGAGCGTGGGAATGTGGATCTGCCCATGGCTAATGAAATGAACGAGTTCTTCAACAGATTTACCAACACATGTGCTGTGTCATCAGGAATAAGGGATGGAGCTGAGGAACAATCGGCAGCATTGACTTTGGGTGATGAACTGTCTGCTTTCACTGTCTCCCAAGTTATGTGAGGAATCAGTTTTGTAAACTAGTCATTGACAAAGCAGCTGGGCCTGATGGCTTCAGTCCACGTGTCCTAAAAGTGTGTGCAAACCAACTGTGTAATGTCTTTCAGCTCCTGTTTAACAGGAGCCTACAATCTCAGAGAATACCAGTGCTGTGGAAGACCACCTGCCTGGTGCCGGTTCCCAAGATCACCTTTCCAACTTCCCTACATGACTATCGTCCTTAACATCACATGCTATGAAGTCGTTGGAGAGAATAGTACTTGCCTACTTGTGCCTGAGGGTGAGGGCCTACACTGACCCCCTGCAGTTTGCGTACCAGCCAGGGCTGCCACTAGGAATTTCGGGGCCCCATACTGGCAACATTTTCGGGGCCCCCTTGAGACTCCACCCAGGCTCCACCCCAGCCCTGCCCTCTACCCCTCGAACTGTCCACAGTCCCACTGATCTCTCTTGGAAAAACTCCACTTCTCACCTATCACACATTAACAGTTCCCATCACCAGATCACACATATAGCCGGCAGCTTTTGTTTTGGCCAAAAGATTTTTTAAGCCACCACCATAACAGGGTAGACACTTTTGGCCGAGCTCTACTCTACTGTATTAAATATTTGTTAAAATATGCAATACAATTTAGATATATTTTTATTTATTTTTCAATATTTAAATGACCAATAATATCACATACAAGGAACAAATACCGCTACACCATGTCCAGACCACATATTACCACCACAGTGACAAAATAATATCACATACAAGGAAAAAATACCGCCACACCATGACCAGACCACATTTTACCACCACAGTGACCGAATAATACCACATACAAGGAACAAATACCGCCACACCATGACCAGACCACATTTTACCACCACAGTGACCGAATAATACCACATACAAGGAACAAATACCGCTACACCATGTCCAGACCACATATTACCACCACATGGTGACTGAATACTACAATACTGATCAGTAATAAAATAACACAATACTTTCACCATAAGTGCCATTATACACAGGAGACCTGTACTTAGTATGCAGTGTCTGTGTACAGGTAATACAGGTCTTAGGGGCAAGGTTTCTCCTTGTGGAGAGTGACATGCCAGCTCTGGCTTGTCAAGGTAAGGAGGCTTATTCGCCGTGCAGTGCTCCTCTGGGAAAATAATATGCAAATTGCCTCTTCAGCAAAAAAGAGGACTTGAACTCTATAGCGCCACCCGTTAGTAGTAGCGATCCTACAAGTCACAATCAACCCTTTAACGAGTCTTGTAATATGACTTAGGATATTACAAGACTCGTTAAAGGGTTGATTGTGACTTGTAGGATCGCTACTACCAACTGGTGGCGCTATAGAGTTCAAGTCCTCTTTTTCTCTGAAGAGGCAATTTGCATACAGGTAATGCAGTGATCCATGACATTATACACAGGAGCTCTGTATATAGTATACAGTATATAGGTAACACACTAACTCACCAGTGACATCTCTAGCTGAAGTCCTTCATCTTCGCTTTCCATCTTTAATCCAGCACAGATCGCCATCATGTCTTCCAGCCAGGGCTCGTCTCTGCAGGAAATAACACAGTTATCTAGAACTCCGCTTGCAGAACACATTACTTATTTTTTTCCCAACTTCTACATTACACCACATGAAGAAAAAAAGGTGACATAGTATCACTCTGCACAGTAACAGGAAAGCCCCCCCATTTAAAACAGTATACTCAAAAATAAAATAAATACATCACTGCAGTAATAATATTCTTTAATTAGCCCCTATGGTAATAATATCCCCCATCCTGACCCCCGTGTGTCTCATTCCTGGCTTCAGCCATATGTTCTCTCATCCTGCCCTCATGAGTATCCATTCTGTCCCATATGATCTCCCCATCTTGCCCCATCTGTCTCCATCGTATCCATCCTGCCCCATGATCCTGCCCCATCTGTCTCCAACCCTGCCCCATCTGTCTCCAGTCCTGCCCCATCTGTCTCCAATCCTGCCCCCAGTGTATTCAATCCTGCCCCGTATCTCCATTCTTCTGCCGCGTGTCTCCAATCATACCCCGTGTCTCCAATCATGCCCCGTATCTCCATTCTTCTGCCCCGTATCTCCAGTCATGCTCCGTATCTCCATTCTGCCCCGTACCTCCATTCTGCCCTGTGTGTCCAATCATGCCCCGTATCTCCATTCTGCCCTGCATCTCCATTTTGCCCCATGTCTCCATTTTGCCCCGTGTCTCCAATCATTCCCTGTATGTCCATTCTGCCCTATGTCTCCATTTTGCCCCGTGTCTCCAATCATGCCCCGTATCTCCATTTTGCCCCGTGTCTCCAATCATGCCCCACATCTCCTTTCTGCCCCATGTCTCTAATCATGCCCCGCATCTCTATTCTGCCCCGTGTCTCCATTCTGCCCCGTGTGTCCAATCATGCCCCGTATCTCCATTCTGCCCTGCATCTCCATTTTGCCCCGTGTCTCCATTTTGCCCCGTGTCTCCAATCATGCCCTGTATCTCCATTCTGCCCTATGTCTCCATTTTGCCCCATGTCTCCAATCATGCCCCGTATCTCCATTTTGCCCCGTGTCTCCAATCATGCCCCGCATCTCCTTTCTGCCCCATGTCTCTAATCATGCCCCGCATCTCCATTCTACCCTGTGTCTCCAATTCTGCCCCGTGTCTCCATTCTGCCCCACGTCTCCAATCATGCCCCGCATCTCCATTCTGCCCCGTGTCTCCAATTATGCCCCACGTCTCCATTCTGCCCTGTGTCTCCTTTCTGCCCCGCATCTCCATTCTGCCACGTGTCTCCATTCTGCCCCGTGTCTCCATTTTGCCCCGTGTCTCCAATCATGTCCCGCATCTCCATTCTGCCCATGTCTCCATTCTGGCCCGTGTCTCCAATCGTGCCCCACATATCCATTCTGCCCCATATCTCCATTTTGCCCTGTGTCTCCAATCATGCCCCGCATCTCCATTCTGCCCCATGTCTCCAATCATGCCCCGCATCTCCATTCTGCCCCGTGTCTCCATTCTGCCCCGTGTCTCCACTCTGCCCTGTGTCTCCATTCTGTCCCGCATCTCCATTCTGCCCCGTGTCTCCAATCATGCCACGCATCTCCATTCTGCCCCGTGTCTCCATTTTGCCCCGTGTCTCCAATCATGCCCCGTGTCTCCATTCTGCCCCGTGTCTCCAATCATGCCACGCATCTCCATTCTGCCCCATGTCTCCATTCTGCCCCGCATCTCCATTCTGCCCCGTGTCTCCAATCATGCCACGCATCTCCATTCTGCCCCGTGTCTTCATTCTGCCCCGTGTCTCCAATCATGCCACGCATCTCCATTCTGCCCCATGTCTCCATTCTGCCCCGCATCTCCATTCTGCCCCGTGTCTCCAATCATGCCACGCATCTCCAATCATGCCCCGTGTCTTCATTCTGCCCCGTCTCCAATCATGCCACGCATCTCCATTCTGCCCCGTGTCTCCATTCTGCCCCGTGTCTCCATTCTGCCCCGTGTCTCCATTCTGCCCTTTGTCTCCATTTTGCCCCGCGTCTCCATTCTGCCCCGTGTCTCCAATCATGCCACGCATCTCCATTCTGCCCCGTGTCTCCATTATGCCCCGTGTCTCCAATCATGCCCCGCATCTCCATTCTGCCACGTGTCTCCAATCATGCCCCGCATATCCATTCTGCCCCGTGTCTCCATTCTGCCCCGTGTCTCCAATCATGCCCCGCATCTCCATTCTGCCCCGTGTCTCCAATCATGCCCCGCATATCCATTCTGCCCCGTGTCTCCATTCTGCCCCGTGTCTCCAATCATGCCCCGTGTCTCCATTCTGCCCCGTGTCTCCAATCATGCCACGCATCTCCATTCTGCCCCATGTCTCCATTCTGCCCCGTGTCTCCATTCTGCCCCGTGTCTCCATTCTGCCCCGCATCTCCATTCTGCCCCGTGTCTCCAATCATGCCACGCATCTCCATTCTGCCCCGTGTCTCCATTCTGCCCCGTGTCTCCAATCATGCTACGCATCTCCATTCTGCCCCGTGTCTCCATTCTGCCCCGTGTCTCCATTCTGTCCCGCATCTCCATTCTGCCCCGTGTCTCCAATCATGCCACGCATCTCCAATCATGCCCCGTGTCTTCATTCTGCCCCGTGTCTCCAATCATGCCACGCATCTCCATTCTGCCCCGTGTCTCCATTCTGCCCCGTGTCTCCATTTTGCCCCGCGTCTCCATTCTGCCCCGTGTCTCCAATCACGCCACGCATCTCCATTCTGCCCCGTGTCTCCATTCTGCCCCGTGTCTCCAATCATGCCCCGCATCTCCATTCTGCCCCGTGTCTCCAATCATGCCCCGCATATCCATTCTGCCCTGTATCTCCATTTTGCCCCGTGTCTCCAATCATACCCCGCATCTCCATTCTGCCCCGTGTCTCCAATCATGCCCCCCATCTCCATTCTGCCCCGTGTCTCCATTCTGCCCCGTGTCTCCAATCATGCCCCACATATTCATTCTGCCCCCGTGTCTCCATTCTGCCCCGCGTCTCCAATCATGCCTCGCGTCTCCATTGTGCCCTGTATCTCCAATCATGCCTCGCATCTCCATTCTGCCCCGTGTCTCCAATCATGCCTCGCGTCTCCATTGTGCCCCGTGTCTCCAATCATGCCCCGCATCTCCATTCTGCCCCCGTGTCTCCATTCTGCCCCGCCTCTCCAATCATGCCTCGCGTCTCCATTCTGCCCCCTGAATCTCCAATCCTGCCCCGTCTCCATCCTGCCCCCAGTGTCACACTCCAATCTGCCCGTGTGCCTTCAATCTGCCCTGGCAGGATGGAGACACATGATCCATGTGTCTCCATCCTGCCAGGGAAACATATTGGACGCTTTCAGTATTTAAATTAAAAAAAAAAAACTTTCTACTTACCTGACCGCGCTCCTGCAGTGAAGATGCAGCTGCTGCTGTGAGCTGAAGGACCTGTGGTGACGTCATCGTCATGTGATCAGGGGGCGGAGCTGAAGACGTCACCACAGGTCCTTCACCTCTTTCATTTCTGCGCAGCTCTAATCTGACGTCGGCCGCTGTTGCTGCTCTTCTGATGTATGCGCGCCGCACCGCAGGTGTGGCCACAGCGCACAGCTCTTAGGGCCCGGCCGCAGCACACATTACTTGGGGCCCAATGACTAGAAGCACAGGAGTGGGGCCCCTGACATGCGGGCCCCCCTTCTGTACTGCTGTTCACCGGGCCCCATACAGCAGTAAGGGCTGTCATGCCCTGATGGCGGCCCTGGTACCAGCAGAGACTGGGGGTGGATGATGCTTTAGTGTCTCTGCTACATACGATACATTCATTCTTGGACAATGTTGGAACTGCAGTGCGCGCCATGTTCTTTGACTTCTCTAGTGCTTTCAATACCTTACAGCCGCTCTTATTATGAAATAAGTTGACTGATATGGCAGTGGATGAGGGGATGGTGAACTGGATAAGCGACTACCTGACGGACAGGCCACAGTTTGTAAGGACGGGGGAGGTGGTATCTGGCAGTGTACAGAGCAGTGTGGGAGCCCCTCAGGGTACAGTGCTGTCACCCTTCTTCTTCACATTGTATACAGCTGACTTTCAGTATAAATCCGATTTCTGTTACCTCCAAAAATTCTCATATGACTCAGTAATTGTAGGGGGCTTTGTGGGGGACCGGGGTGAGGAGGAATATAGAAGGGTGGTTTCTGACTTTGTGGATTGGTGCCAGACTAAGGCTAGTTTCACACTAGCGTATTTTACATGCAGCGCCCGGCGGCGCTAAGCCCCGCCCCCTGCCCTCCCCGTCTGGTCATCTCCTCCTATTATAGCACACGGCCGCATGTGATCTGCGCACCCTATCTTTAGCATAGGGTGCGTAGACCGTGCGCTGGCCGTGCGCTAGTAGGATTTTTGCGTGCGCTGCGCACTTTTGAAGGTGCGCCGAGCGCACCAAAATGCAACATGGTGCGTTCGGCGCACACCGGCGCACCTTCAAAAGTGCGCAGCACACGCAAAAATCCTACTAGCACACGGCCAGCGCACGGTCTGCGCACCTTATGCTAAAGATAGGGTGCACAGATCGCATGCAACCGTGTGCGATAGTAGGAGGAGATGACCGGATGGGGAGGGCAGGGGGCGGGGCTTAGCGGCGCTGTGCGCTGCATGTAAGATACGCTAGTGTGAAACTAGCCTAACTGCCTAGAACTAAATGTAAAGAAAACCAAGGAGATGGTGGTGAGTTATAGAAGGAAAAAAGATGACTACTTACCGATCACTATTGTTGGCCAGGAGGTGGAGAGGGTTGAGACCTACAAATATTTGGGGGTTCACCTTGACACCAAACTTGATTGGAGGTGTCATGCAGAGAAGATTCAGAAGAAGGGAATGAGCAGACTGTACTTTCTGCGGAAGCTCAAGTCGTTCAATGTGTGCAGTAAAATGCTGGAAATGTTCTACCAGTCCGTTGTAGCAAGCACCATAGAATCATATAGTTGGAAGGGACCTCCTGGGCCATCTGGTCCAACCCCCTGCTCAAAGCAGGATTCGCTAAATCATCCCAGTCAGATGTCTGTCCAGCCTCTGTTTGAAGACTTCCATTGAAGGAGAACTCACCACTTCTCATGGCAGCCTGTTCCACTCATTGATCACTCTAACTGTCAAAAAGTTTTTTCTAATATCTAATCTGTGTCTCCTCCCATTCAGTTTCATCCCATTGCTTCTAGTCTTTCCTTGTGCAAAGAAGAATAAAGATGATCCTTCTACAATGTGACAGCCCTTTAGATATTTGTAGACAGCTATTAAGTCTCCTCTCAGTCTTCTCTTTTGCAAACTAAACATTCCCAAATCCTGCAACCTTTCCTCATAAGACACGGTTTGCAGACCGGTCACCATTCTGGTCGCTCTTTTCTGAACTTGCTCCAGTTTGTTGATGTCTTTTTTAAAATGTGGCGCCCAAAACTGGACACAATATTCCAGATGAGGTCTGACCAAAGAGGAGTAGAGGGAAATAATGACTTCACGTGATCTAGACTGTATGCTTCTGTTAATACATCCTAGAATTGCATTTGCCTTTTTTGCTGCTGCATCACACTGTTGACTCATATTCAGTCTGTGATCTATTAGTATACCCAAGTCTTTTTCACATGTGCTGTCACTTAGCCCTATTCCTCCCATTCTGTATATGCTTTTTTCATTTTTATTGCCCAGATGTAGTACTTTGCATTTTTCCCTGTTAAAAACCATTCTGCTAGTTGCTGCCCACTGCTTCAGTTTATTTATATCTTTTTGAATCCTCTCTCTCTCTTCTCTAGTAATAGCTATCCCTCCTAGCTTTGTGTCATCAGCAAATTTAATCAGTTTACCCTCAATTCCTTCATCTTAATCGTTGATAAAGATGTTGAACAATATAGGGCCCAGGACCGAGCCCTGTGGTACCCCACTTGAGACATTCTTCCAACTGGATGTGCAGCCATTTACGACCACTCTTTGGGTCCGATCACTAAGCGAGTTATGAATCCACCTAACAGTTGCCTTGTCCATTCCATACTTAGTCATTTTTTCAATAAGGATTGTATGAGATACTTTGTCAAATGCTTTGCTGAAGTCAAGATATACTAAATCTACAGCATTTCCTTGATCCACCCAATCAATGATTCTGTCATAGAAGGAAATTAAGTTTGTCTGACATGACTTATTAGTTACAAACCCATGCTGACTCTGTTTAATCACTTCATTCTTATCCAGGTACTGACATACATGTTGTTTAATAATTTGTTCAAAGATATTTCCTGGTATAGAAGTCATGCTCACCGGCCAATAGTTGCCTGGGTCCACCTTCTTCCCCTTTTTGAAGATAGGAACAACATTTGCTCTTCTCCAGTCTTCTGGGACTTCTCCTGTTCTCCAAGAATTTTCAAAGATTATGGAGAGGGGTTCAAAAATTTCTTCTGCTACAGTATCTCCTTCAGTACTCTGGGGTGTAATTCATCTGGACCTGGAGACTTGAATTCATTTAGGTTACCTAAGTGTTTCCTCACTATCTTTCTGTTTATAGATATCCTGGATTCTTCTACTCCCTTAATAGGACAGTGAAGAACAGTTGATGCTACATTTCCTTTCTGAGAGAAAACAGATGCAAAATAGGAATTTAAAAGTTCGGCCTTCTCAACACCCTGTTTTACCATTTCATCATTTTCATCCTGTAAAAATCCTATAGCATCTTTGACTTTTCTTTTACTTTTGACATATCCCCAAAATCCTTTATTATTGCTTTTGACATCTCTTGCAAGCCTCAATTCATTGTCAGCTTTAGATAATCTGATTTGTGCCCTGTAGGTTCTGTAGACAGCATTATATTCTTCTTTATACTGTATATGCCTCCCTCTTTCCATTTTATAAACATTTTTTTCTTCCTTTTAGCATGTGCTTAAGTTCTGTGTTCATCCATCCTGGTTTCCTTAAATGCTTCCTATTCTTCCACTCTTTTCGGAATTATTAACAATTGTGCTTTGAGAATTTAATTTTTCAATATTTCCCATCCTTCCTGGACATTTTTGTCTTTAAGGATATCCAGCCATTGGATCCCTCCAATTCTCTTTCTGAATCCCTTAAAATCTGCCTTTCTGAAATCTAACCTTGATGTCTGAGTCTTCACAGGTCTTCCTCCTCTAGTTATCCAAAATTCTAAAATAGCATGGTCGCTACCTCCTAGGGTCCCAGCCACTTTTACCTCCTCAACCATTTCCTCCCTGTTTATAAGGATTAGATCCAAGGTAGCAGTTCCCCTTGTTTTCTCCCCTACCTTTTGGAAGATAAAGTTGTCAGCAAGAGACGATAAGAATTTCCTTGACCTGTTAGTTTTGCCTGAGAGAGATTCCCAACAAATGTCAGGATAGTTGAAATCTCCCATGACAACTATGTCATATTTTTTGGAGAACTTGACCAATTGATGCATGAAGAGTTCATCCATGTCTTCAGCTTGCACAGGCGGCCTGTAGTAAATGCCTACAATGGTGTCCTTTCCATTGTTCTGTCCTTTTATTCTTACTCAAACAGTTTCCACAGAACTCCCAGTCTCTGAAGCTTCAATCTCTGTGCAGATATACGCGTTTCTAACATACAATGCGACACCTCCCCCTCGTTTATCAAGTCTGTTTCTTGCAAATAAGTTGTATCCTTCTAGTCTTGTATTCCAATCGTGTGTATTGTCCCACCAAGTTTCAGTGATTCCAATGACATCATATTTCTTCTCCTGTGTTAGTAGTTCCAATTCTCCTTGTTTGTTGCCCATGCTTTGTGCATTAGTATAGAAACATTTTAGTTTGTGATTGGTTTCTCTTTCTCCAATATTTGTATTAATTAGTTTCTTTCGTCTTTGTTCTTCCTTTCCACTTCTAATAGCAGAGTTCTCAATAACATTTGTCAGGTGTATGGCTTTTTCTGGTCTTTTGCTTCCCTTCCCATGTTGTTCTAGTTTAAAGCTCTCCTTACAGGTGTAGCAAGGCGGCTTCCAAATACATCTTTTTTGCTATTATTTGCTGGGGTAGTAGTGTGTGAGTAGCTGATGCCAATAAGCTCAACAAACTTATCAAGAAGGCATGCGCGGCTGTTGGCCTCCATCTTGACTCTTTTGAGGAGGTAGTGGAAGATAGGATTCAAAAGAAGAGCAGGGCTATAATGAACAATAATACACACCCACTATACGGGCTGTTCTTGAATCAGAATAGCACATTCAGCAGCCGTCTAATCCTACTAAGGTGCAAGAAGGACAAATTCAGGAAATCGTTTGTGCCTACTGCTATGGGGATGTATAACAATTCACTAAGGGTGAAAGATGGCTATGACCTAGGGCTGGCGCACTAATGTAAAGGATCAGAGACTTGTGTACCTTTTGTTTGTTACGTATTGTGGTTAGTCATGTGCAAGATCTGTGTCTGGTAATTACTCTATGTAATGCTGTTTGTAATGTAATGTATTAATGCTGTTCGTAATGTTTTGTTTGTAATGCTGTTGTAACACTGCTGTGATACCATAATTTCCCAGGGGATCAATAAAGTGTATCGTATCGTATCGTATAAGACTGTCGGTCAGAGCTGCGGGGTCATGCTGTGAGATATCAGTGTGACCCCACAGCTGTGACCTGCAGCTGTGAACCGTGGTAAAACGCTTACCGCAGGTCAGCAGGCATGGGCTGATGAGACTACTCCTCCCATCAGCCTACGTCTGCTGTCACTGATAACAGTGATAGCAGGAGCCGCTGATGGGAGAAGTAGTCTGTCATCAGCCGGCGCCTGTGCTCATGCTTAAAAAAACAAAAAAACACAACATGTAAAATAATTACATATTTAAATAAAAATAAAAAACATTATACTCACCTAACCCCCAGTCCCCAAATGCCCTCCTCTCCTATAAAAAAAAATGTAAAATAAAAATAACAACATATACTAACCTAACACCCAATCCCCGATGCCCATGTCTCCTAGAAAAAAAAATAAAAAATAATAAACCACCATATACTCTCCTGTCCGCCGCAGGAGATGTGACTGCTCTACCCAGCCGCCGGCGATAAACTGACAGGAGGTAATCGTTCCCGCAGTATATCACCGAGCTGCCATGACATCTCTCAAGACAGCTCAGTGATATACTGTGGGAGTGATTACCTCCTGTCAGTGCGTCGCTGTCATGATCCATGCTGGATCATGACAGATAAAAGCACATGTAACCTTTATTTTTTCCTTAAGCTGTGTGCTTAAGTTTGGTTTTTGCCCCCCAGTGGCCATTATGGTCATTGCACTGTTGTTTTTTGTTCTTGTTTGCCCCTGGTGGTGGTGAGTGTCATTGCACTCTGGTTTCTTTAGTTTAGTGCATGTGATGTAAAGCAGGTGTGATTGCTGGCTCTTACCTATAAAAGAGTGTCAGGTGTTGCAATCACTGTTGGTGATAGTGTTCAATTCAATCTTCCTTGGTGGAGGAAGGATCTAGAGAGAGGTCCTGGCAGCTCAGTCAAAGCCCTGTTGTGGAAGGAGTCAGAGGGGATTTCCTTGCAGCTCTGACAGAGCTTGGTGGCAGCTATTCAGGAGGAAAGCTGCATGCTGGTAGTGGACTCTGTTGCTGGGAGCAAGAGCAACAGAGCAAAGCTAAGTGGTGTTTCCCTGTCTGTATTTTTCCCTGGTGTGTATTAGTACAGCGGTGGGGTCAGTGCCTGCATCACCCAGCTCCCTAGCAAGGGATAGGTGTAGGGTGTGCTAGGGTGACAGGTATCCTGATCGGCGCCCGCTGCGGAACAGGCCTAGGGAACGTTAGTAGTGTGAGGGACACTGACTCAGGGGAGTGCAGGTCTCCACGTCCCCGCTCCCTATCGCAGGGCCCACCGTTGTAACCGTTTTCCCCTTCCCCGTGTCTTGTTGTTTTAGTTACCGGCCTGCGGGCCGCATCACACAGGACAGTTTCACGTGCCGTGTCTTGTTGTTTCAGTTACCAGCCTGCTGGTCGCGTCACACAGGATGGATCCACGTGACAGTCGCCAGCTGTCTTTGAGAGCAGTCACATCAGTGACTGCTCTCAAAGTCATGAGAATCGTGGTGGGACATTGTGGAATATTATCTTCTCTGCAGGCAGGTGAGGAATATTGTGGTTTATTATTTTATTTTAGTTGCAGGAGACGTTGGCATTGGTGGATTAGGTGTTTGGTAAGTATGGTTTAATTTAGATTCAAAAAAGGAGTCTGTGTCATTTTTTCAAATAAAGGACTTTATTTTGGGTGTGTGTTTTTATAATATCACTATGGAGTTAGTAATGGGGGCATCTTATAGATGCCTCTCCATTACTAACCTGTGGGCTTGATGTCACCTGACAATACAAACATATCAACCCCCCCAGCAATGACCCCATTTGCCACCGCTACAGGGCAAGGGGGAAGAGTGAGGCTAAGTGCTAGAATTGGCGCATCTTATAGATGCACCTTTCTGGGGCAGCTCAGAGTTGAGGTTTATAGTCTGGGAAGGGAGGCCAATATCCATGGTCCCTTACTAGGCTATTAATATCAGCCCACAGCTGTCTGCATAGCCTTTGCTAGTTAGATTTTATAGGGGGACCCTATGTCAATTTTTTTCTGGGGTCCCCATGTAAACTATCCAGTAAAGTCTAAGCAGAAAGCTGTGAGGTGATATTAATAGACTAGGAACCTTCATGGCTATTGGCTCCTTCCCAGAATATTAAGATCAGCCCTCAGCTGTTGGCTCTTCTTCTGCAGTTTATGAAAATTACGCCAGAGCCCATGCAATTTTTTCATATTTCAATTTCCCAAAAAAAAGTTGCTGTTTGGTTACAGCCTATGTAGGTTAATTCTGATAACGCTCCTACATAGGCTGGTGACAATGTGTTTACCTTTTCATTGCTAAGCCTAGAGCTAGGTGTCAATGACAGCTGCTGACACCAAACCCTAATCCCATTACCCTGATGCTACTGCACCAGACTGAAAAAAGTGGCGTCGAACCAAGAAATTACATCACAGATTTTTTTTTTTGTAATATCTTTATTTAGCTATAAAAAAAACTTCATTGCTGTACCAAAACGCATACAAAAACCGCGGCAAAACACACCAAAAATAGCAGCAAAATGCTCGTTTTTGACGCAGGGTTTTTGCTGCCAAGAAATGCAGAAACCTCAATAACTCAAGTTTTGCACAAAAGCTGCCACAAGGAAAAGTGATTTAAGGAAAAAACCACGCACGCGGTGACGACCCTCTACTCCCACAGCGTAGAAACCACGGAAAAATCTGCAGCAAACGCACCCGTGGAAGAGGCGGATTGTTGCACACACCCCACCATACACAGGACAATGTCTGCAGCACTGGCGCTACATACCGCCAGCGACGTGAGGATTACGTGTGTATAACTAATCTGTGCACATTATTAGCTTTTCCAGAAAATAAAATCAATAAACCAGCTTTTATTTTCCACAGTTATTCTCCTGAGTTCCCCTCCGACCGCCTAATAATCAGGGTCGGTTGTGCGACCTGACAACTAGCAGCCGCCCTCCCCCTCCTCTCTGCCTGTAGTACGACTTCGCCAGTACACGCACTTCTACCTCTGCCCCCTACCGGTCTGGCACAGTATTTCCAGCCTCCCCTCTGCTGACCCCGCCCCTCTGCAATCCACGCCGCTCAGTCACGTGCACAACAGGCTGTTCCTTAGAGCAAATGTTAACTGACAGATACAACGACAAATCGGCGCTTTGACGTGTCTCTAGCCAGCCAATCGGAGAGGCCGAATTGCGAGCTCTCCCACATCTTGGCTTGCTGTGGGCCGAGCAGTGGTGGCTGCGAGGAATGAGCGGTGGGCTGCAGTGGGGGTGTCCGCAAGCTGCATGTCTCCGCTGTGTAGGGAGAGGCGGCCGTAGAGCTAGAAGGTAACTGTCCTCATGTAAGTGGACTTTCCATTTCCTGTGTGTAGTCCTTGACGCCAGGAGCCGGTGTGACACTGCGCCGTAACCTGGGTGTCCTCTGTGCATTACTGAGAATTGTGTTCTCGGCACTGTGCTACTATACCCCATGGTGACACTGTGTATGGGGGGGGGTCACATGACCGTTGTGCCGACACTGTGTGTGTGTGATCACATGACCATTGTGCCGACACTGTGTGTGTGTGATCACATGACCTTTGTGCCGACACTGTGTGTGTGTGTGATCACATGACCTTTGTGCCGACACTGTGTGTGTGTGTGATCACATGACCTTTGTGCCGACACTGTGTGTGTGTGTGATCACATGACCTTTGTGCCGACACTGTGTGTGTGTGTGATCACATGACCTTTGTGCCGACACTGTGTGTGTGTGTGATCACATGACCGTTGTGCCGACACTGTGTGTGTGTGTGTGTGATCACATGACCGTTGTGCCGACACTGTGTGTGTGTGATCACATGACCGTTGTGCCGACACTGTATGTGTGTGTGTGTGTGATCACATGACCGTTGTACAGACACTGTGTGTGTGTGTGTGATCACATGACCGTTGTACAGACACTGTGTGTGTGTGATCACATGACCGTTGTACAGACACTGTGTGTGTGTGATCACATGACCGTTGTACAGACACTGTGTGTGTGTGTGTGTGTGATCACATGACCGTTGTGCCGACACTGTGTGTGTGTGTGTGTGATCACATGACCGTTGTGCCGACACTGTGTGTGTGTGTGTGATCACATGACCGTTGTGCCGACACTGTGTGTGTGTGTGTGATCACATGACCGTTGTGCCGACACTGTGTGTGTGTGTGTGATCACATGACCGTTGTGCCGACTGAGATCCAAGGATTCCCACAATGCCTCCATTCAGTATTCTCCCAACACACTGTCACATCCAGCTTTGAGCACCTCCTCTAACAGGTAGTACCATCCTCCAGCGTACCATACCTAAAACATCTCTAAACCCCTAAGACCAGAATATGTGCATCCAGATCTGCTCTTCTGTGCAGGGCTACTCACAAAATTCACCATTTTGAGATTTGCTCTTCACACCAGTTCACTAGACCTGGAGCTAATGCACCAAGCTGGCAGACAGTCGCGAGCCACAATTCATGGGACGCGAGCCACATGTGGCTCCTGAGCTACAGGCTGGGGAGCCCTGCTCTAGGAGATAAGCATGTGTCAGCCGTGCCGCTGGTCTCCCCTCTGGGCATGCTCCCTTATCTGTCTTTGTGGAGGTTTATGCTGATGCCTGTTAGGCTAGTTTCACACTAACGTTTATGAGCGCAGCGACGGCCTGCGCACGGCCGCCGCTAAGCCCCGCCCCCTGCCGCGCCTCCGCCGGTAGCTCCGTCCACCGGCGCATGACTCGGGGCTTAGCGGCGGCCGTGCGCAGGCCGTCGCTGCGCTCATAAACGCTAGTGTGAAACTAGCCTTACCCCACACTGGTGCTGCTGTGTAACAGGTGTTGGGCTCCCACTGTAAAATGCCATGCAGGGTGTGTGTGTATACTTGGGGAGTCTGCGGCTCTAGTCCGTACACTTTATTCGGGCCTGGCGGATGCCAAGACAATTTTTTTTTTTTTTTTTTTTAGCTGTCATCAGATGAGTGGGAGCTTATAGATAATTTTACTTCGAGCACAATTGGACATTGCAAAAAGCAGTGGGATGGCGGCCCAGGAGCGGTGGTATGATCAGACGATGTCCCTGCACTGACAGGCACGGCCATTATACAGTACACAGCATAGTACACACATTTAGTATCAGGACAGGAGCTTCTTTTAAACACATCCAATTGTGGAAACTTATTATACCAAGATCCATTGGTTCAAATGAACTTTACTCATGGAAAACCCCTTTTAAAGGGAATCTGTCACCTCATTTTTGCTGTATGAGCTGCGGCCACCGCCATCAGGGGCTTATCTACAGCATTCTGTAACGCTGTAGATAAGCCCCCAATGTAACCTGAAAGATAAGAAAAACAAGTTAGATTATACTCACCAGAGGGGGGGCAGCGGTCCGGTGCCTCCCATCTTCATACAATGCCGTCCTCCTCCTTGCTTCTCCCTCGGCTCCTGCGCAGGCGTATTATATCTGCCCTGTTGAGGGCAGAGTAAAGTACTGCAGTGCGCAGGCGCCGGACCTCTCTGACCTTTCCCTGCGCGCTACAGTACTTTACTTTACAGATAAAGTACGCCTGCGCAGGAGCCGTGGCAGAAGTAAGAAGGAGGACGTCATTGCTAGAAGATGGGAGGCACCAGACCGAACCGTGACACCCACCGCCCCCGCCCCCCGGTGAGTATAACGTAACTTAGTTTTCAGGTTACATCGGGGGCTTATCTTCTAGAGCATTACAGAATGCTGTAGATAAGCCCCTGATGGCGGTGCTGGCAGCTCATATAGCAAAAATGGGGTGACAGATTCCCTTTAAAGAAGACCACAAAGCGGATTTAATCACCAGATGAATCCATGTAATCAGCATTACAGCCATGTCTTTACATTAGAATCGTGCTGACAGGTTCTGTTTAAACCACTGATCAACAGTTTTGCAGATCTCCTTTGGTTTTTGCAAATATGTTGCAGCTCATAGGCATGGCCCAGGACTGGGAATTTGAGAGAACAGTCGACCTTTGGAGTGACCTCATCCCCCTACCTTACTGTATGTGACAGTGATGTCCATACACTGGCATCTTCTGGCGCCTTGTGAACAGGACCAGACACAGCGGCATAGACGGGATCTGCTCTGTCTGTACTGTGCCAGTGTCCCTACATTCCGTTTTTGGATGTGGGTTAGATTCAATCACACTTTCTATCCTCAAGATAGGTAATTAATGTAATACGCCCCTTCCTCCAAAAAACACTTCAGCCCAGTTTATTTAAAAAGGGTGTATTTCTTTAACATCTTAGAAGGTCCCAGAGGTACAATACAGGTGAAACCTTTGTAGTGACTGGTGGTGGCTTATAGCTAGCATAGATGGGTGGTTATTGGCTTCCTTGCTCTTAGAAGCCCTGACCCCTGGACCTGCTATTTCTGTTCTATGATGGAGGATGGCTGAGGCTGCCTGATCTGCAGTGAGTGTCACAATCCATTATACTAGGCTTGAAGTCTTGCCAGCTTGCATATGCAGCACTAAAACAGAACATATGATGCGAGTGGTTCATTGTAATGTCCGATGGGTCTGCATTCATTGGTTTACTGTCAGAAGGTCTACTTGCAGAGGAATACTATTCTTTCCCTGGAGACACAAGAGCTGAGTGGTCTGGATTCTGTGCCCTATAATATGGGCGGAAATCATCACATTGTTAGGCCATGTGCACACGATGCAGATATCCAGCGGATCCGCAGTGGATTTTACCGTGCAGAAACGTTGCATATCCGCATTGTGATGTACAGTAGCATGTTAGTCAAGTGAAAAAAGAAAAAAAAAACGCTGTGCAGACGCTGCAGATTTTTCCGCGCGGTTTTCTTGTGGTTCAAAATATTCAGCATGTCACTTCTTTTGTGCAGTTTTCCACCTGCTCCATTCTCCAAATCCGCAGGGGAAAACCGGAAGAAATCCGTAGGAAAAATGCAGGTCATTTGACCTGCGGATTTCTTCAATTCTGTGCGGAAAAATCCGCAGGGCTAAAAAGTATGTCTGCACTTAGCCTTGCATACATTTTCTGCAATCCTCATGTCAAGCTAGTTCTGCAGATGAGTAGTTACCAACTAACATAATGGACCCAAAAGACTCTCCTACGTCCCTGAAATGTTCTTATTTTACCCTTCGCCACGACAGCACCCACTGGAGGTATCGCATCCGCCCCATTTGGAACAGGAAACCCTACAGAAAGATAAAAGGGGAGGTCCGCCTTTCCGCCTCAGTTTTGGTTTCCTGTTCCCAGGGAACCTCAGGACTAATCCTTCAGGAAGATGTACCTAGGTTTGCACGCCGCCTGCGCAGTGTCCATGAGAACGGCAGGGGCTGCGATCCGGAAGCAGCGTCGGGGGAGACTCCGTTAGACGGCTACCCCCTCATCTGATGGCTGAGAGGTGATGACCGGGTCCAGGAGGGGCCGCCCGATCTCACCTAGGAGCGCGCCAGGGGGCACCAAACGCACAGGAGCCGCCGCTGCAGGGCGCGGTAAGAAAGAAAAAGGAAGAAAAAAAAAAAGAGAGCAGCGGTAGCGTGGGGAGAAGCACGGGCCGCATACAGAAGCGGTGGCGCGGTAGCCGGCTGGAGCAGAGGCTCCTGAGCCCTGGAAGTAATGAGTAAACTTCCGGGGCAGATGGCTGAGAAGCGCAACGGCGCATGTGCGGGAACCCGGGGAGGAGGAGCGACTTCCGGGGGCAGAGGAAGAAAAAAAAAAAAAAAAAAAAAGCAATCTATTTAAACAAGCGCCGCAGCTGAGCGGCAGGAGCCATGTCGTCCCCAACAGAAGCGCACGCTCCAGCAGGAGACTCTGCGGGGGTGCAGCTCCTCCAGGGACCGCACCACCAGGACAGACACCGCCCGCAGGAGCGAGGTGGGAGAGTCAAGACCTAGGACAGGATCTCAGCCATCTGATCCGGTAATACAAGGCTTCACTGGGTGAGTGTGCAATGTATATACTCTGCCTACTAAGCTGACCTCTCCTCCACCCCCCCCCCCTCTCCTTTCGCCATGTCTCCTCTCTCCAGGCGAAGAAAAAAGAAAAATGTAAGCATAAAGAATGCGCTTTATGCGCTGAACCTCTCCCTGACTCCTACCCCAAAAAGCTCTGTAAACAGTGCACCAGAGAGACTAGGCAAGGGTCGGCAGTGTCATCAAAGGACATTCGAGCCATAAAACAGGTGACCCTCAGCTCAGTCAGAGGAAGAACAGGGGTTAATCTCAGATTCCTCACTCACATCCTTGTCATCATCAGACATGGAGGGACGGTCATATTTTCCCCTGGATAGTGTGGATAACCTGGTCAAATCCGCGAGGAACACTAAGGGGTGTGAGGAAGCAAGGGGTGCCCAAACCGCACAAGAAATTATGTTTGCGGGGTTGGCGGAAAAGAAAAGGAGAGCGTTTCCAGTGATGCCGGCAGTTAAGGCCCTAAAAAAGAGAGAGGGAAAAACATGATCAAAGAAGTTTTCTCCCATCGGCCTCAAAGAGAAAATAACCATTTAGCGATGACGAGCTATTAAAATGGACCAAAGTGCCAAAAGTTGATGCCGTTGTAGCCTCTACCTCGAAACAGTCTATTATTCCGGTAGAGGACGCAGGCTTGTTCGCAGACCAGCTAGACCGTAAGGCGGAGTTGTTATTAAAAAGGTCTTGGGAGTCTACCACGGGAATTTTTAAGCCAGCAGTAGCCAGCACATGCACCACCAGATCTATGCTCGTATGGTTGGACCAATTGGATCAACAAATCGAGCAGAAAGTGTCAAGAGAAAAACTACGGGCCGCTATTCCATTAATCAGAGGGGCAGCAGCCTTCACGGCCGATGCATCGGCAGACACTCTGTGGCTGGCAGCAAGATCGGCGGCTCTTGTAAACAACGCCAGGCGGGCACTGTGGATGAAGAGCTGGAAGGGGGACGTGCAATCAAAATCTAAGATTTGCGCAACCCAGTGCGAAGGTGAGTTTCTCTTTGGGAAAGCCCTAGACGACATACTCGCCAAAGCAAAAGAAAGGAAGAAGGCCTTCCCTGATTCTTGTATCCCTTTCTACAGGAGAACCTTTAAAAGGTGACCGTTTGGAAGAAGGAGACAAGCGGATAGACCAAATAGATGCCCCACGAAGGAGGAAAAGCAAAAGGGTAGCATGTTCAGGGGTTCAGCATTCCGGAAGGAAAATAAATATTAAAAAATTAGACCCACCAGTAGGGGGTAGATTAAAATTTTTTATTCAAAATGGGAACAAATAACTTCGAGCCCATGGATTCTAAGTGTAATTAAAGAAGGAATGAAAATAGAATTCCTTCAAATTCCTTATGATTTCTTTATTATAACCCGCCTTAACTCTATAGTTCAACAAAAGGCCCTCGAAGAAGAAATTCGGAGCCTACTATCCAAGGGGGTTTTAGAAGCGGTCCCAGAGGGACAGGAAGGTAGAGGATTCTACTCTCCTTTTATTTTTAATTTCCAAACCAGATGGTATGTTTAGGACAGTTATAAATTCAAGGAAGCTTAACACGTTTATAAAAAATTATACGTTTAATATGGAATCAATCAGATCCACCATAAAGCTTCTCTTTCCAAACTGTGTAATGGTGGGGATTGACTTGAAGGATGCTTACTATCATCTTCCTATTCATGATAGATACCAAAAGTACCTAAGGGTCGCGGTGGTATTCGAAGGCAAGATCCGTCATTTTCAGTATACAGCCATGCCTTTCGGCCTCTCTACAGCGCCAAGAATCTTCACCAAGGTGATGGCCGAGGTGATGGCCTATCTTCGTCAAAGAGACCCTCTAATCTTGCCTTACCTAGATGACTTCCTAATTATCGGGAACTCGGTCACCCAGTGTACCAGACGTGTGGCTGACGCAATCTCATCTTTGCAGGATCTAGGCTGGATCATCAATGTACAGAAGTCCAGACTCGTTCCGCATTCCCTTCTGATGTTCTTAGGGTTCCAGTTAGACTCCACAATCCAGAGATGTCTACTCCCTCAGGTAAAGATTGCACTCACAAAAGAGAAAGTGGAGGCAGCCATAAGTAGACCACGCATGTCTCTGAGAGGGGCAATGTCGCTATTGGGGTCGCTCAATTCTTGTGCCCCGGCAGTTCGGTGGGCTCATTATCATATCCGCACACTTCAGCATCAGATCCTCCAAGTGGACAGGTGACATGGTGGTTACCTCGAGAGCAAGATAACCTTATCACAGGAGGTCTTGACTTCTCTAGAATGGTGGCTAGATGATAACCATCTATCCTTAGGAGTCCCATGGGTTATAGTACCATCTTGTATCCTAACCACCGATGCTAGGCCCCACTGCTGGGGAGCCCATATGGGGTGTAGCGTTTGTCAAGGAAGGTGGAATAGAGATGAATGGGGATACTCGTCTAATTTAAAAGAGCTGACAGCGGTATATTATGCTCTACACCATTTTCTTCCACAGCTCCAACAGAAACATGTCAGGATCTTGTCGGACAACACCACTACAGTGGCCTACATAAACACAGGGAGGTACTCAGAGACTCTGATGTCTTCCGCGGCAAGAATCTTAAACTTAGCCGAAAGTTATGTTGTCCCTCTCGGCTCTTCATATCAGGGGAAAGAACAACCAAGAGGTGGACTTCTTTAGCCGACACACACTTCGGCAAGGGGAGTGGTGCCTCAATCGCAGAGTCTTCAAGGACATAGTAGCTTTATGGGGGCAACCTCAGGTGGACCTCTTTGCCACGAAAGAGAACAGACAGATAAAGGTGTTTGCTTCCCTGTCTCCGTCAGATCACCCAGACATACTGGATGCCCTCCAGGCCTCATGGAAGTTCAACCTGGCATATGCCTTCCCTCCGATAATTCTCCTGCCACAGGTCATTCGGAAGATCAGAGAGGACAAGGCGAGAGTGATTTTGATAGCACCATTCTGGCCCAAGAGATCGTGGTTCTCATGGCTATGAATTATGTCGGTGACAGATCCTTGGGTCCTCCCTTCGATTCCCAACCTACTCTCCCAAGGCCCTTTTTTCTACCCCCAAGTGGACAGCTTACACTTGACGGCGTGGAATTTGAAAGGCAGCTACTAAGATCAAGAGGCTTTTCTGAAACACTAATTGCTACGCTCCTACAGAGCAGGAAGCAGTCCACTACCTAGATTTATACAAGGATATGGAAAAAATTCCTGCAGTTTCATACAGCGCCTCATACCACAGAAGTCCCAATAGTTCCTATCTTAGAATTTCTACAGAGAGGGAAGGACTTGGGCCTGGCAGTAAACACACTGAAAGTCCTGGTGTCCGCATTAGGGGCACTGTACGGCCATAATATAGCGGGGAATAAGTGGATTTCACGATTTATTACAGCTTGCGAACGGATAACTCCAGTTCACATACCTGCAATCCCTGCATGTGACTTACATCTGGTCTTAGACGCCCTGACGGAAGAACCCTTTGAGCCGATAGACACGATATCCCTCAAATACTTGTCACTCAAGACGGCCCTCTTAGTAGCACTGACATCTGCTAGGAGAGTGGGTGATGTCCAGGCCCTATCCATAGACCCACCCTTTTTTCAGATAAAGATAGGTTGATATTAAAACCAGACCCCTCAAGAGATACTTCTCCCGACCTTCTTTGGAGATCCCTCCTCTCCAGAGGAGCGGAAATTCCACACCTTGGATGTTAGAAGAACTGTCCTAAAATATATTGAGAGGTCCAGGAGCTGGAGGCAGTGTAGTACTCTGTTCATATCTTTTCAGGGCTGTAAAAAAAGGGTACGGAGTCACGAAGAGCACCATTTCCCGATGGATCAGGGATGCCATTCGCTTAGCCTACTCCTTGAAAAATGAAGATCCTCCGGAGAGCATCAGAGCACATTCCATTAGAGCAATGGCAACCTCCTGGGCCGAGAGGGGAGACGTTCCATATGTAAGGCGGCAATTTGGTCATCTCCTTCTACCTTCTATAATCACTATAGATTTGACCTTTCATCAACTTCTGCCCTAAGCTTTGGCAGGACTGTCCTTGGCACGGTGGTCCCACCCAGGTGATGGTCTCTGGAATCTCTCCAGTGGGTGCTATCGTGGCGAAGGGTAAAAAGCCGGATTACTTACCGGTAATGCTCTTTTAATGAGTCCACGACAGCACCTGCTCACTTCCCTCCCTGCTAAAGATATCGATAATAAAGTGTATCTGCTAAAAATGGATAAGTGAAGTTTAGAAATGCAAAAACATTGCCTAATCCTCGGCGGTCCTCCTGGTACTCTGAAATGCAAAACTGAGGAGGAAAGGTGGACCGCCCCTTTTATCTTTCTGTAGGGTTTCCTGTTCCAAATGGGGCGGATCCGATACCTCCAGTGGGTGCTGTCGTGGACTCATTAAAAGAGCATTACCGGTAAGTAATCCGGCTTTTCTATGTGCATGCCTATAACGCTTGCTCCATTATGAAGGCAGCTACTGTATATGTTGTGCCGCCACAGTTTATGGACGGTACGTTAGTTTTAAGGAGTGAGTTTTCTTTTTCTTGCGTTTCACAATGCAAGTTCAGAAATTAATATACGTGAACTAATTTTTTGTTCAAGTTACAGGTTTGATATTAATCTCTACAGATGGATGACTGCCTTCAAAATCTTAAAAGTATTTTGTGCATCCCTGGGTGTGTCAGTCAGGCCTTGGATCTCGTCTTTTTCTGACTATGGGATGCCTTGGATTCATGACACACCCCGGGTTTAGATGAAAGGAGAAAAGCTGGAGGGTGCATCGCATGAACTTTACAGAACCGTTTCCAAAGTTCTGGGTCTTCGGATTTCGAAGTCACCATTACAACTTACTCAAAGTTTTTGACTTTTTGGAAGAAAGATTAATATCTGGTGCAGACTGTGCTAATATAGTGACGTGTTGGATTAGGGCTACAAGGTAACTTTTGGCATTGACCCTGAAGATCACCATATAATGATAGTTATTGTGGTCCTGTTATGGTGCATGAAATGACACAAGAACAACATGACTGTCTCTTCTGCGTTTGTGATACATTGTTAAAGGCCGCATTACTATCAAATGTAGGTTGCATACTACTGTGTCTTTCATGCGATCTACATATAAATTATTTTCGGGGAAAGGAGATGACTGGCGGCATAATACTATACTACCGTTTTGTAAATATTTAGTGATTTGGCGGTCATTTAATCCTCTATTTACACCAGCAGACCAAAGTAAACGATGCACACTGAGCAATCCACACAGGCTGCCATTGTTCTCGGCAGTATGATACCTGTTTACACAGGACGGTTGTCCGCCGAAAACAATGATCTTTTGCACTTTGCAAAAGATCACTTCACCCCATGAACAAGAGCTTTGCCCATTCGTCAGGTGATCAGCAGCCAGTTTACACAGAATAAGGATTATGGAATGTTCATTCATGATCCTCTTTCTGTGTAAATACAGCATAAATTGGAACCTGTCACCACGAAAATGTTGTCCAATCTGCAGGCACCGTGTTATATAGCAGGGGGAGCTGAGTAGATTGAGACTCTACTCACAAAACTATATACCAATGTAACCGATGATTACCGTAATCATTTACAGTGGCACATAAAAGTGGAGTGTGTCTTCAGCAATATGGCGCCGGACAGCGCTATGAGCATTCGCGTACTCCGGCGCCACACTCCTCCCCCGGCCTCCAGCAGAACGTGACAGCGCTGAAGCACAGGAAAGAAGGGTGAGTATAAATGTGTTGTTTTTTTTTTTTTTTTTCTTCCGTATGTCTGTAGTTTAATAGGGGTGAGGGGGACCATACAAACCAGTATTGGGGGGTGAAGGGTAGCATGCATACCACGAAAGGGGGGTGAGGGGACCATGCATACTAGAATTGGGGGGCGAGGGGGGGGTAGCATGCATACCACGAAAGGGGTGAGGGGGGTAGCATGCATACCACCAAAGGGGTGAGGGGGGGTAGCATGCATACCACGAAAGGGGTGAGGGGGGGTAGCATGCATACCACGAAAGGGGTGAGGGGGGGTAGCATGCATACCACGAAAGGGGTGAGGGGGGGTAGCATGCATACCACGAAAGGTGGGTGAGGGGGGGTAGCATGCATACCAGAATAGGAGGGGGGCAGCACATACCAGGATGGGAAACCATATACCAATAAAAATGCTCGCCATCCGGGCGTAGAACGGGTTCATAGCTAGTGTGTGTGGGTGTGTATATATCTAATATATAAAGCTCAAAGTGTGTGTGTATGTCCGGGATAGGCATCCGCACCGTCGCAGCTACAGCCACAAAATTTGGCACAGTCACACGTCTGGACCCCGAGAGCGTCCTAGGCTATGTTGTGAGGCGAAATTTTAACCCCGCACGTTCCAATTCACCAAACAATTTTGCCCCAAACAATTTTGCCCCTATCTACATAATGGGGGGGAAAAAGTGTGTGCGCGTCAAGCCCCGCCCCTCATTATGATGTCACAATGGTTGCCATGGCGACGCTGATGTCATCAAGCCCCGCCGCTCATTATGTCATAATGGTTGACTATGGGATGGAGGATGTGTGATGGGTATATGGGCATGGGACTATGGGATGGAGCATGTGTGATGGGTAAATGGGCACTGGACTATGGGATGGAGGATATGTATGACGGGTATATGGACAAGGGACTATGGGATGGCGGATATGTATGATGGGTATATGGGCACGGGACAATGGGATGGAGAATATGTATGATGGGTATATGGGCACGGGACTATGGGATGGAGGATAATTATAATTTGTTGTAACTAACCACAGTTGGTTACTATGCCCGGGTATGGGTAAATGTATGTGTGTGTGTATATATATATATATATATATATATATATATATATATATATATATATATATATATATATAATTGTTTTAACTTTAGGCCTTTTTAGAGCTCTTTAACTTGCTTAACTGTTAATCTTTTTGACCAGGGGTACCCAAACTTTTAAATGCCACTGTAATCCTTTTATTTCTAAGATTTTGGGTCCAATCAGTGACTGACAGCTCTTTGTGCACATGGACATAGGCTGGATTCACATTAGCGTCTGTGCGCGCAGCATTTGCTCCGCATAGATCTGCATGCGTCATGCATACATATCTTTAACTTGGTGTACGCAGGGATACGCGTACGCATGAGTAGTTTCGCAGTGTGCGGCTGTGACTGGTGAATGCATCATATTGCATTTTTTTGAGGCGTCAAAAATCCATCAAATACGCGCATGCAGATGAGTGCGTAAAAAAACAAAAAAAAAACAACGCATGACTGTCTATGGAAACGCATGCTTTGAAATGCATGCGTTTTTCACATAATCATGTCCGGGAAATGAGACATGCCCATTGGGTTCAGCTCCATGTATTTCTATACAGCTGAACTCTCCGGTCCCGAGTGCCGGCGGCAGTGCCGGATATTGATGTGCGAGTTTCTCGCAAGTCTGACCCCGGCTTGATAGTAAATGTCACCATCCTGGCCGGCTCTGTATATACTACTTCGGGTTTTTGTTTTTTTTTTGTTTGTTTGTTTTTTCTGCACTACAACAAAAATTTTGCATTGCATTGTAAGACAGCAGACTGAGTGTTTTTGCTACGCTATTCCCGGTGGGGGATGCAGTCTTGTAGTGGCAGGAAAGTAAGATTTCTCATTTGTTTTGTTTTTGTTTTTTTTCTTGCTTTTTTTTCTCTAACTGAAATGCAGGTTTTTAAAGCTGCAGCATGTCTGCTCTTTCAGTATTTTTTTCTGCATAATTGAATGCATCAAAAAGTCGCTTGGAAAACGCATCAAAAACATGCATAACCTACACAGCGTTTTTTTTTTCTCCTAACACACTGCTCTTTTTAAATGCATAGAAAATGTTGCAAAAATGCATTGTGTGAACATACACCTACTTTTACAGCTGAGCACAGCTAGAGGAGAATAATGATTGGCTTTGCATGCTCAGCCACCTGAGAGCAGGAACATGCACAGCCACTTTGCAGGTATTATTACCAATTCCATGGAGAACCAGCCTTATGATGCCTCAAAATTATCTTTATAACAATGCTTTTCTTTAAAGGGAATTTGTCACCTCATTTTTAGAGTATCGGCTGCGGCCACCGCCATCAGGGGCTTATCTACAGCATTCTGTAATGCTGTAGATAAGCCCCCGATGTAACCTGAAAGATTAGTTATATTATACTCACCGGGGGCGGTCCGGTCTTGGTCCCATGGGTGTTGCGGTCCGGTGCCTCCCTTCTTCTAACGGTGACGTCCTGTTCTTTGCTGCCTGTCGTGACTCCTGTGCAGGCGCACTGCTCTGCCCTCAATTGGACCAAAACCGGACCGGACCACCCCTGGGTGAGTATAATATAACTCATTTTTTACCCTTCGCCACGACAGCACCCACTGGAGGTATCGGATCCGCCCCATTTGGAACAGGAAACCCTACAGGAAAGATAAAAGGGGCGGTCCGCCTTTCCTCCTCAGTTTTGGTTTCCTGTTCCAAACGGAGCCACGATATCCTTCAGGAAAAGAATACCTGGGCCAGGCATGCCGCCTGTGCAGTCTCCTTGGGAACGGCAGGGGCTGCGGTCCAGAGTCAGCGTCGGGGGAGATTCCGTTAGACGGCTCCCTCCTCGTCTGATGAAGCGAAGGGTGATGACGGGGTCCGGGGATGGCCGCCCCGTCTCACCCAGGAGAGCGCCGGCAGGCACTGGGACGCACCGCTGCTGGGAGCGGTAAGAGCGCCAGTGGCGCAGAGAAAAAAGGAGTATGGAGGTCTCCTTTTGAATGGAGGCGCCAGCGGCGGTGGCGGTGCATGGAGAAGGGGACCGCGTGGAGAGCGGGGCCGTGCGGTAAAGCGGCGCGGTAGCCCGCCGGCGCACAGTCTCCTGACCCCCCCCGGAAGTAATGGTTGAACTTCCGGGGCGGGATGGCTGAAAGAGCGTCGGGCACGCGCGCGGTGATCCCTGGGAGGAGGAGCAACTTCCGGGGGGACAGCAGAAGAAAAAAAAAAAAAAAAGCAGGTTATTTAAAAAGCGGCGCAGCTGAGCGGCGATGCAGCAATGTCGTCCCCAACGGAAGCACACGCTCCAGCGGGGGATTCTGCAGGAGGTAGCTCCACCAGTGACCGCAACACCGGCCGCAGGAATGAAGCAGGAGAATCAAGGCCTAGGACGTCTCAGCCATCTGATCCGGTAATATAAGGCTTCACTGGGTGAGTGTGCAAAGTATATACTCTGCCTACTAAGCTGACCTCTCCTACCCCCCCCCCCCGCCTTGGTGTCCCCTTCTAGACCAAGAAAAAGGATAAATCCAAGCATAAAGAATGTGCGCTATGCTCGGAACCTCTCCCTGACTCCTACCCTAAGAAGCTCTGTAAACAGTGCACCAAAGAGACAAAGCAAGGGACCGCATTGTCGACAAAGGACATTAGAGCTATAATCAGGGAGGAGATACAGGCTATTAACCGCGCCAAAACTCCCTCAGAGACTGGCAGCAAGAAGCAGTTAACCCTCCGCTCAGAGTCAGAAGAAAAAGGGGGGTTAATCTCTGACTCCTCACTAACATCCTCGTCATCATCAGACATGGAGGGACAGTCATGTTTCCCCCTAGATAGTGTGGACAACCTAGTCAAGTCGGTGAGAAGCACTATGGGGTGTGAGGAACCAAGGGGTGCCCAAACCGCACAGGACATAATGTTTGCGGGATTGGCTGAAAAGAAAAGGAGAGCGTTCCCGGTAATACCGGCAATTAAGGCCCTAATAAAGAGGGAATGGGAAAAAAATGACCAAGGAAGTTTTCTCCCATCAGCCTCAAAAAGAAAGTATCCTTTCAGCGATGAGGAGCTATTAAAATGGACCAAAGTGCCAAAAGTGGATGCCGTTATATCCTCTACTTCGAGACAATCGGCTATTCCAGTAGAGGACGCAGGCTTGTTGGCAGACCCGTTAGACCGCAAGGCGGAATCATCATTGAAGACGTCTTGGGAGTCTACCACGGGTATATTTAAGCCAGCGGTAGCCAGCACATGCACCACTAGATCCATGATCGTGTGGTTGGACCGGCTGGATCAACAAATCGAGCAAAAGGTGTCCAGAGAAAAATTAAGGGCCGCTATCCCATTGATAAGGGGGGCAGCTGCCTTTATGGCTGATGCGTCGGCAGACACTCTACGGCTGGCAGCAAGATCAGCAGCTCTAGTGAACAACGCCAGAAGGACGTTGTGGATGAAGAGCTGGTAGGGGGACGTGCAATCAAAGGCTAAGATCTGTGCAACCCCGTGTGAGGGTGAGTTTCTCTTCGGGAAAGCCCTAGACGAGATACTCGCCAAAGGAAAGGAAGAAGGCGTTCCCTGACTCTTCTATCCCTTTCTATAGGAGAACCTTTAAGAGGCGACCGTTTGGAAGAAGGAGGCAAACGGAAAGACCAAATAGATGGGCCACAAAAGAAGAGAAACAAAAGGGTACCATGTTCAGGGGTCCAACGTTCCGAAGGGAAAATAGAAATTAAAGAATCAGACCCACCTGTAGGGGGTAGATTACGGTTCTTTTATCCAAAATGGGAACAAATATCCTCAAACCCATGGATCTTGAGTATTATTAAAGAAGGAATGAAAATAGAATTCCTTCAAAATCCTTATGATTTCTTTGTCCTAACCCGCCTTAACTCTATGGCCCAACAAAAGGCCCTCGAAGAAGAGATTCGGAGCCTACTATGCAAAGGGGTTTTAGTAGAGGTCCCAGAGGGACAGGAAGGTAGAGGCTTCTACTCTCCCTTATTTTTAATTTCCAAACCAGATGGTACATTTAGAACAATTATTAATTTAAGGAAGCTTAATACGTTTATTAAAAATTATAAGTTTAAGATGGAATCAATCAGATCCACCATAAAGCTTCTCTTTCCAAATTGTGTGATGGCGGGGATTGACTTAAAAGATGCTTATTATCATCTTCCTATCCATAATAGATACCAAAAATATCTAAGGATCGCAGTGGTATTCGATGGCAAGGTCCGTCATTTTCAATACACAGCCATGCCTTTCGGCCTCTCAACAGCACCAAGAATCTTCACCAAGGTGATGGCCTATGTTCGTCAAAAAGATACTTTAATCGTACCTTACTTAGACGACTTCCTAATAATCGGGAACTCAGATACCCAATGTACCAAAAGAGTGGCTGATGCAATCTCGTCTTTACAGGACCTAGGCTGGATCATCAATATACAGAAGTCCAGGCTCGTTCCGCAATCCCTCCAGATGTTTTTGGGGTTCCAATTGAATTCCATAACCCAGAAATGTCTACTTCCGCAGGTAAAGATTACACTAAACAAAAGAGAAAGTAGAGGCAGCCATAGATAGACCACGCATGTCTCTGAGAGGGGCAATGTCGCTATTGGGGTCGCTAGATTCCTGTGCCCCTGCAGTCCGGTGGGCCCATTATCATGTCCGCACACTCCAGCATCAGATCCTCCAGGAGGAGAGGCAACATGGTGGTCACCTCGAGAGCAAGATAACTCTAACGCAGGAGGTCTTGACTTCTCTGGAATGGTGGTTAGAGGATGACCATCTATCCTCGGGAGTCCCATGGGTCATAGTACCATCTAGTATCCTAACCACCGACGCTAGCCCCCAAGGCTGGGGAGCCCATATAGGGAATAGCTTTTGTCAAGGAAGATGGAATAGAGAGGAAAGAGAATACTCGTCTAATTTAAAAGAACTGACAGCAGTATACTATGCTCTACATTATTTCCTTCCACAGCTCCAACAGAAACATGTCAGGATCCTGTCGGACAACACCACCACAGTGGCCTACATAAACAGACAAGGAGGTACTCGATCAGAGACTCTGATGTCTTCTGCGGCAAGAATCTTAGACTTAGCCGAAAGCAATTTGTTGTCCCTCTCAGCTCTTCATATCAGAGGAGAGGACAATCAAGAAGCAGATTTCTTAAGCCGACACACACTTCGGCAAGGGGAGTGGTGCCTCAATCACCAAATCTTCCAGAACATAGTGGCTCTATGGGGGCATCCGCAAGTGGACCTCTTTGCCACAAGGGAAAACAGACAAACAAAGACCTTTGCTTCCCTGTCTCCAGCAGATCACCCAGACATACTGGATGCCCTCCAGGCCCCATGGAGATTCAAGTTGGCATACGCCTTCCCTCCATTGATTCTCCTGCCACAAGTGATTCAGAAAATCAGAGAGGAAAAGGCGAGAGTAATCCTGATAGCACCATTCTGGCCCAAGAGACCGTGGTTCTCGTGGCTACGAATTATGTCAGTGACAGATCCTTGGGTTCTCCCATCAAACCCCAACCTACTCTCCCAAGGCCCTTTTTTCCACCCTCAAGTGGACAACTTACACTTGACGGCGTGGAACTTGAAAGGCACCTATTAAGATCAAGAGGGTTTTCGCAATCATTAATTACTACGCTCCTGCAGAGCAGGAAGCAGTCCACAACCCAAATTTATAAAAGAATATGGAAGAAATTCCTAGAGTTTCATACAGCAGAAGTCCCGATAGTCCCTATCTTAGAGTTCCTACAAAAGGGAAAGGAATTGGGCTTGTCAGTAAACACACTGAAAGTACAGGTGTCTGCGTTGGGGGCGCTGTATGGCCATAATATAGCAGGGAATAAGTGGATATCACGATTCATTACGGCATGTGAAAGAATAACTCCGGTTCACATACCCACAATCCCTACATGGGACTTAAACTTGGTGTTAGACGCCCTTACAGAAGAACCTTTTGAACCGATAGATACGATAACCCTTAAATATTTATCATTTAAGACGGCCCTCTTGGTAGCACTGACATCCGCTAGGAGAGTGGGTGATATCCAGGCCCTGTCCATAGATCCACCCTTTTTGCAGGTGTATCGGGATAGATTAATATTGAAGCCAGACCCCTCATACCTGCCTAAGGTATCAACAAGGTACCATAGGTCTCAGGAGATACTCCTCCCAACCTTCTTTGAAGATCCCTCCACTCCGGAAGAGCAGAAATTCCACACTTTGGACGTCAGAAGAACTGTCCTAAAGTATATTGAAAGGTCCGAGAGCTGGAGGCAGTGTAGGGCTCTCTTCATTTCTTTTCAGGGCCGTAAAAAAGGTATGGAGTCACAAAGAGCACCATTTCCCGATGGATCAGGGATGCCATTCGTTTAGCCTACTCTGCAAAAAATTAAGAACCTCCGGGAAACATCAGAGCACATTCCACCAGAGCAATGGCGGCTTCCTGGGCGGAGAGGGGAGACGTTCCAATTGAAACCATATGTAAGGCGGCAATTTGGTCATCCCCTTCTACCTTCTATAGACACTATAGACTTGATCTTTCGTCTACCTCTGACCTAAGCTTTGGCAGGACTGTCCTTGGCACGGTGGTCCCACCCAGGTGATGGTCTCTGGAATCTCTCCAGTGGGTGCTGTCGTGGCGAAGGGTAAAAAGCCGGATTACTTACCGGTAATGCTCTTTTAATGAGTCCACGACAGCACCCGCTCACTTCCCTCCCTGCTACAAATATCAATGTTAAAAGTATATCTGCTAAAGTTGGATAAGTAAAGATATAAGTACAAGACATTGCCTAATCCTTGGCGGTCCTCCTGGTACTCTGAAATGCAACTGAGGAGGAAAGGCGGACCGCCCCTTTTATCTTTCCTGTAGGGTTTCCTGTTCCAAATGGGGCGGATCCGATACCTCCAGTGGGTGCTGTCGTGGACTCATTAAAAGAGCATTACCGGTAAGTAATCCGGCTTTTCTTCTCTTTCAGGTTACATCGGGGGCTTATCTACAGCATTACATAATGCTGTAGATAAGCCCCTGATGGCGGTGGCCGCAGCTGATACTCGAAAAATGGGGTGACAGATTCCCTTTAATAATATACTGGAACAACCCCTTTAAGACCAGCTATTATACTAAATGCAAAGAGCACTGGAGTAAAATGTGACCTGTATTAGGAGGCTTGGGCGCTGGGATCTTTCTTTACATCTTCTTGTCTGACTGAACAAATCTAAGTAAATGATGGGGCATTCCTATGATCCTCCTTCTGCTTATTAGGCTGTGTGCACACGCTGCGGATTTTGCTGCGGTTCCGGCCGCTGCGGACCCGCAGCAGTTTCTGCTGCGGTGTACAGTACCATGATTCCCTATGGGAATCAAAAACTGCAATGCAGACGGTGCGGAATTTTCCACGCAGATTATCTGCGGTTTTCAATCCGCTGAAAGAATTGACATGTCAATTCTTTCTGCGGATTCTCCTGCGGTTTGCCATCTCCTCCATTGAGGAGATGAAAAACCGCAGGGCAAAACCGCAGAGCAATCCGCAGGTAAAACCGCAGGTATTTTGACCTGCGGTTTCACCTGCGGATTTTACAAAATCCGCACGGATGAATCCGCACCTAATCCGCAGCGTGTGCACACAGCCTTAGAGGGCTGAGGTCGGTAGCTGGGTGTACAGAGATTAGGGGGCTCACACCGAGATGTTCTGCCATGCAAATGTAGAAGCCAGAAAGTGTAATGCTCTGCAGCTAGTAGTGCACACAAGTCAGCCGCCCCTTTTAATGTTTAGGGCTGAAATTCATGTCTTCTTAGTAATGCGGACTTCATTTTGGAGGGGAACAGAACAGCTGATTAAGCAGTTACATGATTCCTTCACCTCAATGAATCAGAAATCCTGCCCGTTTGGCTTTGAGCTCCGTGTGATGTAATGCTGGCACAGCTGGCGGGGACTCGCTCCATCTCTCCAGCTTACACAGGTAGTCTCTTAGTCCGGACTACTGACCCGCTATGTTTTAAGGAGAAATATAAATGAATGAATAAGGTTCGCTCATAAGAAAAAAACAATGACCTCTGAGACCCCCAACCACCCATAGAAAAATAAGGCTGACATAGCGCTGCCTTCACTTTTTACTTTATCTTACTACCCACCATTATTGCACCCATCCAGCCTGTATCATGAAAGTAAATGGGCCCCCACCAATCCTGGTCCTAGTACTCTGTATATCCTAGTGATATGTCATTGCTTTGTTATTGGAGCACCCCATTAAGGCACATAGCAGAGCTCTGATTCATATTAATAGTCCTGACTGCACTCTGGTTCAATAATAGAAATTGATTTTACTTTGCAGCATCTTTTCCCTTGGATGCAATGTGTTGGATTCATTAATTTTCGGAAACATGGAGCTGTTCCTAATGAGTGCTGGCCTTTGAACATATGGTCAGATGGTTGCTCTTCATTACATTTGCACAGGTGCTGATACTTGGCTTCTCTGGATTTATTCACAAAGGTTGGGCATTTATATGGCCTCTTAAGTCTAGAGTTATTGCAAGTCTGATTAATTTACTTGTATAGCGCCATTAATCCCACAGCACTTTAACCCACACAGTCAAATGTCCTCTATTTGGTAATGTAGATCGTGAGCCCCGTATGTCTATGGAGTGTGGTAGGAAACCAGAGAACCCGGACGAAACCCACGCAAACATGAGGAGAACATACACTTGTCGCGTGGCCCATTAAAAATTTGTTAAACTTGCAAGATGGTGTTGGAAAACTATTAGCGTTGTAATTTTGCTGAAATTATAAAAAAATAAAAAGCTACTTGCATTGAAGTCTAGGACAAGTGAAAGAAAATAGAACACCTAATGCAACTTCATAGGAAATCCTTAGATGCGGTGTTACAACACAACATCACGATTTCCATGTCGCATGATGTGTGGTCCCATTACTGCTGCAGTACACCCCCTAATCCCATTGTTGTCAGTGGCAAATTCCACACTGAAAACGTATTCAAGCCAAGTTTAAGAACACAGCCTGCGTTCGAAAGGCATCTGGTATTAGGTTTCCCCAATACACCCCACACCGATGAGGTTACTTTTTCATATGTGCATTTTTTTTTTTTTTCTTGTCGCCATATTTTAATCATAATAAGGGTATGTGCACACGGTGCGGATTCCATTGCGGATTTTTACGTGCGTATTTTGCAGAACCCGCAGGTATAATGACCTGCGTTTTACGTGCAGATTTGGCCTGCGCTTTTACACCTGCGGATTCCTATAATGGAATAGGTGTAAAAACGCTGCGGATTCCGCACAAAGAAGTGACATGCTGCGGAAAATAAACCGCTGCGATTCTGTGCGGAATTCTACGCAGTATGTGTACAGCGGATTTGGTTTTCCATAGGTTTACATGGTACTGTACACTGCATGGAAAACTGCTGCAGATCCGCAGGGCCAAATCCGCACCGTGTGCACATACCCTAATAGAGCACTTACAATTTGTACGCTCTTGGATTGTAGATTGGAAGCTAGATCAACTCTCTTTTTCTATATCCTCTTTAACCATTGAAACGTTAGGAAGTCTGGTGTTGTGGAAAATGTTGACGATATATAGTTAGTGTGTGTCATGCACACCAAAAGCAGATTTTGGCTATCATTATGCAAAATGCAACCGTTTTGTGCTGGGGGGGTGGAACAGATGCTACACATGAGTTCTGCTGCTTCTCCCATAGGAACAGTCACTAGGGTTATTTTCACATGTTTAAGGAATAGCTTTTTCAAAACCCCCACTGATGTGGCAGATAATTCCACAGCACATGTATGGCTTCATTCAGATCAATCCTGTTTATTGTAGGATATATAGCAGAACAGAGCTGTCGTAGGTCACTTGGACGTTTACCGGTCTCTACTCTGTGCATTTCATTTATGAAAAAAATTGTATTTATTTTTTTTTTTGTCCCATTTATGCAAAATTTATAAACGCTCTGACACTGTTCTGCAGTGTGCATAAAACCTAAAGCTGAGTGTCGAGGACTGCACCCATACATGACAAGTCTGCTGATCGCTGACGTGGAGCAGGAAGTCTTACCCAAGTACCCAATCTCTGTTCTCCTTTTGAGACCTCAGCGTGAACTCGGCTAATGTTACCAAATACCAATAACAATGAATTGTTCTCGAGGTTTTTCAGATTTACATTGGAATGAGATATTTTAATGAAGGCTAAGAAACCGAGTACAAGTACTGCTCTAAAAACGCAAAACACAGTTACATGTTCCACAGAAACGAATGATAAGATGCTGACTTATTTTTGCTTTCAGGTTAACTTCAAAATGGAGATCTTAAAAATGTGCATGTGGTCTGTGAGAAGAGTCAGTCTGTGGGCAGTCCACGTCTTCGCCATCGCTTACATTCTGCCTGTAAATGCTGACATCATCGCTGTAAGTGAGAGGACCTGTTTTTTTTTTTTTTTTGTTTTTTTTTTTTGTTTTTTTTCTTTCCATAACTGTGTGAGTATACATAGTAACATACTGCAGCATAGCTACCAGTACTGTGTAATTCTTAAATCCACTAGCTTTTATGACCGTATAGTTTATCAGCAAATAAAATAGTACTCTGAAAATAGGAAAACTTGAGAATGCTTAACACATGAATTGGACAATTCATGTGTACCCGGCAGCTGCGATAAGGTGATTCCCGTTGCTTGGAACCTGCCTAATGTGAATCCTCTCCTAGGCTGAAGACTGGATTTATGTGGGTAGATATGATGCCGCTATGATTAAAACCACCTGAGGCTGATGGGTGGAGTGTGCAGCCAGAGGGCCTATGTATACAAATAACAAAAGTCTAACGGTATGTGCACGCGGTGCAGATTGTCCTGCGGATTTTTCCGCGCGGATTTGGCTAAATCTGCAGGAAAAGCGACCTGCGTTTTACCTGCGGATTTCCCCTTCGTTTTGACACCTGCGGATTTCTATAATGGAGCAGGTGTCAAAATGCTGCGGAAGCTGCACAAAGAATTGACATGCTGCGGATTTCAATCCGCAGCTATTCCGTGCGGAAACATCCACAGCGTGTGCACTGCGTTTTCCATTGACTTAAAAGGTATTGTACAACGCAGCAGAATCTGCTGCGGATCCGCAGCAGAATCCGCAAAGTGTGCACACACCCTAACTGTCCCTTCCAAACAGAAATAAGGTGTGAACAGGTGCAAACTGAGTGGCCATCACTATACATAACCAACAAAGTTGCACTCTGTAGCGCTATAGCAAGAAAAAATATAATAATTGCATTACTGCTCTAAAAAAATATGAAAAATTGAGAATACTTTGCACATAAATTGGTCAATTCATGTATACCCGTCAGCCACGATAAGTTGATTCTCGTTGCTGAGAGCCCATGTGCTGCTGCGGCTGCCAGGTACACATGAATTGGCCAATTTATGCTTGAAGTAGTCTCAATTTTTCATATTTTCTAGAGCAGTAATGACGTCACACGCCGTCTGATCCCACTCCGGTCCTGCATAGCTTCAGCTGAGTCGCTGTCCAGGACTCCCTGAGCGCTTTTACTGCAATCGACACTTGGACTGTTCTATCCACTTCAGCACAGGATCACTATATGTGCATCGAGGTACTCCGCTGACCTTTTTCCTTTCGTTTATGTGCAGTGCACTGTTACTGTCAATGAATGTATATGTGTTCTTGTGTAAGTGCACGGTTCATGTGCCACTTATCAGCATATAAGATCAGCTGGTGCGCTCCACCACACTGAGTACTAACAGTATATCTACTCTAAAAAGGGCGGCTACACCCAACAAGTTAACTTTTTTACTAATCTTTATTTTTCATTTATTAAATTCAATATTTTCTATTTTATGAAAATAATAATTTTGCAGCAATAATAAACACATAACCTGATTTGTCTTTTAGGATTGTGTTTGTATTTCTAAGCCCTTGTCTGACTGTAATCTGTTGGTACACTGCATGGGACACACTGAAATAGTACTCACTATTGAATAGCACATTGTTCACACAATCACAACCATTGCAGACCATCAATTTCTTGTTTTTTCAGGTGTATGTACATGAGGCGCAGAGGCACATACCAAAAAAAAACAAATAATATTACATGTTTTCATGCTATAGCGCTACAGAGTGCAACTTTATTTGTAGATTGATGACTACTCTTAGTTTGCACCTGTACACACCAGTTTTCTGTTTGGAAGTGACGGTCAGTCTTTTGTTATTAGTCTGAATTTACACCATCTATTAGTTGTCCTACTTTGTTCCAAACTTTGGCTCATTTTTTTTGGCATACTACACTGCACATTAAAATGCGCCCCTTGTCTGACATCCCTTTCCAGGTAGCCTCTACGCCTTGTCCGATCAGGGTGGTGTAATGTGTAAAACACATCATAAATCTGGTGTAGGTCATGAACGGGGTGTTTTTTTTTTGTTTTTTTTGTTTTTTTTTTTTGTTCTGGTGCATCCAGCATGATCTACCCCAATGTATAATGAAAGGCACATAAACTCACTTGACAGGCTACAAAGCCCATCCGTCCCCTCCCACCGAAAAAAGTTACATTGAAATATTTATTCTTTTTTCTAATATTTCTTGAAATCTGATATCGAGTACAATGTCTACAAATAAATGTTTCTCTTTAGCACTCTGCAGACAATGTATCAAAGTCTTTTGAAGACCTTCCTGCACGGTTTGGCTATAGACTTCCCAGTGATGGCCTAAAGGTACGTGGAGATCAAAAGATCAAATAATAGCAACTAAACATACTAAAGAAAAAAAAATGTTGGGGTGTAATTCGTCATTTGTCGATGGTTTTCCATTTTTCTTTTCCTGCCAAATTCTTCACACAGTTTTAGCACATGATACCTGAATTTTGCGCAAAATACACTTTATTGTGTCTCTTAACTTGTTTGTCACTTTTTAGCCAACAAAGTTGCATGTTCCCCTAAAGTGTTTATAAAATTTTTGTAAAAACCTCAGGTGTACATAAAATTACTCTTGGGTGGGGGAGGCTGGAGAATATTCGCTCAAGCAGAAACTTTTAAATGTGAAACATTTGCAAATGACAAACTTCGCCCACGATGAGGAACATAAAAAAAAAAAAAAAAGCAAACGTGGTGAGCACCGCTGATCATGGCTGGATGTCAGCTGATTATCACAGCTGACACCCGGCACAATGTGTCAGGGGCGGTCACGGACCGCCCCCGACACGTGATCCCCTTGTACACTGTGATCAAACACGATCGCGGTGTACCGGGGGTTAAAGGGAGGCATCGGCAGGGAGGAGGCTCCCTCCGTGCTTCCCTGAGCCCCCCACAGCAGCGCAATGTGCAGCTCTGCTGCGGGGGGCTCTTTCCCTACAGGCCCCCAGATCCTAGATGGCGACGGGGGCCTGTAGGTAGCTGACTTCCTCACTGCCTGCAAAGCGCAGGCATGAGGAAGTCTGCAGCAGTGCCTGTGACAGATCGCTGATCTGTCACAGTGATCTGTGATGTGACAGAGATGTCCCACCTGGGACAATATAATAAAGTAAAAAAAAAAAAAAAAAGTGTAAAAATAATTTTAAAAAAATCCCTAAATAAATTAGTAAAAAGAAAAAAAAATATTCCCCAATAAATTCATTTTTTGAAAATAAAAAAAAACAATAAAAGTACACATTTGGTATCGCTGCGTCCGTAACGACCCGCCCTATAAAACGAACCCCTTAAAAAATAAAAAACTAAGCAAAAAATGATTTATCATACCACCGAACAAAAAGTGCAATAACGCGCGATCAAAAAGACGCATATAAATATCCATGGTACCGCTGAAAACGTCAGCTTGTCCCTCAAAAAACGAGCCGCCATACAGCGTCATCCGCAAAAAAATAAGTTATAGCTCACAGAATAAAGCGATGCAAAAATAATTATTTTTTATATAAAATAGTTTTCATTGCATAAAACCGACAAAACATAAAAAAACGACCTAAATGAGGTATCGCTGTAAGGCTGTGTGCACACGATGCAGATTTGCAGCGGATTTTACCTCGCAGAAACGTTGCATAGCCGCATTGTGATGTCCAGTAGCCTTAAAATCAATGAAAAAAAAAAAAACCGCTGTGCAGACGCTGCGGATTTTTCCGCGCGGTTTTCCTGCGGTACAAAGTCCGCAGCATGTTAATACTTTTGTGCGGTTTTCCATCTTTCCTGTCACCAAAACCGCAGTGGAAAACCGAATGAAAAATGGAAGAAATCCGCAGGAAAAATGCAGGTCATTTCACCTGTGGATTTCTTCCATTCTGCGCGGAAAAATCCGCAGGGCCAAAAAGTACGTCTGCACTCAGCCTAACCGTACTGACCCGAAGAATAAAACCGTTTTATCAATTTTACCGCACGCGGAACGGTGTAAACGCACACCCCCAAAAGAAATTCATGAAACGCTGGTTTTTGTTCATTCTGTGTCCCAAAAATCGGAATAAAAAGCGATCAAAAAATGTCACGTGCCTGAAAATGATACCAATAAAAACGTCAACTTGTCGCGCAAAAAATAAGACCTCACATGACTCGGTGGGTCAAAATACATAAAAAGTATAGCTCTCAATATGTGGTGAAGCAAAAACTATTTTTACAATAAAAAGCGTCTTTTAGCGTGTGACAGCTGCCAAACATAAAAACCGCCATAAATGGTAAATCAAACCCCCCGTTATCACCCCCTTAGTTAGGGAAAAATAATAAAATAAAAAAAAGTATTTATTTCCATTTTCCCATTAGGGTTAGGGCTGATATTAGGGTTAGGGGGTGTGTTGGGGTTAGGGTTGGAGTTATAATTGGGGGGTTTCCACTGTTTGGGCACATCAGGTGCTCTCCAAATGCAACATGGCGTCTGATCTCAATTCCAGCCAATTCTGCGTTGAAAAAGTCAAATGGTGCTCCTTCCCCTCCAAGCTCTGCCATGCGCCCAAACAGTGTTTTACCCCCACATATAGGGTATCAGCATACTCAGGACAAATTGCAAAACTACTTTTGGGGTCCAATTTCTCCCGTTACCCTTAGGAAAATAAAAAATTGGGGGCAAAAATATCATTTTTGTGGAAAAAATGATTTTTGTATTTTCACGCCCGGGCGTTATAAACTTCTGTGAAGCCCTTGGGGGTTCAAAGTGCTCACCACACATCTAGATATGTTCCTTGGGGGGTCTAGTTTCCAAAATGGGGTCATTTGTGGGGGGGTTTCCACTGTTTAGGTACATTAGGAGCTCTCCAAAGGCAACATGACACCTGCAGACCATTCCATCAAAGTCTGCATTCCAAAACGTCACTACTTCCCTTCCGAGCCCCGACGTGTGCCCATACAGTAGTTTTCTCCCACATATGGGGTGTCAGCGTACTTAGGACAAATTGGACAACAACGTTTGGGGTCCAATTTCTCCTGTTACCCTTGGGAAAATAAAAGAAATTGGGGACTAAAGATGACGATTGTTGAAAAAATACGATATTTTTATTTTCATGCCCGGTCCTTATAAACTTCTGTGAAGCACTGGGGGGCTCAAAGTGCTCACCACACATCTAGATAAGTTCCTTGGGGGTCTAGTTTCCAAAATAGTGTCAATTGTGGGGGGTTTCCACTGTTTTGGTACATCAGGGGTTTTCCAATCGCGACATGGTGTCCGATAGAGTTGAGCGACTTTTGTTTTTTTATGGTCGAGTTTCGTTTCGTGAAACCCGACTTTTCCAAAAGTCGGGTCGAGCAAGATCGGCCGATTATAGGGAAAAGTCGGGGTCGTCCCGAAACACGAAACCCAATGTAAGTCAATGGGGAATAAAAGTCGGCAGTGAGAGGAGGACAGGAAACACACCTACAGTGCTCATTTGAATGCCAAAAGCATCAATTCTTCTTACTTAAGCTGGTCAACCTTAATTAACTTCATAATACAAGTTACGCACTGAAAAATGGGGGTTATTTGGCTACAGTTGTGGGGGGGTAGGGCTGGCTCCAGGTTTTCATGTGCCCTGGGCGAAAGAGCGCCCCTTTAACACATACCACAACTCATCATGCTCCGATACGGCAGAGAAATAGCGGTATAGTACAATGAAAAATACTTCACTTTTTACATCTCATGACGAGGCCCATCTATTTCTCCATAGAGAATCATTGGTCCCATATAATGTTTGAAACAGTATATGATGAGCTCCACATAATGCTACAGTATATGTTGGTCCCCATGGATGAAGCTCCACTGTCTTATGGGCCCAAATAATGCTCCAAACATAATGGGCCCCATTTCTAATGCTCTAGTGTATAATGGGCCCTGTAAATGCTGCTCCAGTGTCTGATGTCCACCTTTGGAATGTTCCAGTGTATGGTGGGCCCCATCTATCATTCTCCAGAGTATAGTGCTCCCCAAAAATTGCTGTCCCAACATTGAAAACAATGAAATAAGTCTCCTCGCTAGGGAATCCCTGTACTTGTCTGGACTCCTCGTCGTCCCCATCTTCCATCTCACTGCACAGTATTTCAACCTTGCAAGTGCTGTGATCCTGAGCAAGCAGGGGGGGCCCACTCGTTGGCGACGGCACTGGCACAGGGCCCCTGATAGTACGGTGGTGTGTCTGATGGCGGGTGGGCCGAACCTGCACTTTCATCTGCAGCTTCCTCTTTGTCACCGTGTAAGATGGAACTGTATATGGGAAGGGTAACCTGAGTTTCATCAGGGTCAGATTCAGGCCGGGTAGCGTGCGAGGGGAATGTAGTGGTCTGGGTCAATGTACCAGCAGATTCATCGAGCAGTGGCTGGGCATCAGTGCACTTGTGTCGCCCCCAGGAGTACGGTCGCCACAGTGGCATTACCTTCCTCCTAGGGAGTGTGATGTCATGCTTGGGAGCAACGAAGGATCTCTAGCAGGTTAACTGATCGGGCGGCGTTATTCCCATGAGTCATGACCCTCCAAACAGCGTCCATGAAGGCAAAGTGTTTGTTTTACGTGGGCAGTATGGTTGCAAAGCTGAACCTTAAAGGAATGTCCAGAAGGGCACCACCAGGAGTGGAGCCTACGGCGTAATTTGACTCAACACGGGCAACCTCAACCATGCCAGCTACAGAACAGATGCACACATTGCAAGCTTAATTCCGTTAACGAACGAGACTCCGTCATGCCCCGCGGTCTGAGTCCGGCTTACTAGAGGGACACGTGAGGCTCTGGCACATGAGATTGGCCAATAACTGGTGTGTCATGCCCTTACATGTCCGTGGCTGCATGTGCGCTACACTGAAAAGGCCAGCGTTTGTCGCTTACAGGTGCAGATAACCCGCTGAACAACGTTAGTGATGGGGATCACTGATTACAATTATTACTCGCGAACGATGATTTCCCAGTAAGTGCAGGTTAACCGCAGTTCCGGAATTAGGCCTATCCGTCATTCCTGAAAAAAATGAAAAAGTTACGTGTGCAAACCACAGGTGCTGTAGCTTGCATAACAGCTCGCCAGCCGTTCTGACGCCCAGTATGGGTTACACGTGATTGCACAAAGGTGAGAAAGGGTACCGTATCCCCGGATAACGTATAGTGTACACATTCAAAAGATATGTCTATACATCAGGAGGCAGGCTCAGACGGTGTAAGGCCCAGTATGGCTTGCAAGTGATTGCACAAAGGTGAGAAAGGGTGCCGTATCCCCGGATAACATGTATGGATAGCGTACACATTCAAAAGATATGTCTATACATCAGGAGGCAGGCTCAGACGGTGTCAGGCACAGTATGGATTTGACGGCCCAGACTACACAGCGGAGGAGCAGGGAGAGGTAAAGATTGCAAATGCTGGGGCCCTGCCAAGCAAGGGGGGCCCACTCGTGGGCGACGGTACTGGCACTGGGCCCCTCATAGTACGGCGGTGTGTCTGACGGCGGGTGTGCACCACCACCGTCAGAGACACTTGATTGCACTATGAAGGACCCTGTGCCAGTGCCCGCGCCCAAGAGTCGACCTACCCACCTGTCCAGGGCAACGGCACTCGCACGGTGTCGTGCGCTAGGTGGTGACCCCGGCCATGGGGGGGGGGGGAGGTAGCACAGTTAGGGAGTTTTTGAAAGTGGCACATGCTGATGTTGGACATTCACCTGATGCAAAAGGCAAAATAGGTCAAGTCCCAGGAAGAGGTGGACCAAAGCAAGCCATTTTTCTGTCACCCTATGTGTCATCAGGGGAAGGTGGGACAAAATCCTTGGAAACCCATGCATGGTTCATTTTAATGAAGGTTAGATCATCCACATTTTGGGTTGACAGACGGGTCCTTTTTTCTGTCAGGATTGATCCAGCTGCAATGAAGACTCTTTCCGATAGCACACTTGCAGCTGGGCAAGCGAGCTCCTGTAAGGCATATTGTGCCAATTCAGGCCAGGTGTCCAGTTTAGCAGCCCAATAGTCAAAGGGGAATGACCTGTGTGGGAGAACATCGATATGGGAGGAAAAGTAGTTTGTAACCATAGTTGACAACTGCTGTCTCCTGTCACTTTCCATCGATGCAGTATTACCAGTTGTGTGAGCGGTACTTGAAAAATCAGTCCACAACATTGTCATGAAACCCCTGTCTCCAACGCCACTTCTGCTGTGTGCACCATGAACACCTCTGCCAAGCTGCCCCCGGCCCGTACAGCTCGTGTGAGAACCATCACCGCTGCTGTGTGCTGGGATTGCCTCAAGCAACCGATTTACCAGAGTTGCTTGTTTATTAGCCAATATTAGGTCAAGGTTCTCCTGTGGCATGATGTTTTGTAATTTGCCTTTATAGCGTGGATCCAGGATGCTGGCCAACCAGTAGTCGTCATCGTTCATCATTTTGGCAATGCGGGGGTCCCTTTTTAGGATCCGCAAGGCATAATCTGACATGTGGGCCAATGTTCCCGGTGTCAATGATGCACTGCGAGTGCTGGTTGGAGGAGCTCTTTCTGGCAAATCCACATCCCTCCAGTCACGCACAAACCCTGTACCAGACCTTGCCACGCCAACATTTTCACTTGCCCCACGAGATGCATCCTCCTCCCCTAAGTAATCATCCCCATCATCATCCTCCTCCTCCTCTTCTTCCTCCAACTCGTCCAGGAGAGGTCCCTGAGCAGACAATGGCTGAATGTCATCAAGGATTCCCTCCACCTCTTCCTCCTCGTCAACATTGGCTGCAGACGCCTGCTCCTTAAGGTGCGTCAAAGTTTGCATGAGCAGACGCATAAGTGGGATGCTCATGCTTAGGATGGTGTCGTCTGCGCTTACCAGCCGTGTGCATTCCTCAAAACACTGAAGGACTTTACAGAGGTCTTTCAGCTTCGACCACTGCACACCTGTCAACTCCATGTCTGCTCTCAAAGTGCCTGGCCGTGTATCCTCCCACAAATGCATTATGGCCTGCCTCTGCTCGCACAGCCGCTCCACCATGTGCAGGGTGGAGTTCCACCTTGTTGCAATGTCGATAATGAGGCGGTGGTTGGGAAGGTGGAGCAATCGCTGCAGCTTCTGCATACAAACGGAGTGTACAGGCGACCGGCGGATGTGCGCGCACAGTCTTCGCACCTTATGGAGCAGGGCTGTTAACTCCGGATAATTTTTGAGGAAGCACTGCACCACCAGGTTCAAGGTGTGAGCCAAGCAAGGTATGTGGCTGAGTTTTTAAAGGGCTATGGCTGCCACAAAATTACGCCCGTTATCACTAACTACCTTGCCTGCCTCAAGATGTACACTGCCCAGCCATGACTCAGTTTGTCGCTTCAAGTACTCGGCCAGCACCTCGGCGGTGTGTCTGTCGCCCAAACACATCATCTGCAACACAGCCTGCTGACGCTTTCCACTAGCTGCTCGATAGGGGGACACCTCGTGTGCAACAGTGGCAGCTGCAGATGGAGTGCTCGTACGACTGCGCTCTGTGGACGAGCTTTCGCTTCTGGAGGAGGAGGAGGAGGGTGGAACGCCTACAGCCAACTGTTTCCTATACCGTGGGCTAGGCAGCACTGTCCCACCACCGCTGTCCCCTGTGGACCCTGCATCCACCACATTAACCCAGTGCGCAGTGATGGACACGTAACGGCCCTGGCCATGCCGACTGGACCATGCATCAGTTGTGAGGTGCACCTTTCCACTCACTGACTGCTTGAGTGCATGGACAATACGGTCTTTCACATGATGGTGGAGGGCTGGGATGGCTTTGCGAGAGAAGAAGTGGCGACTGGGTAGGTCATAGCGTGGTACTGCATAGGCCATGAGTTCGCGGAAAGCTGCGCTTTCCACCAACCGATAGGGCATCATCTCAAACGAGATTAGTTTGGCAATGTGGGCGTTCAAACCCAGTGTACGCGGATGAGAGACTGAGTACTTTCTTGACCTACTCATAGTGTCTGGGAGGGTGAGCTGGACTTGAGAGCTGCATATGGTGGAAGTAGCGGTGGACAGGGCGGACTGAGAGAGGGTTGATGATGGTGATGGAGTTGGTGTTCTTTCTGATGGCCTAGATTCAGTATTTCGTTGATATAACAGTGGGATTCCCTGACTGCTGTGGCCTTGCAACGACACCTCAACATTTGCTGCTGTGCTAACCGGTGGGCTTACAGTGGGGGAAACAATGTAGCGTTGCTGACTACCTTCTTTGTGATCAGTTGCACATGTGGCACTTGAGGTTTGGTGTTGTGTCCACGCTTTCAAGTGCATGCTGGTTAAATGTCTAAGCATGCAACTGGTATTCAAATTTTTCAGATTTTTCCCTCGGCTAAAGGTCTTTGCGCACTTCTTACAGATAACCTTGGCCTGATCATGAGGATTTTGTTCAAAAAAGTGCCACACTGCACTCTTCCTACTTTGGCAGACATTTTGCAGCCTAGAACGCTGTGATGTTTTGACCCTCTGGACAAGCTGTCCAGCAACTCTTTTGATTTTTGGAACCTGTTTTTGGAGTGCTCCGGGCCTGCCAGATAACAGCTGTTGCGATCTTGATGTCTGCTGTGGATGCTCCTCATCTGAGCTATTGGAAGCAGCACCCTCTTCCCCCAATGTATGCCAATCTGGGTCAACAACTGGGTCATCCATCACCTCCTCTTCAATGTCATGTGCACCTTCCTCTGTGTCACCGTGTATGGTGGTATAGTGTGCGGGAAGGGGCACCTGAGTCTCATCAGGGTCAGAATCTGGCTCTGTACACTGCGAGGACAATGTAGTGCTTTGAGTGAATGTACCAGCAGAATCATCTATCAGCGGCTGTGCATCAGTGCACTCCATGTCAGATTCATCTTGGCCTGGGTAATTCACCATTTCACTTGATAATCCAGGCATGGTATGTGAAAATAGCTCCATGGAGTAATCAGTAGTATGGCCTGCGTCATCCTTCAATCTTGGTTGTGGTGAAGGACACAAGGAAAGGTGTGGTTCATGAACATAAGCCTCCAATGACGACTCGGTGCTTTTACTTTTTACAACTTCAGAAGACGAAGCGATAGAGCTGGAGGCTGAGTCAGCAATGTAAGACAAAACTTTTTCCTGATGCTCTGGCGTTAAAAGCGGTTTGCCAACTCCTAGAAAACTAAGCCTTCGAAGCCTTATGGAGCCAGACGATGACGCAGGCTCAACACCTCCTGCATTCGGTCCTATTTTGCTTTTGCCACTACCATCAGATCCACCACCAACACCATCATTACCAGCTGCCAACCCCCGCCCAATTCCACGGCCTCTTCCACCAGCCTTCCTCATTTTTGGTAGAAATGTAGACAAAATCCTACAAACTATATAGTAATGTAAAACAAGGTACAAGGTGTCTATAGGACAGGGGAGATTTAGATTTTCTGCAGACACTTGTGGACACTGGACACTTGGATTGTGTGAGGCCCTCTGAATATCACAGCGCCATGTCACAGGCTCGATGGCACAGGTGTGAAAAAAGTGACTACAGGATAAGGGAGATTTTGAATTTCTGGGAGATTTTGAATTTCTGCTGACACTTGTGGACACTGGACACTTTTGGATTGTGTGAGGCCCACTGAATATCAGAGCGCTATGTCACAGGCTCGATGGCACAGGTGTGAAAAAAGTGAACTGTAGAATTGGGCAGAATAGGAATCTCCCTAGAGTGTAGGTCTGTAAGAACGAAACAAGTCCTCCACTTATCCTTCCACAGTGACACACAGCTTCACTGTGGCTGTGATAACAGCCGTTACACGGTACTGTGTGAGGAGCGTACACCGCTGTATGGTGTGAATAAATGCATGCTCAGTACCTTAGCAGGACAAAAAAAAAATTGGGATTGCTTTTAAAAAAGCAGTTTGCAGAGCAGTGGGGAAACAGCAATGCAGCTGTCAGGAAGCCTTAGAAGGCAGCCTAACAACCAACACTGCTGATCCACCACAATATAGCCTCCCCTTGCACTGCACACACAGTGACTGGTGTGTTGCACAGGCAAAATCGCTAGCAGCAGAAGCAGTTTTTTTGTCTTCCCTGCCTAACGCTCTCCCTACAGAATCAGCAACCTCTCCCTGTGCTAAGATCGGCAGAAGTAAGATGGCGGTCGGCGTGCACGCCCTTTTATAACCCCTGTGACGCCTACCAAAGCAAGCCAATCACTTGCATGCCCTTCTGAAAGATGGTGGCGACCCCTGCCTATGTCATCACGTTGCCCACAGTGTCCGTGGATCCTGATTGGCTGAAAAAGAGCGCTAAACAAACTTTTGAAACGCGACTTTGGCGCGTAAGTCGCCGACCTCGTGGCCGACCTCATCCTAGGGTCGGGTTTCGTTTCATGAAACCCGACTTTGCCAAAAGTCGGCGACTATTGAAATTGTTCGACCCGTTTCGCTCAACTCTAGTGTCCGATCTCAATTCCAGCCAAAATCGTCAAATGGCGCTGCTTCCCTTCCGAGCTCTGCCATGCACCCAAATAGTCATTTACACCCACATATGGGCTATCAGCGTACTCAGGACAAATTGCACAATAACTTTTAGGGTCCTGTTACCCTTGGAAAAATAGAAATTGGGGGTGAAGATAATTTTTTAATTGTACCGCTGTATGTTATAAACTTCTGTGACGCCCTTGTGGGTTCAAAGTTCTCACCACATATCTAGATAAGTTCCTTGGGGGGGTCTAGTTTCCAAAATGGGGTTACTTGTAGGGAGTTTCCACTGTTTAGGTACATCAGGGGCTCTCCAAACGCGACATGGCGTCCGATCTGAATTCCAGCCAATTTTGCATTGAAAAAGTCAAACGGCGCTCCTTCCCTTCTGAGCTCTGCCATGCGCCGAAACAGTGGTTCCCCCCCACATATCAGGACAAATTGCACAATAACTTTTGCAGTCCAATTTCTCCTGTTACCCTTGATAAAATAAAAAAAATTGAACCTGAAGTATTTTTTTTGTGAAAAAAAAGTTAAATGTTCATTTTTTTTTTTTTTAATATTCAAAAAATTCCTGTGAAGCGCCTGAAGGGTTAATAAACTTCTTGAATGTGGTTTTGAGCACCTTAACGGGTGCAGTTTTTATGTTCCAATAATCTTTATTAAAGTTTCAAAATTTTTGAGGGAAGGGGGGGGGGGGGGATACAAAAAAAAAAAAAAAAAAGGGATAGGGAAGGGAAAAGATTACCCTGTGAAGACAGGGAAATCCCCCGAGTGGGGGAGTAGACAGGCAATATACATTACACATCAGAGACCACATAGTCTTATGTATCAACCTTTCAAAAATACAAAGATTCTTTAAATTATCATCAGAATTAACTAACAGTAAGAAATATACCAGTACATAAAAATATGCAGCAACATTCGCTTATCTGTGTAAGCGAAGAAATGCTACAAATTCAACATAGCCAACCTGTTGCTTAATTTCTCAACAATAAGTAGTGATGTAGACATCTTCGTATTAATACCTGAAAACAAAAACAATTATTCTTGTTCGCCTCCAATGTGTCAATTAGTGAACATTCTATATATAAGGTAGATTATAAGATGTATAGTAACCTGCCCCGTCCGGGTCACCTAGTGGTGGCCCTAAGACCGATTGGGGGGAAAGTCCGGTTCAATTCCAGAATGTTATAAACGTGGAATACAATAAGTAAGTAGACTATAAAGATACAATTCTTTCAATCAGGATGATAGTCCGTATTTAAAGAAGAGATTTCCTGTGGAATCCTGGAAAGTGCAATTCCGACGCTTTCTAAGAAGTCAGTCCCTTCATCTGGAGAGGAAATAGGGATTAACTTTGTTGCAAATTTCACAAGGAGAGTCGAAGATTGAGTCCAATAATATGGTATCCCGGCGCGCAAAAGTTCCCGTGTAGTAGAGGAGAATGTTTTCCTTTTTTGCAGGGTGTTTTTTGATAAGTCCTTGAAGAAAGATAAATGACTGTAGGGGGAAGACTCGAATTTTGATTCTTTAGACATTCTAAGGAGCGCATTCCTTATCCAGTTTGGACAAAACGAGACAATAACATCCCTTGCTAAGTCTTGCGGAAGTGTAGGTGGTCTGCGTATGCGAAATGTTTTTTCAATCAGATAGTTCTCATTAGTGTTGGGAAACAAATAGGTGACCATTGAAGATATATAGCTCTTTAACTGGGAGGTCTGAACAGATTCAGGGATCCCACGTATCTTAACATTATTTTTCCTTTTAAAATCCTCATAGTTGGCCAGAGTGGAGTTAAAAGAAGCAATGTCCCTCTTAATTTTATTCAATGAGTCTGAAACCATGGACAGCGTTTGTGAGATGCCGAATTGTAATATATCACTATCGATTTTAGCAGAATCAGTTATCTTTATATCATCAGAATAAGACCCAGAGACCCTTGAATAATTTTAAAAAGTCGAATGGGTTGAATAAACTGAACGGGTATCATCTGTTAGTATTGTTGAAGTATCTTTAAAAAGCTTTTTGATAAAAATTTCAGAAGCTTCATGTTTATCCGTCTGGTTAACATCAGACAGCTGGATTTTGCGACCATGCGATAGATCCAGATCGCTCCTTCTAGAGCTTTCAACTGAATTTATAAGGGCTATAAACATTTTTGCCATGAACCCCTCTGTAGGGTAATTATCAGATGCTGGTATTTCATCTATAGATAATGGGTTAGAGAAACACTGCTTATGGTTTATATCATGATTCAACTCAGTCTTGCCAGCTTGAAATAAAATTTTTTCAGTAAGCTCAGAATTTATTCGCGAAGCCGAATATTTTGAAGACGAAGATATAGAATGAATCTCATCTGAATTGTTGCTGAAGGAGTCACTTTCACTATTTTCACATGATCCCCTATCAGGGCCGGACTGTGACTAAAATTCAGCCCTGGCATTTGAAGTTACACAGGCCCACTAGTCACATGGTGACTATATAATATCTTTGTACACTTGTAGTTTACAAGAAGTGAGAGGAGATTAACACGACTATATAACATGTAGTCACAGCTGTGCCCAGTATTTCAGCTCAGTCCTATTTATTGCTTTTAGGTACAGTACTCCTCCCAAATCTCTGTCCCCTTTTGTATGCATGATTACAGAATTCCTGGCAGAACTGCTATCCATTGGGCAACTAGACCCCCTGGTCATAGCTGCCCCTATCACTCCCAACTTTTGAAGAAGGGAAAGATGGACAAAGACTGGGGCGCGCACAGCGCGCCGCTGCAAATTTTGGCCACACCCATTTCACAACTAGTCACACCCATGTCCACACCTAATCGCACCCATTTAGCACTGCTGATCACACTGACTGGTACTGAGGGCACAGTGGCTGGCATTATGGGCACACTGACTGGCACTAAGGAAGAGAGAAAACAGAGAGAGAGAAAAAAGAAAACAGAGAGAACGAGAAAGAAAGGGGAAAGAAAGAAAGAACAGTGAGAGACAAAGAACAGAGAGAGACAGAGAAAGAACAGAGAGAAAGAAAGAAGTAAAGAAAAGAAAGAAAGAACAGAGAGAAAGAGAGGAAAGAGAAAGAAAGAGGGGAAGAAAGAACAGAGAGAGAAAATGAGGGAAAGACAGAACAGAGAGAGAAAGAAAATGAGGGAAAGACAGAACAGAGAATGAAAGAACAGAGAAAGAGAGAAAGAAATAAAGAAAGATTCTACAAAGATACTATAGCAGCCCGGCTCCCATTGTAGTGCCCACCTGAGCCTCCCGATGCAGGACCTATCCATGATCCGCTCACATGGCAGGCATCGGCGATCCTGCTGTCTGCGCTGTCGAGGAGGACACACGGTGATGGATCTGAAGCATTCTTAGTTCCGTCACAATCTCCTCAAGAAATTATCTAATTTCCGGTCAGCTTCCAGCACATCACTCCTCGGGGCTCCGCCGTGTACTCCTGTGTCCATGGGAAAAGCCCGCTTTGTATGCTTTGTACACACTTGGCTCCGCTCCGTACATCCCGTACACATATGGCTCCACTCCGTACACACACGGCTCCGCTCCGTACACCTCGTACACACACGGCTCCGCTCCGTACACCTCGTACACGCGGCTCCGCTCCGTACACCTCGTACACGCGCGGCTCCGCTCCGTACACCTCGTACACGCGCGGCTCCGCTCCGTACACCTCGTACACGCGCGGCTCCGCTCCGTACACCTCGTACACGCGCGGCTCCGCTCCGTACACCTCGTACACGCGCGGCTCCGCTCCGTACACCTCGTACACGCGCGGCTCCGCTCCGTACACCTCGTACACGCGCGGCTCCGCTCCGTACACCTCGTACACGCGCGGCTCCTCTCCGTACACCTCGTACACGCGCGGCTCCTCTCCGTACACCTCGTACACGCGCGGCTCCTCTCCGTACACCTCGTACACGCGCGGCTCCTCTCCGTACACCTCGTACACGCGCGGCTCCTCTCCGTACACCTCGTACACGCGCGGCTCCTCTCCGTACACCTCGTACACGCGCGGCTCCTCTCCGTACACCTCGTACACGCGCGGCTTCTCTCCGTACACCTCGTAAAATACAGTGACGCTGTACACCATTTTCAAACGTAATAGCAATTACAATTTAATTTGTCAGCAATTTAAAAGCTTTGTTCATAATGCATTGGCAAAGATGGTGCACAGTCACTATTTTAATTAAAATCTAATAAACAGTGGATTTAAATTAATTGAAAACTAGACTACCGTACCGTATATACTCGTGTATAAGGCGACCCCCCCCCCCCCCCCCCAAAAAAAAAAAAAATTTGCCACAAAAAACTGGGAAAACTTATTGACTCGCGTATAAGCCTAGGGTGGAAAATGCAGCAGCTACTGGTAAATTTCAAAAATAAAAATAGATACCAATAAAAGTAAAATTAATTGAGACATCAGTAGGTTAAATCATTTTGAATATCCATATTGAATCAGGAGCCCCATATAATGCTTCATACCGTTCATGATGGGCCCCATAAGATGCTCCATACAAAATACACCCCATATAATGCTGCACAAAGGTTAATAATGCCCCCATAAGATACTCCATAGAATGTGATGCCCCAAAGATTATGCCCCCCATATGCTGCCCCATAGACTATGCTGCCCCATAGACTATGCTGCCCCATAGACTATGCCCCCATATGCTGCTCCATAGAATATGCTGCTCCATAGAATATGCTGCCCCCATATGCTGCTTCTGCGGAAAAAAAAAAAAAAGCCATATTCCCCTACCCTGCTCAGGACCCGGCACCTGAGATATTCACCTGTCCCCCGGTCCATCGCTGCTCACTGCTGTCTGCCACGTCGTCTCTGTGACGTTCAGGCAGCAGAGGGCACGGCACACACTAACCATGTCACTGCGCCCTCTGCTGGCTAAATGTCACAGACAGGGGTCGCAGCAGAGCGGTGAACAGCAATGGACCGGGGGACAGGTGAATATCGCTATACTTACCCCCTACCCCCTTCTGGCGCTGTCTCTGCAGCCCTGTTTCTCCACGGTCTCCCTTCCTGCCTTCAGCAGTCATGTGATACTGCTCATTACACTCATGAATATGCGCATATTCATGAGTTTAATGAGCGGTGCCACATGACTGCTGAAGGCAGGAAGGGAGTCCATGGAGAAGGGGGGAGCTGCAGAAACCGCAGCAGGGGGGGTAAGTATGATCTGTGACACCCCTGCTCTCCCTCCCCCGCCGACCACCAGGTATATGACTTGTGTATAAGCAGAGAGGGGGACTTTCAGCCTAAAAAAATGGGCTGAAAATCTCGGCTTATGCACGAGTGTATACGGTAACTTTTTTTCTTATCTTTGAAATCTGCATGAACTATCCAAATGGTACCAAAATTTTTTATTCATTATTGTATCTGTAGTTAATAAAATTACTAACTAAAGAGGACCTATAACATGGTCAAAGGTTGTCAGTTTTTACACTTACCGTATATACCGTAATCATATATAAGCCGAGACACCTAATTTTGCCTTGGAAAAACTAGGAAAGGGTATTGACTCAAGTATAAGCCGGGTATGCATTGTCCCCTAATCCCCATCCTTGTCTGTATGGCTCCTTAGCCCCATCCTTGCCTGCGTGGCTCCTTAGCCCCATCCTTGCCTGCGTGGCTCCTTAGCCCCATCCTTGCCTGCGTGGCTCCTTAGCCCCATCCTTGTCTGCGTGGCTCCTTAGCCCCATCCTTGTCTGCGTGGCTCCTTAGCCCCATCCTTGTCTGCGTGGCTCCTTAGCCCCATCCTTGTCTGCACAGCTCCTGTGAAGGGCGAGGGAGACTCCATTTTAGGTTTATTATTTCAGGCCCAATATATTATCCCGAGATCTCCTTCTGCCCCTGGAATTGTGGCCCTACCCTTGTGAAAAGTACACAGATTTCCAAAAGAACAGGACTTTGCCATATATCCAACCAATTAGAGGAAATGTATTAACTAATGTGAGAAGCAGGGCTGTGGAGTCGGAGTCTGTGCTCATTTTGGTGGAGTTGGAGTCTGTATAAAATGGACCGACTCCGACTCCTAAAATATATAATAAATTGGGTACAGTAGTTCAATGCAGAATGTGCTGAATATTTTTTCATAGGAATTTGGGAAAGTTATGAAATGCCCTATAAATGGCTGTTCTATTCCTGATCTAAGGCTACATTCACACACAGCATTTTTGCTGCGTTTTTTGTGGATACGTTTTTCAGCTGCAAAAGCCGATCAGATGTTTAAAAAACCGCATCAACTGAAAGGTTTTTGAGCTCATAGATAATGTTTTCAATATCAAAAGCAGATTAGAAATCTGCTCTATCTATCCATATCTGTCTCCATATCTTATCTGTACCAAAAAGAATGAAAGCTGGGTAGCACACAGACTAACACTTCCTGCCAGGCAAAGGAGGAGGAAAGAGCGTCTCAAACATCATTAACAAGATATTTTGTAAGTGACAAAGTTACTGTAACAATGACAGCAGATATGTCTAAAAGACAGCTCATCCAGCTTGTTGTGAAGGACGGTGTACCATTAACATTATTTGCACGACCAGCTTTTACAGCTCTTAATGGAGAAATGGCCCGCAAACTTGGTGTTTCTCTGGAAAGAGAAAGTATTAGAAAATTAGTGATTGAAGAAGCCCTTAAACAAAAGGAAGATCTTAAAAAGACTCCCAATAGACGCTTCATGTTTCTTAAAATGGATGCCTGCACACGTCACAGAGTGAACTATTTTGCCATCAATGTTCGATATGTTTGTGACAACAAAAATTGTTACCAACACGCTGGCAGTAAAAGATACTAAAGCTCGTCACAGCAGCCAGTTTCTCCAGGCCTTAGTGGAAAAAGTTCTGCAAGATTACGAACTCCAAAAAGAACAGGTTCTTGCTATTGTAACGGACAATGCTTCAAGCGTAAGTAGAATTACACTGATGAATGAGAGTAATGAACAACAGCTAGAGGAACATTTAGGATTCAGTATGTTTGAGATGGAAGGCCACAGTGCTGTTCATGTAACTGAGGAACAAACAGATATTACTACAGAAGAACAGCAAAATTATACTGTAGAAATAGATGATCTTGTTGAAGCTGCTTCCAAACACTTTCCTATTCATCACATGTGCTGTGTTGTGCACACGCTGCAGCTGGCAATAAGAGAGAGTCTGCAAGAGGGACATGCTGGAAATCTGACCGCAAAAGTGATGAAATTGGTTATTGCCACCAGAACCTCTAAAATTAATTCCATCTTGAAGAGACGTGCTGGAAAAGGGCAATTGTTGATCAAGCCACTGGGTGGGGCAGCACTTAATTAATGATTGAGCGATTGCTTGAACTAAAACCGTTTCTTATAGATATGGCGAACCCTCAGGTAACCCTAAATGAAGGTCGATGGACACAGGTGGCTGAACTGAAGGAATTGCTTAATCACCCATTTACTGTGACTAAAAAATTACAAGCTGAGGATTTAACTCCTGGCATTTTCATGAGGGAGCGGAAGAACTTGCTATTTTGCTGTTTAATCGCAGATGGCATTTCTGCTTCAGTGAAACGGAGAGAGACACAGCTATTGGAAAATAAATTTTTTCTGGCAGCTGTTTATGTGGACCCAAGTCTTCGTATATTGCTTGATGATCAACAGCTTACTAAAGGAAAAGAAGCTCTGACTGAGGTAGCAGTTAGGAAGAGTGGCCTACAGGAGGACTGCCAGGCGCAAGAGGACTCGGGTCCTGACAGTGCTACTGCTGCCGTATCTTTATCCTCATCAGATGAGGAGTTTGACTTTGACAAGTATTTGTATGGCATGGAGCAGGCAAAGCGTTGCCGCAAGGAAAAAGATTTCACTCTGTCTCCTATAGCAAGCAGATTGACCATATTTCAGCAAAATGTTTCACTTGTTCTCAAAGAAATAGAAAAATTCAACCGTTCAGCAAAACTGACTGTGCATGAGGCAATTCCTTTATACCCGGAAATTGTTAGAGATGTTGCCCATGTGGTTACGGCTTTGCCTCCAACCCAAGTTACTGTAGAGAGGTTGTTCTCTAGCCTTAAAATTATTAGGTCAGATTTGAGGTCATTATGAAGGAGGATCTGATGGAGGCAATTTTATTTCTTAGAACAAATTCATAGACTGCACAAATGTTATTTAGTATGTTTTTGTTGAACTGTTTTTTGCCGCTTATAGTTTATTACATAGTGTTGTGTGTGTGTGTATATATTATATATTCGATATTACATAGTGTATTACATGTTTACAATTTATTAGTTTTTTGTGTTCTAAAGTTGTATTCCAATAAATATGTTCTATCTAAATATCTTGATTATTATATCATAAAAATGATTTAATGTCTGATGTTCACATTGTACTAGAATAAATTTTTCACTTAAATATAAGCAATATATGTCGGAGTCGGTGTAAGGGAAATTGAGGAGTCGGAGTCGCAGGTTTGGCTTACCGACTCCACAGCCCTGGTGAGAAGGAAGAGAGCTGGGACCCCCTGCTATCAATGGAAGCGTAGACACTTGGACACCGACACCTAGAGATGAATTATGAGAGTACCATGCACCTCAGGGTTAAGTCCAATATACCACCAGAATCCAGGGAGCCCTCCTCACACACTCCTGTCTTATCTTTCTCTAGCTGTTCCATATGCCAAGCTATCGAGACTTGCTCTCCAGAACCACTTAGCCGACCCAAGTTTGGACTCTCCATATCGGTCCAGCCCCTGTGAACCCGTTGAGATGTCAGTCATCCTGTTTGGACCTCCCCCTAGGAAGTATAACCCATTCTAGATATTGGGAATCATTTCAGCTAGGAGGTCAAGGAAGGAGATTTCAGTCCAATCCAGAGAGGTGGGAGCAAATATGGGAGGGGGCGCACTAAGGGTCAAAAGCTGGCTACACACATTTAGCCATTTTCACTGTTCTGCCACGGAAGCAGTGTCACGTCATGCGTGAAGACGGACTAGAAACTAAGAAGGTACCTATGGAAACGAGAGCTTCCCTTCATCCACAAACTATAAGAAAGCGTAACGTGACAGATACAGCTAACTGCAATCCCATACCTGTACCTTTCTGCAATTAAAATATCAATTTTGGGCTGCTCTTTTATCTGGAAACCTGATTTCTTACGTCTGTGACTCCGGCTAGTACTCATACGCTACATAGGGTTCAGTACATGACAGGGCAGCCTCTCTGGCGACTACTTATCCTAGGTGCAAATACCAAAAAGAGCAAAAAAGGACAAAGATCAAATGTTTGAAAAAATATATAAAATTCCAAATTATATTATTTCATATAAAACTACACATAACACAATAAGAATACCAAAGTGGTGAGGACCAATAATCTAAGAAGCACACAGGGGATATACCCACAACGGATACGGATAAATGCAAAAGTATATATCAATTGATCAAATATATGAATACCTAAACTGCCATAATAATCATGCAAAGGGATATATAGCACTAATAAAGCGTCATCTATCTGAATACACAGATGACCATGGCATTAGGCATAATAGCATAAAATTCCACTAATAAATAATTGCCACAGTATCCCTGATTAAATCCTGCACCCATAGCTGCTGACCTGAGGGTAAGGGGGGCGCCAGAGAGCTGTGACTGTAAGTTCCGTTACAGATTGGTGGCGGTGGGATATCCGTATCCTCCCCGGCTCTCGTTTTTCCTTACAGCTCCTTATTCCCATCCTTGTCTGCATGGTTTCTCAGTTCCTCATCCCCATTCTTGTATGTATCCCCTCCATGAGAACAGCATTAACAAAATAATCCTGCCTCCCTGCACGCCCTCGCAGCTTTTCATTCTGGTGTCATCAGGTCCTGCACCCGAGCGATCATGTGTCCCCGCTAATTAAGGTAATGAATATTCACCTCTCTCCACACCCATAGGCGTGGAGAGAGGTGAATATTCATTACCTTAATGAGCGGGCACCCGTGATAGCTCGGCAGCTATGAGCGGGCACCCGTGATCGCTCGGCAGCTGCTTTGCAGCCGGTGACTGCTGCTGACACTGCGCTCGAGTTATAAGATAAATGAATGTTCATTGCAAGTGCAGTGAATATTTTCTTTTTAGCAGCGGGGACAGGCTTTAGCCGCAGCAGCCGGGTTCTGCCTCCTGTCACCCACTGCTCAGCCGCTTCCCCTCCCTCACTGTCTTCTGGGACAATGACTTGTATATAAGCCGAGGGGGGCACATTTTCAGCACAAAAAAATGTGCTGAAAAACTCCGCTTATACACGAGTATTTAGGGTACTCAGGGGGGGAGCAGCAGCAATATAGTATTGTTTTTTTATTTATTTTTTTTATAAATCCTCCAAACGATTCCAGAGATACGGGCCTCCTTATACTCCGTAACTAAACGGAAAAATATGAACTAAAGAATAAGTTGGTATGTATGCAAAATAGGAGCGTGTTCACACTGGTCATCAAATACACAAAACCCAAGACAGAATCAAAATGAAAAAACACCCTGCTGTAGGTAAATATTTTTTCTTACAAGGAAAATCATTGACATGTGAATGAACTCGAAGTCTAAGGGTGTGAGATGCTGCGGAATCCGCTGCGGATTAATCCGCATGGATTTTGCAAAAAACGCAGATAAACCGCAGGTCAAAAGACCTGCGGATTATCTGCGGTTTTGCCTGCGGTTTGGTCCTGCGGATTCACCATCTCCACAATGGTGGAGATAGGAACCCGCTGCGGATTCTGCAGAAAGAATTGACATGTCAATTCTTTCTGCGGTTTCAAAACCGCAGCAAATCCGTGCGGATTTTTCCGCAACGTCTACACAGCGGTTTTTTTTTTTTACCATTCATTTGAATGGTACTGTACACCGCAGCTAAAACTGCTGCAGGTCCGCAGTGGCCAAAACCGCTGCGGAATCTGCAGCGTGTGCACATACCCTAAGGGTATGTGCACACATTCAGGAATCGGCGCTTTGTACACAGCACATGTCCACTGTGTGCAAAGTGCTGACTGTTTTTGAATGCAGATGATTCTGCATGTGTTAACTGAACAGTGCGGAATCACCGCGTCCAATACATTGTACAGGTGAGATCTATCTTGCGGAGACTGAGCGTCTCCAAGATAAATAGACATCCTGCGGTCTGGAAAGATGCGCCGCATGTCCGTCTCCGCACATGATCCGCGTGGGCATGGGATTTCTTGAAATCCCATTCACTAAGCTGTAACATCTGGATGCTGCAGGTTGGAAGCTGCACATGTACGCAGCATCCATTGATCATGGGCACATACCCTAAGACGTTGGCTAGTAAGTGTAATTCTAGGGGCAAGGAACTTGGAGTAGTGACTCTACTTCAGGAGGAAAATAAAACAAAATGGTGGAGTGGTGCTTTTAGGGCAGGTATAAGACAACTTGTGCATGCTGTATTTCACCACTGATGAAGCTATGATGCATGTGGTGTCTCCTCCATTACAGGGACCCTCGCTTACATTGGCTCTATGTGGTGTCTTAAATGCAGTTTGGCATTGAATTGTATATTCATATTTACTATATGCTCTCGTTGTCCATATGCACATTACGTTTATTTTTGCAGCCCCATCCTAAATGAAGAGGAGGTGCACATTTTCTGCCTACGCGTCTGTGGTGGGCCACTGGGGAGGTGCCAGATGTTGCAGAAGGGCTAGCTGGGGCATGTAGTCCCACTGTCAGCAGATAATGATGTCAGGGTAGCTGAAGTGGGTGCTGAACCCCTCGACACTTCCCTCATGTCCACAATTGTCAATAGCGGGAGGTGGCACTTGTATCGGATGGTATAGGACCCCCCTCCTGTAGCGATGGTGTCTGGGTGCAGGGTTTGGAGCGCCCGTGGTGTGTGTGCAGTCTCACACAGCCAGATATGCAGGTGAACTTGTAAACAGAGCAATTTTACTTAAAGATGTAACAGGGTACCGTCTCTCTTAAAGGCAGTTCACAGTACTCTGTGCATATGGAAGTCATGGTTCTCTCCTCATGAGACAAGCGGCTATGGCCCCTCAGGGCGGCTGGAGTCGAGGTCTCTTCACTTGCTATTGGAGGAAATGCTATGTGCGGTCCCAGAACTATTACACTGCTGGAGGAGCCTTCACAGATTGGCTCTGTGGAAACACACTAAAGTGTGGAAGTGCTCACCGTTTTGGGCCTACCATTCCCTTTCACAGGGGGTAGGTTGAACAAAGTCAGTGGCGTGGCAGCTATGCGGATCTGGTCCTGGCTAGACGCATATCCAGCAAGAGAGCACATGTGCAGCTATAGCTCTCCTGACCAGATGAGGCTTCACTCCTTTGTGGAAGAGATTATGTGGAGAAAAATGTCCCCCCAGCATGGACTAGCATGGAAACCAAGCTGGGAGCAGCAGCGCCTGCTTCCCCTACCTTCCTCCGGCAGCTTGAATTGCCCAGAACTGGAAGTTACCTCAGGAAGTGTGCAGCTGAGCTGGGGGACTCCTCCCTGCCCTTTCTATGGGAACTTGTTGTGAGGAGAATAATCACTTCCTTCACATACACAGTGGCCAGTAGATGGCAGCAAAGCACATTTATGAATTGTTGGTATACACTGGGCACTGTGAGTTAGGAGATGTAGTACATTGTAGACTAATTCTGACACACGACCACGGTCTCATTCAGCAGCAGTAGAACTGGTACTGGGACACCACACTTACTTCATTCATTGTCTGTGGGTCTGTCAGGGGGTAGCTGAGCGCTGCACTTTGCCTTCTCTGTTAGTCCCAAAGATCCATATGATGTACACAATTTTTTCTTTTTGGTCTTTTCTTGTGAATGCCTGCTTTCATCTGTTAAACTGGTTAATGGCTGGAGAAATGCATGCTGGGAGTGGGTGTACGGGCCCTATAGTGCTGTTAGAATGTTGATTTAATAGAAATGTCCTTGTCAGACCAGAGTGGCTGGCAAGATGGAGAGCATGTGACTGTGTACAGTTCCTGGCAGACGTCACACTAGTCCTTGCGCAGACTATTTTACACTTTTGCTAAAACTCTCCATCGTATTACTACACCTGAGACTTCTCTTGCGCTGCTCTAAAAAATACTTAAACTCCGATGTGTCTGGAAGAGTCTTCCAATCTGGTGTAATGATTGTCGCGTGTCTTCCCATTAGGGGCTCAGTCGGTTTGTCAGCGTGTAATCTGCACTTGTGGAGTGGCAGTGGCTGCAGCAGGGTGATCATGGGTTCCGGGGTGCAGCCACAGCGGGCGGGTCATGTACCTTCTAATGCTGTGTGATGGAGCGATCTAGTCTGGGAGCTATACACCAAAGCTGCGATTAGCTTATTCAGAGTTGGTGAAGTACAGGAGCTTCCTCTGCTCAAAGGATTTTTTTTTTAGAGGTTTTGGAGCCAGTGGTCAGTGAATATTGGGATTACATCAATCAGATATGTATGGGAGTTATATATCTGGGGTCGTAGCCGAGGTACAAACAACGACAACATCTGCAAGGGGTTTGTGTGTTCTCCCCGTGTTTGTGTGGGTTTCCTATGGGTACTCCGGTTTCCTCCCACATTCCAAAGACATACTGATGGAGAATTTATATTGTGAGCCCCATCGGGGACAGTGCCAATAATGTCTGTAAAGCGCTGTAGAATTAATGGCGCTATATAAATGAATAAAATAAATACATTCTCTCACATCACCCTAAGGCCGGCAGAACCCCTCCAATTTAATATTGGACCAATGGATGATGCTTTCCATGCTGTTTCATCTCTATAGACAAGTAAAATCACCACAAGAAACATGACAATATCTACCACCTAGGACCTATAGGGGCATATATATCCTGAAATTTGGGGATTTCATACAATTCTAACAGACTTGGCACATCCCACAACCAGCCCCCACATGAGCTCACCAAGGGGAGGTGTGTGGGCGTAACCTTCACTTAGTAAAAATGAGTGTGGGAGTCTGTCATCATTCATTCTGGAAGACCTAGTTCTCTGGGAGAGTGTTCCACTTTACTGATCAGAGCGTATTTTGTTCCCATTTTGTATCATGTTTGTATATTTTTTTTATAAACTCTGTCTACCTTTCTGGATTAAATATATAAAATGTAATGGCTCTGTTCCTCCTACTCTGTAAACGGCACCACTGAAGACATACACTACCTGTAATGGGGGTCCAATCAGCTTTTATAAACTATTGGTGGTGGAAGTTAGTGGTTTTTTTGTAAGGCTGACGGTGCCTTACGTGTGTGTGTGTGATATAGATTTTCAGTCAGCTGGAATCTGAGGTGTATACACCATACGCTCACTGTGAGTTTCCCAATAACCGGCCTAGCTGTGGAAGCAGTCGCGGCCTATCACTCGTCAGTCAATTGTATAATTGTCCTGACTATTTTACCCAGCGGAGTTGTCTCTAATCCGGTGCCAACATTGGGATCTGTGCAATCCTTTCCCCCCCTCCCCCTTCGGCTGTGATCCTAGACAAATACTAGTAGCCAAAGGGGAACATGTAAATAATAAAAGTGGTTTAGCACATGTTGCTCCCATGTGTTAGTATGGAACAGAGATGCGAGTCGTAGTTCTGCTGGCGTAAACCTTCACCGGCAACAGTGCAGATGTTAGTGCATTTGTCCACTAGATGGTGCTGTGCTAACAGATTTCTCTAACAGGTTCTAATGGAATGAGTAAATACAGTACATGTGATGACTACAGTTTGATTTTTTTTTTTTTTTTTTTTCTTCAGTGCAAGTCACTGTGCTGTCTACTTTTTCATGATAAACCAGCTGTACTAATGTATATGTATTAAATATATGTAAGAATGCTATAAAATTACATATTTGTAATCCGTGTTTCTTGAACTGTGAGGTGCCCCCTGTTTTTTGTGAAGCCTCATCTGGTGAGTTAGTTTTCACTAATGTCATAAGCTGCACAAGCTTTTCTTTTGCTGACGGAATCTTTGATTTAACTTTAAAATAATTGCAGAAGTTGTCAATTACTTTGTGTATATACATACTATAATTTATAGCCATAGGTGGTGGTGCTCAGAAATCTCCATGGTCGGGCTGCAGCAGAAAGTCTGAGAATCCAAAGTATATTTGGATGCCTTTAAAATGTGAGCCGGTAGAACTTCCCCCATAGATAATGTGCATCCTTGTTCCCCTAAGCTGTGACTTTGGTATAACCCGTTGGACACTTCCCTTAGTCGGACACTTCCCGCTATGCTGAGGGTTGTATTATGGCTGTAATTCTTGAAGCCATTGTTGTCGTGGAGTGGGACCTTACTAGTCTCACTGCAGGTATCGGGGCCTTCTTAGGGAGCCATGAGCCTGTGGGTTCACCCCATTGACTAGAGCAGGTTTTCGATCATCTTGAAGTGAAGGTTCGCACTCATTGACCACAAACCGGATTCTTGATATTAACGAATAGAAAGTGTAGTAGCGAAGCTCTGCTTTACTGATTGGGAAATCTTTGTGGTAGAATTTCCTGATGTCTGTGTTGGAAAATACAATAATTTTCACTTGCTTTTATTTTCTTTAGGGTTTTTTGATCACCTCCAAGCCTGAGAATGCTTGTGAACCCATCGCTCCCCCTCCAGTGCACAAGGACAACACTTCCAGCATTTATATCGTCCTCATCCGTAGACTGGATTGTAACTTTGACATTAAGGTAGGACCAGTTGTCGCTTTCTGATCTGTAAGACTTTAATTAGCAGGTAACTTTACTTTTACTGTATTGTGTTTCAGAATCATTAAAGGGAGCCTGTCGCCAGGTTTGTCCCATCCAAGGTAAGGCCAGTACCTATAAGTCTCATATTCAGCATTCTGATATACTGTAGATATGCCCCCAATCCGGCCTGCAGCACAGGGTGAACACCTTGTATTATGCTCCTTTTACGGGGCGGGGGTTCCAAGGGCTGTCGCCGGTCTTTGTCTGGCACGTCCCTTGTTTTCATGCCATTCTCCTTTTGTGCTTCGTGTGCATGACGTGTCCTACATCATCCACAGTGTTTCCCGTCATCGCACTCCTGCGCAGACATACTGCAGTGGGCAAGCGCCAGGGCTCTTTCCCGGCACCTGCGCACTGCAGTACAAGCTTTGCCCCCTAGTCAGGGCAGAGAAATGCGCCAGTGCAGGAGCGCGATGCCGGAGAGACTATGTGACTGACTTGGGACGCATCATCCACACACAGCGCAGAAGGTGGCTGCATCGAAAGAAGAGATGCGCCAGATCAAGGCCAGCGACCCCTCAGAGAGGACCCCCCCCCATTGAGGAGTATAATAAAAGGTATTTTTCTTTTGTTGCAGGCCAAATCGGGGGCAGATATACAGCATTTTGGAATACTGTATATGAGGGCTGAAAGGTGGTCGCCGCATCTCTTATGGACAAACCTGGTGACTGGTTTCCTTTTAAAACATTGCACCGAAAAAATGACATTGTTGCAAAAATCACAAGTCTGCTTTTAGACTTTTTTTTTTTTTTGTTTTTTACTTCTAGAGGATTTTGGCCCTTGATTTGGCGCATTTTGTAGCCTGTTCTGGATGCTGCTGTGCTGTGTCTCAGGTGACTTGTAGTCGGGATGTTATAAGCGCCACCACTATTTTGTCTGGTGAATAATGAAAGAGACGAGGAAACGTGAAGTAACAAAATATTCTTGTTTTAAAAAAAAAAAAAAAAAAGTACTCATGGGGAAAAAAATTTAGCAAGTTTTTTATTTTGGATTTATTAGTAGTCGCAATACAATTACCGTATTTAGTTTTTTTAAAAAACCAATCCATGCAGAACAAATCTTAAAGCTTTAGCTTTGACATTTTGATCCTGTAGCCCATTGTATACTCGGTCAATGTAAAGAGATGGCGCTGGTCCCGAATCCACCCTCTTGTGGCATTTGTTGGTTAGCCGGATAACCTTGCCGATAACATGATGCACCCGGCTCTCCATGTACTATTGTAGGAGCAGATTTAATAACCATGGCAATCAATGTTACTAAGTAATGCTTTACAAGAAGCCTAGAGAAAATCTGGTGTGATGATCCTCATTTCTTCTTCCTAGACGTGTGGGAATGTAGGCTGTGTATTGGGATTTAGGCGTTAAATGCAGTCTTGGTGCAAACATCCATTATGTGTTGCACTAAATAAAGTGTCTATAGACTGAGGACATCCTAAAGGTATTCATCTACCAATATCTAGCATTTGCCTTAGGGGCAGGGAAGAGTTAAGCTGAGCGCGGAGGCCGCAGCGCTGGAGCCAGACATCAGGCCTTTTTAGGTAATCACGTTTGCATTGCTTAATGTAAGATTCCATTACCTGCATGTGGAGATCGTTCCCCGTAGAGGCTTGTGGTCAATAGCATTCAGTCGCTTGGAGCTGGAGGGATGGCTTTCAGCAGACAACTTCAGCCTCTGTTTTACATTATCTCACTCTACGTGAACGCAATCACCCTGGTTAGTTTGTACTGTAAATCCGGTGGCTCCAGGCCATGTATCTGTAAAAGTAATTTATGGATGGTCGTCTTCACATTTTATATCCCTGTCCGACGACCGCTTCTGAGCGGATGGGTCTGGATATGCATGACTTCTTAGTGCAGTGCCCTCAGTTGACCTACACACCTACAAGTGGCCATTTTGTCATCAATCCTCGGTGATGAAGTCACTTAACATAAGGTTTGGGTGAGAATCGTGTGTTTTGTCACCTGATCTACTGATTTCACAGAACTTTCCATCCTTGTACCCTGCCAACAGGTCACTGTATGACCTTATTATTGGAGATTCCTTTCGATCAAAATGCAAAGAGTCTCACCACGTCACGGTGACCCTATTTTGGAGCTACGTGAATGTAATGTCCACCTGGAAAAAAAATCATGTGTTTTTGTCTGTTTGGTAGCCAGCGTGAACATGTGCTTACATGCTGTATGCACAACAACTTATATTCCAGTTAATTTCTTTAAGACCACATTTGCACACTCATTATTTGGTCAGTATTTTGAAACCCCAGTATTTGTAAGCCAAATCCAGGAGTGGAACAGTCAGAAGAAAAGTATAATAGAAACACATTCACCATTTCTGTATTTATCACCCACTCCTAGTTTTGGCTTACAAATACTCCAACGTGTGAACGTGGCCTTAGGTTTCCCATTTTAGTCTGTTTACAGTCAGTGCATATAAAGGTGTGGCTTTTTTTTTTTTATCTGGACACTATATTTTCATGTAGTTTCCCATGGCTGCGTGTCTACGAGCCGTTTTCAGTCTGTCTCTGCTCTTATCCACACACACGTCACTTGATAAATGGTAAGGTTTTAATATTTGAGATTAGAATCAGCCCAAATATGGTCACCATGACATAGTGGGGCAGCTTTTTGCATTTTGTTTTAATCAAAAGTATGTTAACTAAACACTATTGCAGCAGGTTGTTTGCTTATCCTGTTTTTGTCTTGTGTTTTGTCTATTTAGTGGCCAGTGTGAACATGCGCTTACACGCTGCATGCACACCAGCTTTATATTCCAGTTCATCTCTATAGGTTTTCTTTCCTCTTTCAGTTGTATTGGAACGTTTCTCTCCCATTGAGATCTTGCATTAGACTATGGCCTTGGGAGATACTAACAGACATGTTTTCTCCTTGGAGGTGTTTTGCATCACACATGACAGTGTTGCTGACGCCTGGGGACATCTTGCATTCACATTGCAGGGAGCACTCTACATCCAATCTGCTGTGTTATCAGGCCTGGCTCCGTGCATCCATTGCTCTTTCCGGGAAATGTTACTATTCTAGGGATCTGAGTGGGCTGCACAGGGACAGGATGTGTAATACCGCAGATCTCTGTTGGTACAAGACACCGGTAGTCTGTTTCTATGGTCACTTGGATGATAACTATACCCCTGCAGGTTTGTCCACTGCAGTTTTTATGCTATTTATATGCATTTTTTTAAGCAGCACTGAATATTGTACTTATTCCTGTATTTATCGTATTGTTGCATAGATTGTTGAGGTATCTGGAAAGCAGGGGCCACTACAGAGTTCAACATATGGCAGCTGAGAATAGTGAATCAGATTTTCTGGATTATTGGACTAGATTTAAAGGGGTTGTCCACTTTTTCCCTCTTTTAGTTAAATGTATGTATTTAGGGCTAAAAATCCTTTTTCATTAAAAGTTGTGCAGCATTTCTCGTTTACAGGCTCTTTGTTTCCCTGCACATTCTACGGTCAGGTTTTCATAAATTTGCTGTAAGGATCTCCGAAAAAGATGGGCAAAATGAAAACTTCCCATTAGACTAATATAGCAGGCTGACTGAGAGGTTGTCCGTTAACTCATTCTGCAGCAGGCCGGGTAATGCAACATTTCTAATGAAACCCAATTGTAAAAATGATTTTAAGTCCCAATACATATATTTTACGATAAAAATAAATTTAGATCTTATTTTTCGGACCATAAGACGCACCTAGGTTTTAGAGGAGGAAATTATAAAAAAAAAAAAAAAAAAAAATTGAAGCAAAAAAATGTGTTCAGTTCTATACTTAATATCCCCCATCCTGGTATGCAGTTGCAAGGAGCTAGCTGCGGGGGATAACTGTGTGCTCGCCATTAAAGAGAAATGAATATTCACTCCATTCCACGCCCAGTTTATATTCATTTCTCTTTAGCAGCGGGCTCAGGAGTTGGCCGCAGCAGCCGGCTCCTGCCTTCTGTGACCCACCATAAGACACACCACCCATTTTCCTCCACATTTTTGTACGAAAAAGTCTTATAGTCCGAAAAATACAGTACATATCTGCCTCAAAGGTGGACACCTCCAGTAAAGTCAGCATAGCACTTAACATACGTTCTATAGATCCAAACTGGTACATGTATGGGCTTTTTAGAAGCCGCCTTCAGAAAAACAGAGGATGTAACAAGTGTGCGCACCCCTGTTCAAATGCCAGGTGTTTATAATGTAAAAAACTCTTACAAGAATTATAATTTCAGCACTTTTTTCCATTTTTAATATCGCCCATAATCTATATCCACCTTTCTATTGAAAAGTGGCTCAGTCCTTGAGGCTATGTGCACGTTGCGGATTCTGCTGCGTTTCCGCAGCGGTTTTGGCCCTGCGGAAACGCAGCAGTTCCGCAGACATGGTACAGTACCATGTTATCCAATGGCATTTCAAAACCGCTGTGCTCACGCTGCGTTTTTTTCCGCGTGGTTTTGCTGCGGTTTACAAACCGCAGCATGTCAAATGTTTGGGCGGATTCCGCAGCGGTTTCACACCTTTAACATAGCAGAGGTGGAAAACCGCAGGAAAACCGCAGGTCACTTTACCTGCGGATCCGCTCGGAAAAATCCGCAGGTGAATCTGCAGCGTGTGCACATAGCCTAAGGGGTTAATGACTGGGCCCCCTGAGTTCATATTTTCCTGGACTGTTTTTAGAGTACCATGTCACACTGGTAGAGCCCTGAAGTGCCAGACCGGCAGAACCCCCCCATAAGTGAGCCCACTTTACAAACTGTGCCTCTCAATGAATTCAGGTGCAGTGATCATATTGACTCCACAGGTCTGTCACAGAATTTTAAAACATCGGGCAGTGAAGAAAAAAATTACATTTTTAGCAACAAAATTGTTTTAGCCCCAGACTTTACATATTACATTTTCACACAGGGAAGTGGATTAAAATGACACCAAAATAGATTCTGGACTCATTATACAGAGCCCCAAAATGCTAGAAGAGCAGAATACCTCCTCAAGTGACCCCATTTTGGAAATTATACCCCTTTGGGAATTTATCTACAGGTGTAGTGACAATTTTGGCTCCATGGGTGTTTTCAAGAAACAAGCAGCAGTGGATGTTGTGGAGTGAAAATTGAAAACTACCGTTATAGTCACGTTGAAGTGCCCAGCTCGTGCTTCTAGAGACACGCACCCGTAAATTCGGCGGGCTCTCATCGCTACAGAAATTCCAAACATGTGGATGCTAAATGTGTTTTAGGTACACACTGGGTCTCCGAAGGGAGGGAGATATTCTGCACTCCGAAATCCAAATGTGCTGAATTTCTTTTTGGGGTGACGAGGAGTCATTTCACTTTTCCAGAGCCTTTGTACTACCAGTAATGTGGAAGGCCCCCTATATTTCTGTTAACAGATGATGGAGCCGAGTGAGGGATTTTTTTTTTTTTTTTTTTTTTGAGTTGAAACTCTTTTTGGGAACATTTTACATAACATTTGGGATCATATTTATGTGGCTCTCTACACTAACACTTTTGGGGTTTCCATCTAAATCTCCAAATGACGTGATTCAGATGAAACCGACGAGTGATCCATTCACTATGTTGAGGCAGCAGAGTTACTCTGAACTCCATCTGGCCTCTGTTCAGTGGTGTCCTTCTTTTCAGAACTGTACAAAACTGTGGCCAATGACACTTTTATGCACACCTAAAAGGATGGACCAGATCAAAGGCCAGACTGCATCCACTGTGACTCCATCTGCCTCATAGGGAATCTTCCGCCGGGGTTCCGTCTGATTGTATTGACCTCGGAAGTGCATTCCAAAGAATTGGCAAATTACTTAATTATGATAATACCCTATACTCTGTACCTTGAGACACCTTTGTGTCTGAATCTATAATTGACTTGTCTTGGTCTATTCGCTTACATGGTATAAGGGATTTAGCAATTATGCCCTAGCTATTTATACTGGATGTATAATATACAGTTGAAAGCAGAAGTTTACATACGCTATATAAAAAGACACTTGTGTATGCTTTTCTCAATATCTGACATGAAATCAGAATAAACCTTTCCCCATTTTTAGTCAATTAGGATTACCATAATCTCTCTATATAAAAATCAATGTGTGTGTGTGTCACCAACCAATCGCGAAGCATCTCTCATTTCACAATAGCTGGTTAAAAGAAGCTGAGCTGTGATTGGTTGCTATGATCAACAGTTTTCCCACTTGACAATACCTCAGCAGACATTGACATGGTGGGAGAAATATAGCATCCCTGGGAACATAAGCTCCCAGACATTGTCTGCCCCCTGAAAGGAGCAGAGAGCACATGACAGAAATGAATCCCCCCCCTCCCAGGCCTATATACCCATCACACACCCTCCATCCCGTAGGCACATCTTCCCTCTTAAAGGGAATCTGTCACCCCTTTTTTTGAGATATCATATAATGATATCATTCAGCTGTGTGTCACAATTTTATATCGATTCAGATGTATGTAAACTGCCGCAGTCCGGTCCGCTGGGTGGGGCTTATTCATCTGCTCCTCCCCTCCCTGTCTTTCTCTACACATTTCTTCTTGTGTAGAGCAAGACAGGGAGGGGGGAGCAGGTGAATAAGCCCCGCCCATCGGACTGGACCGTGGCAGTTTACATACATCTGAATCGATATAAAAAAGGTATTTATGCATGAAAGGTGCGGGGTCAGGGGGAAGCAAAAGTACTAAGAGAATCCTTATCTGACACACAATTGAATGATATCATATGATATCTCAAAAAAGGGTGACAGATTCCCTTTAAAGGGATCCTTGGTATGGAAGTCAGAGCAAATCCATCCAGCGCTTTTGGTTTTGACCCCAGGCCTCTCTTAAAGGGATCCCCGGTATGGAAGTTAGGACAGTTCCACTCAACTCTGTGGTTCTGACCCCAAGGTCTCTTAAAGGGATCACTTGTATGGAATTTAGGGCAAATCCACTCTTCTTAATGGGATCCCCGGTATGGAAGTCAGGGCAATTGCCTTCAAATGTTCTGGTACTGACCCCAGGCTCTTAAAGGGATCTCCTGTATGGAAGTTAGGACAAATCCGTCGGTGCTCTGATTCTGACCCCAGGGTTCTATTAAAGGGATCATCGGTATGCAAGTCAGGGCAAATCCACTCAGCGCTCTGGTTCTGATCAAAGTCCCCTCTTAAAGAGATCCTCGGTACGGAAGTGAGGAAAAATCCACTCTGCGCTTTGGTACTGACCCCAGGCCACTCTTAAAGGGATCTCCGTTACGGAAGTTAGGGTAAATCCCTCAGCACTCTGATTCTCACCCCAGGCTTCTATTAAAGGGATCACTGGTATGGAAGTCAGGGCAAATCCACTCAGCGCTCTGGTTCTGACGCCAGGCCTCTCTTAAAGGGATCCCCAGTATGGAAGTTAGGACCGTTCCACTCAGCGCTTTGGTTCTGACTCCTGACTGACGGGATGATGTGGGATATTAGGAGTAGTAGTCCGGTAGCTCTGGCTGACGGGATGATGTGGGATATTATAGTGAATGTGGAATGGGCGGGGCTCTACCCTCAGATAGAGAGAGATTATATATATATATATATATATATATATATATATATATATATATATATATATAGTAATCATTATAATTTGTTATAACTATCCTTTTTAGTTACTATGCCTGGGCAGCGCCGGGCTCTTCAGCTAGTTATTAATATTTGCCATATGCCAGAATGAGAGAGAGAATGTTTTAAGGCATTTTTATTACTTAATGCAAAGTCAAAAGTTTACATACACTAAAATTACTATGCCTTAAACAATTCTGGACTACCCATATAGTGATGTCATGATTTGGAAGCTTCTGGTTTTTTGGCAACATCTGAGTTAGAGACACACCTGTGGATGTATTTTAATGCACACCTGAAACACACCTGCTTCTTTGTGTAGCATCATGGGAAAGCCTCTCAAGAAATCAGTCAAGATATCTGGAAGAGAATGGTTTACTTGCACAAGTTTGGCTCATCCTTGGGTACAATTTCAAGATACCTGAAGGTGCCTCGTTCATCTGTAGAAATAATTATATGCAAGTACAAACCAGATGGGAATGTTCAGCCATCATACCGCTCAGGAACGAGACGGGTCCTGTGTCCCAGAGACGAACGTGCTTTAGTCCGACATGGGGGGGGGGGTTGGCAGCATCATGTTAGGTTGTTTTGCTGCAGGAGGGTCTGGTGCACTTCACAGAATAGATGGCATCATGAGAAAAGAAGTTTGTTGCAATACTGAAGCAACATCTCAAAACATCAGCCAGGAGGTTAAAGCTTGGACGGAAATGGGTCTTCCAAATGGACAATGAACAGAAGCATACTACCGATCTCTACCAAAAATCTTGTGAGGGAATCTCCCGATTACGTCTAAATAAAGATGTCATCAATAAAATGCTGCCATAGGGCCAGGTGTCCCCATAACGTGCCCCCCCCCCCCACCCCACGGATAGATTGTAAGTTGTTCCCTTACCCCATGTACAGGTTGACATAACTAGGCGTGAACCTGGTCCCCATGGAGGTTCCCCACAGCTGTTAATTATGCTCTTCAGTATAAAGTGATACCCTGGTATCTGTGATCCGATGTCTTATTTCAAAGAAATCAATGATTTCTCAATATCTAAATGAGCTGTTAAGATCTATTGGCCGGATCTAGATCTCCCTGAGAATCTGTCTCCAGAGATTATTTTACTTGAAAGGGGCGTTACCAGTGTGAGACATGTAAGGACTGAGTCTGTTCTCCTGTTCTATATGTCTCATTTGGAGCGTTATTGCTATGAAGAAAGGGCAAACATTGCCGATTCTAGATGTGTCATACTGATAGACTCCTATATAAGTGTGCATATTTATGAAAACACATTATTTCAGTTCATTTATTTCTCTCCCAATTTTGTTTTTCAATTGAATTGTGTAGATTATAGGTGACATTAAAGGTTTAACAAGTTATGAAAAGTTAGGTCATATGATTTTATGACAAAAACCTAAAATTTTAATAGGGAAGAGTAAGACTTTCGTGTGCAGCTCCTGACTTGGTTTTTGTGCGGAATGTTGTTTTAAAAGTTCTTTGGGTGGGCTGTCTTAAGGTGGGACTGTGTCCTTGGGGCTGGCCATGGAATTTGAGGAATGCAGGCCTTTCTCCACCATCCTGGAAAAGTTTAACAGTTTCTAAGATTTAGGTATAAAACTCTAAGCTATTGTTATGCAATAATATCTCTTTATTGATAGTGACAACATCGGATTCCGATGTGTAGCCAGGAAAAGTAGACAAAGGAGACTGTTTCACAGAACCGAAAAAAGCAAACGGCTGCTTTAAGAAAAATTCTTGTTATATGTTGAGTTTGCCGTGGAGATTGCTCCTTATTTGCATCAGTACATGAATGTGATGGGTTTCAATATCTGAAGCAAAAACAGGAGTTAGAAAGCTGTTTATTAGCATTGTGTCCTAATGAAAGTGGACCCTCCAGAGCTTTGTGTTCTCCGAGTGTGTGCAAAATAAGTTATCCCATGCAAACTGTTCTGTTAAAGGAACATGTAAAAATAATTTTGCAATTAACGTATTGACTATAGTTTGTTTTTGACATCACTTGCATTGGTGTCAGTGATGGCTCCCTGTTGATTTTTCCCGAACGCCATCATTTATGAAGAAGATGGAGTACAAACTTTGAGATGATAGTGGATGTTAACCCGCGCTACCGGGGATCCAATATACGATAAGAGACCAGATGCGGTTTTATGTCAACGCGTTTTGAGGTAATCCCTCTTCATCAGCACAAACTACAATCATTGTGGTATGTCCTGGTGGAGAGTTATGATTTCCTCAAAACGCGTTGTCAGCCAGGACATTTTGTGGCTGCTTCTTAAAATCAGTAGAAAAATCCTAAACTGCTCTCTGAGTAGGCTTCCAATCCATACCAGTAGTAGTAATGAAACTCTGCACTCAAAAGGAGATGTTGCAAAGCAAGGTGAATTTATTAACAGCACGTGGATCAAAAGCTAGGGAATAACGTTTTGGTCGCATGGACCTTAATCAGATAAATGCTGTGTTGTTGAAGTGGAAGATTAGTAGTCAATGCTCATAGGGGTATTCACCTTGTTTTGCAAAATATCTTGAGTGCAGAGTTTAATTCCCTCTGCGTCGTCTACTACTAGTACTGAGCACACATACTCACATATATTATTGTACATAAAACAAAATGTGCACTCTTATATTCAAGGTGATACGTACGTAATCTACAGAATATTTGGAAAGGACAATAGGCTGTACACTGAAATATTTGTCATTTAAATTATACAAGCCCTTATATTACACAGGTAATACACCTATTAACAAATGAACATGGAACAATAAGTATCGTTTGCTCTTATTTGGAGATCTATGACTCATACTAATTTTCTAAACTACAACTACAGAAACTACAATTTTGCAGCCTAATACTTTACATTATATTATCCTCTGTGATTCCCCCAAAAAAGGAAAAAAACCCGACCCCCTACATTTGATGTTGAGTCATTATACATTTGTAGAGTAAGATGAGATGAGAAGAGTTCCACCTATCCGAAATTTTATCAAATTTACCCGGACACCCCCTGTTCTGATAGTGTACGCTCATATGGAATAACCAAGTTCACCAATTCAATCCAGGCTCTGAGGGAGGGATGTGAACCACCCCTCCCCCATCCATCGCAATGCCAGTACCTTTCGTGCCATAAACGGCGTCTCTCGCAGAAAAATCCCAACATAGTGACACCAAGTTTCCTCATCCCATACCCCAAACAAACAGACCAGTGGTTCAAGAGATCTTATATATATTTGAGGGGAAAAAATATAACACATTTGCAGGCAGGGGCTGGAGGTGGCAGCTGCGCTGCAGCATAATCTGATATGTAGTTATTTATAATTTTGTTGTTCTCCTCATATTCCAAAAAAAAAAAAATCTGTTTTGAAAATTGGTGTCAGCAGCAGCACAGTAGCAGCTATCGGTGATCAGATAGCTGCTATTGTGCAGGTGCTGGCGGCGCCATCTTGCTAGAGAGAAAAAAAATTATCTAAGATGCCGGCGCAGTAGTAGCTATTGGCGATCGCTGAGAGCTGCTATTGTGCAGGCGCTGGCAGCACCATCTTGGAGGATGAACTTTTTTTTTTCCTTTAGCAAGATGGCGCCGGAATGAAGGCATTGTGGTGACTTCAGTGAGAAACCAAAGTGCTCCATAGAAAACTCACAATTGTTTAGGTTGGATCAAACAGGATAGGAAAAGCGGTGTACGAATTATGCTCTAGTCAGAGTTAACTAGACTGGTGTGCAGCGCAAACCCTGACGCGTGTTTCGGAACAAGTTCCCTGACTAAGAACTTGGACCAGGTAATATCTGCATAAGCACTTTCTAACATTGCATACCAGTCTCTATTTAACTGGTAATAGTTGGTACACCACTTTTACTAGCCATTTTGATGCAATTGTTTGTGTTGGGAATTTTTTCTGGAGCACTTTTGTTTCTCACAGAAGTCACCACAATGCCTTTACTGCTGTGATACCATCTTGAGGTCGGCCATATTTATGATTCATGTACAATAATGTGGAGGCAGGTTACATTTATGATTTATATAGGTTAATGTTGGACAATTTGGACTATTTCTTCTTATGTTGTTCTAATATATCGACTGCTCCACTGACCTTTCATGTTATTATAGACATGAGCATGTCATTCAGGATGTGCAACTATAACCCCTCATATGACTCCAGCCGGTACATTTGGGCTTGTGTAATGTAACACACACTAGATGGAGGCCCGATGCTATCGCATCAGGAGGGTGGTAATGTCATGATGGGGGCAGGCTTTGCAGCATTGAGAATCTCTCCCCCCATGTGATCACCCACCTATCCACTCTCTTTCCCCATGTGCTGACTTCTCCCGTCTGTGCTCTCTTTGACCGGTCTACCCCATGTGCTATCCCCCTTGTCTGCTGTCTCTCTCCTTCCTGTGCTGTGTTCTCCCCTCGTGCTGTCTCCTTCCTGTGCTCTGCCTGTCTCACCCCTGTGCGCTTTCTCTCTCCCCCATCTGCTGTCTTCTCCTCTCATGTCATCTCTTGTTTGACCTGTGTACCCCATCACTGAACAGTCAGTGCACAGCATGTCAGGAGGAATGTCTATTTAACCCCTTAACGACCAGGGGTATTTTTGGTTTTACATTTTCATTTTTCCCTCCCCTTCTTTCCAGAGCCATAACTTTTTTAATTTTCCGTTTATATGGCCATGTGAGGGCTTATTTTTTGCGGGACGAGTTGTACTTTTAAATGACATCATTGGTTTTACCATATCGTGTACTCGAAAACGGGAAAAAAATTCCAAGTGCGGTGAAATTGCAAAAAAAGTGCAATCCCACACTTGTTTTTTGCTTGGCTTTTTTGTTAGGTTCACTAGATGCTAAATCTGACCTACCATTATGATTCTCCAGGTCATTACGAGTTCATAGACACCAAACATGTCTATGTCCTCTTTTATCTAAGTGGTGGAAAAAAATTCCAAAGTTTGCTAAAAAAAAAAAAAAATTTGCGCAATTTTCCGAGACCCGTAGCGTCTCCATTTTTCATGATCTGGGGTCGGGTGAGGGCTTATTTTTTCCGAGCCGGACTGACGTTTTTAATGATACCACTTTTGTGCAGATACGTTCTTTTGATCGCCCGTTATTGCATTTTAATGCAATGTCTTGGTGACCAAAAAAACGTAATTCTGGCGTTTTGAATTTTTTTTCTCGCTACGCCGTTTAGCGATCGGGTTAATGCTTTTTTTTTTATTGATAGGGCGATTCTGAACGCGGCGATACCTAATGTGTATGTGGGATTTTTTTTTTACTGTTTTATTTTGATTGGGGCGAAAGGGGGGTGATTTGAACTTTTTAGGTTTTTTTTAATTTTTTTTTATTTTTAAACATTTTTTTTTTTTTTTTGTACTTTTGGCATGCTTCAATAGCCTCCATAGGAGGCTAGAAGCATGCGCAACCCGATTGGCTCTGCTACATATGGGCGATGAGCAGATCGCCCATATGTAGCAGATTTACTGCTGTGCTTTCAGCGCTGACCACCGGGTGGCGCTGAAAGCCTTATGCCTGGAACAACCATAGAAGTCTCATAGAGACCTCTGGTTGTCCAGGCAACGTGACGCCGACCCCCGATCACGTGACGGGGGTCGGCGATGACGTCATTTCCGGCCCGGCGGCCGGAAATTCTATTTAAATGCCCGCTGTCAGCTTTGACAGCGGCATTTAACTAGTTAATAGGCGCGGGCGGACGGCGATTCCGCTCGCGCCTATTGCGGGCACATGTCAGCTGTTCATAACAGCTGACATGTCCCGGCTTTGATGCAGGCTCAGCGCCGGAGCCCTCATCAAAGCAGGGGAAATGTCTGATGACGGACTGTGTCCGTCATTGGACATTAAGGGGTTAAAGGGGTTTCCCCACGAACGAAAGTTCATTTTAAAAATTGTCTGTGTCTGACCATGTACAGAACATACCACATCTCCTGGGCAGGGGAGGAAGCAAAAGACAATACTGACATTACAGCAGGAGATCACAGGGGATACATTTTGTGAGCTAAAATATTGTTTAAAAACAGTCAGTGAAATATTTTACCTCACAAAATGAATCCTCTGTGATCCCCTGCTGTAATGTCAGTGTTGTCTTTTACTTCCTCCCCTGCCCAGGAGATGTGGTATGCGCCGTACACAGTCAGACACAGACCATTTTTAAAATGAACTTTCGTTCGTGGGAAAGCCCCTTTAAATTTGCGCAGGCGCAGTGGTGGTACCGCGCAAGAGACTGCGTGAGTGTGGTACGTATAGTGTGTGTGTGGTGCGGTGCAACGGTGTTCCGCTGGTGGTACCGCGTAATAGGTTGGTACCAGCAGCAGTTTCCATATTGAGACACCCATCACTTGGGTGTACCAATATGGCGGTCGGTGAACTTCCTCCGCTTGGAATTCTGAGATACGGTGACATCTGGGCAGAACAGGAAATGAAAACATTGCAAGGCAATTATATAAATGTATGTGTATATATGCGCACACCCTTTGTTTAATAAAGGTGTTTTATTTATATTACATGTCCCATGTTTTCTTCTGTGACCACAGATTCGGCATTCTCTCTTCTGGTTTTCAGTATTTATATTCACATAAGGTTATCATTTATTTGCTTGTTTGAGTGTGAAATTGCATTTCATTTTTATTTAGAGAAGAGCTTATGAACATTTCATTAAAAAAAAGAAAGAAAGAAACTGAAAATTGTGTGACAAAACCCAATGTACATCCTGGCAAACTTATTTTCACTTCTGAGAATGTGAGAAGTGGGAGGTAATGGGCTGTGCTTCTTCCTAGGTGTTGAATGCACAGAAGGCCGGATACAAGGCTGCAATTGTTTACAATGTGGATTCTGATGACCTTATCAGCATGGGATCCAATGACGGTATGTATGGCTATCCTGTCACCATGCAGGTCACTTTAAGGCATTGTTGCTAATGCATTCCTGCAAAGTACAGCTAAAGTGGAGTGATGGAAATGTGAATGTGACATTGGATAGGACTTTTCTGTAGACATGTTTTGTTAACCTACCCATGGTCTAGACAGGGGGGTCTTGTATGTTTAAGGTCTCGTCATACACTGCGGCCAAGTCTTTTTGCTTGCAGTTTATTAAGGGTGTTCAGTGAAGGTAGAATAAGCTGGACTGGCAAAAATCATCTTTTAAGTACTTTTTTTTTTTTATACTAGATTATAGGTAAAGTGCAATTTTTGACAGTTTCATGTAGTTACTTGGTAAGTTTCTGTTTCTACCACTGGGGGGGCAGACTCGTACACATCAATTTTTTTTAAACCTTTTTCGGAGCCTCATGAGGATCAATAGTGTTCTTGATTAAACTCCCCAAATCAGAATCTCAATTTGAAGACACAGAGTTTTGGGAGTATTTCCCCTCGTCAGTGCAAAGTATGACAGATGAATTGGCTACATGAGAGACATTTTGCATGTTAAATTTCCCAGAAAGTACCAAACCACTTTTTTCGTTTTAATAAATTTCCCAGAGGAGCATTGCACGGCGAATTAGCCTCCTCACCTTGGCATGTCAGTGTCAGTATGTCACTCTCCACAAGGAGAATACTTGGCCCTTAGACCTCAGTTCAGTACCCCTCACCTAGCCAAATCGGTTGCCATATTTTGCACTGATAAAGGGCAATACCCCAAAACACCGTGAATTGAGATTCTGTTTTGGCTTTTGTCACGTTTGAAGGCTGGGTGAAGTCAGTAGTGACTTGTAGGATTGCTCCTTCCAACAGGTGGCGCTATAGAGTACAATTCCTCTCTAAAGAGGCAATTTGATAATTAAATTTTTTAACGGAGCATTGTGCAGCGAATAATCTCCTCATCTTGGCATGCCAGAGCTAGTATGTAACTCTCCACAAGGAGAAGCCTTGCTCCGTAAAAATACATCAGTTTTTTTTTTTTGTTTTTGTTTTTTTTTTTCAGTTGACATTCTCAAGAAAATTGACATTCCATCAGTCTTTATTGGAGAGGAGTCTGCAAAGATCATGCAAGAACAATTTACTTGGGATAAAGGGTAAGGCCGGTTTAGTACTTTGGTGGCATCCAGTTGGTAGCGGGAACCTATTTTCTACAGTTTAGCCCCAATCACTGTGGGGTTTTTTTTTTAACTTATAGAATTTTATATCTATCCAAAAAGCACTTTGACTGTAGTATTACATAAGGAGATGTAATCCTGAGGAAAGTGAATGTGTGTAAGCCCAGGCTCACACTCGTATCCGAGCCTCCATTGTGCATCATTAGACAGACCCGTTTGTTGCAGGAGTTCCCTTGTGCTTTTCCTGTAATGGAGAAGAAAGGTGAAGCTCCTAACCCTAGTGTGACCTCAGCCCAATGTACTCACAATTCCTATTCGTGTCTCTTGCATTCCTGATCTTATTCATACTTTGTTTTATTGACTTTTCTTTTGCATAGTGCTTACATTGAGCTAATGCCTGACGGAAACCTGCCTCTGGAATACTACCTGATACCATTTCTAATCATTGTTGGGATTTGTTTGGTGCTAATTGTAATTTTTATGGTATGTAGAACAATTATTACTGCTTTTTATTGTGCAAGTAGGCTACTTTCACAGTTCTGTATTGCAGCTTCTAAATATTCATCCTCCATGCCTCATTTTGTGGAACGTCCTGATGCAGCAGCAAGCCACACCAACATTTTCTTTAAAGGCTATGTGCACTTGACTGTTTTTCTAGGCGGGTGTAAAGAATGAGGTTTTCCAGCAGAAACAGTTCCTGAAAACGTCAAGGTTTATTTATTTTTTAACAAACCTATTAAATCTAATGCTCTTTGATCTATCCCACAAGTATTTTATTGGCTCGCATTTTATTAATTTTTTCTGTTCTTCTACATTATGTCATCAGTGTGCAAATCTTTATTTGATTCCCATGGTGGTTGCTCATCATGCCCAAGGGGGCATCGCTGGACTCCTTGATCCTCCTCTTCCTCTGTTTTAATAATAAACTGGTTCATTTCGAACCAAAAACTCCTAATAAAGCTACATTGGAGTGTGAAACTCTCATCACACCAATGTTCCACATTATATCCAAACCTTTTTGGGGGATTTTTATAAGCTTCTTTACTTTGGGGGTAGGGGATTCTTTTAAACCTTTTTTTTTGTTTTCTAAGCAATGAGTACAATGCAAGTGTTTCCTTTAGGTGAAAACATTCTAAAAGGCACCCAGGTCTTCCATACATCTTTATAGCTTTCCCACTGACTTGTATTTTAAGTATTCTGGGACTTCCAAGTGGAAAGACACCTGAAGAATTGTCTTCTTGCTTGACACTTCTGGAAACCTGAACCTGTTAAGACTCTCAAAAGCCTGGACATAAGAAGAGCAAGTCCTTTTTACATATGATTGAACATGTTCATTATTTTATTTTAAGCATGTTTTCTGGCTGTTATCCTAGTCGACCAAATGTATACTTATTTAGACAATTAGAAATAAAATAGATCATGAACTGCGTTGACATTATATGTAAATTGTAAGTGGTATACAATACACACCAAGAAGCGTACAAACAGTAAAAATGCACTGCCATGTACAAAAGATAAAGATTTTGCAAAAATGTATATATTACGTACATGTTGATTAGTTTATAGATATATAAAGTACGAACATACGGAAAGAGACCAGATATTGGAAATGGTTACTATATAAAATAAACTCTCCACCGCGCAAGTGAAAACAGATGAGACTAAAAAAAAAGCAAAAAAAAATATCATTTCAGATTAGAAAATGTTGATAATCTTATAGTTGGCTATTAGAGGTTATTAATATGATGTCGAGAATGAGTATATTAGACAGTAGCACATCCTACATCTTATGTATCTGCATGACTTTCTACAAACACAGATCACAAAGTTTGTGCAAGATCGACACCGAGCAAGACGGAACAGACTGCGCAAAGACCAGCTGAAGAAACTACCCATTCATAAATTTAAGAAAGGTAAGATGATGGGAATCGGGCAGCGAAAAAGCATTTCGGGTCAACGGAGAAATTCAATTTTTTTTTTTATTTATTTCTTTTTTTAAGCATTTGATTTGATTTGCCATCAGTCGCTCTGTAAAGTAGATTTTGTCAAACATGATCTGTAGCCAGTGATCCACATTGCTCACCTCTCTACATCCACATCAGCAGTGATAACTTGTGCATGATGCGTCTGAATTGGAGAGAAAAATCCGATTAAAAAATTATCTATCTCCTATTTAATCCTATTTGTTCAATAGCCTATCGTCTACACAAGGAGTCTCAGTCTAAAATGACTGGTGACCATAAGGTTGCATTGATCTCTTCATTGTGTAGATTCGATATATCCTTGTAGTCTAGGGAGATGTGCAAAGGAACAGCCGTGTCTCCTTGTACGGTAAAGTTGCTGTAAGATTTCCAAATGCTGAGCAGCTTAAAGATGTGTAAATATTTAGATGCTGAAAGAATTTGTTTCAACATCTGTAATAAATCAGGGGGGAATGGAGGAGAGCGGACGGCGTCCTGTGCAGGGGTCTATATTTAGCCCTATGACTTTCACCAGGGATAACATTACAGGTATTTTATGGCATTATGCGCTTACTTCACATTTTGTTCATCTTTTGTGTAATGCTGTATGATTCTGCTTTCTCTTCCAGGTGATGAATATGATGTGTGCGCAGTCTGCCTGGATGAGTATGAGGAAGGAGATAAGCTGCGAGTATTGCCATGTTCACATGGTAAGAAAATTAGAACGTGACGCTAAATATCCTGATGAGCAGAGAAGAGGAGCTTCACTATATAGTCAAAGTATTGGGACACCATACATTACAACTATAAGATATGTATTACATTGTATTGGGACACCACACATTACACCTATAAGATCTGTATTACATTGTATTGGGACACCACACATTACACCTATAAGATCTGTATTACATTGTATTGGGACACCATACATTACACCTATAAGATATGTATTACATTGTATTGGGACACCACACATTACACCTATAAGATCTGTATTACATTGTATTGGGACACCACACATTACACCTATAAGATCTGTATTACATTGTATTGGGACACCACACATTACACCTATAAGATCTGTATTACATTGTATTGGGACACCACACATTACACCTATAAGATCTGTATTACATTGTATTGGGACACCACACATTACACCTATAAGATCTGTATTACATTGTATTGGGACACCATACATTACACCTATAAGATATGTATTACATTGTATTGGGACACCACACATTACACCTATAAGATCTGTATTACATTGTATTGGGACACCACACATTACACCTATAAGATATGTATTAGGCTGGTTTCACATTAGCGCTTTTTAAGCGCACGCACGGCCGGGGGTAGCTCCGCCCCCGAGCCGGCTCTCTGCCCGGCGTGCCCGCCCCTTGCTTGTAGCGCCACCTCCTATCGCACAGCGGCGCCTGCGATCGGCGCACCCCATCTTTAGCATAGGGTGCGCAGATCGTGCGCAGGCCGTGCGCTAGTTGCGCTTTGACCTGCGCTGCGCACTTTTGACGGTGCGCCGTGCGCGCCAAAATCCGAAAAGTTTGATTTTGGCGCGCACGGCGCACCGTCAAAAGTGCGCAGCGCAGGTCAAAGCGCAACTAGCGCACAGCCTGCGCACGATCTGCGCACCCTATGCTAAAGATAGGGTGCGCCGATCGCAGGCACCGCTGTGCGATAGGAGGCGGCGCTACAAGCAAGGGGCGGGCACGCCGGGCAGAGAGCCGGCTCGGGGGCGGAGCTACCCCCGGCAGTGCGTGCGCTTAAAAAGCGCTAATGTGAAACCAGCCTTACATTGTATTGGGACACCACACATTACACCTATAAGATCTGTATTACATTGTATTGGGACACCACACATTACACCTATAAGATCTATATTACATTGTATTGGGACACCACACATTACACCTATAAGATCTGTATTACATTGTATTGGGACACCACACATTACACCTATAAGATCTGTATTACATTGTATTGGGACACCACACATTACACCTATAAGATCTGTATTACATTGTATTGGGACACCACACATTACACCTATAAGATCTGTATTACATTGTATTGGGACACCACACATTACACCTATAAGATCTGTATTACATTGTATTGGGACACCACACATTACACCTATAAGATCTGTATTACATTGTATTGGGACACCACACATTACACCTATAAGATCTGTATTACATTGTATTGGGACACCACACATTACACCTATAAGATATGTATTACATTGTATTGGTCCTTCTATTGTAGGTAAAATGGCTTCTGGCCTTCTGGGAAGGCTTTGTACAAGATTTTTGAGTATTTGACAGATTTTGCTCGTTCATCTAGGAGAGCATTTGTGAGTTCCACGTATGTTGGATTAGCAAGCCTCACTCGAAATCTCCATTCTTGTACACCCCAAAGGGGTTGGATGGGGTTGAGGTCAGGGCTCAGTTAAGTTCTTTCCACCAAACAAAAATAATCATGCCTTTTCTGGACCTTGCTTTATGCACTTGGGGAACAGCCATTCTGGGACAGAAAACCACCTTCCCTAAACTGTTCCTACAAATGTGGAAGCATGCAATTATCCAAAATGTTTTGATATGCTGAAGCATTAAGATTTCTCTTCACTGGGACTAAGGGGCCTTGAAAACCTCTGAAAAACAACCTCATTGCACTATCCCTCCTCAACAAAACTTTACAATTGGTACAAAGCAGCCAGGCAGGTATCCTTCTCCTACTCTTTACATTGCTCCCTCCGATGCTTGGCATTGTGCTTAGTGATATAAGGCTTCCATGCAACTGCTTGGCCATAGACACCCATACCATGAATCTGGGGTGCACAGATTTTGTGCTGATGTCCTTTCCAGAGAAGCTTTGGACTCTGCAGTCACTGAGTCAGCAGAGAGTTGCTGACTTGTATGCACTATGCACCTTAACACTCAGTGACCCCAATCTGTGACTTTACGTGGTCTCCACTACATGGCTGATATGAGTGGACGTCACTCCTAGGCGCTTCCATTCTAAAATAATACCATCTAGTTGGTTGGGAAATATATAGGAGGCAAGAAACATTCTGACTGGAGTTTTTACAATTGTGGCATCCTATTACAGAACCACTCACATTCCGAGAGCTCTTTACAATGAGTCTTTTACAAATGTCAGTAAAGCCTGATTGCATGGGGGGGGGGGGCTGGATTTCATACACCTGTGGCTAATGGGACTGCATTATTGGATTACGAGATGTCTCAATACGTAGGTGTATATAGTTTATGTATTGTATGTTTATATAAACAGACTTAAATCTTAATGTATCCTCCTTCATTCAGGTATAAAATGCAAAGTTACAGCTATTCTTCCAATAGTAATGATGCATACTGTGTGGGGGGGAAGGTGGATGTCTATGGCTGGATTACAAATGTGCTTGTTTGAGCGTTCGTACAGACTTATAGGGAATTTGTCACCTTGGAAAATGCTATTTACCTCCAGATATTGGGATAATCTGTAGGTAAATGGCATTACAATGCTGCATGGCTTCCTTACTGAAAGTGCGGCTACCAGGAGAGAATGAACTTGGATTGCTCCCAGGAGCTGCTGGCTTTCAGATATGGGGACATGCACGGAGTGCCTACAACTACCGCTCACTATATTGTTACCCCAGCACCATGACAGCCATCACTGCACAGATTCTAGGGCGCACTTACATCCACCACTCGCAGTATAGTGAGCGATGACTGTAACCGCTCCAGCAAACCTTAATACTGGCATCCGGCAGGTCCTGGCAGGAGGGATGTTCATTTTCTCCCGGTAACTGTATTTTCAGTATGGCGGCCATGCACAATTGTAACTTGTAGATTAGTCCTGTATTTGCAGGTTAATAGAATTTTTGAGGTGACAGGTTCCCTTTTTAATACAGATTTTCTTTTTTTTAATTTAAGCAGAAAGTGGTATAGGATTAGCTAGTGGCTGGTGAAACCTCTGGCACTAAATGGTGACTCCTCACAAATGGATGTATTGTATGTGTATATGTCCCATTTGATGTAGGTGTATGAGACAAGCACGAGAGCTGAGCCAACGCTATACCTAGGGGGTGTCTACCAGTATACAGCTGTCTCCCACCTACAACTGCTGTGACCGAATCTAGTTCTGACTCTGGTAGTTTAACCACTAGCAGGGATAAGTTGAGGCACCCCGTAAAACTGCTGTATATTAACCTGACCGTGTATTTAACAGTGATCGAACATAATTGGTAGAGATACTTACAGAAAAGTCTGAAGTTTAAATTACTGCAGTAAAAGCAAAACCCAAAGGCAGCAGTGGAATTGCTGGTGGTTGTTTGTTTTTAATTCCACCCCACAAAGTTTTCCTCTTGGGAAAATGAATGACAAAATTAGGAAATGACTGCTGAGGGTAGGGGTTATTGAGATTCTGATAACAAGAGAACCTGTTGTGTCTACAATTCAGTGGGTTTTTGGCTGTTCCTTACAGTGAAACATAGACTTGCATCTGTGTACATTTCCAACTTAGATTTTACAGAGGGGCAGAAAACTGATGCAAATGTGCAATAACACAATGTAGCAAAAAGAATGTAAATATATGAAGCGGTAGGAAAAAAAAAATCAACCTAATCCAATTTTAAGCTATTAAAGAACTGTGCAATAAAATTGGGTGACAAATTGTAAGTAAATTGAGAATTAGATGAAAATGGATAAGGTACTTGTGAAACGCTTATGATAACATAAGGCACCTAATAAAGCGTAACGTCTTTAAAGACATTATTTTGTTTTTTAATCCGTTGTCTTCATTTCAGTCTGACTACATGCGCCGGATCCCGCCGCTGTCTGCCCACCCACCTCCGTGCAGTCACAGCAGGAAAGACCGCAGCTTGCGGCCTGTGCTGGAGATGCAGCACAGGCTGCAAACCACCGTCTTTCCTGCCAGCTGTGACTGCACAGAGGTGGGTGGGCAGGCAGCGGCGGGACACACACACACACTGCCCTCCCGGTGCGATGGCATCGGACCCACATCTAGTTAAAAAATAACCGCAATGAATGTGATAGCTGATATGTTTTTGCCCAAGACAAATTTTAAAGTGTAATTGCAGCTTCAGGTCAGGGTATTGGTTGGTTGTTTTTTCCTCTGATTTATTCCAAAACTTCTCTTTTAGTAGAACTGTTGTTTTTTAGTTTCATTTTGTATACTTTTTTTGCTAACTATAAATTTGTGATTAAAAATCTCCTTTATTTGGATATCTAACAATGTTTCTTTTTTCAGCCTATCACTGCAAGTGTGTTGATCCATGGTTAACAAAAACCAAGAAAACCTGCCCTGTCTGCAAGCAAAAGGTTGTGCCGTCCCAAGGAGATTCTGAGTCCGACTCGGACAGCAGCCAAGAAGATAATGATGTATCAGAAAACACCCCGCTACTGCGACCTGTGCCATCTGCCAGCACCCAGTCATTTGGGGCAATATCGGAATCGCACTCTCAGCAGAGCATAGTAGAGTCATCTGAAGAAGATGACGACGATGATGCAGTTGATGACGATGCAGATGACAGCGACAGCAGTGATGAGGAGCACAATACTGGAACCGTCGTGGTGCAGCTGCAGCAAAACCTGGATTCTCGAGAGAGAAATACTGTCTGATTAATAAATGGCATCACTTGGGAAAAGTGCTTGCTGTGTTTGCTCCTGTAATTTTTTTTTCCACCCACAAGCATTGCTGCCTATTGTTAGGTCTTGAGGCTACAGGCAAATTTAAAAAGAAATGTACAGAATATTTAAGAGAAGCTGCTAGGTAATCTATGCTTTAGTGCTCATACTGGACACTAGTGACAAGACATGGACACGACCAAACTCTCTGCATGTGGATTTTTTTATTTTTCTTCGCTGCACTGGAACTACTCATGGGCTCCTAAGCACAGATAGAGGTGCAGTAATTCAATGTAAACGCTTTGCTATGCACAATGGACATACCCAAACACTGCTGTAAGCTAGGTATGCAGAAGCTGGTATGTGGCAAGCACAGCTCTGCGCTGCATGTGGCACAAAGTGAAGTCATTTCCTAAGTAAATTGCGGGTTTTCAATGCAGATTGTTACCAATACAATAAATAGGTCAGACTTGTTTTAATTATTTATAATGCAGCCTAGTTATGTGCTGCTACAGCAAAACATAGAAATTAGTGCTTATAAAAATCTGTAAAAAAATCTTCAATCTGTTAGATAAAAAAAATCTCTCTCCGGAAGAGAGTATATTTTATGGTTTTCAACTTTGTATAATTTCTCTGGATTTATGCACTCTGGGCAGAAGCTTATATTCATTACCTTATCCACTGACTCAAGATTATATTAATGTAGAAGGTCAATATACTTGTGTAAAGTTATACATTTTTATATCACATGATGTAAAGTCTCAAAATAAAAGCTTGATTTCCCACCTGATCAGTTCTGGTTCACTTTCCCCCTCCTGGGAATAAATATATATTTTGGTGTATGTATATACATAGCCACTCCCCCCTAAAGTCAGTACTTTGTAGAGCCTCCTTTTGTGGGAATTACAGCTGTAGGTCGCTTTGAATAAGTGTCTATGAGCTTTCCACATCTTGCTACTGGGATTTTTGTCTATTCCTCAAGGCAAAACTGCTCCTTCAAGTTACCGTATATACTCATGTATAAGCCGAACCCCCCCCTAATTTTGCCACAAAAGAACTGGGAAAACTTATTGACTTGTGTATAAGCCTAGGGTGGAAAATGCAGCAGCTACTGGTAAATTTCAAAAATAAAAATAGATACCAATAAAAGTAAAATTAATTGAGACATCAGTAGGTTAAATGTTTTTGAATATCCATATTGAATCAGGAGCCCCATATAATGCTCCATACAAAATACACCCCATATAATGCTGCACAAAGGTTAATAGCCCCATAAGATGCTCCATACAATAATATGCCCCCATATGCTGCCCCATAGACTATGCCCCCATATGCTGCCCCATAGACTATGCCCCTATTTGCTGCTCCATAGATTATGCCCCCATATGCTGCTGCTGCAAAAAAAAGCCATGCTCTCCTCTCCTGCTCAGGACCCGGCACCTGAGATATTCACCTGTCCGGGGTCCATCGCTGCTCACCACTGTCTGCACGTCCTCTGTCAGTGACTGTTCAGCCAGCAGAGGGCGCGGCGCGCACGAACCACGTCACCGTGACCCCTGCTGGCCAAACATCACGGACACACGAAGCAGCAGACGGCGGTGAGCAGCATGGGAACGAGGACAGGTGAATATCGCTATACTCACCTGTCCTGAAACGTCTCTGCAGCCTCGCTTCTCCACTGTCTCCCTTCCTGCCTTCAGCGGTCACGTGATACCGCTCATTACCACTCATGAATATGCGCATATTCATGAGTTTAATAAACGGTACCACGTGACCGCTGAAGGCAGGAAGGGAGACAGTGGAGAAGCGAGGGGGTTGCAGAGTGTGCCAGGACGGATGAGTATGATCTGTGACACCCCCGCCCTCCCTCCCCCGCTGACCCCCAGGTATATGACTCGTGTATACGCCGAGAGGGGGACTTTCAGCCCCAAAAAATGGGCTGTAAATCTCTGCTTATACACGAGTATGTACGGTAGATGGTTTCTCGTGATGAGCTAGCGTTCTCTGATTAAGGTGTTATCCCAGCACGCTCGTGTGCTAGTAGTATTACTGCATGCTGAAGATCCTATAAGTTGCATTGCCACAGCTGCATGTATTGCAGCTGTTCAACAGCCGCAACACATGCAGGGATTGCCTGTTTGTGAGGCAATCCCTGTGTGTGTTGCGGCTGTGTAGCAACTCGAAGATAGTATTTGAGCACGCCAGAGATACTCTATTAGCACACGCGCATGCTGTGATAACACCGTATCCGAGCATTCTCACGCATCACTAATGATTTCTTCTGGTGAACAGCAATCTTCAAGTTTGACCACTTTTCAATTGGACTAAGGTTTTGGCCACTCCAAAACTTTTTCACTTTACCCCTTAAACCACTTGAATGTTGCTTTAGCAGTCTGCTTTAGGTCATTGTCTTGTTGGAAAATGAACCTCCATCCCAGTCTCAAATAATTTTCAGACTGAAACAAGTTTTGCTCAAGAATATCCCCATATTTTGCACCATCCATGGATGATGATCTTGGGTGATGAGCTGTGTTTGTTTGGCACCAGACATAATGTTTTACTTTTCTGGCAAAAAAGTTCAATTTTGGTCTCTTCTGACCACAGTACCTTCCTCCATACATTTGTGGAGTCTCCCACATGTCTTTTGGCAAACTCAAAACAAGCCTTACAATTTTTGCATGTAAGTAAAGGCTTTTATCTGTCCACTCTTCCATAAGCAAATAAAAGGGGATATAGTGGGAGACCAATCAATTTTGGTATAGTTGGTACATACACCACCCCAGACTATATTGTAGCAACAAAAGGACAGTCATAAACCAAATCTAGAATAAAACAACAACACATGACCATAGTCTTATCAATAAAAATATTTTATTTAATAATACCATAAAAGCAAGGTTTAATTGGTAAAAAGGCAAAGCATCAAGTATACATAATCATATAAATAGAAATTAAAGGGTCAACTAACCATATTATTGAAAAGAGGTTACATATGTATGTAGGGTCCCATACCACAGAAAATTATTGAAAAAATATATTATGTGACCGCTGGAAGCAGTGTACCAAAATCATGATATGCTCATGATACAATAGTGTTGCATAAAAATGTATATAATAGTGCCATAGAAATATGTGATTATAAACATGTGTTAACACAACAACATACCAATGAAATAAAGTGCAACATATGTGCAACCAAAAACACAATTTGTGTAATAAATGAACAATAAAGTGCAAAGTGCAATAATGTCCAGCAGGGGTTGCTACACAGAGATAAAATTATGATCTTGTGACCATGAACGTATACCTCTTAACAAGTGAAAGCATATAGGGGCGCAATTCGGAGATAAAAAACCACCACAAATAGTACTAGAACAATCAGAAATCGGAATGGTTGCTGCCAACAACCAGACTATACTGTTAAATAGTTATACCTGTGGATTTATAAATGCTCCTACACGCCAGAGGTAGCTGCCCTTCCCCAACGCGCGTTTCGGCCAATTGCCTGACAAAGGCAATTGGCCGAAACGCGCGTTGGGGAAGGGCAGCTACCTCTGGCGTGTAGGAGCATTTATAAATCCACAGGTATAACTATTTAACAGTATAGTCTGGTTGTTGGCAGCAACCATTCCGATTTCTGATTGTTCTAGTACTATTTGTGGTGGTTTTTTATCTCCGAATTGCGCCCCTATATGCTTTCACTTGTTAAGAGGTATACGTTCATGGTCACAAGATCATAATTTTATCTCTGTGTAGCAACCCCTGCTGGACATTATTGCACTTTGCACTTTATTGTTCATTTATTACACAAATTGTGTTTTTGGTTGCACATATGTTGCACTTTATTTCATTGGTATGTTGTTGTGTTAACACATGTTTATAATCACATATTTCTATGGCACTATTATATACATTTTTATGCAACACTATTGTATCATGAGCATATCATGATTTTGGTACACTGCTTCCAGCGGTCACATAATATATTTTTTCAATAATTTTCTGTGGTATGGGACCCTACATACATATGTAACCTCTTTTCAATAATATGGTTAGTTGACCCTTTAATTTCTATTTATATGATTATGTATACTTGATGCTTTGCCTTTTTACCAATTAAACCTTGTTTTTATGGTATTATTAAATAAAATATTTTTAGTGATAGGACTATGGTCATGTGTTGTTGTTTTATTCTACACTCTTCCATAAGGCCACCTCTTTGGAGTTCACAGATTATTGTGGTCGTATGGACAGATACTTTAGTCTCTGCTTGCGATTTCTGCAGCTCCTTCAGGGTTAACTTTTGGCCTCTCTGCTACCCTCCTTGCCAGGGATGAGCGTTTTGGTGGGCTGCCCTCTCATGGCAGATTTGTTGTGGTACCATGTTCTTTCCATTTGATGATAATGGATTTGAAAGTCCTCCAGTTGGTCATCAGAGATTGGGATAATTTTTTTTTTTTTTTTTTAACCCAACCCTGACTTGGAACGTCTCAACAACTTTGTTCCTGATTTGTTTGGAGCTCTCCTTGGTATTCATTATGTTTGGTTAGTGGTGCCTCCTGCTTAATGGTGTTGCAGCCTCTGTGGCCTTTCAGAAAAGGTGTGTATATACTGACAGACCATGATGTGACACTTAGATTGCGCACAGGTAGACTTCTGTTTTATTAATATGTAACTTAAAATAGATGGAAACAAAGTGCTGGAGAGTTGTGAAGTGGCCATCAATGAATCCGGATCTGAATCCCGTTGAACACGTGGAGAGATCTTAAAATTGCTGTTGGGAAAAGGTACCATTCAAATATGAATGACCTGAAGCAGTTTGCAAAAGAAGAATGGTCCAAAATTCCAGTTGCGAGGTGTAAGAAACTTGGTGGTTATAGAAGGCTATTAATTGCAGTTTTCCAAAGGGTGTTCAGCCAAAAATTACCTTGAGGGTGCCAACAAATGATCTGGCACATTTTTGGGGTTTTGTGTGATATGATGTCCAATTCACTTTTTCACTTCACTTTTTTTTTTTTTTGTGTTCCAATACACAGAGGAAATAAACGTAGAACAAAATGTGTTTTTGCGATAATTTTGAAATACTTCATTCTCTGGAACAATTTGAAGGGTGCCAGCACTTGTGTATGTATTTGTGTATGCATGCATACATACAGTGGTTTGAAAGTATTTGCCTCATCCTGATATCTTATTCTTTTGCATGTTTCAGATCACCAAACAAATGTAAATATTAGACAAAGCTAACTCAAGTAAACACAAAATGCAGTTTTTTTTAATGAAGGTCATTATTAAGGGAAAAGAAATCCAAACCTAGAGGGTCCTGTGTGAAAAGTGAATGTCCACTAAACCTAATAACTGGGCAATTCTTGGCAGCAACAACTGAAATCATGCATTTGCGATAACTGGCAATTAGTCTTTTACAACACTCTGGAGGATTTTGAGCCCACTCATCTTTGAAAAATTTATGTAATTCATCCACATTGGAGGGTTTCCCAGCATGAACCGCCTTTCTAAGGTCTTGCCAAAGCATCTCAATCGGATTAAGGTCAGGACTTAGAATAGAATACTCCAAAGTCTTAATTTTGTTTAAGCCATTCAGAGGTTTACTTGCTGGTGTGTTTTGGATCGTTGTCCTGCTGCATTATCCAAGTGCGCTTCATTTTGAAGTCCCGAATAGTTGGACATTCTCCTTTGGGATTTTTTTGGTAGACAGCAAAATTCTTGGTTCTTTTAACTGCAGCAAGTCTTCCAGGTCCTGCTGCAGCAAAACAGTCTTAGACCATCACACTACCACAACCATATATTACTGTTGGTATGAGGTTCCTTTTCTGAAATGCTGTTACTTCTACCCCAAATGCAATGGGCCATATAGTGTTCAAAAAATTCAACTTTTATCTCATCAGTCCACACAGTATTTTCACAAGTCTTGGGGATAATCAAGATGTTTTCTGGCAAAACTGAGACTAGTCTTCATATTCTTATTTCTCAGCAGTAGTTTTCTTCTTGGAACTCAGACTGGGCAAAAAGGCCTGCATTGCATTCTTATGGTGGATTCATGAACACTGACCTTAATTGAGGCAAGTGAGGCCTGAAATTCTTTGGATGTTGTTGTGAAGTCTTTTGTGACCCCTTGGATGAGTTGTTGCTGTGCTCTTGGGGTAATTTTGGGTGGCCCGGACACTCCTGGGGAAGGTTTACCACTGTTCCATGTGTTCGCCATTTGTACAGTAGTTTGCTGGAGTCCCAAAGCTTGCTAAATGACTTTATAATCTTTTCCAGACTGGTAGATCTCCAATTACTTTTTCTCATTTGTTCCAGAATTTCTTTGGATCGCAGCATGATGTGTATCTTTTGACAAACTTTTGGTCTATGTCAGTTTGGCAGTCACTTTGAGAACAGGTGTGGCAGTAATCAGGCCTGCATGTGGCTAGGGAATTTGAACTCCGCTTCACAAAGATGTGATAAACCACATCGGGGGGGCCGGCAATAACTTTTTCACACAGGGCCCTATAGGTTTGGATTTCTTTTTCCCTTAATAATAGACCTTCATTTAAAAACTGCATTTTGTGTTTACTTGTGTTTTGACAAACTCTAATTTCTCTAAGTAAATACCTTTCTGAGGCTGTGCCCACGTAAGCGTTTTTACCGGCAAAAACACTTAAAAATCACTGAAAAGAAGCATCCCATTCATTTTAATGCATTCTGCACATTTTGTGCATATTGATGCGTTTTTTTCTGTGAAAACGCATTGCGGTAAACTCAGCATGCTCATTAATTTTGCGGAAAAGTGTGCGTTTTTAGCTATTTTCTATGAGACTGGGGACGTGCAGAAAAAAACGCATAAACGCGTGTTTTTGCGCAAAAAAACACGCATTGTCTGGGAAGGAGTCCGGTTTTCATGCAGAAATTTTCTGCATATGTGGGCACATAGCCTAAGGGTGCTATCGACATGAAATTCTCACTAGATGTCTCTAACATCCTATCCAGTCAACAAAGGAACAGAAATGAAACCATACATGTCCATAAAATGTGTAATAATGAGAAATGAAGTAATCGAATAAATGAAGAGGTGCAAAAAGCCATGGAAAGTCCTGACACCAGCTGAAATCTATCAGTAATTGTTAATCAATTCTGCCACTTAGTGAAAAATATCAGCTGGTTCAACTGCCTATGATAAGATGTCTCACAAGCAGCATGATGGCTGAGACCAGGGAGGTGTCTCAAGACCTTCACAATCTTAGGGCCCCGTAAGGTTATGTGCACACGCTGCGGATTCGCCTGCGGGTTTTTCCGCGCGGATCCGCAGGTAAAACCGCAGGTAAAGTGACCTGTGGTTTTCCTGCGGATTAGCCTGCAGTTTCACACCTCTACTATGTTAAAGGTGTGAAACCGCTGTGGAATCCGCACAATTGACATGCTGCGGTTTGTAAACCGCAGCGTGAGTGTAGGGTGGTTCCTCTGTATACCGCGCAGTGACGTACAGACATAATATGGAGGCAAGTTTCGTGTGCAACAGGTCCAAGTTTATTCACTTGCCGTCCACACGACGGCCTCACAGCACACCACAATACTCTTCAAGGCTCTCCGGTTACAGAACACATCGACGTATCGTACTTTTCACCTGGGACGTATATATACGCACCGTCCCTTTGCACTTGGTCGCGCTCTGACAGCTCCGTCACTGTGGCTGCCTTAGGCCTGAACACCAACAGTAATTTTACTGGTCAAACGTCGTTCCCTATACGATATCCTTCGCCCGGAGCCTTGTCTATACTGCAGTACTTCGTGTCAGGACCACCCCCCTGACTTCCTTTCTCCTCAGTCCCCTGGTTAGGTTCTCCTCACAGTGCACCAACTGTCACAGTCTCCTCGTCACTTGAGCTCCCCCTGGGGACTGGAACTTTCTGGAAACCTCCTGTCAAATTTATAGCTTTCCCGGTTCCCTGTGACTCCGCCCCCCATGACCAACGGTTTCTTAGCCCTAAGCTGATGTCAAGTCCTATGCTCACACTCCTCCCTGCCCTCTAATGTCAATTCCAGGTACTGCACATCTGCACGTCACCTACTCTTTCCTAGCTTTCTTCCCTTCTGTCATAACTGACATCCTGCCCGACAAGTGCAAACCCCTTTGAAACCTGACCAGTCAGTCCGTCCGGTCACGTTCCCTACATGAGCACAGCGGATTTGAAATGCCATAGGCTAACATGGTACTGTACCATGTCTGCGGAACTGCTGCGTTTCTGCAGGGCCAAAAACACTGCGGAAACGCAGCAGAATCTGCAACATGTGCACATAGCCTTACATTTAGCGATGCACCAGCGATCCCGACAACGATATGACCCGATCAGGATCGCTGGTGCATCACTAAATGGTCGCTAGTGAGCTGCCAAACAGGCAGATCTCACCAGCGACGCAGCAGCGGTCGTTACCTGTCAGACGCGGCGATGATGACGTCCTCCGCCCGCGTCGCTCGTCGGCGCCAGCAGGAAGCCGCCGCCGAGAAACGACCCAGAACGTTCTCACGCGATCAGCGATAGCCAGCGGGGGAGCCGGTCGGAGGTAAGTGTCACATGTAGCGATATCGCTGCTGCGTCACAAAATCGGTGACACTTTAGCGATATCGCTATGTGTGAAGCCCCCCTTTATTGTTGTTGCAAAACATTCTGAAGGCATTGGTTACAGAAGAATTTCTAAACTACTGAAGGGTTAAAGTGAGCACTGTTGGGACCATAATCCGAAATCAGAAAGAACCTCATCTCTCATTAATCAGCCACGACCAGGTGCTTCCCTCAAGATTTCACCCATTGCAGTGCATAGAATAAAACCTGCCCTGAATTCACATCAAATGCTTTAGGATTTTGTGTTTTTGCCACGTGTGAATATACCCGAGGAGTAATTTTTTTTTTTTCATAAGTTAAGCCTTGTTACTGAATATTTTTGCGGTGGTATTTTACTAAAGAAGCAAAATACAATATACGGTTGTTATGAATTAAATTGGCATGTATTAGTTACATTTCATCCCATACAATGTTACAGGCGAAATCTGAATGGAATACACAATAGACAAAGTATGCTTTCAATTCAATGTTTAACGGATTTCTTCACAATTCGTGTTTTTGTTTTTCCTCCGCAATCTAATTTGTTTTTAATCATTTTGTTGGTTTGCACTTGACAGTGCTTTTAGTTGTGACTTTCACACAAGACCCGCAACATATCCACCGCATTCAAAGAAGCAATTACAGGTCCCATGTTCTTTTTTTTTTTTTGCCAAACTACCCACCCTTCCTATATATTTTCATTTCCTCTTTTTTAGTTAGCAATAAAGCCAAAATAGGAATTCTTAAGGAATTATATTTACTAAAAGCTACGGTCAAATTCTAGAATACTCCTCAAAAGCCGAGGATAAAACTACACTTGGGGGTGTTAAAAAACTGTGTTTATGATGGATATCCCCTTAAAATTTACAAAAAAAGCTACAAAAAGGAAGGGAAAAAATCCTCCCCCAATATTCGCGCTCCTGTTGACTGATCCAGAGAGCCACAGGAGGGGCACACGGTTTCCCTTACATGCATTATGTGAAGCTGCTAACCATCAGAAGATTTAACAGGATATAGAAACAAAGCAAGCCTGCTCTGTGTGTTTTGTATGTGGCAGTATAATTTTAGAATTTAATAAAGACTTTTGCTGTGATTAGAAAATGAATAAAAGAGCTGCTGAGTGCTTGCACACACTTGCGAAATAAACTAGCTTGTTAATGCAGTGGCATCTGCTGTTGTATTGTACCCCTACATGTTTTAGCACTATGGTGCTTTTCATAGCAAAAGGACTCTATTATGTGACTATACAACCACTGATACCCCGGTACAACTATTGGTTTTGTTCCCCTTTTATTCTATGAAAATACTGCAAGAATATTAAATAATTTAATCTTATAAGGTAGATTGTTCAAAGAAGTTATCTGTCTCCCTCATTTCGTATCACGCATTGAGTCTCTACTCATCTGACCGACTGCAGCTTACCTGGTATTGTGCACTTGTCCTATGAGAATAGGGTGCACACAGGAGACTGTAGACACTATGCCTTAACTACCAATGGAGCCTAAAATGCTGTATAATCCCTTGAAAAAGAATGTCACCACCTTTTTGCTTCCTAATTTGAGAGCAGCAGCATAATGTAGATAGAGAAGCTCTGATTCCAGCGATATATCACTTACTGAGCTGATTGCTGTAGTTTTAATAATCTGATAAGTCATTTTCACTCGAGGACTAGTAAACCTGCTGCTAGGTAGTCCTCCATATTCATGAGCTCCCCCTAACCCTGCCCTAACTACTGATTAACAGCTTTCTGTTTATGCACAGTATACACAGAAAGCTTGCAATCAATGGGCAGGTTACACAGAACTCTGCATTCAGATAAAACAAGGATTTAATCAAAATCCAAGCAAGCCGGTCAGTAATTGATACATTGCTGGAATCTGGGTTTTTGTTATATTGCACAAATATACTACTGGCCTGAATGGGGTTGTTATACGCAATAACTGCAGAACTTTCTGCAACGAAATCCACAGCAGATATGGCACACAAGAACATTACCCTTAGGCCGGGATCATACTACTGTGTGTGATACGAGAAACTCGCACGAGTCTCTCGCATCATGTATACATGTATTTCTATGCAGCCGCAGCTCCGGTCCTGAGTGCCGACGGTAGCGCTAGGTGTTGATGCGAGAGACTCGCACGAATCTCTCGCATCATCACACACGGTAGTATGATCCCAGCCTTAAAGAGAAACTCTGGGCAAAAACTATGGATAAATCAGATTTTGTATTCAACATGGCCATATGTGTAAAAGTAACTTCCAAAAGTCACAGTACAATGACTACAATGTACCAGGCTGGAGATAAGTTGCATAAAAAAAAAATATGTTCCAACCATTATTTACCTTTTCTCTTTTGTACTGGTATAGACCATGGCTGGTTCTCAGTGTGGGTATGTAATAATGGTTTAGCTCCAGTGTACAAATCATTTAAAGTAAAATCTTTAAGGGAGTAGTTCAATGAGCAAAGTACATTTTAATTAATAAATCTTGAATTAATAAGTTACACAACTGGATGTGCTAAAAAGAAATGTTGCTGTGCGGAGATAATCTTATAAATGTGACCTTCCTATGTACTGTGTAATGGCTGTGTCCAACCATGCAGAGCTGCTCCAGTTTATCATCTGTACAAAGAGCCCTGGTCAGGGTGGGGGATGAAGTAACTTATGATAAAGGAGTATAGAGGTGAAACAGCAGAGGTTCACAGTTGCTGCTTCCTTAGGTAACACATTTCCCTGTCCTGCTTTATCACAGGAGTAAGAGTTTCTGATGTGCCGGCAGTCCAGTGAGCTCAAAAATCAAGTCAATGGCATCACTTGATTTATGAAAAGCTGCTGGAGATGCAGCAGATATACTCCTGTGATAAAACAGGTGGGCACATGTGTTTATTCAAGAAGTAGCAGCTGTGAGCCTCTGCTGTTTTGTCTGTTCCCCCACTTCTGATAAGTGACTTATGCTATCTCCCCTGGTCAGGAGCTGTGGTATGCACCGACCTTGAAATGGAGCAGCTCTGCGTGGCTGGACACTAAATAGCAGTGCACAACAGTGGCACAGTTTTATAAAAAATGTTCCTGCGCGGAGATAATTTTATAACATTCTAGAGTGAAACTTATTATTCCAAGATCCATTGATTAAAATGTACATTGTATGTGGGACAACCCATTAAATCATGGTTACAAAGCTTTCGCTCAGTTAGTAAAAATAACAATTCTCTTCCTACATTGTGTATGGACTTTATAGTAGGAAGGTCTAGGAAGAAGTGCTGATATGGAACAGCCCTGTCCCCTCGTAGACTGAAAGTTACCATAACATTTACGAACAGTGAGCAGTTTTAAGATGAGTAAATATTGAGATGATGGGTGAATTTGCCTCCAACATTTGTAATGATTTGAGGACAGAGAATGTAACAAACACAAATCCAAACCTCTCCCTGTCCTGTCTTTATGCCCCTTCAAATAGACCATCGCCACTTCCTGGCCTTAGATGCAGCTGACTGATGTTGTCTACATAAATTATTTTTCAAAAATCTCTCTTCTAGTCTTAGGCCTCTTTCACACTTCCGTTTTTTACAATCAGTCACAATCCGCCAGGTTTTGAAAAAAACGGATCCGCAATTTTTTTTTGCGGATTCGTTTTTTCCCCATTGACTTCCATTATTGGCAGATTGTGACGGATTGCCGTCCGTTGCATCCGTTTTTGTGAGGATCCGCCATAATGTTGCTGTCCATTACCATCCTCAAAGATTTCCAAACGGAGCTTGCAACGTTTTTTTGGCCGGCTGATCCTCCAGACACTGATTTAACCCGAAATTCTGTCTGGGTGCCGGACAAAAAAAAAATTCTCTCTTTCTCTCTCTTTCTCTCTCTTTCTCTCTCTTTCTCTCTCTTTTTCTCTCTCTTTCTCTCTCTTTTTCTCTCTCTTTCTCTCTCTTTCTCTCTCTTTCTTCTCTCTCTCTCTCTCTCCTTCCCGGCCAGCGGTTCCTTTGAATTTCCTCATTTTGCGGATCCGTCAAGAAACAGATCCTGTGGCATCCGTTCACATCAGTTGAGAACGGATCCGCATCTCCACCTTTTTGGCGGATTGTAACTGACACAAAAAACTGAAGTGTGAAAGAGGCCTTAGGGTCTGAGTAAAATGGACCGACTGGCGGAACTAAACGACTGCCTATTGTTACACTTTTACTGATTGGCAGCCGTTTAATAGCCTGTTTACACAGGCCCGCGGTAGACTATGTGCACTGAGCGATGTGTAATTCATCGCTCAGTGCTCGCATGCTTCTATTCTCACCTGTGTGAGTCTTGGGTTACATAGAATGGCGAGCTGTCGAGAACAATCAACTTTTGTAGCACAAAAATGATTTCACCGTTTTTCTCTTTCGCTGAGTGATCAGCGGCCTGTTTATAGTGAAAGATCGTGAAATGAGCTTCCCTAAGAACACTACAGGGGACCTGTCACCAGCAAAAACGCAATTACCCTGCAAATATGGGCTTAAGCTACAGGTCAATAGCGTTACTAACCTGCTCGGTGCCTGCATGTAGCCAAATGTTGCAGGGAGAAAATGAACTACCGTATATTCTCCCCAGCAGCATTTGGTGTCGGTCACCGAGAATACAGTGTAACGGCTGTAACTGCACCACCGCTCCTGAGTGACAGCCGGCCCCAATGCAGAGCCAGTCTCAGTTGGGCCAGGTGTACAGTTACAGCCACCTACCACTCTGTATACTCAAAGCTGAATCCTCGCGGATGCCGCCCCATGACTGAAACTGAATGCTGCCAGGTAGTGTGAAGTGGCCGAAACGTTCCCTTTAAGATGCCCATTCACCTTAGAACGTCCTCTTTCTATTTATGCAACTATATTTTGTCTTTTTATCTGAAATGATGCATGAATTAAAGGGGTTATCCACGTCTACACGTCTAGGGATTTTTTTTAATCTCAAATGCATGTATTTTGGACGAAAAAATGATTTCTGCAATTTGGTTTTATTAAAAAAAATTTTGCACAAGTTTCCTTCTACAGGCTCTTTGTTTCTCTTCATATTTAAGTTTGGTATTGTCAATATGGTCATAAATCAGCTGATTAAAAAAAAAACTTAGGCTACGCTCCCATGATGAGCTTTTCTTGCGTTTTTAGATGCTGCTTGTTCTCCTTGCTTCAAAAACGCAGTGTCTTACAGATCAAGAAAAGTGGATGGGATTTATAGAAATCTGCTGCACACTGTGCGTCTTATTTTCGTTGCGTAAACTGACTTGTGGTGCGTTTTTCAGATCCGCAGCATGTCAATTTTTCTTGCGGGGGAACCGAGTTTTCTGTGCAGATTTTCCCCAAAGACTTGCATTAAATGCAGAGAATCCACAGGTGAAATTAGTGCAAACACATATTATCTGCACCTACATCTGGCAATAAAGTTCAGTGAAATCAAAAAACCGTAAAGTAAGTATGGTAGCTCATTTAAATAGTAAGTGCAGAAATTCTGCAGCATCAAAAATGCACAAAAAGTTCATTGTGGGAATTCAGCCTTAGAAACACTCCCATCAGACCGTCAGAAACAGCTCACTGATAAATTCTCAGTTAATTCATTCTGAAACCAGAAATAATAGACAAGGTCAACTTTTAATAAAACCTAAATACTAAAATAATTTTTGGCTAAAAATACATGCATTTACCGAAGCACTCCAAAGTATTTTCTTAATATATTGCAATCATCATTTTACACAGCACTGTGTACTTACAATTGCTCATTTTGCCTTTCTACACATGTAATTTTTCTCTTTTCCATTAGGTCTATGACATTACATGATTAAAAACTGACTAGCTGAGTGAGTCCTTCTAAGATCTATGTAGAAACAGTAAATCTACAGGAAAAAAATTGTGGAAGTTTGTAAGAACAAAAATGTTTGCTTTTGTCACCAAAACTCGTAGCGTTTTTATTTTTCATGATCTAGGCTGTGAGGGATTATTTTTGCACTCTGAGTTGATGTTTTTACCAATACCATTTTGGGTAGATACAATGTTTTTTGCCTCTTAATGTATTTTATTACAATGCTGTGGAGGCCAAAAACACATAATTCTGTCATTTCGATTTTATTTCTCATTACGCTGCTTATCGTCAAGATTAATTTATTTTCGATTTTGATAAATCGAGCATTTAGCAATACCAAATATATGTATTTATTTTGTTTGTTTTATTTTCAGTAGGGCAAAAAGGGGGTGAGTTGAACTTTTGTGGGTGTTTTTAAATTTTTTTTTTTTTTTTTACTTTTTACTGTATTTACTTGTCCCCTTAAAGGACTTGAAGCTGCAATTGTCCGATCGCTTATGCTATACATAGCAGCGCATCAGCCCTGCTATGTATAGCAGAAACGATGATCTACAATGAACACTGTACACTGTTCGGCATTTACAGGAAGATCGTAATGTCAGGCATGGAGGTCATCAGCAGACCCTGGGCTGTTATGACAACCCAGCAGCGTACCATGATCACATCGCGGACATACTGATTAGAGCATGGAATGATACGAGTGCCTGATGGCATGTGTTAAATCCCTCTGTCAGAGATTGACAGCGGGATTTAAGTTAACAGCCGCGGGCAGAGAAAAGCTCCACCCATGGCTGTTAAAGAGAATCTGTCAGCAAGTTGTTGCTATCTCATCTGAAAGCAACATGATGTAGTGAAAGAGAACCTGATTTCAACGATGTATCACTTAGTTTACTGGGCGCAGCCGCTCTGACAGAGTTCTAAGATTTAGAAGGCAGCAGAGCTGAGAAAGCTGCCCCCTCCCACACCAGGCTCTAGATGTTCAATGGCTATTAACACTGAGCTGCTTTTCATATGGGGAGGGGGCATGGTCAGACTAGTGTAGTCTGGGCAATGACAATCACAAGGTAATAAAACCTTCACAATGAGTAAACAACACAATGCAAGGTAATAAAAGACACATCATTCAACTCTGTGTCTCAGCCTTTATCTCCTGCTGCCTTCAGATTATAAAGCAAAAACCTGCTGACAGATCCCCTTCAAAGGCATGGCCATCATGTGATGGGAAAAATGTCAGGGTCACAACATCAAAGTCAGGGTCACGACATGACGTAAATATACATCAACACCTACTGTTTGGGAACGGACCTAGAACATGGACTTCACCAGGAAGTCCGTGTTACTGTTCGTGATTCGGCACCCTGAACACCGGGTGTTTCTCATGCTGTCATATGCTTGACAGCGTGGCAAACTGCCTTTGATCGACGGTAAAATCATTACCGCCGGTCAGACAGCTGCACTTCTCACGCTGTCAAATCACAGCTTGAGCCCACCTCTGTGATTGGAGGTAAAAAGTTTACCTCTGGTCACTGGCATCAGCTGTTGGGACTACTACTCCCATCAGCCTACGGCTACTGCCGCTAACAACAGCAAGAACAGGCACCGCTGATGGGAGTATTCATTGGCAGATGCTTGCACTCTGAATAAATAATAATAAAAAAACAGAGTGGTTTCCCCTGTATTGTAACCAGCCAGGCAAAACTGACAGCTGCTGGCTGCAAGCCTCAGCTGCCAGCTTTAGCAAGGTTGGTTATCAAGAATTGAGGAGTCCCCACAACGTTTTTTTTTAAATTATTTTTTGTTTTTGACAACCAGCCAATCTAAAGCAAACAGTTGGGGGAAGGTATTCTCGGGCTGGTAAGGGACCATGGATATAGCCCTCCAGCCTAAAAATAGCAGCCCTCAGCCACCCACAAAGGGTGCAGCTATTAGATGCTCCAATTCTGGTGCTTTGCCCAGCTTTTCCCACTTACCCTGTGGCGGTGGCAAGTGGAGTTTATATATGTATGGTGGGTGTCACATTTGTATTGTCCAGTGACAGCAAACCCACAGCTTAGTAATGATCACTGATACATATTCATAGGAGCAGTGTGTGTATTTTCTAGTAAATAATTAGCGTCGAACATAACTACAAAGTCACATTACGGGCGGCACGGTGGCTTAGAGGTTAGCGCTGTGCGTTGCAGCGCTGGGGTCCTGGGTTCAAATCACACCAAGGACAACATCTGCAAGGAGTTTGTATGTTCTCCCTGTGTTTGTGTGGGTTTCCTCCGGGTACTCCGGTTTCCTCCCACATTCCAAAGACATACTGATAGGGAATCTAGATTGTGAGCCCCATTGGGGACAGTGATGATAATGTGTGCAAACTGTAAAGCGCTGCGGAATTTGTTAGCGCTATATAAAAATAAAGATTATTATTATTATATCCTTTTTAAGACAATTTGCTAATCTCTCTAATCTTGTGTGAAAAAGGGCTTGGCAAATATTGTGGTCTGTAATCTTGGACACTTATATTTCTAAATATGCCCCTTACAATAATCAGAAATGATTATCCAACAGATAATTTTCCCAACACGCTGAAAACTTACAAGTAATAACCTGACAAGCAGATTCATTAATTTTGGAACAACTTGTTATATTTAGCCTTCCTTTCCTGCCTGTACTGTACATTTTGCATACAAGGAATATCGGTGGTGCCTAAAATCTATATTTGGAAAAGCAAAAGAAAATAAAAAGTCAATTTCCAAAAAGACTAAATAAAGTCATCATTAAACCACCTAAATGCAATGAAGGAAAATGTACCATTTGGTACAAAACCGCCCGGCTGTGCTTTTGTCAAGCCCAGAACTTGATATAGCTAAATATAGCAACCACATACTGCCTATTTGGCAGGGAAGCATGCCTTGATCTGCAATTCTTTGAGGTCACATATGACAATGGTGGTTCATAATGAAATGATATCAATCATGCTAATGCAAAGAAATGATTTTAATTTGTTTAAACTCTAATTGGTTTCTTATAATTTCATTATTACATGCAAGATTATTAGAAATTACCTGTCATAAAATACTGCCTGGAATGATGGTATAGAAACCAGAGACTTAGGGTTCCTATACACAACAGAAAAGTCAGCCAAGCCTGCCAATTTTGGCAAGAGGTGTCAATTACCCCACTTGTATGGTGGTCTTCTGACACTTCCCTGATGAATGATATTGGATTAGAAAGGATAAGGCATATTGAGTTTTAATATCCAATCCTTTTGTTCTTAAGGGAGATATGTTGCTGAAGGAGATGTCTACTGTCATGTCCCACGACTTGGGAATCATATTGTATGGTCATTGTTTTGTTGTTGTTTTGCTGCGGTATATTCAGGTTTGCCCTTTTTAGAAGTTTGTCCTGTCTCCCTCCCTGTCTGTCTCCCCAGCTCTGATGTCAGTAATCCCTCCCTTCTTCCTCCTGAGCCAGTGTATATTAGCCATATTCATGTGAAGATCATCTCTATACACCTCTGGTTCAGATTAGTCTTCCTACCTACTATAATTGGGCATAACTACAAGAATTCAGCTTTGTTTTTTCAGCACTGGAGTGGCTCTTTACATGTAAGCCCCCTGCCCCAGTCATATACTCACCCTCTGGCATCTTCACCGTTTATTGGCACCTTTCCTGTCCTGTGGTGCCATTTTGTGAGCGCAGTTTCTGACTGGCCGTGAGTCAGAAGATGAGTCACAAGCTCTCAATGCCAGTCTATGAGGGCCAGAACGAGGCTCTCATTGACTTTCATCGAAAAGTGACCTGTGCGCGGCTACATGAACACTGGAGCTTCCGGGAGGTCACTTTCCGCTGGAGACTGACGACAGCGGCGCTGGAGATCGATGAAGGTGGCAGCAGGTGAGTATGAGATAGGGGCTAACTGGAATTACATTTAAAGCACCACTTCAGTGATGCAATAAAAAAAAACAACCCACACCTATTACTTGCCACAGGTGAGTTTGAATGAGCATCACATGCTTGAAGCAAAGTTTTTTACCCACAATTTCAGAAAGGTGCCAACAATTATGTCCAGCACATTTTTAGGATTTTTTGTGAAATTATGTCCAGTTTGCCATTTTTCTCTGTTTTTTTGGGTTCTTCCAATACACACAAAGTAAATGAACATGTGTATAACAAAACATGTGTAATAACATTAATTTCCTGGGAGAAATACATAATTTTCGGGAACAATTTCAAAGGTGTCAACACTTTTGGCCATTACTGTAAATACCAAGATCATTAGCGAGGCCCCTGTTTCATCACCAATCCTCACCCTCTCCATGATTTAAATCATCCCCTTTTTCTCATTCATTAAATAAGAAAATTATCCTAATTAATTTGTTGTGTTTTTTTTTTGCTGTACAAGGCATACACTGTGTGTACAATTATAAGGCTGGGTTCATACTGCGTCATGGCAGTCCATTAGACGGACTGCGTTACACCGCGGCATAACATGGTGTAACGCAGTCCGTTAACACTGCCATTAACCCCTATTATCGGGCGCAACGCCAACGCATGCCATAATCGGCATGCGCTAGCGATGTGCCGTCATTCAGTGACAGAGCCTCGGACGCTATGCGTTGAAAGGGCTGCTTTAACGCAGTATGAACCCGGCCTAAGGCAACTTGTATTTTTAATGATGTATTGTATTATTGACCAACTGCAGTGCTCTCCATGAATCCAAAAGGGTAACAATCCTGAAACCTGAATACAGCAGCATGTAGACGTTTGGGTACCCCTGGTCAAAATTACTGTTATTGTGAACAGTTAAGCAAGTTAAAGATGAAATGGTCATAGTCTGTCAGTTTCTTAATCTGTTGACCATCAACATTTTGGGCTAGTCCAAACACAGCCTCCCAGACACTGTTCATAAAGGTGCACTGTTTTCCTTCATTGTAAATTTTCCACAAGTTCACTATAGGGTTTAGGTTGGGTGAAAGAGTAGCCATGTCATCATTCTTTTATATGTGAAGCATTTACTGGCTAGCCAAGAAGTAGAATACTTTGATGCATGCGATGGAGCATTGTCCTACATGAAATCTTTTCCTGTACCATTGCTTGAAAATTGCTTACTGTGTAATGGCTGTGTCTGACCATACAGGAACATGGTCTGATCATACCACAGTTCCTGGGCAGGGGGAAGCAAAAGAGAGTATACAGGACAGCATGGGATCACAGCTGACTCTTTCCGTGAGGTAAAACATTTCCCTGTCTGTTTTTAAACGTTTTACCTCACAGAAATAGTCAACTGTGACCCCTGACTGCAATGTCTGTATAATCTTTTGCTTCCTCCCCTGCCCAGGAGTTGTGGTATGATCAGGCCATATCCCTGTACGGACAGACACAGCCATTACACAGTAGGGGCACATTTATAAGATTATCTCAGCACAGGAACATTTTTTAACACATCCAATTATGGAAGTTATTATTATTCCAAGATCTATTGATGAAAACATATTTTGTTCATGGGAAAACCGCTTGAATCAGTATTGGTTAATGGCAAGTTTGGTTGAATGCATTGGGGTAAACGGCTGAAATAAAAGGGTGTGGCAGGTGTTCATTAAAAGCTTCAAGTGTCCTTTAGTTTTGCTTCATTTGTACAGAAAATAAAAAGGTAAAAATGAGATTGGCAGACATAGCTGAGTCTTGCATTCCATGTCATCTACACTGCACTTAATGGGTCTGAATTGTAATACTAAATAAAGATATAGAACTAGAATTGAGCTGTTTCTGCTATATAAAAAGAAAAAATAAATTTTTTGTAATTCTGGACAATCTGTTCAATACTTTGTTATACCAACATCAGCAACCAAATACTTCCCATAATTAGAGATTATTACTTTAAAAAAATCTGTAAAATGCAGAAATCAATCCTGACAATAACATCCCACATGAAAGAAAGCCCACAGTGCCTGATTTACTCCATTGGGTCCTTCTGTGCCTCTAGGTGCTCATCAGGTGAGAACATTTAGAAGAATTTTCTTTGTGCAGCGCTGAATAGAATCCACCCTGTCATGGTGCCAACATTTCTCGCTCAACTCTTGGATGTGTGAATATTCTAATTAAAGAGGTTGAGTCAGAGGTACAGCAGCATAAAGCTTACCGTCTTATGCTGAGCTCAATGTATCCACCAAATAACCTGTCATTAGAGGGTGCTGCAATCCTGCTGCTACTCAAACGGCTCTTTGTGATACCATAGGCTGTAATACTTTTTCCTGAACAATCGTCATTCTGTTGAGGTATTTTGGTGAACAAAGGTTACATAATAGTAAAGTCTATTTTGCTGATTTATTTGTTGAGTTTCTAAAAAGTTAAATCTTTCTTTATCCATCCAATCCATCCTATCCATCCAATCTTTCTTTATCCATTTTTTAACGGTGGATAAAAAGTATATAATAAGTGAATCTGTAGCAATTCTCCTGATCTTCCTGTTAGGGCTCGCTCACACTAGCGTATACATCGGACGAGCGCTGTCTGACTTTTTATCAGATAGTACTTGGACCAATGTTATTCAATGGGGCAGTGCTGATGCATGATTTTTTTTCTCTGACAGAGTTTGTCAGTGAAAAAAACCACAGCAAGCAGCGATTTCCCTTTGAAATCAGATGCCACTTACCCATTCCAGTCTATGGGGCATGGAAAACAAGGAATGCACTCGGATGATATGTAGATGAGGTTTTAACATCCATTTTTGGAAAATTAAGCATGTACTATTTTCATCCATTATTCTGATGGAATATGTCCACTAAAGTCTATGGCAAAGTCTGTAGAATGCTTGTGTAAGGCAACCAGGGTGGTAGTCTTGGCAACAAGCTGTAATGGTCCCACACCCTGGTGCCCCACAGATGAAACACAAAGTCTTTTCTGTAGTGTGTGCGATGTGTGCAGCAGAGTACTCACTTCAGTTGCTGGAGTTCTCTCGGTCTCTGTCACTCCAGATCATGTTCCCAGGTTCCATAAAACACTGCAGAGTCACAGTCCTTTTCTAACAGTTCAACTTTACTGATAACATGGGTACTCATCACTTTGGCAGCACAATTCACACATAACCATATATCCTGCACTTTCCTTGCCTTCCGGGCAGACTCCATTCCTTCCATTGTTCTAGTTCGGAAAAAAGATGGAACCTTGCGTTTATGCGTTGATCACAGATGACTCAATGCTTGCACAGTGCGGGACTCCTATTCATTCCGCAGAATTGAAGAATCCGTATCTGCCTTAGGAAAGGCAAAGTACTTTACGTCCCTTGATCTGGCCAGCGGGTATTGGCAGGTGCCCATGGCTGAAAACGACCGACCGAAACAGCGTTAAAATTGCTCATAGGACTGTTTGAGTTTAACCGGATGGCCTTTGGCCTGACCAACGCCCCTGGGTCATTTCAGTGGTTGATGGAGAGATGCATGGGGGACTTGAATTTTGAAGCAACACTTATTTATCTCGACAACATCATCGTCTACGAGGCCACCTTCGAACAACATCTTCAACGGCTGGAACAAGTGCTCAGTCGACTGCAGAGTAATGGCCTGAACGTGAAGCCACAAAAATGTCACCTCTTTCGCAAGCAAATTGAGTATCTGGGGAACGTTGTATCCAGTGAAGGAGTGAGGCCTGCGTGTGAGAAGGTAGCAACCGTACAAGAGTGGCCCACCCCAACAACGGTGAAAGATGTTCGGGCCTTCCTGGGGCTTACTGGATACCACCAAAGATTCATAAAGGATTTCATCCTCGTCGTCAACCCTTTATTAGAACTGCTAAAAATGGAGTGCCGGCCGGTTCAAAGAACCAAACTATGCAATGGGGAAGCAGTCAGGAAGAAGCCTTCAGAGCCTTGAAAATTGCCTTGACAGAAGCCCCAATACTAACCTATGCAGATTTCTCACAGCCCTTAATCCTCCACACTGATGGAAATTTACATGGTCTGGGGGCAGTTCTATAACAAATTCAGGGAGAAAAGCAACGAGTGATAGTCTATGCGAAACGTCTCTTCACGACTCGGAGTGGAACCCGGACAATTATAGCTCCTTCGAGTTGGAACTGTTAGCATTGGTGTGGGCTATGACTGAAAAGTTCACAGAGTACTTGTCTGGATCAGAAGTCCTGGTGCAGACGGATAATAATCCCCTAGCCCACCTGGAAAATGTAACGTTGGGGGCCTTAGAACAACAATGGGTGGCCCGCATAGTGAAGTATCGGTACAAGATCGCCTACCAGGCCAGGGCTGAGAGCACCCAAGCTGATGCCCTCTCAAGGGTGACTCATGAGCGACCTGAATGTGACCGAGATGAAGAGCTGGAGGCAGAAGAGATTCCTGGTTTTCGGGACTCTGTCAGATCATTGGTGGCGACGCAGGGACAGATCGGAGAGGCGTCTGGAGAACAGGTGCTGGGATGGCCCTGGGATGACTGGGTGCAACTTCAATAATTCAATAGACAGATAAAGAACTTGCTCATCTGCGACAGTGGGTGGCCCTGAAGTGACCTCCCAGCAGGCGAGAGAGACGCTCTGTCTCCAGGGACTCTGCAGATTCTGAGACAATAGGAGAGGCTCCAGTTGAAAGATGGGTTGCTATACCGAAGAGTACAGCTATTACGAGAATTGGGGGTCACTTGGCAAGTAGTGCACCTGGAAAAGTTGATCAGCATAGTGGCTACAGAGGCCCACGTGAGAAGGGCTCACTTTGGTCCAGAGAAGACGTTCCAGTGTTTGCAGAAGCTGGTGTATCATCCCTATTGAGGACTGCGGTGGAGGAGGCCTGCCAAAAATGTCAGAGCTGTGAGCTAACCAAACCCCTAGAACAGAGGGCCCTGATACAGACCATCGTGACTTCTGCCCCCTTGGAGGTATTGATGATCAATTACTTAACGGTTGGCCTGGTTCATCTTGGGTATGAACATTGTTTGGTGATGACCGACCATTTCAATAAGTATGCTTTGGTGACTTTGACCCGAGACCAGACTGCTGAATCAGCTGCACAGGCTATTTGTCGGGATTTCATCCAGGCGTATGGCTGCCCGAAGAGGATCCACTCTGACCAGGGCGCCTGCTTCCAAGGTCGAGTGATAGAAGAGTTACATCGTTTATACTTGGTTGAGAAGTCCAGAACTACTTCTTATCACCCTTAGGGGAATGGGGCCAGTGAACACTTTAATCGGACTTTGATCCAGATGCTTCAAACGTTAGAGGAAGATCGGAAGATACGCTGGCCTGAGTTAGTGGCTGAATTAGTGTTGGTGTACAATAATCGAGTTCACAGTACGACAGGGTACACTCCGTATACCTTGCTGTTTGGGCAAAAGGGATGAGAGATCACCGAGCAAGAGTTGGACCCAGAAGAGGACTACCCATGGACGAGGGTGTCTTCCTGGGTTTGAAAATACTGACATTGGTTGCAGACTCTCCGCCGACTGGTGCAGACGAAGTTTCAGGAACTCAATCATCAGGAAGTGGCGCTTACTCGAGGGACAACTCTAAGGTCAGAAGACTGGGTGTTGATCCAGAATAAGCGACCCAGAGGAAAACTGGAAAACTGCTGGGAGAGGACCTTGAACCGAGTGACACATCGAGTCGGTTCTGAAGGGCCAGTGTATGAAGTCCAGCATGAACTGGCAGAAGGAGCGCCTACTCGGGTATTTCACTGTAGTATGTTGCGGCCCTGCCTGTCCAAAGGACCCGAAGATGGGGAAGAATCGCCGAAGGTCATCAAGGCGCCCTCTTTGACAGCTCTCTACTTTGACAAAGAGATGTCTGCCTCACCCCCAGACCTCAACAGTCCACTGTCTACCTCCCCCAGGGAAGTGAGCACTGAAGTGCCAATGCTGGAAGCTACAGGCACCGTGGACTCCTCAGATCAAAGTAATTCTTTACCTCCCGTCAGTCATCCTGGATTACGCCGATCTGAAAGAACAACAGCTGGAGTGCCCCCTACACGTTTTGAGCAAGATCAATTTATTTGGCAACAAATCATTCAAGAAGCAAAAGAATGTGAACGCCTGGTGAAGGAGCTCTTGCCCGTGGAATGGAGAATGGGGCTGTAAGTGAGAAGATCGGGTTGTGGGTGCTGAAAGGGCAGCAAGCCTGGAACTGCTGGGGCCGAGCCTGTTGTTGCAGGAAGGAAGGAAATTAAGGACAGAGACCCATGAAATGCAGAGAGGGGGCGTGGTGAGTCAAAGGAGGTTAAAGGGTTGTTGCGGAGGAAGAGAGCAGAGTTCCCACCAGAGAGAATCGAGAGTATGGACCTGCTGCACGCCACGGGTAGCGTTAGACCACGCGGTAGAGAGATGGGACGAGTGCAGAAAGGACCGAGTGGGAGATTGTTGTGCGGGACTTCCGATTGCAGAGCCTGCCAAGCGGGAGATTATGGTGGAAGACTCCTGGCTTCAGAGCAGCATGATGGACTAGGGGCTCAATGGGTCAAACCGGTGACCACCCATTGCTGCCAGAAGAGGGAAGACTGAGGTGTTAGGCGGGGAAGCCTGAAGATTTCAGCACCGGCTTCAGCCGGCATCCAGCTTCCATCCCAGAGCATGTGACAAGCATCGGACTAACAATAAGTGAAACAGACATACGCATAAACTGTCTCCCCAAGTTACTCAGTTCTTTTATGATTCTCAGCTTAAATCTGATTTACCTCCGTTACTCCCTGCGAGGAGATTTCTCCCTGTAATTATTAAAACAAACCACTGTTACTCCTGTTAAGCCTTGCTCTGTGCCTCTGTGTCACTGCATCCAGTACCTGTGTTACACCTCCATGCTGACCTATTATATGCAAAATGCATGCAGGAATGGGCGGAACAGGAAGCCTATGAAGTGAAGTTACACCCAAAAACTAGAGAGCAGGAAGTGATGTCAGAGACATGGGTGTCATTTTGGCAGGGTCTCCTGTATAGCCCTGCAACATGTAGCCAATTTGTTATCTCAGCAGTGTTAAAAGATGTATAACAACTTTGCTCAGTTCCACACCACTTCAGGATCTCCACAACCGAGTCTTGCTCTAAGACCAGTTTTGACCCCTGAGAATGACACTAAGCAAAAGAAAACAATGCCAGATGACATGGAGTACTTTCCACTGCTGCCAACTGGCACTGGAAACAGCAAATATATAAACACCGCTTTCTTATACCACAATAAACCAGCTGAAATAATAACACCAGAGAATAGATAAAAAATAGACTTACCCCTAATTGCAAATAGAACATTCACAACATTTTCATCAAGCGATTCAGTTTGCAATCCTAAGGTCGCCTCTATAAATATACTTAAATCTGTAAGAAGAAACATACGGTAATTGCTCTTAGCCTTCATAAATTTGTTAATTCACAATGCCAGCGGGACACCAATAGTTATAATGGGGTTCCTCAGGTTTACATTATGGCGACAGTCATATTACTGGAAAAAAATACCGCAATATTTTAAATGATTTTGTTTTCAGTAAAAATTACAGAAGCTATAATTAATGCTTCTTTAACTCATGATTCTTATATGCAAATGTGAACGTGAACAGAACCTATGTAACCTAGATAACACCAATGTATATGAAGCTGACAATGGAATTGGAATAAATCATAGTACTAGTACAATTTTAAGGGAATAATCTGTGTGATTGAACCCTTTAAAGACAGTCATGCCTTTCTAATACTAAATTCAGGTATTATTGTCTAAAAAGTTTTTTTTAGCTATAGAGTTATATTAAAAAGTTTTGACCAATTTAGCTTTTGCAACCTATATGTATTAGAGTGCTTTCACAATGTGTTTAGTACTCGCTCAGTGACCCCTGTTGGGGCATTTGTCCGCGTCCCCTTCACAACATGGGATTTGGACGTATACACCAACATGGCCATAAGCTATAATAGTCCATCATTTTTGAGTGTGCACGCCTACTGGAGGCAGACACTCAGACGTAGTAGACAGGGCCACCAAGCGTGTACTAAACACAATGTGAAAGCACCTTAGCTGCATGTACACGTTGTGTATTTGGTGAGGGTTTTTTTTACCTCACTGTTTGTAGATCAAAACCAGGAGTGGAACAGTCAGAGGAGAAGTATAAAAGAAACACGTCACTGTTGTGAATTCGCTTTCTGGCCTACCTCTGGTTACTAGTGAAGGTAGTGGTGCTGGTTATATTGACAGAGGGGTCGCGAGTTCTCTTTCTGGGCTCCCTCTGGTGGTTACTGGAGGTAATGGAGCTGATCTAATTAACAGAGGCCTACCACCTGATAATGAGGAGGATGACTGGAGATCTGGAGTTTCTGACTGGATTTAAGGCAGCCGACTCCCTCTATCCCTGCTGGTGATTTTTTCCTGCCTCCTGAGGTCTTGGTTTCCAGCTCAGTCCCTGCATGCTCAGCTAAGTGTTCATTTGCTATTGTTCTCATTTGATCTGGTTTTGTCTATTTCAGTTTTGTGTGGTCAGCCAGCTCCGGCTGGGATTGTGCTGAATTTCCATCCTTATGTTACTGCTTGTGCCAGTTTGTTTTTGTCCCTTATTAGATTGGCCTCTTTTTGCTCTGCTTTCAGAATATACCAGAGTGTTGATATAGTGGGCGAAGTCGAGTGACTTCAGTATTTTTTCTATCAGACGTGTTGGGCATTTTTGCAGGGTTTTTTGCGTGATTGCAGACAGAGTCTTTCCTTTCCTGTCTAGTTAGCATGGGCCCCATCGTTTGCTCAGTCTATTTTCCTACCTGCGTTTGTGTTTTCATCTTGTCTCACCGACAATATATGTTTGGGGGCTATCTATTCCTTTGGGGTCTGCTCTGGGGCAGTTTCGATTTTCCTTTTCTTGCTTTAGGTGTATTTAGTTCTCCGGCTGTGTCGAGGCGTCTAGGATCATCGTAGGTACGCTCCATGGCTACTTCTAGTTGTGTGGATAGGATCAGGGGTCTGCAATCCGCTTAGTTACCAACCTCTCTGGTTTTCTGTGGCTTAGCTTGGTCTTGCTTTCCACCTCGGTGACCCAATCATGACACGTCACCACTTCTGTATTTATCACCCACTCCTGGTTTTGACTTACAAATACTGAGGTAAAAAACTCACCAAATAATTAATGTGTGTACATGGTCTTACAGTCTATTGCAGGCTGAAGCATTAGTTTCAGGGAATCTGTCAGTAGGATCGACCCTCCTAATGACTCATTCAGATGTCAGTGTTTTTCCACCTTCTCCTTTCAGACAGTCTGTGAAAATTGAACCCCACTCGGGTGACATCACGGACCCATAAAGAGTAAATTTTATTGTGACACTGCCACAGCCAGGCGCGGGAGCACCGCTCTGCCACACAGTGAGACAAGGTCCTATACTGCAGTTCAAGAAGCAACATTGCGCTGTAACAGCGCTTCTTTGGCACCTTCCTAATTACACTAGCCTATGAGACCGCTCTTTACCCTTTCTGCACCATTGTGCTCTATTTTCGTATATGCACTGAAACTTCAGCGACATATGATTAAGACCCTGGTAGGGTCGAAACTTCACCTATAATCACATATGCAAATCTGCTGCCTGGCCTATTGTTTGTAACACAATAAAATTTACTCTTTATGCAAGTCATTCCACTTGAGTGTGAGGTGAATATTAATCCTATTGATTTGGGACCTTGAGTCCATTACACGGGCACCTCAGAATTTCACACAGTGTGCACCCTAATCTAATTATTTATCACGGACCCATAGACTTGCATTGTCGATATTGATCCAACTCCAGGATCAAAATTGGACATGTCTCCATTATTTTCTGTGGACCATTCCATTAGAGCCAAAAATCTGATATGTGCACAGCTCTATAGAATATCATAGGTACGAGGACAACACCATCCACTGCGACTGATGGCTGTCATGGTTAGGACATGGTTAATGTCCTGTTCTCACAGGGTTAACTTTTGCCGGCCTTTCTTTGGATCTGGAAGGGGTATTTATACTCACTCCAGACTAGGATTCCCTGTCAGCTATACTGTTCTTCTGGCTGTGTGTCTGACCCCTGGTGTGCTTGTATACTGCATTGCTTGTTTGATTCCCGTGTATGACCCAGTCTGTCCCCTCACTCTGTTCTCTGTCTCACGTTTTGGTACTATCGTCTTCTCCGGTTCTGACCTCCTGGCTTTGCTATCGTTACTCCGTTACAGTTTGTCCCTTTTGTACCGTCTATTGCCCGTTCTGGTTTTCTGATCTATTGCTACGTCCTGACTATCCGTTCTGTCCAACCCTTTGGTATTGTTGTGCTATCTCGTGCTTTGACCCCGGCTTAAGTCTCTGCCTATGCCCCTTGGTAACTTGTCCCGCCGTTACTTTTCTAGGAGTTTTCCTTCAGCTCCTAGCTCTGTGGAGCTTAGGCCACGCCCCCAGCAGTCACATGCTTCAGGCCATGTTAGTCTGAAGCATGCATCTTCACCGCTGCTGCCCCGCTCCACAGGTATCTTTGAGCACCGTTTTTGTACTCAGGACACGCGCATGGATTCCATACAAGCTTTGGCTGATCAGGTCAAGCACCTGACCCAAATGTTCCACAAACTTAATGTGGAACAGCGCATGATGGCCCTTACCCAGCAACAGTTGGTGGATACTGTGAAGAGGGCTGTCGCTGCAGGGGCTCCTAGTGCTGGGGATAGAGATGTGTCATTGGCATCCCCCGAATCTCCGGTCAAATTGCCAGACCCTTTCTCAGGGGATAAAAGGGAGTTCAGGTCATTCAGAGAAGGATTCAAGCTTTTTTTTGTCTCTGAGGCCTCGCTCCTCCGGGGATGAGTTCCAGAGGATGGGGGTCGTCATTTCCCTACCTCAGGGGGCTCCACAGGCATGGGCTTTCTCTCTCTCTTCCACTGCTCCTGAACGCATGTCTGTGAATTTGTTCTTTGAGGCTCTGGGGCACATTTATGATGAGCCTGATAGAGTGCATCTGGCAGAGGATATGGTGATGAGTGTGACACAGGGGAGGCACTCTGTTGAATGGTTCTGCTCTGAGTTTAGACGTTGGACCGCCGAAGTATCCTGGAACGACGCCGCCCTGAGGGGGTTGTTTCGCACGGGCCTGTCTGACCGTCTGCTGGACGCTCTGGCATTACATCCTCCTCCTGATACCCTGGAGGACGCCATGATGCAGGCGGTCCGTATGGACCGGAGACTCCGTGCTAGAGGAATGATGCAACAAGAGTCTCCCTTGTACCCCAAATTGTGTGACACTGCACCTGTATCTGAGCCCATGGAGGTTGGGTCAGTCTCGGTTAAGGAGAAAGATAGAAGGCACTGTAGAGACAATCTACTATGCTTTTACTGTGGAGCCTCTGGACATTGGAAAAGGAATTGCCCCTCCTGCCCTTCTTCAGAGAAACCATCAGAGAAACGATTGAGTCTGGGCAACAATCGAGGAGGTTGTCCAGACTCCCAGGTACATTTTTTCTCACATACAAAGATGGTGTTCCAGGTTGAATTGGAACTTGCTGGCGGTCCTGTTATGACCACCGCCTTTGTTGACTGCGGTTCCTCCATTAATCTGATTGATGCCCAAGTTGTGACTCTTAATAAGATAGGGACAGTCAGGTTAAAATACCCTGTTAAAATTGTGGCTGTGGATTCATCCCCTCTTACCCGGGATGGAATTTGCTTTATGTCTGAAGTTTTTTCTATGAAAATGGGTTCCACTCATGTGGAAAAGTTAAGTTGTTTCATTATGAATAATCTGCCTGCAGGACTGGTATTGGGGATGCCCTGGTTGCAACGCCACAATCCTCTCATTGATTGGGTGAAGGGAGAGATAATCCAATGGGGATGTAATGATAATGGTCTGTGTTGTAACCCGGTTCCTTTTGTCAATCTGATAAGATCTGTATCTGTGTCGTCTGTCGGTCAGGAGGGTATTCCGGAGTTCCTGAGAGACCTTGAAGACGTGTTTTCCGAAAGCGAGGCTGAGGCGCTCCCACCACATAAACCATTTGATTGTGTTATCGATTTAGTACCTGGAGCCAAATTACCCAAGGCTCGTTTGTTTAATTTGTCCAGGCTGGAACGCCAAGCTATGAAAGAGTACATCAAAGAGAGCCTTCGCAAGGGGCATATTCGGCCCTCGGTCTCACCCGTGGCAGCAGGGTTTTTCTTTGTAAAGAAAAAAGATGGTGGGTTGCGACCAGGGCCAGACTGGGACAAAAAAGCAGCCCTGCCACACAAACCCCACCATCCCACAAACTATAACTCTCCTAACCCCGATCAGTGAATTTTGGTATACTTTGTCATGCCCCTCACTCTCCTAAAAGGAGATATTTGAAGAGCCACATGTGAATGGCGCCACAGTGCATATGATCGACCACAGCTGCATTTACATGGTGCTCTACAGAGCTCCGATTTTCAGGATCATGGAAGTCCCAGCAGTCAGATCTCCAGCAATTGGAAAGTTATCCCCTATCCAGAGGAGAGGGGATTACTTGGGATAATCCATTTAAACAGCTTTTCCAATATTTTATTTTTATTTGGCCATAGTAATATTGAAAATACTAAACCAACATCGACCCTTCCAAAGTCCAATGTCACCTCTTCGACAACAGGACAGGAAAAGTGGTGTTGTGCAGTGTATACAGGGCCGGCTCCAGGTTTCTGTGGGCCCCGGGTGAAAGTCTCAGTGGGCCTCTTTAACACGTACCACAATTCATAATGCACAGATACAGCAAAGAAATATAGGTATACAATGCCAAAGATTTCACTTCTTACATGACATGAGTGATAACTATTGTACATGCTACAAGAGGTCATAAATCAGACAGTATAGTCCTCCATACAGTATTCTGGGCACCACATATTGCTCCATACAGAGATCATGGGGGGGGGCACATGGCTGGAGCCACAGAGATCACGGGGGGGCACATAGTTGGAGCCAGAGAGATCACAGGGGGGCATGTAGCTGGGGCCAGAGAGATCACAGGGGGTGGGGGCACATGGCTGGAACCACAGAGATCACAGGGGGCACATAGCTGGGGCCAGAGAGATCACAGGGGGACACATAGCTGGGGCCATAGAGGTCACAGGGGGCATATAGCTGGGGTCATAGAGGTCACAGGGAGGGAACATAGCTGGAGCCACAGAGATCACAGGGGGCACATAGCTGGAGCCACAGAGATCACAGGGGGTCACATAGCTGGGATCACAGACATCACAGGGGGTCACATAGCTGGGGTCACAGAGATCACAGGGGGGCACATAGCTGGGGCCATAGAGGTCACAGGGGACACATAGCTGGGGCCATAGAGGTCACAGGGGGGCACATAGCTGGAGCCACAGAGATCACAGGGGGTCACATAGCTGGGGTCACAGAGATCACAGGGGGTCGCATAGCTGGGGCCAGAGAGATCACGGGGGGGGCACATAGCTGAAGTCAGAGAGATCACAGGGGGGCATGTACCTTGGGCCATAGAGGTCACGGGGGGCACATAGCTGGAGCCACAGAGATCACAGGGGGTCACATAGCTGGGGTCACAGAGATCACAGGGGGTCACATAGCTGGGGCCATAGAGATCAAGGGGGCACATAGCTGGAGCCAGAGAGATCATAGGGGGGCATGTAGCTGGGGCCAGAGAGATCACAGGGGGTGGGGGCACATGGCTGGAACCACAGAGATCACGGGGGCACATAGCTGGGGCCAGAGAGATCACAGGGGGCACATAGCTTGGGCCATAGAGGTCACAGGGGGTCACATAGCTGGGTTCACAGAGGTCACAGGGGGTCACATAGCTGGGGTCACAGAGATCACAGGGGGTCACAGAGCTGGGGCCAAAGAGATCACAGGGGGCACATAGCTGGTGCCAGAGAGATCACATGGGGGGCACATAACTGGAGGGTACAGAAATCACAGGGGGAACAGAGATCATGGGGGGACATATAGCTATGGGGCACTGATTACAGTGGTGGCTCATAGCTGGGGCCATAGAGATTACAGGGGAGTCACATAGCAGGGGCCATAGAGATTACAGGGGGGTCACATAGCTGAGGCCATAGAGGTCATGGGGGGCACATAGCTGGGAGGCACATAGTTGGGGGGGCCACAGAGATCACAGGGGGACATATATATCACAGGGGGGCTCTTAGCTGAGGGGCACAGATCTCCAGCAGACAGTCACAGAGCTGCCGGCACAGAGATCTCTCTGGCAGCAGCAGCTCCTCTAGTTCCGGGACAGTAGCAACTAGAATGGAGTTGATTGTATGAGGTAATGATGTCACTGGAAGGGGCGGGACTAGCGCTTTCTAGATTGGAGTGGCTAAAATGACGAGGATCACAAAAAATCAACTCCAATCTAGACGGCGCTAGTCCCACCCCTTCCGGTGACATCACTACCTCATACAATCCACTCCATTCTAGTTGCAACCCTTGTGCCGGCAGATTTAAAGGGCCGGCGGACAGAAAAACGGGCCGGTAGTCGGATCAGCGGGCATCACCGGCCCGTGGCCCACTACGATGGAAAACATCGCAGCCCAGCGGGAAAATGCCCGATAGGTTACATTGCCTCGACTTTCGGGAACTAAACAAGATTACTGTTAAGAACACGTACCCTCTCCCGTTGATTCCTGATCTATGCAACCAACTCACGGGGGCCAATTGGTTTTCTAAGCTCGATCTACGAGGGACTTATAACCTTATAAGGATCCGGGAGGTGTTATGAATGAGTCACCGAAGGAGGAAAAAACAAAAATACAAGCTAAGGTTGGTTTCACATTAGCGTTGAAACAACGCTGCGCACTGCGTCGGTAAGCCCCGCCCCGATCCGGCTCCCTGCATTTCGCCGTGCATTTCGGCGTGCACGGCGCACCGTCAAAAGTGCGCAGCACGCTACTTTCACACTGGCAGCGCATGATCTGTGCACCCTATGCTAAAGATAGGGTGCGCCGATCGCATGCGTGCAAATGCGATAGTAGGCGTTGATCTAGGATGGGGCGGGCAGGGAGCCGGATCGGGGCGGGGCTTACCGACGCAGTTCGCAGCGTTGTTTCAACGCTAATGTGAAACCAGCCTAAGTCCAGAAAATCGGAGAGGTTGGTAGCTATCGGATTGCAGATCCCTGATCCTATCCACAACAACTAACAGTAGCCGTGGGGGGTTCCTACGATGCCCTAGACCCCTCGATCACAGCCGGAGAACTAAATAGGCCTAAAGAAAGAAAGGGGAAATCTAAACTGCCCCAGAGCAGACCCCAAAGCAATAGGCAGCCCCCAACATATAATGACGGTGAAGCAAGATGAAAACACTAACACAGATAGAAAGATAGGTTGAGCAAACGATGGGGCCCAAGCTAACTAAAAAGGACAGGACAGAAAAGCTGCTGTCTGCAATCCGTAAAAAACCCTACCAAAAAATGTCCCAACCGTCTGATAGGAAAAACAGGCCCTGAAGTCGCTAGGACTTCAAAAACACTATTTCAGCACTCAGGTAAATTCTGAAGACAGAGCAAAGAGACAAACTGATCAGAGACAAAAATGGAACTCAGCACACCCCCGACCGGGGATGGCTGAACTCCAAAAAACAAGGTAAACAAAACAAAACTAATAAGTTCAATAGCAGAGCAAAAACTTATCTTTGGGAAGCAGGAATCAGACTGGTCTCCAAGAATCCAGCAGAGAAATCACCAGCGACTCAGAAGGGTGTCGGCTGCTTTATATCCAGTCAGAATTTCCTGTTACCCAGTCATCATCTACCAGATCAGGTGTTTGGTAATCAGCCTCACTACCTTCCTTCACCAGAAGAGGGTGTTCATCAGACATCGACGGTGAAGGGGAAAATGAACTCCCCACAATACCTCCCCCTTGAGGAGGGGTCACCGAACCCTCATCCACGCCACCAGGGCGATCAGGATGGGCCCGATGAAAGGCACAAACCAATCTTTCGGCATGAATATCGGATGCAGGGACCCAAGAATTACCCTCCTGGCCATAACCCTTCCATTTAACCAAATACTGGAGTCTCCGTCTAGCGAGGCGAGAATCCAGTATCTTCTCAACCTCATATTCCACATTACCTTCAACCAATACTGGGTCAGGAGGTGCCACCACAGGAACTACTGGCTCAACAAACCTCTTTAACAGACACTGATGAAACACGTTATGGATCTTAAATGTAACAGGAAGAGCCAATCGAAAAGAGATTGGATTAAGAATCTCCAAAATCTTGTAAGGTCCAATAAATCTAGGTTTAAACTTTGGAGAAGCCACCTTCATAGCGATATTCTTTGATGACAACCAAACCATATCACCCACCTTAAACTGGGGACCAATGGTCCTATGCCGGTTGGAAAACCGCTGGGCCTTTTCCTGGGAGAGAGACAACTTATCCACAACTTGGTCCCAGATCTAGTGCATTCTCTCCACCACAGTGTCAACACCTGGGCAGGCAGAAGGCTCCACCTGCCCTGAAGAGAATCGAGGATGAAACCCAAAGTTACAAAAAAAAGGTGACATCAAAGTGGCAGAACTGGCTCTATTATTTAAAGCAAATTCGGCCAAGGGCAAAAATGAAACCCAATCATCCTGATCAGCAGAAATAAAACATCTCAAATACGACTCCAAAGTCTGGTTTGTTCTCTCCGTCTGCCCATTGGTCTGAGGGTGAAACGTAGAGGAGAAGGACAACTGAATTCCCAGCTTGGAACAGAAAGTCCTCCAAAATCTAGACACAAACTGAACTCCTCTGTCAGATACAATGTTCTCAGGAATCCCGTGCAAGCGAACCACCTGTTACAAAAACAAGGGCACCAACTCTGATGCAACCTTCATAGGAATATTCTTAGACGACAACCAAACCATATCACCCACGTTAAACCGGGGACCAATGGTCCTATGCCAGTTGGAAAATCGCTGGGCCTTTTCCTGAGAGAGTGACAACTTATCCACCACTTGGTCCCATATCTGCTGCATTCTCTTAACCACAGTGTCCACACAAGGGCAGGACAAAGATTCCACTTGCCCTGAAGAGAATCGAGGATGAAACCCAAAATTACAGAAAAAGGGTGACATCAAAGTGGCAGAACTAGCTCTATTGATCAGTGCGAATTCGGCCAAGGGCAAAAATGAGACCCAATCATCCTGATCAGCAGATATAAAACATCTCAAATAAGTCTCCAAGGTCTGGTTTGTTCTCTCAGTCTGTCCATTGGTCTGGGGATGAAACGTGGAGGAGAAGGATAACTGAATTCCCAGATTGGAACAAAAGGCTTTCCAGAATCTGGAAACAAACTGGACTCCTCTATCGGACACAATGTTCTCAGGAATCCCATGTAACCGAACCACCTGTTGTAAAAACAAGGGCACCAACTCAGCAGAAAATGACCATCTTCGAAAATCTATCACAAATCACCCAGATAACAGTCATTCTCTGAGAGACAGGAAGATCAGAAAAAAATCCATTGAGATATGGGTCCATGGCCTCTTGGGCACCGGCAAGGGCATCAGCAACCCAATAGAACGAGAACAGGGTTTAGACCGAGAGCAAGTCCCACAGGACTGCACAAAATTCATGACATCACGAGACAAGGTGGGCCACCAAAAAGACCTACTCACCAAATCTCTAGTACCAAAAATACCTGGATGACCAGCCAATGCAGAGCAATGAACTTCAGACATCACTCTCTTCCTCCACTGGTCAGGAACATACAATTTTCCAATGGGACAACGCTCAGGTTTGTCCTCCTGAAACTCTTCCAGAGCACGTCTCAAATCGGGCGAGATGGCAGAAAGAACTACCCCCTCACCTAAGATGGTAGCAGGCTTGGTCACAACAGGAGAATCAGCAAAGAAACTCCTAGAGAGGGCGTCTGCCTTGACATTCTTAGTGCCCGGAAGAAAAGAGACCACAAAATCAAAACGTGTGAAAAACAAGGCCCACCTAGCCTGTCTAGGATTCAAGCGTTTGGCCGACTCCAGGTAAATCAAATTCTTGTGGTCAGTAAGGACCATGACTTGATGTTTAGCTCCCTCCAACCAATGTCTCCACTCCTCAAATGCCCATTTCATGGCTAACAGTTCCCGATTCCCCACATCATAGTTACGTTCGGATGGGGAGAACTTTCGGGAAAAGAAAGCACAGGGATTCATTTTAGATGTTACAGGATCTTTTTGGGACAAAACAGCTCCTGCACCAATCTCAGAAGCGTCCACCTCTACCTGAAACGGGAGTGAGACATCAGGTTGCCGCAAAACTGGAGCAGAAGTGAACCTTCGCTTCAGCTCCTGTAAGGAAGAAACAGCCTCCGGAGACCAATTCAGCACATCAGCACCCTTCTTAGTCAAATCAGTCAATGGTTTGGCAATACCAGAAAAATTAGCTATAAATTTCCGATAAAAATTAGCAAAACCCAAAAATTTCTGGAGGGCCTTCAAAGAAGTGGGCTGAACCCAATCATAAATGGCCTGTACCTTGGCCGGGTCCATTTCAATAGTTGACGGAGACAAAATAAATCCCAAAAATGAAATCCTCTGTACACCAAAAAGGCATTTTGATCCCTTGACATACAGGGAATTCTCCCTCAAAATCCGGAACACAGTCCGAACATGTTCCACATGAGAGTCCCAATCCTTGGAAAAGATCAAAATATCATCCAGATAGATGATCAAAAATTTATCCACCAAGTCTCGGAAAATATCATTCATGAAGCACTGGAAGACAGAAGGGGCATTAGTGAGCCCAAAAGGCATCACCAGGTACTCAAAATGTCCCTCTGGACTATTAAACGCCGTCTTCCATTCATCCCCCATGCTTAATGCGAATAAGATTATACGCCCCCCTGAGGTCAAGCTTTGTAAACCAGCAAGCACCTTTAACTCTGGAGAATAGATCAGAAATCAGGGGTAACGGATACTGATATTTAACAGTAATTTTGTTGAGGGAACGATAGTCAATACAAGGCCTTAATGACCCATCTTTTCTTAGCCACGAAAAAAAACCCCAGCACCTAAGGGTGAAGAGGATGGTCTAATATGACCCTTCTAAAACGACTCCTTAATATAGGATCGCATAGCCTCGTGTTCGGGTACAGATAAATTGAAAAGTCGACCCTTGGGAAATTTACACCTAGGACTCAGCTCAATTGCACAGTCATAACTCCTATGAGGAGGCAAAGACGCAGGCTCATTCTCACTTAATACATCATAATAATCAGCCAAATAGTCAGGAACATCATGCGACTGGGGAGAGGTGGAGAAAACAGGAGCATCACTAAGGGCACACCGACAACCCCAACTCACCAGACACAGATTTCCAATCCAAAACTGGATTATGGATTTGCAACCAGGGAAACCGCAGAACAATGGTATCATGCAAATTATGCAACACCAAAAATCTGCATTTCTCTTGAGGGTCTGGGGCGACCCGCATTACCACCTGGGTCCAAAACTGAGGTTTATTCTTCGCCAAAGGAGTAGCATCAATACCCCTCAAAGGGATAGGCGTCCGCAGAGGTGTCATAAGAAATCCACAACGCTTAGCAAAATCCAAGTCCATCAGGTTCAGAGCTGCTCCCGAATCCACAAAAGCCTTAGCGGAAAATGTGGACAGGGAGCAGATCAGAGTAATTGCCAGAAGAAACTTAGGTTGAACACCACCCACAGCAAATGTGTGTGCAAAACGTTTCTCTCGTTTAGGACAGACAGAAATAATATGCGAGGCATCACCACAGAAGAAACACAGCTTATTACGCCTTCAGAAATCCTGACGTTGCGCCGTAGACAAAACTCTATCACATTGCATAGGTTCAGACATTTGTTCAACAGGTGGCAACACCTCTCGTGCGGTTTTGCGTTCACGCAAACGCCGATCAACCTGAATGGCTAATGACATAGAATCGTCAAGACCAGAGGGAACAGGAAATCCCACCATAGTATCTTTTATGGTTTCTGACAAACCCTTCTGAAAGAGAGCTGCCAAGGCACCATCATTCCAGGTAGTAAGGACCGCTCACTTTTGGAATTTTTGACAGTACAACTCTGCAGAAGAATCCCGACCCTGGCTCAATGCCAACAGGGCCTTTTCAGCCTGATCAATAGCATTAGGTTCATCATACAACAACCCCAAGGCTTGAAAAAATGCATTCACATTAGTAAGAATAGGATCATCAGGTTTCAAAGAAAACGCCCAATCCTGGGGATCGCCGCGCAGCAAAGAGATGACAATTTTAACCTGCTGCGCGGAGCTCCCCGACGATTTAGGCTTCAAGGCAAAAAATAATTTACATTTATTCTTAAAATTCAAAAATTTAGACCGATCCCCAAAAAACACATCAGGAGTAGGGATCTTTGATTCAGCAGCATGTGAATGAGCAAGATAGGTGGAAATTCCCCGCACTTCAGCAGTGAGCTGCTTCACACGATCAGACAATTGCTTCATCTCCATTGAGAAAGAAAAAAAATTCCCCCTATGACCTCAGAGACATAGAGGAAAACATATACACAAAAAAAAAAATTTCTGACAAACTCTTTTTTTTTTCTTTTTCTTCCATCTTACAATTCTCTCCTGCTATTGAGTACCCTAGGATCTGCGGTATGGCTGGTGATTCTGTTATGAATGAGTCACCAAAGGAGGAAAAAACAAAAATACAAGCTAAGTCCAGAAAACCGGAGAGGTTGTTAGCTGTTGGATTGCAGACCCCTGATCCTATCCACAACAACTAACAGTAGCCGTGGGGGGTTCCTACGATGCCCTAGACCCCTTGATCACAGCCGGAGAACTAAATAGGCCTAAAGAAAGAAAGGGGAAATCTAAACTGCCTCAGAGCAGACCCCAAAGCAATAGGCAGCCCTCAACATATAATGACGGTGAAGCAAGATGAAAACACTAACACAGATAGAAAGATAGATTGAGCAAACGATGGGGCCCAAGCTAACTAAAAAGGACAGGACAGAAAAGCTGCTGTCTGCAATCCGTAAAAAACCCTACCAAAAAATGTCCTAACCGTCTGATAGGAAAAACAGGCCCTGAAGTCGCTAGGACTTCAAAAAGACTATATCAGCACTCAGGTAAATTCTGAAGACAGAGCAAAGAGACAAACTGATCAGAGACAAAAATGGAACTCAGCACACCCCCGACCGGGGATGGCTGAACTCCAAAAAACAAGGTAAACAAAACAAAACTAATAAGTTCAATAGCAGAGCAAAAACTTATCTTTGGGAAGCAGGAATCAGACTGGTCTCCAAGAATCCAGCAGAGAAATCACCAGCGACTCAGAAGGGCGTCGGCTGCCTTATATCCAGTCAGAATTTCCTGTTACCCAGTCATCATCTACCAGATCAGGTGTTTGGTAATCAGCCTCACTACCTTCCTTCACCAGAAGAGGGAGTTCATCAGACATTGACGGTGAAGGGGGAAATGAACTCACAACAGGGAGGGGGACGAATGGAAAACAGCGTTCCTGACAACTGAGGGTCTGTTTGAAAACCTGGTTATGCCCTTCGGCCTCACTAACGCTCCTGCTGTTTTTCAGAACTTCATTAATGTTGTTTTTTCTGACTTGATTGGGCGTTATGCAGTCATCTACTTGGATGACATCTTGATATACTCTGAGGACAGTCAGTCACACTTACACCATTTACGTACGGTTCTTATGAGACTCCGGAAGAACCATTTGTATGCTAAGCTGGAGAAGTGCTCATTTTTTATGCAAGAACTGTCTTTTCTGGGTGTAATTGGATCCAGGGAAGGTTCAAGCCATTACCAATTGGGTGCAGCCTCATGATCTGAAGGGGTTGCAGCGATTTCTGGGCTTCACTAATTATTATAGGTAGTTCATTAAAGGGTTCTCGCAGGTGGTGATTCCCTTGACGGACCTCACTCTTAAAGGGGCAGATGTAAAAAATTTGTCCGTTGCTGCAAAAAATTCCTTCCTTACATTAAAGAAGTGTTTTACCACAGCCCCCGTGTTGGTACAACCGATTCGTCAAGACCTTTTATCGTCGAGGTCGACGCTTCAGAGGTGAGGGTGGGGGCAGTATTGTCACAGGGCCCCTCTACCCTGACTAACCTCAAACCCTGTGCCTTTTTCTCTAAGAAGTTCTCTTCGACCAAGAGAAACTATGATGTCGGTAAAAGGGAATTGTTAGCGGCTAAATTGGCCTTCGAAGAATGGAGGCATTTTTTGGAGGGGGCCGCTCATCCCATTACGGTCATCACTGATCATAAAAACCTGGCCTATATCGAGTCTGCTAAGAGATTGACCTCCAGACTGGCTCGGAGGGCACTTTTTTTTCTCGATTTCATTTTACCATCACGTTCCAACCAGGGTCTAAAAATGTAAAGGCGGATGCCTTATCCCAAAGTTTTGATTCTGTGTACCCTCCAGAACCTCCTTCCTCCATTCTTCAACCGAGAGTGGTTGTAGCCGAAATCTCCTCTGAGTTACAGAGAAAGATTCTGGAAGCACAAGCACCCAGGAATAAACCCCCAGGTAAATTGTTTGTACCCGAACAATTCCGTCTCACACTCCTTCAAGAATTTCATGATTCTGTGTTAAGTGCATACCCTGGTATTGCAGCTACCCATGGGGCAGTAGCTAGGGGTTTTTGGTAGCCCTCTATGGGTACTGATATAAAAAGGATTGTAAATACTTGTGGGGTGTGCGCGTGCTCTAAAAGCTCTCAGGTCCGGTCGGCCGGGGAATTGGTGCCTTTGCCAATTCCGGATAAACCATGGACACACCTGTCCATGGACTTTATCACTAATCTTCCATCTTCCAAGGGCAACTCAGTGGTATGGGTAGTGGTTGATAGATTTTCTAAGCAAGCCCACTTTGTGCCATTACCTGCGTTACCATCTGCTGAAACCTTGGCCCGCTTGTTTATACAGCACATTGTTCGATTGCATGGAGTGCCCGTGAACGTGGTGTCGGACAGGGGTGTGCAATTTGTGGCCAGGTTTTGGAGAGCGTTTTGTAGTTGGGGGTCACGCTGTCATTCTCCTCTGCCTATCACCCGGAATCCAACGGACAGACTGAACGCAGCAACCAGTCATTGGAGCAGATTCTGAGATGTCTGTCCTCCTCCAGACAGGAAGACTGGTGTGAGGTATTGCCCATGGCCGAATTTGCATTCAACTGTCGTATTAATCAGTCTACCGGAAAGTCTCCCTTTCAGGTCAATTATGGATTTGTTCCGCAGTTTGGGGAATTTTCCCGTATGAACTCGGATTGCCCTGGTGCCGAGGGGATGGTTCAACAATTAAAAACCCTCTGGAGGGAGGTGCAGGGGAACATCTCCAAAGCCCAGAAGTACAAACATTTTGCGGACAGGAGGAGGGGGTTGGGTCCTGCGTTAACAGTGGGGGAAAAAGTCTGGTTGTCCACCTGTAACATCAAACTTAAAATACCCTCTTTGAAGTTGGGCCCAAAATTTATTGTCCCATACAAGATTGTACAGGTGATCAACCTGGTGGCATACATATTACAGTTGCCCACCTCCTTCAAAATATCTAACGTCTTCCACAGGTCCCTATTAAAACCTGTGGGGACAGTTAGAGAAGATCCCTCATCTGTGGCTCCACCAGTCTTGGTAGAGGGTCAACTGGAGTACAAGGTAGGGCGCATCATTGATTCACGGTGGGTGTGCCGGAGACTTCTGTACCTTATTCATTGGAAAGGATATTCCGTTGAGGATCGGTCATGGGTTCCGGCCCGTTCGGTGCACGCTGACCGACTGGTGCGGGCTTTTCATGCCAGATACCCTGAGAAACCTGGGGGTAAAGTGGCCCCCCATTAAGAGGGGGGGTACTGTAATGGTTAGGACATGGTTAATGTCCTGTTCTCACAGGGTTAACTTTTGCCGGCCTTTCTTTGGATCTGGGAGGGGTATTTATACTCACTCCAGACTAGGATTCCCTGTCAGCTATACTGTTATTCTGGCTGTATGTCTGACCCCTGGTGTGCTTGTATACTGCATTGCTTGTTTGATTCCCGATCTGTCCCCTCACTCTGTTCTCTGTCTCACGTTTTGGTACTATTGTCTTCTCCAGTTCTGACCTCCTGGCTTGGCTATCGTTATTCCGTTACAGTTTGTCCCTATTGTACCGATATTGCCTGTTCTGGTTTTCTGATCTATTGCTACGTCCTGACTATCCGTTCTGTCTAACCCGTTGGTATTGTTGTGCTATCTCGTGCTTTGACCCCGGCTTAATCTGGTTTACGTCTCTGCCTATGCCCCTTGGTAACTTGTCCCGCAGTTACCTTTCTAGGAGTTTTCCTTCAGCTCCTAGCTCTGTGGAGCTTAGGCCACGCCCCCAGCAGTCACGTGCTTCAGGCCCTGTTAGTCTGAAGCACGCATCTTCACCGCTGCTGTCCCGCTCCACAGGTATCTTTGAGCACCGTTTTTGTACTCAGGACACGCGCACTGGCTCAGTGAGCAAGTGCAGTGCAGTGTTCCCGACATTGGCATCGTCTGTAACCCGTACACCTACTCTCCTGCACAATCTTCTAAACCTATTTTTAACCAAATCAAAGTTGAAGCTATGCACAATAATATTACATCCATCAGTCTTCACATTCATACAAGTCAGGAGAGAGATTGTTTATTTTGTCACGGGTGGAATGTGAAGGCTGCAGCCAATCCATAGCAACGGATTGGTTGCAGCAGCCACCTGAGATCCTCTGATGGAATTAGAAATGAGGAGACATGAGGTATTTAGTACACATTTGTATTTTCTATGAAAAAAAATCTTGGAACTTATGTTTTTCCTATGTTACTCTTTCTGGAAATGTATGAATAAACTGATAACTGAGTGTTACCATTCCCCTTGTCACAATGGTGCGTCCCTACACACTCTGACCTGCCAGCACTGATGGCAGGATGAAGAAACATGTCTAATGAGCAAGCAGAATGATAAACCTCAGCTGTCATTGCACCATGAATTCTGTTAATGGCACGGCAGACACAATCTGTCATACAATAGTTTGCGTCTTCATAAGGGCTGCAAAGATTTTGATTTTTTTGTTGTGTTCCAGTTTGGTATTAGTCCCAGTGATACAGAGAAAATTCCAGCACAAAAACTGCTAAATAAGCAATTCTGTAATAAACATGATATAAAATCTAAATGTGCATATAAAAGAAATAGGGGTTTACTAGTACGTCCTGATAAATCCACCTTCTAAGTAACTAATCTTTTATCTGGTGTTGTAAATTATACACTACCGGATCAGAATAATCTGCCACTTCATAGCAGTACTCATGATGGACATGTTTTGCATCAAAAAGGAACGGCATGATACATGTATCTGAGCTTGCTGGGTAATATTAATAAGAGACTTTGTGCCCAGAATAATGTGAGTGGGTACAACTATTAGATAAAAATATGTGCCCTGCAGCTCTGTTCAAAAGAGCAGGCAGCAAGAAATCTGTTCTGTGCAGTTCACTTAGCATGGAAGGAGAGCACAAGGAAATATTGGTTCCACTGAAATTTAAAGGAACTCCGCTTTTAAATATCGGAGGAAAATAATATCACAGCATTATCGTTTTTTAATAAAATTATTTTCCCAGTACTTTTTGGAGTTTGGCTTGGAATATCTTGCACAAAAGTGTAGTCATGTTGTCGGAAAAATGTGTGAATGTACGATTTCTGTCACGTGGAATCAGAGGCAAATATGATTCCACTGCAAAGTATATAGGGCCGGCGTTAGCAGCAGGCAGACCAGGCAGCTGCCTAGGGCCCCTGTCCCCCCCAGGAACCCCCAGCCAGTCGCTTGCCACCAGCGCCGACTCCCCCTCGCCAGCGCCGACGCCGGTACAGTTCAAAGCAATGATGGAGGAGAGAGCGTCAGCTGACGCTCCCTCTCCCATCATTCCCCTCTGCCTCTGACACTGTGGGTGCGCAATGATGTCACTTCATCGCATACCTGCTGTGTGCTGGGCAGTGCAGCTGCTGAGACCGTAGCCGAGCCGGGAGCAGTGCGGGGCATGAGGAGAGGTGAGGATTGTGAGCTTTTTTAATATATCAATGAGTGAGTCCTGGAGTATGGGGCTATTCTCGGGGGGGGGGGGGGTGGGGGCTACATTATATTCTTTTGGGGAGGACTGTATTAGAATTTATGAGGGAGGATTGGATCATACTCTTTGATGGGGCTACATTATATTCTGCGGGGAGGTGGGCTGTATTATATTCTATAGGGGGCTACATTATATTCTATGGGGGGCTGAATTAAATTTATTATATTCTATGAGGGGTGATTGCATCGTACTCTATGAAGGGGCTACATTGTATTCTATGGGGGGCTGCATTATGTTCTATGGGGGCTAGATTATATTGTATGGGGGCTTCATTTTACTCTATGAGAGGGCTACATTATATTCTATGGGGGCTGCATTATACTATATGAGGAGAGCTACATTGTATTCTATGGAGGAGCTACATTATATTCTATGAGGGGCTGTATTGTACTCTATGAGGAGGCTACCATACATTCTATGGAGGAGCTGCATTATATTCTATGGGGAGTTACATTATACTGTATGGCAGGGCTGCATTATACTCAGGGGGCTACATTATAATCTGTGTGGTGGCTGCATTATACTCTGTGGGGTGGCAGCATTATACTATATGTGGGCTGCATTATACTGTATCGAGGACTATGGGGAATACGTTATACTATATAAAGAAGTATGTGGTGCATTATACTATGGGAAGTCAATTGTACTACATGGATGACTATGGCAGTGCATTATACTATATGGAGCACTATGAGGAGTGCATTATACTATATGGATGACTGAGCAGTGTATTTTAATATATGGAGGACTATGAGAAGTGTATTATACTATATGGAGGAGTGTATTATACTATATGGAGGACTATGGGGAGTGTATTATACTATATGGAGGTCTATGAGGAGTGTATTATACCATATGGAGGACTATGGGGCACATTATATTATATGGAGGACTATGGGGTGTGCTTTTTACAATATGGAGGACTGTGGTCCACATTATACAATGTGGAGGACTATGGGGTGCATTATACTAAACAAGCAAAATGGTGCATATTCATCTAGTGATTGAATTGTTTATGCGGGAACAAAAATCATTGTTCACAGCAGCACATTGCTGGTGTAAACTGTAGATATGCTGCTTTATAACATGATACTATATGGGGACAGATTAATCTAATAGTGATTGTTCTGTTCCCATCATTCTTTCTCAGTTGGTGTAAAGAGGCCGGGAAACAAGCGAACGACTTCAATATTGTCGATCACTCTCGTTTAGCGGCCTGAACTCAGCGCAAGTAAATACAACCGAAATGCTTCTGTGTGATGTGCAATATGTTAGCATTTGGGGCCCCATTTTAAACTTTGCCTAAAACCAGCCCTGAAAGTATGGTTAAATGTGCAATTTTGCCACAAAGTAGCTGACTGTGTAGCACTTCACCACTATACAGTATGTGAACCCAGCTGATCTTGTGCTTTCTGCAGTGGCCATATTTGTGTCCTATCACCTGCTGTCATTGTGCCCCTTACTTCCAAAGCTACAGGACTCAATCATGAAAATACAGAAATGAAGTAAGAATTGGATCATTCAGGGACTAACTGTCTTACAAAACATAAGATTGAAAGGAGCAGCTATGCTACAGATGCATAGTAGGAAGACGGTTCAGTAGTAACAGTAGCCCAAACATAATAAAGTGCAATTCAGCTAAATGATATAAGAAAGCAGTGATATATATATATACTAGATGGTGGCCCGATTCTATCGCATCGGGTATTATAGAGTCTCTGTTAAAATAAAAAATAGTGATATACTCACCTTCCGACGGCCCCCGGACTCTGTCCCTCCTCTCACCACGTTCCCGACATCTTCCAGTCCCAGTAATTCTTTGTGAGAAACACCGCTGATGACGTCGCGCTCTCACAAGAGTGACCTCATCTCCGGCCCTTCTCGCTAATCATTACTGGGACCAGAAGATGTCGGGAGCGTGGTGAGAGGCGGGACAGAGTCCGGGGGCCGTCGAAAGGTGAGTATATAACTATTTTTTATTTTAACAGAGACTCTAAACCGATGCGATAGAATGGGGCCACCATCTAGTGTATTATACTCATGTTACACCAGGAGCTGCTGTCACTGTTCTGCTGTTACCTAATGTATTGTACTCCAGTTACAGCCAGAGCTGCAGTCACTGTTCTGCTGTTACCTAATGTTTTGTACTCCACTTACACCAAGAGCTGCTGTCACTGTTCTGCTGTTATCTAATGTATTGTACTCCAGTTACTCCCAGAGCTGTAGTCACTGTTCTGCTTTTACCTAATGTATTGTAGTCCAGTTACTCCCAGAGCTGCAGCCACCGTTCTGCACTTACCTAATGTATTGTACGCAAGTTACACCCAGAGCTGCACTGTACTGCTCTTACCTAATCTATTGTGCACAAGTTACACCCAGAGCTGCAGTCACCGTTCTGCTGTTGCATAATGTCCTCCTGTTACACCCAGAGCTGCATTCACTGTTCTGCTGTTACCTAATGTATTGTACTCCAGTTACACCCAGAGCTGCTGTCATTGTTCTGCTGTTATCTAATGTATTGTACTCCAGTTACTCCCAGAGCTGCAGTCACTGTTCTGCTTTTACCTAATGTATTGTAGTCCAGTTACACCCAGAGCTGCAGTCACCGTTCTGCTTATCTAATGTATTATACTCCTGTTACAGCCAGAGCTGCAGTCACTGTTCAGATCTTACCAAATGTATTGTACTCAAGTTACACCCAGAGCTGCAGTCACTGTTCTGCTCTTACCTAATGTACTCCTGTTACACCCAGAGCTGGAGCTGCTACTCCTTTGGCAAAGAATAAACCTCAGTTTTGGACCCAGGTGGTAATGCGGGTCGCTCCAGACCATCAAGAAAATTGCAGATTTTTGGTGTTGCATAATTTGCATGATAACATTGTTCTGGGGTTTCCCTGGTTGCAAATCCATAATCCAATTCTGGATTGGAAATCTTTGTCTGTGGTGAGTTGGGGTTGTCGGTGTGCCCTTAGTGATGCTCCTGTTTTCTCCACCTCTCCCCAGTCGCATGATGTTCCTGACTATTTGGCTGACTTTTATGATGTATTTAGTGAGATTGAGTCTGCGTCTTTGCCTCCTCATAGGAGTTATGACTGTGCAATTGAGCTGAACCCGGGGTGTAAATTCCCCAAGGGTCGACTTTTCAATTTATCTGTACCCGAGCACGAGGCTATGCGATCCTATATTAAGGAGGCATTGGAGAAGGGTCATATTAGACCATCCTCTTCACCTTTAGGTGCTGTTTTTTTTTTCGTGGCTAAAAAGGATGGTTCATTAAGGCCTTGTATTGACTATCGTGCCCTCAACAAAATTACTGTTAAATATCAGTATCCGTTACCCCTGATTTCTGATCTATTCTCCAGAGTTAAAGGTGCTTGCTGGTTTACCAAGCTTGACCTCAGGGGGGCGTATAATCTTATTCGCATTAAGCATGGGGATGAATGGAAGACGGCGTTTAATACTCCGGAGGGACATTTTGAGTACCTGGTGATGCCTTTTGGGCTCACTAATGCCCCTTCTGTCTTCCAGTGCTTCATGAACGATATATTCCGAGACTTTGTGGATAAATTTTTGATTATCTATCTGGATGATATTTTGATCTTCTCCAAGAATTGGGACTCTCATGTGGAACATGTTCGGACTGTGTTCCGGATTTTGAGGGAGAATTCCCTGTATGTCAAGGGATCAAAATGCCTTTTTGGGGTACAGAGGATTTCATTTTTGGGATTTATTTTGTCTCCGTCAACTATTGAAATGGACCCGGCCAAGGTACAGGCCATTTATGATTGGGTTCAGCCCACTTCTTTGAAGGCCCTCCAGAAGTTTTTGGGTTTTGCTAATTTTTATCGGAAATTTATAGCTAATTTTTCTGGTATTGCCAAGCCATTGACTGATTTGACTAGGAAGGGTGCTGATGTGCTGAATTGGTCTCCGGAGGCTGTTTCTTCCTTTCAGGAGCTGAAGCGAAGATTCACTTCTGCTCCAGTTTTGCGGCAACCTGACGTCTCACTCCCGTTTCAGGTGGAGGTGGACGCTTCTGAGATTGGTGCAGGAGCAGTGTTGTCCCAAAAAGATCCTGTGACATCTAAAATGAATCCTTGTGCTTTCTTTTCCCGAAAGTTCTCCCCATCCGAACGTAACTATGATGTGGGGAATCGGGAACTGTTGGCCATGAAATGGCCATTTGAGGAGTGGAGACATTGGTTGGAGGGAGCCAAACACCAAGTCGTGGTCCTTACTGACCACAAGAATTTGATTTACCTGGAGTCGGCCAAGCGCTTGAGTCCTAGACAGGCTAGGTGGGCCTTGTTTTTCACACGTTTTGATTTTGTGGTCTCTTTTCTTCCGGGCACTAAGAATGTCAAGGCAGACGCCCTCTCTAGGAGTTTCCTTGCTGATTCTCCTGTTGTGACTAAGCCTGCTACCATCTTAGGCGAGGGGGTAGTTCTTTCTGCCATCTCGCCCAAGTTGAGACGTGCTCTGGAAGAGTTTCAGGAGGACAAACCTGAGCGTTGTCCCAGTGGAAAGTTGTATGTTCCTGACCAGTGGAGGAAGAGAGTGATGTCTGAAGTTCATTGCTCTGCATTGGCTGGTCATCCAGGTATTTTTGGTACTAGAGATCTGGTGAGTTGGTCTTTTTGGTGGCCCGCCTTGTCTCATGATATCAGGAATTTTGTGCAGTGCTGTGGGACTTGCTCCCGGTTTAAACCTTGTTCTCGCTCTAGTGGCTTGTTGATGCCTTTGCCGGTGCCCAGGAGGCCATGGACCCATATTTCAATGGATTTTATCTCTGATATGCCTGTCTCTCAGAGAATGACTGTTATTTGGGTGATTTGTGATAGATTCTCTAAGATGGTCCATCTTGTACCACTCCCTAAGTTGCCATCTTCCTCTGAGTTGGTGCCCTTGTTTTTGCAACAGGTGGTTCGCTTGCACGGGATTCCTGAGAACATTGTATCTGACAGAGGAGTTCAGATTGTGTCTAGATTTTGGAGGACTTTCTGTTCCAAGCTGGGAATTCAGTTGTCAGGGCCTGTTTTTCCTATCAGTCGGTTGGCTCTTTTTGATAGGGTTTTTGCGGATGGCAGACAGCAGCTTTCCTATCCTGTCCTATGTAGTTAGCTTGGGCTCCATCATTTGCTCAACCTATCTTTCTATCTGTGTTAGTGTTTTCATCTTGCTTCACCGTCATTATATGTTGGGGGCTGCCTATTGCTTTGGGGTCTGCTCTGGGGCAGTTTAGTTTTTCCCCTTTCTGTCTTTAGGCTTTGTAGTTCTCCGGCTGTGATCGAGGGGTCTAGGGCACCGTAGGAACCCCCCACGGCTACTGCTAGTTGTTGTGGATAGGTTCAGGGGTCTGCATTCCGATAGCTGCCAACCTCTCTGGTTTTTCTGGACTTAGCTGGTATCTTGTTTTTTCCTCCTTCGGTGATTCATCATAACAGTCACCGTTCTGCTCTTACCTAATGTATTATACTCCTGTTACAGCCAGAGCTGCAGTCACTGTTCAGATCTTACCTAATGTATTGTACTCCAGTTACACCCAGAGCTGCAGTCACTTTTCTGCTGTTACCTAATGTATTGTACTCCAGTTACACCCAGAGCTGCAGTCACTTTTCTGCTGTTACCTAATGTATTGTACTCCAGAATATGTACAGGACTGTCCCTGTGTAATGAGCGACGCAGCAGTGATGCCTTTAACAGCTGTAATGTGCCTGTACAATAAGCAATGCAGCCGTGTTGCTGCGACGACTAAGCAACTGTCGCTGATTGGTCGCGGCCTAACTGCTGCGACCAATCAGCAAGGCAGGATTTCCATTACAGACAGACAGACAGAATTAGACAATTATATAGTATATATTTATATATATATATATATATATAAAACACAGATATAAAACAGCTGTCAGTCATTGGTGAGGACAGTATCTGTGTACGAGGCGCTCATCTCCTTTCATGCCCCGGCCCCCTACATAAAAGTGTCGGTGTGTGGACTTGTACAGTGAGGGCCTTATGCCCGTGGAGGTTGCCTGTAGCCACCGGTTTAGGCTGGCCAGGACCATAGGTTTTGCAATTTAATAAGAGAGACCACCATTCAAAAATAAAGTTTTACTGAACAGTAACTTGGTAGCGGTTATATACAGTTAGGTCCATATATATTTGGACAGAGACAACATTTTTCTAATTTTGGTTCTAGACATTACCACAATGAATTTTAAACAAAACAATTCAGATGCAGTTGAAGTTCAGACTTTCATCTTTCATTTGAGGGTATCCACATTAAAATTGGATGAAGGATGTTCCCCCTTCCCCACAAGTCGCCATCCTCTCGATCCTCCCAGGCTTCATATCAGCTCAGAAACGGAGCATTCTCAGGTTTTGTATAACTGCAGCACGTATGGTAATCCCACGCCATTGGAGGGCAACATCACCGCCAACCATGGCAGAATGGGTGTCAGAATTTGCAGAAATTTTCCGAATGGAAGAGCTGATGGCCGAGATGGAGGGGGACAACTCCCGCTTGATTCGTACTTGGCGTCCATGGATCTTGTTCAAAGAAACTGCTGGGCTGCCCCGACTGGTTGAGGAGGCTTCTTAGGGGCCGGTTCAGGAGTCTAGCGCCCAATTCCCCTCTTTCTCCCCTTCCTCCCACGTTCTCCCTTCTTTACTACCCTTAAACGTTCTAATTATAATTTTTGTGTCCTTTCTTCCCCCTCTTTTTTTTATCTTTCCTTCTCTTTTCTTCTTTCTATAACGTACCCCCGCTGCGAAATGTAAAAGATATTTCGAACAACCGCTACCGCATTGCTCCTGCCCATCTATGGTATTAAGAATTAAGATAATGGGAGGAAGGTTTACTCCCCTGACCGCACCATTTCATGTAAACAGAATGTTTAATGCAACCCATATGGGGGGTTAACTAATACTAAGGGTCAATCATTCGGGTGGAACTTGGGTAGCGACAGTGGATCAGGGTATACTCAACATGCATTCTATTGGGAAGATGCAAAACTTTACCTTAAGCAGATGTGATAAAGTTATAAGGGATTGTTATAATGTGAAAATGTTCAGATGATGTACAATCTTTACCATTTTGTATGTTTACCTTGTTACTATATCTGTCTACTTGATTTTTCTTTCAATAAAAATAGATTCAACATAAAATTGGATGAAGGGTTTAGGAAGTTCAGCTCCTTAACATGTGCCATCCTGTTTTTAAAGGGACCAAAAGTAATTGGACAATTGACTCCAAGGCTATTTCATGGACAGGTGTGGGCAATCCCTTCATTATGTCATTCTCAATAAAGCAGATAAACGGCCTGGAATTGATTTGAGGTGTGGTGCTTGCATTTGGAAGGTTTTGCTGTGAAGGAGCTCTCCATGCAGGCGAAACAAGCCATCCTTAAGCTGCAAAAACAGAAAAAAGCCATCCGAGAAATTGCTACAACATTAGGAGTGGCAAAATCTACAGTTTGGTACATCCTGAGAAAGAAAGAAAGCACTGGTGAACTCATCAATGCAAAATGACCTGGGCGCCCACGGAAGACAACAGTGGTGGATGATCGCAGAATAGTCTCCATGGTGAAGAGAAACCCCGCCACAACAGCCAACCAAGTGAACAACACCCTCCAGGAGGTAGGTGTATCAATATCCAAATCTACCATAAAGAGAAGACTGCATGAAAGTAAATACAGAGGGTTCACTGCACGGTGCAAGCCACTCAAAAGCATCAAGAATCAAAAGGCTAGACTGGACTTTGTGAAAAAACATCTAAAAAAGCCAGCACAGTTCTGGAAGAACATTCTTTGGACAGATGAAACCAAGATCAACCTCTACCAGAATGATGGAAAGAGAAAAGTATGGCGAAGGCGTGGTACAGCTCATGATCCAAAGCATACCACATCATCTGTAAAACACGGCGTAGGCAGTGTGATGGCTTGGGCATGCATTGCTGCCAGTGGCACTGGGTCACTAGTGTTTATTGATGATGTGACACAGGACAGAAGCAGCCGAATGAATTCTGAGGTATTCAGAGCCATACTGTGTGCTCAGATCCAGCCAAATGCAGCCAAACTGATTGGTCGTCGATTCATACTACAGATGGACAATGACCCAAAACATAAAGCCAAAGCAACCCAGGAGTTTATTAAAGCAAAGAAGTGGAATATTCTTGAATGGCCAAGTCAGTCACCTGATATCAACCCAATTGAGCATGCATTTCACTTGTTAAAGACTAAACTTGAGACAGAAAGGCCCACAAACAAACAGCAACTGAAAACCACCGCAGTGTAGGCCTGGCAGAGCATCAAAAAGGAGGAAACACAGCATCTGGTGATGTCCATGAGTTCAAGACTTCAGGCAGTCATTGCCAACAAAGGGTTTTCAACTAAGTACTACAAATGAACATTTTATTTACAATTATTTAATCTGTCCAATTACTTTTGGTCCCTTTAAAAACAGGGTGGCACATGTTAAGGAGCTGAAACTCCTAAACCCTTCATCCAATTTTAATGTGGATACCCTCAAATGAAAGATGAAAGTCTGAACTTCAACAATATCTGAATTGTTTTGTTTAAAATTCATTGTGGCAATGTCTAGAACCAAAATTAGAAAAATGTTGTCTCTGTCCAAATATATATGGACCTAACTGCACAAGGGATGGCGGGTATAAAGTCTTATGGACGTTTCCTCTACAGTAGAAATCATTTCCTTTCACACAGTATCCTTCCTTGGGAGTTCTTTTCCAGGGATAGGCTACTTTCACACATCAGTTTTTTGCCGTCAGGCAGGATCCGGCTATTTTTAGAAAAAACGGATCCGGCATAAATTTTGGAGAACTGTAGAAACGGATCCGTTTTTCTGCCGGATCCGTCTAGCAGGTTATATCTGTTTCCTGGGGGTTGGCCAATTGGATCTGAGCATGCGCAGACTTAAAAAAACGGATCCGGTGGCTGGATCCGTCTTTTTCTGGATCCGGCGCATTCCGGCGCCCATAGACTTTCATTGTGGCAAAAAGCCGGAAGCGTCGGATCCGGCGCTTCTGGCTTTTTCGCTGGAGACAAAAAATGTTACAGTAGCCGTTTTTTCCAGACGCCGGAATGAGACAAATAGCCGGATCCGGCAAAAAACGGATGAAACGCAATGCCATCCGGCGCGATCCGGTGCTAATGCAAGTCAATGGGGAAAAACTGGATCCGGCATTGCATTTCGCCGGATCCGGTTTTCCAAAAAAAAGCCGGATCGCGCCTGACAGCAAAAAACTGATGTGTGAAAGAGGCCATAGTGAGGCACACGGTTTCGTTCCACTTCCTCACAACCTACTGTCATGTCTGCCATATCTGTCATGTCCACCATGTCTGTTTTGTCTCATGAACCCCTGGAGCGATGAGCATGCGCATATCATGTCTGCTGTCCTGCGTGTTCCCTAGAGCAGTGTGCACACTCACCTCATGACTGTTGAGCTGCGGGATGCCTGCGTTTCTGCTCTGCCTTCTGTGATCGTCTCGTCATGTCTAGAACCCCTGATCATGTGTTCTTCCTATGTTCCAGCAGAGGCTGGTTCTGCATTCATCTCTGCATGTCTGGAACTCTGATCATGTGACCTGCCTAGGTTTCAGCACTGGTGCTGCAATCATCCCTGCATGTCTGGAATCTTGATCATGTGACTGCTCCCTGTGATCCTGGAGGATCTGAACTGGAAGTTCTCCCCTAGTCCTGACCCTGAAGTGGAGGTGCTAATGCCCTATATCAGACTGCCCCTTCCTATGCTCAGGGCCTGAGTATTGTGTTGCTTCCCTGCATGGCTGCTTGGTCTGCTGAGTCGCTCCCTCTATTCTGTGCCCTTGCACCTTGCTCTGTCGTGCGTCTCTGCACACGCTCCGTGTTCGTACTCCATCTCTTGTCCCGTGCCTTGTCTTATGTTTGTCCGTTGTGCCATGTTTGTCCTTGTCCTGCTTGGACTTGTAGTCCTTCTGTTATTCTCTGCCTTGCCTGTTTCTGCCATGTCTTGCCTTCACTATGCTCTGCCTTGTGTTTTCTCCTCTGTTCTCTGTCTCTGCCTGTTACTCCTGCTCTCTGTTCTATGGTGCTCTCTAGCATGGTCCCTGGCTAGTCCCAAGGCTTTACCTTGGCCCGCTAGCCCTGTTCCTGCTCTGACCTGATTCCGTGTTTCTGCCTATGCTTCCATTCCTGGTTCCGTACTCTGCCTAAGCTCTGCCTGGTTTCTTATCTTGTCTTCCCTTGCTGCTTCGTGTGCCCTTTGCATGCGCCTGGCCTTCCTTGCCTCCTGTGCCCGCCCTAGCCATGCCCGCCTGCTTATGCCTCAGCCATGCTCGTCGGTCAGTGACAGCTGTGTCGCCTGCCATGCCTCAGCCGGGTTCGCTGGAGTCTTGCCCATCTGTCAATGCCGCAGCCCGATCAGCTAGCCAGTGCCCCAGCCGTACTCTCTGTGCTCCCTTGCACTTCACGCTGTTTCCGCACTGTGCTCTCCGTGCTCTCTATAGCACGTGCAGGCCTCGCCTGCCCATGGTATACCTCCCCGTGCTTCTGTAAAAGTGCGCGCAGGCTTTGCCGTGTCCCCTGTCGTGCCCTCTTGCACGCACAGGCCCTAACCCTGTCCTTGTACCCTGACCCTGGCGTGCCTCTCTGCATGCGCAGGACTCTGCCTCGCCTGACCCTGGCGTGCCTCTCTGCATGGGCAGGGCTCTGCCTCACCTGACCCTGGCGTGCCTCTCTGCACACACAGGACTCTGCCTCGCCTGACCCTGGCGTGCCTCTCTGCACGCGCAGGGCTCTGTCTTGCCTGACCCTGGCGTGTCCCTCTGCACGCGCAGGCCTCCGTCCTTGAGTCTGACCCTGGCATGTTCCTTAACACGCATCGTGTTGCTAACCTGTCTTGTCTCCTTGCATGGAACCCTAGTTTGTCTGCCGGATGCCCGGAACCTGCCGATCGCTGCCAGAGATCGTAAGCCTGCTGGCTGCGGCCTGATGTCCGGAGCTGATGTCCGCAGCCTGATGCCCTGATCATGTCAATCGTTGCCAGATGTCCGGAGTCCGATGCCAGCGTACCTTTGCCTACCATCTTGCACGTACCATGTCTTGGACCCTGGCGTGTCTCCTACGCACGCGCCCTGCCTTGGACTCTGGCATGTCTCCTAGCACGTACCCTGTCTTGGACTCTGGCGTGTCCTAGCACGCATCCCTCTTAGGAATCCTGGTGTGATCCCTAACACGTACCCTGCCTTGGACCCTGGTATGTTTTCTGCACGTGTTATGTCTGGAACATTTGTCTCCCTTGCACGCACCTTGCCGTGTTTCACCGTTTGTGCCCTGCACCTGATTCCCTGTTTATGCCTAGCATCTGAATAAAGTGTGTAACCACGTGTGCTGAAGAAACCCTGTGACTTCGCTTTGTGTTTCCGATCCTGTCCGTCCTGTTGTCAGACACTCAATAGTGTCTCCCTAAGCCGGCCATCTGGTCCAGCTGCTGTGGTGGCTCACCCACTTGGTCTTGCCCCTGACGCTCCCTGTATAGGGGGTGGATTCTCACTAAGTCAGCTCGCCTTAGGTGGGTGGGTGCCACGGCCCAGAGGGTCCACTCTAAAAAAGGAAAACGACTCAGCGTAAGCTGACGCTCTTCACAGAATACTCAGGCCATGGACTCCGCTGGTACCTCAGCTAACCTTCTGATGAAGAATCTGATCTGCTCTATGTCTCCGGAACTCGCTTGAAAATGGCGGTACCCCGGCCACTCTTCTGATGTAAATCAGACCCGGCCCTTGACCTCTGAACTTGTTTGGAAATGATGGCAGCCAGAGTAAGAAGACTTGCTTGTCTACCCACAATCCTCCCCACTGGATCTGTAACTTCGGGGCATCCAGGGCCAACTACCCCAACGAGTAGCACCCCACTTTTGGTGGGCAACCACAGAAATGGGGTAGCAGCAAGCTTAGGAAGGTGACTGAGTACAGTGAGGTATGTGGCCAGGTGACATGATTGTCCCAACCTGGATTCTCCAAACGTTTTTGTGGGTTCAGTGATGGGCAGTGGAGCAGATCTGTATTCCACCAGTTGGTGCCATGGTTCCTTGGCTGCTGTCTGTGTTTCTCTTTAAACAGAGGCAGATACCTCTATTATATTCCACAGTTCTTATTCAGGATTAGGGGAAGGTGAGAGGAGGTAATCTCTCATTGTTCAAGTGTTCAATTAACCTGCATTTTTGTCCTCCAAGGTTAGTAGAATAATAAACTGTAGGGGCTGATTATAATAGGTAATCAGCAGGCATTCAACAAATTAACATACAACAGAGTCAAGGTACAGTCTTATATGAACAATGGCATAATTAAGAATAAACACAGTGTCATCACAGGATCCATTAGTGACCAGGCCAAAGGTTTCAAACCTGACCACTGTCACTTTGTGGCAACAACTATGGAATTTCTCATGATATCCCAGAGATTTTGAGAATGTTATTCTCACTTCGAAACTCGTAGACCTGTCTCACATGGAACTGTATCTGCCTGGATGACCATTTGAAAAATGTTTTTCCATTTTAAGTAACTAGTGAATAAAATATATTTTTTTAACCTTTTCATTCCACGCTGGATTTTTTCTTTCTTTTTTTGTTAAATTTAAGCAACAATACCTCTGACATCGATATGAAACAGCATGCAAGCAACCTATCCTGGAGGGCATTTTATTCCAACAAAATTTCAGAAGCTAAGAAATCACAAAAACAAATAACCACAACATAACTACTGTAAGATTTAATGTTTTTTATTATATATCTGATTCAAACTGTTAATTTTAATAAAATCTTTTAGAAATAATAATATACAATCTGTGTAGGTATAGAAGAACCATGGCTCTATGACATATAAGAATTTATGAAATATTGAATGCAGGAGGAGTGCTGGAAACAGCTAACAATAGGGGAACACACAAATGATGCATTATTGATGTTTAAAAAACTCAATTAGCAAAGAAGAAGGATTCTGTCACCATATGTGACACGTCCGGAGAAGATCAATGAATGTAATTTACAGTAAATCTGTGATTCTGCATACAGTTTATTTTTACTAACTGAAACTATTGGGTAATGGATGTGCATATTAAACATTCTTAAAAATAAAGATCTAAATTGAAGTGAAGACAGCACTTTTATAGTATCAAATTAGGAAATCTTTCTTCATCTGCGTATAATTTTGGCTTCTGTCCGGATGCTCTTTTGTGGTTTTGTGGCTTGTGGTCTCTGTAAAAAAGGAAGTTATATTTTTACAAAACAAAAAAACATAACTAGGCAAAGGTTATACAAGAAAGGTTCAACAACTATTAGGTAGTAAAAGAAAAGTCTCAGCATCTGCTTTTCTACCTAAACCTTCAGCATAACCACCATGAGCAGGTTAAAAGGGAATGTCTGAAACTGGAAAGGCTTCATTGGACTATTAGCTAAAAAATAATAAATATATTTAATTAAAATTTAATTTATATAACGCCAACATATTCAGCAGTACTTTACAATTCAGATGAAACATAATGTACAAATTACACTGTTGTACATATTTTCAAAAATGGACAGGTTCAGTTATGAAATGAGCCATTTGTTAATCATTTTGACCACCTGAATTCAAATCGGAAAATGAAAACTTTTAGTCGGCTCTTAGTTCTATGATATCATAGTTTTCCTTTTACTGCTACATATAATTAATACATAATCACGTCAGTACTTTGAAACATTATTTTTGTAGTATAAAAATGCAGAATATTTTGTTATGCCAATTTTCTGATATTTATTTAGAGGAAACTTAACAATTCAAATAGCTAAAACATGACGAAACACTATTGTGATTTATAAATAGTTACAGAAATTGCACTGCAAAATTTGGTCCTCATTCAGTGACAGCTCTTTTTTTCTTGTCTCTTGTTCTTCTGCATCGGATCATCTCTTACAATTGTCCAACAGTAATCTGAAAGCACTGATGAATTCCATTTTCCTTGATATCTTTTCTTGGTGAAATCTCTAACTGTGGTGGTCACTGACTAGTTCGCAGTTTGGTAGAAAAAAGTGTACATACGAATGGAAGAAATGAAACTTTAAGGACAGATTTCAGCAAAGATCCTTAGATGTTTTGAGGAGATTTTCCACCAACTCTTCATTGTTATCTGCTCTTGAGTTTCCCAAAAATGAGCTACCACCAATACAAATGCTATCCATGCAGCAAGGAAGGGACAGGTGCAGACACAATATGGGCAGCTGGAGAAATTTGAAGACATAAAATGAGGAGCAAAGGGATTGTTGGGGGGGCCTGTATGAGGAAACAGTATGGGGGGATGGGTGCAGACACAGTATGGTGAGTTTGGGTATAGGTAAAAATGCGGTATGGGGAGAGAAGGAGGGAATGTATGCAGACACATTATGAATAGCGAGTGGAAAAATGTATGTGGACTCAGCATGGGAAGTGAGGGAGATGGGAAGTGTGCAGATACAGTATGGGGAGTTGGGGGATGTGTGAGCAGGCCGTAAAGAAAGTGAGAGGATAAATATATGAAGAGATAGAATGAAGAACGGGGGGATGTGAGAGGAGACAATATGAGGAGGGAGGGGAAAATGTGTGAGGAGACTATTGAGGGAAACAGTGTGAGGAGATAGTATGGGGGAGAAAACTGAGTTGGCACAGAATAGAGACTGAGTAGTGGGAGTGTATCATGGAAGGACATTATAAGGGCACAGCTAGGAGGGGACAATATGCCAAGGAGGGGGAGTGTGATGAGGGGGTATAGTATAGAGACTGGGCCCGATAGTGGGGAAACAGTGTGATAAAGAGAGTACGGATCATATTTTGTGCAAAGAGTATAGTGAGGGGCAATTATTTATTCAGGGGCTTAGTGTAGGGCAGATATTTTTATTCATGAGCATTATAATGACGCTGCTACTTTAAGGGCATCGTGTGGGGATGTGCTACAGAAGACCGGAGAAGATGGAAGTCTGTAGAGATGAGCTGTGGATGAGAAAAAAGTCATCATGGAGTCTGGACAAGATGAAGAAAAGAAAGAGAACTCCAGAGACAACATCATCTATAAGGTGTTGTATGATCTATAAGGTGCCTGGAAGTAAGTTTTTTCTGATACTAACTAATTTTCATATTTTAAATTATGTTAGAAGCATTAAAGGGGCTGTCCAAGTTTGTGATGAGTCTTCTATGTGACTGCAGACTTCTGAATTCTAACAGTGGGCACTGCATGCTGTAAGGATTCTCTGGTGCTGGCGATTTGAATACATGTAGTCATGTGCCAACTAGACATGAGTGGCCTTGTAGGGATGTGCTATACATTATGTACCCGCCGTCCCGGTACTGTTGTGTTATTAGTATGTCCGTTTGTGTAGAGCATACTGTGTAATAAGTATATTATGTTATTCTTTCTACTGCTAAGTTAATTATTCTATTGTTTGGTAGTGCTATACTTAAATGTGTGATGTGTTATTGTATTCTTACAATAGGGTAAGTGTAGTTCCTAATAATGGCCACTAGATGGGGGGCATTATAGTGTTCAAGGCTCTCAGCTAGTGTATAGTATAGGAATAAGGATGCGAAATAGTTAAAATAGGAGGGGCTACTGTGTGGTAAGGCTAGACGCAGGAAGAGTTAGTCAGAGAACGAGGGACGCCTGAACCATCCACAAGGGCTATAGGCCCCGGACACCACAGCAGCCACACAAGGTTGAAGGAGTAAAACCCAGTCATCCACAGTATCAGGGACATCTCAGCAGTGGGCAGATAGAGTTGGGAAGCCAATAGTGGTTCCAGTATGTGGCAACTCATCGCATGAGCAGATACTCTTAGGGCCGGGGCGAAAAGGCCAGAGGAACCTACAGATGCAGTGAGTTTGGACAGAAAGGACATGGTGCAAGTGCAGGGAACAGCACAGAAGGGCAGGTCGCTCTCTCAGTGGCTATTGACTCCGTGAAATAATCATCAGAGACGGTCCGACCCGGGCCCGCGCCTTGTGACCACGAGAGTAGTGCAGGGAAAGAAAAGGAAAATTGTTTTGTGAAGCCTGTTTTAAAAGCTGTGAAGACTCTGGATGTACTGTGTGACGAACTGAGTAAAGATGTTCTTGTTAAAGTTGAAATGGACTGTGTCTCAGTTAATGTAAATCCGCCTGGAGAGGGTCTCCTGCGACGTAGGGAAGATTCAGAAGGAGCCGGACCTGGAGACACAGGTATGCTGACTAGTGGACATTATTTTTCGGTGAGGGGAGGCCAGGACACTAAATCTCAGGTGTCCTCGGCTACGACTACGATCCTGGCCGAACCTTACAGCCTCGCTAATTGAAAATGAACTGAACAATGCTGAACAATTCTAAAAGTGCATGCGCTGTCAGAATTCAGAAGCCTGCAGTCACACAGAGTGACTGCAGACTTTCATCTCAAACCTAGACGTGTCCTTTAATTATAAAATGAAGCCCTTTAGCATGCCAATCCTAACAGCATGTAATATTCTCACTGTTAGGATTAATCTCTGCTTGCAGGTTCCAGCAGCCATCGCATGGCCACTTCACTCATATGTAATTTTCATTCTTACGGTCACGTGACAAACTTTTCTTCCTGCTTCTCTCAGTTTTTCACTGAACATTGAGAGAATTAGGGAGATACATGACTAAGTGTGCAAATCACATATGTGCTTGGGGGTGGGGTGTACGACAAACTGAATTCTTGCCCCGGGTGCCAGAAAACCTAGATACACCTCTGGTTCTGACAATGTCCCATTATTTTAGGTGTCTTTTTAGCACACAAGTGTGGACGACCACAATTCTGTGCATGCGTAAAAATCTGGATACCATCGGAGCAGACGCCAAACGGACTCCAAAGTGTCTCTATGTGCTTCACTATAGTGAGTGGTCTCATCATGGGTTTAGTCTGAATCGCATTTTTGGGGGATTTACATGGATACCCCGATGTAAGTGCTCGGCATAGAACACAAGAATGTGATCCCAACCTTATACTGAAAGTGATCAAAAAAAATGTTATGCACCCAAGAGTTTTACCAGTAAAATCCCTAATTTATCCCGCACAATAACAGCCCCCACTCAGGTCCGTCATCTATCACTGAAAGTATAGGGGTTCCCACACGCACCCAAATCCCCCTCCTTCTGAGCCCCACTGTGCTTAAACCACAGGAAAGCGGCCACATGTTTGGCATTATTGTATATGGGGAGAGCCCAATTAACAATTTACAGGGTGCATTTTGACAGAAGCTTAAGCTGGGCACTACAATATATGGGGGCTCTACATTTTATGGGGGCACAATGTATGGGCACTAAACTGACATATTAGCAATTTTCCATTAAAAAAGCATGGTGTGTATGTTACAAAACAGTTATTCCTTAAAACAATGAAGTTTCAAATATGTCGTCACCTGTGGGGGTTTCTGCTCTTTTGGCACCTCAGGGGCTCAGCTAATGGAGCCCACAACCACGGCGACGTGGGGTGAGCGTCCCAGGTAGGGAAGGAATGTGGACCCACTGGACCACATAGTGTAACCTTTACCTACCCAGACTAGGGAAGGGCAGCGAGCAGGGTCTGTGGCAGCTGAGCACGTAGACGAGGTGGCAGAACTACATGACACTGCACAACTTCAGGTATGAAGAAACAAAGTTTACTCAAACAGAAACACAGTACATGAGCAAAACATTATTATGCCAGGCTCCAGATTCCGCACATCAGGGAAAGGTACACGTCTCAGGATAACAGACGATGGTGTAATAACGTGCAGGAGGAATATATGTCACCACAGAGCAGGCAGACCAACAGTAAAAGGGGAGGTTTATTTACAGGGAGTAATACTGGTAAACATATAATATAACAGAGAAGATGCTGTAAAAGGGAATATCAGAAACTGGAGAAATAACAGAGGTACAAAACAACAGAAAGTTATTCTCTTATGGGGAAGAAACTTATCAGTTCCTAGAGGTCTTGATTGCAGAGATCACTCTTCTCCCACATAGGCACCGAGGAACAAGCGGTGCTTGATGTCTTCTGTCTCTGGGGTCCTAGGTATATTCCAACTGGTGTATGGGGGGTTAACGTGGGAGCCCAAGGGGTATACGTATGGCGGTATCCTCCTGTACTCAAGGTCCTTCCCTCTGCTGCGGCAACGGCGTTCTCTCACCAGGGTCAGGGGCTCTGCCTGGGACAGTCTCTCTTGGCAGGTCAGAGTCACATTACGGTACGTCCCTTGGTCACAGAGAAGCGTCTCAGGGTAAGGCAGGGTCTCACTGCAGGGGAGCATCTTGTCAAGGCACGCAGTCTGTCGGTGTGACAAAGTCTCTACCAGGAGAGGAGCGACCAGCCCTCCAAGCGGTGCAGTGACAGGCTTCTCGTACTCAGTCTCATGCTCACCGCCTGTGTCTGCGGTCCCTCAGTGTTCAGTCGCTGCACCCGTCTCCTCTCCTGTCAGCGTCCTCTCTGGTCCCGTCTCTGCGCTGCTCTCCTGAAAGCGTGTACAATTCTCCCGCTCTCAGTCCTGCCCTCTTCCTGTTCCTGGTTCTAGTACAGTTCCCTAAAGCATCCCCCTGGGAACCTAATGCCCTGCTCGATGGTTCCGGGCATGGAGCTAGGAAGGCAACTCCCCTTCGGCTCCTTCAGTGCTTCACCCCCTTACAAAGGCATGAGGACATCACGGGTTGATGCAGTCCAGGGTCATCTGGCACGGGCATACTAGGACGGCCTCTCTTTCAGACCTCAGGTGTAGCACAGGCTCAGCACGAGAACGTCAGACACCGACCTCGGATAGGCGTCCGATGATGGCAGGGGTCATCACAGGTTGATGCAGTCCAGGGTCATTTTTCATGGGCATATCAGGATGGCCTCTCTCTCAGGCCTCAGGCATAGCACAGCCTCAGCAGGAGAACATGAGACACTGACTCAGGACAGACGTCATCACAGGGTGGACCCCAGGAACCTGGCGGAACATTGGGACACAGGCAGGACAGGAACAGGAACACCAGCATGGCAACACAGGTCATCGGCTGGTTAGATCCAGGTAGAGTTGTCACCGGGAAACAAGGCTGGAGACTCCCCAGGAACACAGGTGGGACTGACTCTGGAACACAGGCTGGACCACCAGGAACACGGACCGGACATCTGGACACAGGATGGACAATCAGGACCACAGATCGGACATCAAGACACATCAGGACACAGGCAGGACATCAGAACTCGAGCCAGACATCAGGAACAGGCAGGACATCGGACACAGGGCATCAAGGCACCAGGTGGACATCAGGTAATCAGGAAGGACATCTAGACATCAGGACATCAAGGCACAAGGCGCACATCAGGTCTCAGACAGGACATCAGGTCATCAGGACTCAGATCTCAGATAGAACATCAGAACACTGGCATCAGACTCCGGACATCTGGCTGCGGACATCAGGCTCCGGACCTGAGGCCGCAGTCATCAGGCTCCGTACATCAGGCAGGGAAGCATAGGATCCGGACATCTGGCAGAGGACATCAGGCACAGCACATCTGGAAGTGGTCAACAGACACCGGACAACAGGCCATGGACATCAGGCTCCGGACGAGAGGCCATGGTCATCGGGCTCCGGACATCTGGCAGCGACCTAAAAAGGAACCCAGGCGGTCTGGTGCAAGCCCCACCGGGTTGGACTGGAACCGGCTGGTGATTGCACTAAATAACAAGCTGAGCACAGAGTAGCAGAAACTCAGCGGACACACCGGACTTCTACTTCAAAGATGAACCCAGGTTAGATCACAGAAAGTCAGCAAAGAGTCAGTCACTGGGAACAGGGTTCAAGACACAGAAGGACTTCAGGAACATAAAACAGAAGACACAGTTCAGACAGGGTCAGGTATAGGAACAGAAACAGATCCAGGAAACAAGACACAACAGGAACGGGCCTGTATATGCAGCCCCCAGGAAAGGCGATCTGGGTATTCTGCCCCCCCCAGAGCAGGTGAAAAACAGGACAGGACAAAGGGCATCAGCTCTGCCAGAACTGATCACAATCAGAGCAGGAGCTAAACACACGTGGCTAAGTTCAGGAACTCAATGCAAAGCTCTGGCAATGCCCCACAGGGCAGGGAAACTTTATATAGAAGCTGCCTCACAGTGATAGGCTGGAGCAGCAATTCTAACACACACCCATTCCTCATAAAAGCAGGGGAGGTGTGGCCGTGCGCACCCTAAGCACAGCCAGACAAAAATCAGCATTGCAAAGGATACCTGGCGGGAGCTGCAAGCCTGAACACATGTGTAAAGTAATGCACAGTGCAGAGGACCTAGAAACTCATGGATAGCTTTCCACAGTGGCATCCAGGGACCGCACAAGCGGATGGTCATGCAGCGCAGGGGAACCACACACGCATGTACGGCTATGCAGCGAAGCCCGAAACTGAGCAGCATCCATATAAGTAACAAACAACAGTATCCCAGCTAATTAGGGTGAAATGAGCCAAGGGTTAATGCAGAGACATGCAGAGTAACGCCGGGGAAACAAGGTACAAACACACCGGCGTTACATGATCCCTGCCATGTGCTCAAAAAGTAATGTGCAATCACATATGGGGTACTGCCATGTTTGGTAAAAGTTGCATAACAAATTATGGGGTCCATTTTCTCCTTTTACCCGTCATGTAATTTTTAGTGGGAAAAAAAAGATTTTCTTTGTTTTCACATCTAAATGTTTTAAAGTTTTGTGGATCACCTATAAGTTAAAAATGTTCAGTACACCACTAGATGAATTCCTTAAAGGGTCTAGTTTCCAAAATGTCACTTTTGGTGGGGTTTCTGCTATTTTCGGATGTCAATCTGCAAATACGATATAGCAATCACTATCCCCAACAAATTTATGCTGCCATGTGCCCAAACAGCAGTTTTTGAATTATGGGGTCTGTTTTCTCCTATCATCCATTGGTAAAATTTTCGTTTTCCCATCCACATTTTAAAACGTTCTGTGAAGCACCTACCTGGGATATCGCCATGCTCAGAAGAAAGTAAGTAATAAACTGTGGGGATAACTTTTTTGTATTACCTCTTGCAGAAGTGAAAAATTGGAGGCTAAAGCAACATTTGTGAATAAAATTAACATTTTCAAACTGATGAGCTAAAAATATCAAATTCTGTGTAGTACCTGTGAATTAAAAATGCTCACTATACCCCTTGATAAAATCCTTGAGGCGTTTAGTTTCCAAAATGGGGTAATTTGGCCAAAATTTATGCTCCAAAATTCAAATGGTGCTCCCTCCCTTTCGAGCCCTGCCGTTTATCCAAAGGTTTCTGATCACATGTGGGGTATCAACGCGCTCAGAAGAAACTGGGTAATATAATTTGTGGTCCATTTTCTTGTGCTATTCCTTGTAAAACTTAATAAATGGGGCTAAAGCAACATTTTTGAGGAAAAATTACAATTAGTTTTTTACATTCCACTTTGCATTCATTTCTGTGTGGCACTTGAAGGGTTAAAAAATTTCCAGATAGCAGTTTTTAAATATTTGAAGGATTCATATTTTAAAATGGTATCACTTTTGGGACCTTTCAAATATATAGGCTCCTCAAGGTCCATTGAGATCTGAATAGGTCCCTAAAGAAACAGGTTTTCTAAATTTCTTTAAAAAATGAGAAATTGCTGCTAAACTTTTAACCATTCTGACACCTTGATGGATTCAGTTTTAAGAATAGTATCACTTTTGGATATTTTATGTCATATTGCGCCCCCAAAGTCAATTCAAATGTGAGGTGGTCCGTAGAAAAAAATGGTTTTGTAAATTTTGTCGGAAAAATGAGAAATCACCTGTCAACTTTTAACCCTTATAATGTCCTAACAAAAAAAAACAACTATGTTTCCAAAATTGTGCTGATGTAAAGTTGACATGTGGTAAATGTTATGTATTAACTATTTTGTGTGACACGACTCTCTGATTTAAAGGCACAAAAATTAAAAGTTTGAAAATTGCAAAATTTTCAACATTTTTGCCAAATTTCCGTTTTTTTTCATAAATAAGTGCAGGTCATAACGAAGAATTTTTACCACTAACATAAAGTACAATATGTCACGAAAAAAACATTCTCAGAATCTGTGGAATCCGTTGAAGTGTTCCAGAGCTATAACCTCATAAAGTGACAGTGGTCATAATTGTAAAAATTGGCTTGGTCACTAAGGGGTTAAGCATATAATTAGATATAGCTAAATAGTTTTAAGTGCCACTTTTCCACTATATAGAATGTTTCAGTTCATATTATATCTTAGAACGGCATTTAAGTTACCGTGTATGCTCGTGTATAAGCCGAGATTTTTCAGCCCACTTTTTTGGGGCTGAAAGTCCCCCTCTCAGCTTATACACAAGTCATATACCTGGGGGTCGATGGGGAAGGGGGAGCGGGGGTGTCAGAGATCATACTAACTCCCTCTGACGCGTCTCTGCAGCCTCCCCCCACTTCTCCACAGTCTCCCTTCCTTCAGCGGTCATGTGGTACCGCTCATTAAACTCATGAATATGCGCATACTCATGAGTTTAATGAGCGGTACCACGTGACCGCTGAAGGAAGGAAGGGAGACCATGGGAGAAGCAGGGGGAGGCTGCAGAGACGCGCCAGGAGGGGGTAAGTATATTCGATATTCACCTGTCCCTGGTCAATTGCTGCTTGCTGCTGTCTGCTGCGTCCTGTGTCAGTGACGTTTAGCCAGCAAAGGGCGCGGTGACGTGGTTAGTGCGCGCCACGCCCTCTGCTGCCTGAACGTCACTGACACAGGATGTGGCAGGGGGCTAGAGTCCTTCTAGGCCTACTGACCGCGCGGCGTCGCTGCCGCGAACGCCGCTATAGACGTTATAGGCCTAGAAGGACTCTAACCCCATGTCCTTGGGGTAGAGTTCTGTGGCCGTACACTGCGCGCTCTTTTGGCCGGGCTCTGTGAGCTTAACAGGCTCTGGCATCTACGTTCAGCGGTTGTGCGGCTCTGTGCATTAACAGAGTTCGCCCCTGTTCACATTGGGTGACGTAACCCACGTGTGACTGGTTTCACACCGCTTCATTCTTCCGCCATTATTTAGCAGCAGTGTACGGTGAACCCAGGGCTGCGGACGCACCTACTATTATTTTATAATTTGGTGCGTTCCGCCAGCCCTAACAGGGGCAGCATATGAGGGCATAATCTATGGAGCATCTTATGGGGTTAGCATATGGGGGCATAATCTATGGAGCATCTTATGGGGGCAGTATATGGGGGCATAATCTATGGAGCATCTTATGGGGGCAGCATATGGGGGGCATAATCTATGGATCATCTTATGGGGGCAGCATATGGGGGCATAATCTATGGAGCATATTATGGGGCAGCATATGGAAGGCATAATCTATGAAGCATCTTATGGGGGCAGCATATGGGGGGCATAATCTATGGATCATCTTATGGGGCAGCATATGGGGACATAATCTATGGAGCATCTTATGGGGGGCATAATCTATGGAGCATCTTATGGGGCAGCATATGGGGGCATAATCTATGGAGCATCTTATGGGGGCAGCATATGGGGGCATAATCTATGGAGCATCTTATGGGGGCAGCATATGGGGGCATAATCTATGGAGCATCTTATGGGGGCAGCATATGGGGGCATAATCTATGGTACATCTTATGGGGCAGCATATGCGGGCATAATCTATGGGGCATTTTATGGGGGCATAATCTATGGAGCATCATATGGGGGCATAATCTATGGAGCAGCATATGGGGGCATAATCTATGGAGCTGCATATGGGGGCATAATCTATGGAGCATCTTATGGGGGCATAATCTATGGAGCAGCATATGGAAGCATAATCTATGGAGCATTTTATGGGGGCAGCATATGGGGGGATAATCTATGGAGCATCTTATGGGGCATTTTATGGGGTATAATCTATGGAGCATCTTATGGGGCCTTTTATGGGGGCATAATCTATGGAGCATCTTATGGGGCATCTTATGGGGGCACAATCTATGGAGCATCTTATGGGGGCATAATCTATGGAGCATCTTATGGGGCCATAACCTTTATGGAGCAGCATATGGGGCATATTATTCTATGGAGCATCTTATGGGGCTATTATCAACCTTTGTGCAGCATTATATAGGGTGTATTTTGTATGGAGCACCATATGGGGCTATCATGATGGGGCCTGATTCAATATGGATATTCAAAAACATTTAACCTACTGATGTCTCAATTAATTTTACTTTTAATGGTATCTATTTTTATTTTTGAAATTTACCAGTAGCTGCTGCATTTTCCACCCTAGGCTTATACTCGAGTCAATAAGTTTTCCCAGTTTTGTGTGGCAAAATTAGGGGGGCTGGCTTATACTCGGGTTGGCTTATACACAAGTACATACGGTATGTTCAAATTACACTCACTGGCCACTTTATTAGGTACACCTGTCCAACTGTGTGTTAAGACTTAATTTCTAATCAGCCAATCACATGGCGGCAACTCAGTGCATTTAGGCATGTAGACATGGTCAAGACAATCTCCTGCAGTTCAAACCGAGCATCAGTATGGGGAAGAAAGGTGATTTGAGTGCCTTTGAACGTGGCATGATTGTTGGTGCCAGAAGGGCTGGTCTGAGTATTTCAGAAACTGCTGATCTACTGGGATTTTCACGCACAACCATCTCTAGGGTTTACAGAGAATGGTCCGAAAAAGAAAAAAAATCCAGTGAGCGGCAGTTCTGTGGCCGGAAATGCCATGTTGATGCCAGAGGTCAGAGGAGAATGGGCAGACTGGTTCGAGCTGATAGAAAGGCAACAGTGACTCAAATTGCCACCCGTTACAACCAAGGTAGGCAGAAGAGCATCTCTGAACGCACAGTGCGTCGAACTTTGAGGCAGATGGGCTACAGCAGCAGAAGACCACACTGGGTACCACTCCTCTCAGCTAAGAACAGGAAACTGAGGCTACAATTTGCACAAGCTCATCGAAATTGGACAGTAGAAGATTGGAAAAACATTGCCTGGTCTGATGAGTCTCAATTTCTGCTGCGACATTCGGATGGTAGGGTCAGAATTTGGCGTAAACAACATGAAAGCATGGATCCATCCTGCCTTGTATCAACGGTTCAGGCTGGTGGTGGTGGTGTCATGGTGTGGGGAATTTTTTCTGGGCACTCTTTGGGCCCCTTGGTACCAATTGAGCATCGTTGCAACGCCACAGCCTACCTGAGTATTGTTGCTGACCATGTCCATCCCTTTATGACCACAATGTACCCAACATCTGATGGCTACTTTCAGCAGGATAATGCGCCATGTCATAAAGCTCGAATCATCTCAGATTGGTTTCTTGAACATGACAATGAGTTTACTGTACTCAAATGGCCTCCTCAGTCACCAGATCTCAATCCAATAGAGCATCTTTGGGATGTGGTGGAACGGGAGATTCGCATCAGGGATGTGCAGCCGACAAATCTGCGCCAACTGTGTGATGCCATCATGTCAATATGGTCCAAAATCTCTGAGGAATGCTTCCAGCACCTTGTTGAATCTCTGCCACGAAGAATTGAGGCAGTTATGAAGGCAAAAGGGGGTCCAACCCGTTACTAGCATGGTGTACCTAATAAAGTGGCCAGTGAGTGTATATTACTGTAATATCAGGCTGTATTACTTTATATGTTATATAACCCATGTCCTCCCCTCATAGAAATCCTAGGTCTAGACTTTTGCCTGTAAACACAACCCTCAGTGAAGGACTTGCATTGGGATCTATTTGTTTCACAGGTTCCTAGCATTCGATTTATTCATATCTGTACCTCTTAGATTAGATGCTAAGGGGTAGGCGTTACTAATCTCTTAATCTCTCTACTCCCCTCTCCTTTTTTTTTCTTCATAAAATTTGACACAACTCAAAACTTGCTAATTTAATGTCAGAGGACACAATGTTCCAAAGAAAAGAGCTCAAGTGTTTTATCATATGGATAAACAACGTGTACATGTCTCTTTCTTAAGGAAACCCACTTTAGAGGTGATTATACACCTCAATTTACTAACAAATATTATTCATCTTGGCGCCACAGTACAGATGGTGTTTCAAAGTTTAAGGAGCTACTTATAGGCATACACAATCATTAGCTCATTGTGACACCAGTGACTTCTAACGGACAAGCTGTAAGGCTGGGTAGTCAAGAGGTCCAAGGATAAAAGCTGTGGGGGGCTCATAGACAGAGGGGTGAGACAAAGGTGTAGTCAGGTAACAGTCTGAGGTCAGGATTCCAAGAAGGTAGCAGATCATGACAAAAGGGCTCAGAAAATGAATGGTCAAGACAAATCCAAGGTTATGCAGCAAAAATCAGAATATAAGACAGAGCACGGAGCAAACACACACGATTTGAGCAAAGTTAAAATTGGCAGAAATCTAAAGCAAAAAGCCAGCTAAGTAGTGAGGTAGTTACTATGAATAGGAGACACGTGGAGGAAGCCAGGCAAGCCCTGGCCTTGATTAGACAGCAAAACTGTCACTCAAGACACTGACAGTTCAGCATGCCCCAGCTCCCAATTGGACAGTTGAGCAGTCAGTCACCATACCCACAGCTCAGCATGCCCCTGCCCTAGATCGGATTGCATAGGGCATTAGGGGAGGTTAGGAACAGGCACAGGTTGGTGACAGGAGGTGTCCCATCTCCCTCTCCCTACTGTTAGGGTTTATCAGCATGCCCCAGCTCCCAATTGGACAGTTGAGCAGTCAGTCACCATACCCACAGCTCAGCATGCCCCTGCCCTAGATCGGATTGCATAGGGCATTAGGGGAGGTTAGGAACAGGCACAGGTTGGTGACAGGAGGTGTCCCATCTCCCTCTCCCTACTGTTAGGGTTTATCTCTCCCTTTATCATCCCATTGTACGTGCATGTTGTGTCATCTGTCGGACATACCTGTGTCCATTCGTGACACCACCATCTTTCAGGCCTGATACACAGCATTTTATACTGCTGTATATATGTCTCTGATCCGGCCTGAAACAAAAGTAAAAGACCTTATAAAATACATGTAAAAACTAAACAATTACCGGTACTCACTCAACATTTTTTGCAAACATGGGAGCAAGTCTTAATCTTATCATCTACCATATTTTTCTGACTATAAGACACACTTTTTTCCTCCAAAAATTTGGAGCCAAATGGGGGGCACTTCTTATAATCCAGATGTACCTGCTGTGGCTGTGGATGGGGAGGTGCGGGAGCGGCAGCGGCAGAGCAGCGGGTCACAGGAGGCAGGAGCTGGCTGCTGGCTAGCCCCTGTGCCCACTGTTATAGAGAAGTTAAAATTCATTGCTCCCCAGGCCCATAGTCCCTCCCACCTCTAGGCACTGAAGTCGGTCGGCTTTAAGAGGTGGGAGGGACTATTGGCGTGAAGAGCAGTGAATATTCATTTCACTTTAATAGCATGCATAGTAGCGTCAGCTGCCAGCTTCCTGCAGCTGCCGGACGATCACGTGTGCCCGCTACTAAAGGGAATGAATTTTCACTGCTCTCCACTACAATAGGTATGTGGAGCAGTAAATATTCATTGATCTGTAATAGCGGGCACAGTAACCTCAGCCGCCGGCTTCCTGCATCGGCTAGGCAATTATGTATGCCCATTATTAAAGAAAATTAATATTCACTGCATCCCCACACCTATGGGGAGCAGCTGACATGTGCCGGGAAAGATGTGGGCTCAGCGCAGGAGCCCATATCAAAGGGAGGGACACGAAATACGCCGTACATGTACAGTGCATGTCGTTAATGGGTTAATAACAGTCAACTTTTTTATTGTTTTTATTGAATATAATTGGATTGTTCTGTTTTCATATCAAAAGTTGTTAAAACCCAATAAAAATATTTATAGTAAAAAAAAGTCTAACTTTTATAATAGTGGAGATGCTCTTTAAGGCCTCGTTCACACAGTCAGTATTTGGTTAGTATTTTACATCAATATTTGTAAGCCAAAACCAGGAGTGGGTAAAAAATACAGAAGTGGTGACGTTTTTCTATTACACTTTTCCTCTGATTGTTCCACTCCTGATTTTGGCTTACAAATACTGATTCAAAATAATGATCAAATACTGAACGTGTGAACGTGGCCTGATAGTCTAAGACATAGTCAATGATTTTTAGATTTTGTGCAAAATGACTGTCAATCACTGTCAAGAAAATGTACCTGATATTTTACATCTACCTTCTTACTTAAGTTTAGGTATTGCTTTGCTTTTGAGGTACCCAGCCTATTACTGTCATAATATAAGACATAATGTAATGAGGGCAATCTGGGCAACCGCCTGGAGACCAAGTCTCTGTGGGGGGCTCATGGACAGATAGCTCTCATTATTGTCTTTTTCAACCATTAGCAACTTGCATTACTAAGCATGGAGTGTCCCTGCAGTTCCACTGATAGCAATGCAGCTGCAAGAAGCTATTCTCAGAGTCCTCCTCTGCACTTCCTTTATGACCCAGGTGGCCACGCCAGAAAGTCATCATGTTAACTACGTCATTTGCCACATACACTGCAAGAAGAGGACAGAAGTGGCCCCGCAAGGGATAACTTCGAGAAGTAAATAATTCCATTTTTTTCACAGTAGGGAAGAACATGATAGCAATTGAGGGAGACAGGACACAGGACAGGGACTTATACGAAATTGGGAGGAGAAATGACATAGGAAAGAGACTTGTAATGAATTGAGATGAGTTGGAGAGAGGGCACAATACAGGTAATAAATTGGGGGAGGGAGAGTTACAGCAGCTATTATTACAAGCATTGACTATTTTTTAAAATAACTGGATCATATAAAACCCATGTGCTGCAGTACAAGTTTATCACATGTGGAGCGGATGTGTGATGAGGCCCAAACAAGAAACTTTCATCGTTTTACAAATCTCTTTAATAGCCGCATATGGAGAGATGGCTGCTCTGGCATGAGGCTCCTGAGTTTTTTAGTTTTTTTCCCCGTTTAATTGTTAATTCTCCCTTTGGTTCACTCACCATTGCGTAGCTACAGGATTCGGCAGAGCTGGGAGTAGTGTGGAGACTGCGATCAGCTGCGACCGGTGTCTTTCTGTCCTCGTGGAGCTCCGTGCCTGGATTCAGCTGGGAGAGAGTGAAGCTGCTGGCTGCCTGCCAACTTTCCTACAACTTGTACCCATTTCCAGCAAGCAGATGATCCCAGGATAGGAAACCTTTTGGAGTGTGCGGTGCTGGAGTTGTTCTGGAGATCTTGTGGTCCATGTGGAGCAGTAGGGCTACAGGATTCGGCAGAGCTGGGAGTAGTGTGGAGACTGCGACCAGCTGGGACCGGTGTCTTTCTGTCCTCATGGAACTCCGTGCCTGGTATCAGCTGGGAGAGAGTGAAGCTGCTGGCTGCCTGCCAACTTTCCTACAACTTGTACCCATTTCCAGCAAGCAGATGATCCCGGGATAGGAAAACTGGTGGAGTGTGCGGTGCTGGAGATGTTCTGGAGATCTTGTGGTCCAGGTGGAGCTGAAGGGGTGAGCTGGGCAGGTTTGGACTGACTGTTGGCGTGTCCCCTGATGTCCCTGTCTTGTTGCACCCATGCCCTCCCCCCAGCAGTGCTGGGAGCACCCTTTATGGAAAGTTGTACATTTAACTCTGCTAAGCTGTGACTGTTCAGTCTTTATAGCTACAAGCTGAGTGTAATCATGGCCACTGCACTCTGTAAACCTACTCTTATGATTTCAAGGGACGATTTATTATTCTGGAATCATCCGCAATTTCTCATGGACTCCCCTTCTTGGAGCATGATTGCTAATTCAACAATTGAGTACATAAAATCCATTACTTCTGTGAAACCTGTGGAGGTGTACTGCAAGAGAGGTAGGAGAGGAGGCGTCCTGGCACGCCTTCGGAGGAGAGGGTTCAGAACAGCTCTTCCTTCACTCCACTTGGCTAATGTCCGTTCCTTATCTAACAAAATGGAGGATCTGAGCTTACTTTGTAACATGAGATCTGATATGGCCAATTCAGCTGCTCTTTGTTTTACTGAGACCTGGTTGAATGAGACCATCCCTGATTGTAGTCTGGATCTACCTGGTTTTGTTATCTACAGAGCTGACCGTGATTGTGTAGCTTCAGGTAAACAAAGGGGGGGTGGGGTATGTCTCTACATCAACACTAGCTGGTGCTGTGATGTTAACATACTGGGAAAAGGTTGCTCTCCAGATCTAGAGTACCTTGCACTCAATTGTAGACCATTTTACTCTCCAAGAGAGTTTTCATCTATGGTTCTGGTTGCAGTATATATTCCCCCTCAAGCATCTGTTAAAGCTGCTATTGGTGAATTAGCTTGCAAAATATCAGAATGGGAGAAAGGATCTCCAGAAGCATTTGTGATCGTAATGGGGGACTTTAACAAAGGAAAACTCAACCTGGATCTCCCCAAATTTACTCAACATATAAACTGCTTCACGAGAGAGAACAATACGCTTGATCACTGCTATACAGTCATAAAAGGGGCCTACAGGGAAGTGAGGAGAGCAGCAGTGGGCTTTTCAGATCATTGTCTAATTCATTTAATTCCAGCCTACAGGCAAAGGTTGAAAACATCCAAACCTACAGTTTATACAAAGAAGACATGGTCTGAGGAGGCAAAATTGCAACTACAAGCATGCTTTGAATGCACGGACTGGGAGGTATTCCAGGAAAAATGCTCGGGTCTGGATGAATGGGCTGATGCAGTGTCCTCATATATCCGTTTTTGTGAAGACACGTTTATTCCATCCAAATCTGTCCACTTTCGGGGAAACAACAAGCCGTGGTTTACAAATAAAGTCAGGTTGATCTGTAAGAGAAAAGAGGAGGCTTATAAAGCAGGCGATATTACTGAATTCAAGAAACTTAGGAACTCGCTATCTAAAGAGATCAAGTTAGCCAAACACGAGTATGCAAAGATTCTGGAGGAAAGGTTCTCATCAAAAGATACTAGATCTGCATGGAGAGGATTAAAAGAGGTCACCAATTATAAAAGCCACCCCACTATAGTGAACCCCAGCAGAAGTCTGGCAGCAGAGTTAAATGAATTCTACTGCAGATTTGAGGCAAGCTCTACACACAGTGGCTATTCATCTCTAAGCTCCTCAGTCTGTTCATATAAAGATCATTCATTATGCAACACCCAAGTAGTGATCTCCGAGGCAGAGGTGATACGCATCCTGAAGGGACTTAAGGTCAAAAAGGCACCTGGCCCTGATGGTGTATCTCCAATGTGTCTGAAAGTATTGTGGGGATGTGACTCGCTCAGGTGCAGTGGGAGACAATCAGGAGACCGGTTCTTCCAAAGTTCATGAGGTTTATTTCTGTCATAAACCATAAAACGGCGTATCACCAAAAATAGCCTCTAGCTTAGGCAAACAAAACATAAACCTTCGTGGTTGCAGACTCAGACCGCGAGTCTCAGCAAATGCTGGGAGGTGTAGTCCTCCCCACATACAGCTCCCTGGTTCAGGAGCAGGTCACATTATAAGGCTGTAGCCACACCCACGTTCCCAGCAGCTGACTGGTCACATGAATGTGACCTCACCACAGGTCCTTCAAACAAAAACAATAACAATATCTGGTATGCTTTACTTCTGCCTTACATTATGGAGATAAGCCATTTATGAGACACATATCTCCCATCAATTACACGACCCTTAGCCCTGCTACATACCTCCCCCCTCTGCCTAAAGCCGTGGGGCTTGGCACTTTCACCTACCAGGCAAGGGATTCTGGAGAGGGCATCGGCATTCCCATGTAGCTTCCCGGCCCTATGCTCTACATGGAAACTGAAGTCTTGTAGGGCTAAGAACCAGCGGGTGACCCTAGCATTCTTGCCCTTGGTTTCCCTCATCCACCTGAGTGGGGCATGGTCGGATATTAACCTAAACTTCCGTCCCACCAGGTAGTACCGTAATGTGTCCACTGCCCATTTTATGGCCAAACACTCCTTCTCTACAACTGAGTAATTTCTCTCACAAGAAGTCAACTTCCTACTCAAGTAGAGAACAGGATGCTCCTCCCCACGTATCTCTTGGGAAAGGACAGCTCCTACCCCGACATCTGAGGCATCTGTCTGGAGGACAAATTCACGTTTAAAGTCTGGGGCCACCAAAACGGGCTGCTTACAAAGAGCTCCCTTCATTTCTTGGAAGGCTGACTCTGCTTCTTCGGACCAGCTGACCATCACTGACTTTGTCCCTTTAAGCAGATCAGTTAGAGGTGCAGCCATTGTGGCGAAGTTTGGGATAAACCTCCTGTAATATCCCACAATCCCCAGGAAGGCTTTAACTTGCTTCTTTGACAGAGGTCTCGGCCATGTTTGAATTGCCTCCACTTTATTGATTTGGGGTTTGATCTCGCCACGCCCCACTACATATCCGAGGTACTTGGCTTCTTCTCTCCCCAAGGCACACTTCTTCGGGTTTATTGTAAACCCCGCCTCTCTTAGAGCGTCAAACACTGCTTGGACCTTTTCCAGGTGAGTCTCCCAGTCCGGGGTAAAGATGACGATATCATCCAGGTATGCGGCAGCGTATAGCTTATGAGGTGCAAGGATTCTATCCATCGCCCTCTGGAAGGTTGCTGGAGCTCCCTGTAGGCCAAACGGCATCCGGACATACTGGAAGCACCCGTCTGGTGTGGAGAATGCCGTCTTCTCCTTGGCTTCCTGTGCCATGGGGATCTGCCAATATCCCTTGGTCAGATCCAAAGTGGTTATGTACCTGGCAGGTCCAAGTCTCTCGATGAGCTCATCAACGCGTGGCATGGGATAAGCGTCGAACTTGGAGACCTCATTCAGCTTCCGGTAATCGTTGCAGAACCTCCATTCACCATCAGGTTTTGGGACCAGGACAATCGGGCTCGACCAGCCGCTCTTGGATTCCTCAATGACCCCGAGCTTCAACATACGCTGCACCTCCTTGGAGATTACCTCTCGCCGGGCCTCAGGAATACGATATGGTTTCACGTTCACCCGCACATGTGGCTCGGTCAGAATTTCGTGCTCCACCACCTTCGTGCACCCCGGCAACTCTGAGAACAGGTCGCGGTTTTTCTGGAGTAACTCCCGGCACTGCTGCTTCTGGGCCTTCGATAGAGTCTCCGCTATGGTAACGGCTCCAACCTCCCCTTCTAGGTTGCCCAGCAAGCACGGAGTTACCGCTGGCTCTCTATCTTGCCACGGCTTGATAAGGTTAACATGGTAAACCTGGTATGGCTTCCGTCTTCCGGGTTGGTGGATCTTGTAGTTTACGTCTCCCAGTTTCTCCACCACCTCATATGGCCCTTGCCACTTGGCCAAGAACTTACTTTCCACTGTCGGTATTAGCACGAGAACTCGGTCTCCCGGATTGAACTGCCTCACTCTGGCTGACCGGTTGTAGACCCTGGCCTGAGCCTCTTGTGCCTGGCGGAGATGTTCTTTAACAATGGGCATCACCTTCGCAACCCTCTGCTGCATCAGTGCCACATGCTCAATGACGCTTCTGTGGGGCGTGACTTCGGCTTCCCAGGTTTCCTTGGCTATATCTAGGAGACCTCGCGGATGCCTGCCGTACAGAAGCTCGAAGGGGGAGAACCCCGTGGAGGCCTGGGGAACTTCACGGATAGAAAACAGTAAATACGGTAAGAGACAATCCCAGTCTCTACCATCTTCCTCTATGACTTTTCTCAGCATGCTCTTCAGGGTCTTGTTAAACCTCTCAACAAGGCCATCTGACTGTGGATGGTACACTGAAGTCCTCAGCTGGGAAATTTGCAAGACTCTGCACAATTCTCTCATCACCTTGCTCATAAAAGGTGTCCCCTGGTCGGTCAGGATCTCCTTCGGCAAACCCGTCCGGGAAAACACATGGACCAGCTCACGGGCTATACTCTTCGCAGAGGAGTTTCTCAGGGGAATGGCCTCAGGATAGCGTGTGGCATAGTCCAGGATGACTAATATATACTGATGGCCCCGAGCTGATTTAACTAAGGGACCGACCAAGTCCATGGCAATTCTCTCAAATGGCACCTCAATAATGGGCAGTGGCACAAGAGGGTTCCGAAAATGAGATGTGGGGGCAGTTAACTGACATGTCGGGCAGGACCTGCAATAGTTTACTATTTCCCGGTGACACCCAGGCCAATAGAACCTCTGTACAATCCGTTCCTGGGTTTTTTCCACCCCCAGGTGTCCCCCCAAGATGTGTGAATGGGCCATGTCCAACACTTTTCGTCTATAGGGGCCTGGTACTATTAACTGCTCTGCCACCTCCTCCCTTATTTTCATGACCCGGTACAACAATTCCCCACTCAACATAAAATGGGGAAACCTTGTGTCTGCTCCCGGCTCTTGTGCAACCCCATTAATGACGGTGACATTGTTAAAGGCTTCCCTTAGTGTGGGGTCCCTATGTTGGGCAGTCCCAAAATTCTCCCCGGCCACCCCTAACTCCAGGATGTCAGGTACAGGGGACCCTTCCTCTTCATCCCCAACAAGGACACATAAAGGGAACTCGTCTGCCTCTGGTGGTGGCGATACCTCAGTGGGGTGGATTGGTTCCCTGCTCTTGCTAGCACACTCAGAACCCATCCCCCACAGATCCCAAAACAGACAGAAATCCCGGCCAATAATTATGGGATGCAACAAGTCTCGAACAACGCCAACTTCATGCGACTCGGTGCCATGCGCCGTTTCAATCTTCACCCTAGCCATAGGGTAGTCCTTTGCATCGCCATGTATGCACCGAACACCAATCTTTTTACCCGGGAGTATGTTTAGAGGAAAACTGGCCCTCACAAGGGTCACCAAGCTCCCGGAGTCCAGAAGCGCCATTACTGCTCGACCGTTCACCTTCACGGGACACGCTTGTGGCCCCTTGTTAGGTAGCGAGTTCACACTGCAAGCTGGATATGCGTAGTATGAACTACGGCGTCCCATGCTGCAGTCCATCTGCTCGGTGGTCTGGGGACAACGGGCCGCTATATGTCCTGGCCCATGACACTTCCAGCAAATAACACCCGAGGGGACCTTGGGCACCGCCTCCCCCGCCCCTTTTGACCTTGGACGCACCACCCCTTTTTGTGACTCCGCCCCCTGCTGGGACCCCCAATATGGAATGGGCTGCTTCCCCAAGGAACCTTCCATCCCCTGGTATCTCTCGACCAGCCCAACCAGTTCATCAGCATTTTGGGGATCACCCTGGGCAACCCAAGTCTGTAGAGGTCTCGGCAGAGAATGCACAAACCGATCCATCACAACTCGCTCTACCATCTGTGCAGGGGAAGCCGACTCTGGCTGCAGCCATTTCTGGACCAGGTGCAACAGGTCAAACATTTGGGAGCGCGGGGGTTTGTCCCGGTGATAGGCCCAGCGATGAACTCGCTGTGCCCTGGTAGTCATTGTTACCCCCAAGCGTGCGAGAATTTCCGCTTTTAATTTGGGATACTCTCTGGCATCTTGTACCGTCAGGTCAAAGTACGCCTTCTGGGGCTCCCCCGTTAGGTAAGGGGCCAGTACCTCCGCCCACCGCTCTGGCTGAAGTTTTTCCCTCTCAGCCACCCTCTCAAACACCGTCAGGAAGGCCTCCACATCATCCTCAGGGGTCATTTTTTGTAATGCGCGTCTTACCGCCTTCTCGACGTCGGTGGCATCAGCCCGACCTGGGGTTGGGGCGCTCGTCCTGCCCTCCTGGATGGCGGTTGCCAGAAGCTGCATCTGCTGCCGTTGTTCCTGCTGGCTCTGCTGGAACTGCTGCCGCTGCTCCTGCTGGCTTTGCTGGATCTGCTGTAACAACAGCTTGTTGGTTTCCTGCTGCAGTGCCTGGGACTGGACCAGGTGTTTCATGAGGTCCTCCATGATTCCAGGCAATGCTTGTTGCCCCGCTGCAAACTTCACCCAGGACATGCAGCAACTGTCTCAAGTCTCTGCTGGGACCGCTGCCCGCACGTGTACCACCAATTGTGGGGATGTGACTCGCTCAGGTGCAGCGGGAGACAATCAGGAGACCGGTTCTTCCAAAGTTCATGAGGTTTATTTCTGTCATAAACCATAAAACGGCGTATCACCAAAAATAGCCTCTAGCTTAGGCAAACAAAACATAAACCTTCGTGGTTGCAGACTTAGACCGCGAGTCTCAGCACATGCTGGGAGGTGTAGTCCTCCCCACATACAGCTCCCTGGTTCAGGAGCAGGTCACATTATAAGGCTGTAGCCACACCCACGTTCCCAGCAGCTGACTGGTCACATGAATGTGACCTCACCACAGGTCCTTCAAACAAAAACAATAACAATATCTGGTATGCTTTACTTCTGCCTTACATTATGGAGATAAGCCATTTATGAGACACATATCTCCCATCAATTACACGACCCTTAGCCCTGCTACAGTATGTGCTACCCAGCTTGCCCCTATACTGACAAATATATACAATGTGTCACTGAAAGAGTGCGTTGTACCTCAGTGTTGGAAAAGTTTCACAATTATCCCTGTCCCCAAGAAAGTGGGATCTTCTGAGTTGAACGACTATAGACCAGTAGCACTCACATCTGTAGCTATGAAAGTCTTCGAAAGAATTATGATGTCCCACTTGATAAAATTCACGCAGAAGCTATGGGACCCGCTTCAGTTTGCCTATAAGGAGAATGGTTAGGCAAACGACACTGTCAATCTGGCACTGAAGTACATTTTGGATCATACAGATGAACTGCACTCATATGTCCGGATTCTTTTCATGGACTTTAGCTCAGCGTTCAACACCATTGATCCAAATTTACTTCATAAGAAAATGGTAGCTCTTGGAGTCCCTCTTAACTTATGCTTGTGGATTTATAACTTCCTGACAGCCAGGATACAGAGTGTAAAAGTTGGACCATTCACTTCGGACACCTTGGTCACAAACATCGGGGCACCTCAGGGGTGTGTTTTGTCCCCGTTACTGTTTTCTCTCTATACGAATGATTGCATCTCTTCAGCAGACTCAGTAAAAATCTTGAAATTTGCCAATGATATGACACTGATTGGTCTCATCAGGGGAAATGCTGAGGACTTGTATCGGAGTGAGGTGGAAAGAATATGTGACTGGTGTAAAGCCAATAATCTTGTACTCAACACTAAAAAAACTGCTGAGATGGTTGTGGATTTTAGGAAAGATCAACATGAGATACTTCCAATCTACATCCATGACGAAGTGGTTCTTAGGGTCACAGAGACCAAATCCCTTGGTGTTATCATCTCTCATGATCTTAAATGGGGGAAAAACGTGGATGCTGTTATAAGAAAAGCACAACAGAGGATGTTCTTCCTGCGTCAGCTGAAAAGATATGGTTTGTCTAAGAATCTGCTGATCTTATTCTTTAATGCTGTCATCAGATCTGTGATTTGTTCCTCTCTGATAGTCTGGTATGGGGGAGCCACTGCGCATGACAAACTCCGCTTACAAAGGACTTTCAGAACAGCAGAGAGAATTATAGGTTCCCCCCTGCCTAAAATCCAGGATCTTTATGATAAGAGTATTCGATCCCACGCATTGAAAATTTCATCCGATCCCTCTCACCCGGGACACTCCTCATTCCAACTACTCCCTTCAGGACGTCGCTTCAGAGTCCCCAAATGCAGCACCAACCGCCATTTGAACAGCTTCTATCCACTCTCTGTTCAACAATTAAATCGTCATGTGTAGACTATATACTGTATCTGTCTTGTTAGATGTTACTTGTTGTATCTGTTGTTATATATTATGTTGCCTCTTTGCCACAAAGAATTCCTTGTATATATGTAATATGTACTTGGCGATAATAAATTTGATTTGATTTGATTTGATTGATTGGATGACAAAAGTCTGTTGGATTTCAAATATGCCAATTTTTGCTCAGATATTAATTGGCAGAACTGTGAACTGTGGGTGATGAAGAATCACACAACCGCCACGTTATGACACAATTGTGGTTTCCGTTTTATATATTGTCATCTCTTATCTCTGCTTTCAGATTATCTGTAATAACCTATTAAAAATGATCCAGATGGATTACAGATGATAGCATTCTCAATAATCTCTGATTAGCAACAGATGCTCCAGTGTATCCGTTCCATGCTTCTACACTGCTTTGTCTCTGATAGATGCAAAACATGTTAATGCCAATCCAAGGATGTTCTCATGTAGCACCAGGATCTTACACTGATTTATGCTAAAAGAGATCATTACTAAACCTAAGAAATGTAAAGTTATACATGTGTAAGGGGGTGGAAGGGTCGATGAAGATGCCGTTGCAACAAGTGGCTTCATAATGATGTTTATTGTTGTAATATGTTATTTTGTGTGATAAAATTTCTATTGTATTCCTATGGCGGGTTTTGTGTTTCGGTCCTCCTCTAGGCTTTGCCTGAAGGCTGTCCACTAGGGAAACCAAACTAGGTATAGGAATATAGCTTGCACTGCACTACACATGGCATTAGATAGTTAACAGTGTTGGGATTAGCCCATAGTCTGGGAGGGGTTAGGCAGTTTTTATAAGAAATGTTCCTGGGTTAAGGGGGGGTCAAGAGGAGTAGAGGAGAAAGAAAAGTCTATCATGTGTCAAGGAGTAGAAGTAAAGCTAGGCAACTCTGTCTTAACAGGTGCACAGAGAGGTAGATGTAGAAGAGCTGAACAGGTGCTGTCAGTCCAACTTTCCCCACAACCTGAGGACACATCCCGAGTTTCGTCTGGATGCCGGGACAGCTTGAGGTCCAGAACAGGTATTTAGAGTCATACCCCTGTCTCACCTGTGAGGGAGATGTTGGCTGGGTTGCAGAGAAAGGAAGGATGGTGGTCCTCAGTGAAGCTGTTATGCCATAATGAGGGTTCCTAGGGTTAGCAAGAACAGTTAGGCTAGGGACAAGTTGGGCAGAAAGGAGACGAAGATTGACAGGTCAGGAAACAAAGGAAACCACTAAAATGGGACTCTGTCTTATTCTGTATGCTGCAGCCGTATGTAACCGAATTGCACAGTAAAGCTGAACCTGTTAACCCGGACCCAAGGTCTCCTGTCTTGTCTGAAGATACAGCTTGACCCGATCCCATGGACAGGGAGGTAGAAAATGCTCCTCAATGAACACTGAGTAAAGCAGCAATTCCACAGCACAACATCCCACACCTGTTTGACTCCTGTTTTGAAAAGGGGTTTCAGGGCAACCAGAACTCAGTTCTGGCCCACAGCAAAGCAGCCCATTACCCCCTTCACATGGACATCAACGTTGTACATATTGATCATCAGTCCACAACATTCTGTTATATCCATTTATGATCAGAATTTGTTAATACACAATTGATTCTTCTTGATGTCTAAGGCCCATCAGTTTCTTAAAAATAATTCTGATTTTCAGAACCCAGACAGACTATGTGAGACTTGGATCATTTTTAAGAAAACGCAGGTGAACTGACACTAAGTTTATGTTATGAGTTTCAGAATAAATTATAATGTATCACAAAATATCACAGTCATTAAACACACCATAGCAAAAAAAGAAATAATAATATGCTCTTGTTAAAAAATCTACATACCCTGAATTCCTAATATCATGCATAGCCGTCTTTTGTAAAAATTATGGCTTGCATTCTTTTTAGATAAGTGGGAATTAGAAATTTGGTTTCCTCAAGTGATGAAGCAGCAAAATACCTGCAGATCCTGTAAATTATTTGGTTTGTCTCTTTGATGGCTACTTCACTTCCTTCATCGGCAGACACTGATGCGCTACCATGCACAGCTTCCTGACTAAGCCACCTCCATGGTAAATAAAATAGTAAAAACACAAGACACCAAAGTGTGGAAGAATAATGGCTTTGGTGTTTATTTAGGGTAACTGAAAAGTCCATTAAAACATTTTATAAATGAATAACCAATAGACCAATAAAATAATCATAACACTAAACCAATCCACCCAGGAGACTGGGCGATTTTCCATCAAATAAAACAACATGACGGTCATGATCCAGACCGGGTTTTGAGTCCTGTTTTCCCTTTTTTTTCTCAGTCTGGTCATATCAAGAGTTAACCTTTCCCAGCCTCAGTCTGGGTTCAGGTTGGCTATTTATCGCCGCCGCTTCCTGCAGGCGATGTCAGTTATAGTTTTTGCCTAGTGCTGCTGTAGCTGAATCTGGTTGCTCTGATTTGTCTTGCTGTCTGAACCCGTGTCTCTGTTTTTCCCTATTCCCGTCTTTACTCATTGTTTCCCTTTAGTGTGCTGACTCCCTGGACTTGACTTGGCTTGTATCCTGACCTGCTTCTGTCCTTTGTCTTCTGGCTTATCCGCTCCGACCATTACTAATTGCCTGGCTGGTCTCTGACTGTGAGTTTGCTTATTCCTTTGGTACTGCGCTACAGTCTAGGATTTGACCCGGCTTGTTGGACTATTCTGCTGCCATCTGTGGTAGCCTCACTGCTGCACTGCAGGCCAGCTCTGTTTAGGTACAGTCCTGCTTCCACTCTACTGCCATCTGGTAGAGCCTGCACCTACCTGCATTGCAGCAGCGTGACAACGACAAAGGAGATAAAACATTTAAAAGGGGGAGGGAGGGTGGGATCTTCGTTCTTCTGACAGGATGATGAGATAACTGGCAGCAACTCAGATTTTTATACCTTTTCTCTTCCCGCACTTTTTCAAAGCAGCCAATCAAAAACCACCAGCTAAAACTGGAAATAACCTGCTGGTGGATTCCACAGCTTACTGCTTGACCTTTTGACCTTGCCTCATATGAAGGGATTAACTCTTAAAAACCAAAACATAACAGAAACCCAATACCCCTATAAAATTAAGCAAGGGTCTGTGTTACCATGAGACCCCCCCTTACATCTGCGCTTTAGGGGGCTGCCATTCTTTATGGTAGTGAGAGTGTATTTTCCTTCATAAGATGTTGCTTTATTTATAATACCCAAGAAAAAAAATCCAAAATGAGCATATACCCTTATAGTAAATAAATAGTAATAGTACATGTAAATAACTTGGTTCACACTATTCTAATCAAAAAGCAAAATGGTAACTAACAAGGCACACCCAGTTAGGATGGTCCTATCCTGTTTCTAGTCTTAAAACCTTACCTTTGTTAGTTCACCTCAATGTGAATAAGGGCAGAGAAGCACCTTGATGCCATTGGGCTGTCTAATGCGGCAGTCTGAAGTGTCTCCTCCAGAGGCTGCATTTTGGCCCCCGTGCCGGCTCCCAATTATCAAATGTACTTGCATCTTTGAGATGTGAGTACAAATGAAGCTCTGACCGCCTGGTCAGAGTGAAATCAGCAGCGCAATCAGGTCATGCTGCTAACGTCACTCACCGCCGCTGCAGAGATGCACATTGGTGGTAAATGCTCTAGTGGAGCTGAAGACACCAAAGATTCAGTATGACGTGGTGGTATTTAGTGTGAGTGGGAGATTTAGGATGGAGGTATTTAGTGTGTGGGATTGATTTAGTGTGTGTGTGGGGAGATTTAGTGTATCGCTGGAGATTTAGTGTGTGGGATCTGGTGTGTTGTGGGAGATTTCATGTCAGGAGGGAATTTCGTGTGGGGTGGTGGGGGTGATTTAGTGTAATGGGTGGGGGCAGTTTGAGGACACAGTTTGGGGTGCAAGGAAGGGACAGGTTCAGATGTGGGAGAAGGGGCCCCCCGTCGAGTGTCCGGGCCGGAACCAAGGGGAACGTCATTTAGGTTCCGGGGCAGGTTGTTTCCAAGGGACAGAGTTCAGGGCCGGACCGTTGAGACTGACAGATGGGCTGGGGGAGGAGCCCATATAAGAGGGGAGGAGAATGCTAGTCACAGTGAGTCAGCAGAACAGGAGAGGTGGAGGAAGGAAGCCAGAAAGCACCAGAGAGCCAGAGCAAAAGCCAGAGCAGAGCGGGGAGAGCAGCGACCAGAGAGACCGCAGGGAGACTCACCACAGGCAGAAGGGAGATGGCACCTAGCCATCCAGGAGGGAGACGTCGACCGTTCAGCCGCGCTGCTAGTGGCCGCCACCGCCCGACTCCACCCAGCGGGAGCGGCCCGTCCGCTCCCGCCAGCGGCAGTCGCCACCTGACTCCACACCGTGGGTGTTGCCCGTCCGCTCCCACCCACGGCCGCCGCCCGACTCCACCTCGCGGGTGCGGCCCATCCTCTCCCGCCCGTGGCAACCGCCGCCCCCGGCTCCACCCCGTGGGTGCGGCCCGTCAGCTCTGCCCGTGGCAGCCGCCACCCGACTCCGCACCGCGGGTGCGGTCCGTCCGCCCCCGCCCGCGGAGATGCCACCCGACTCCGCCCCGCGGGTGCTGCTCGCCCGCAGCCGCCGCCGGCCGACTCCACCTCGCGGGTGTGCTCAGTCCGCTCCTGCCCGAGGCCGCCTCCGCCCAACTCCACCCCGCGGGTGCGGCCCATCAGTTCCCGCCCACAGCAGACAACACCCCGCTCCGGTTCGCGGCTGCAGCCTACCTGCTGCCACCCGCGGCCCACGCCGCCTCACTCCAGTTCGCGGCTGCGGCCTGTCCGCTGCCAGCCATGGTCCCTGCAGCACCGTTCGGGGCTGCAGCCTCCATTCTCCATTGCGGAACTCTTCCGGGGCCTGTGCCCACCTCGCCTGGGCACAGGAAAGCCCGAAGTCTTCTTCAGATCCTCGTCGGCTGGGCCCAGCGGCTGCAACGCCGAAGCATCATCATTCAGGACCCTGCCAGACGTCAGAGAGGATAAGTGACACTTTTATAACTAAGGACCCGTAGTCGGCCATACCGCAGCCCTATAGTGACCGGCCTTTGCCGGGTTAGTCATGTTCGTATTCCCGTGTGTTTCTTGTATTGATCCCCTGCGTGGGCAGTTATTGTTAGCTTGTTCGGTTGCTCAAGACAGCCCCAAAAGCATCTATAGATATAAAAGTTACACCTTAAAGCTCAAACCGTCTCGCGCCTCGTCACTGCATCCCCCGTACCTGCGAGTACTACACAGACACAATATGGGGAGCGTGAGAAACTTGAAGACACTGTATGAGGAGCAAAGGGGGAGATGGGTGGCATGTATAAGGAAACAGTATGGAGGGATGGGTGCAGACACAAAATGGTGAGTGAGGGGATGAGTGCGGACAGAGTATGATGAATGGGGGGATGGTCTGGGCACAGTATGGGAAGTTGGGGGATATGTGAGGAGGCAGAATGGAGAGTAAGGGGGGTAAATATATGAGGAGACAGTATGGATAACAGGGGGATGTGAAGGAAGACAGCATGAGGAGGGAGGGTGAAACTTGTGAGGAGCCTATTTAGGGGAAATATATAAGACAGAATGGGGAGAAAATTGTGATTGGGCACAGAATAGAGACTGAGCAGTGTGGAGGGTTGCATGAGGGGACAGTCTAAGGGCACTGCCAGGATGAGTCAGTATGCCATGGAAGGGGAGTGTCATGAGGGGGCACAGTATATAAACTGGGAGTCTGGGCCCTATAGGGGGGACATAGTGTGAGGATAGTGTGAAGAGGGGGCAGAGTATGGAAAGGAGGGGGCAGTGTCGAGAACATGTACCATAAAAGAGAGAGTATGTGAGTCATATTTTGTGCTGTGAATATAGTGAGGGTCAAATATTTATTCAGGGGCTCAGCGTAGGGCAGATATTTTTATTCAGGAGCATTATAATGACACTACTATTTTTAAGGGCATTGTGAGAAGCTAGAAGTCTGCAGAGACAAGCTGTGAGTGAGAAATGTCATCATGGAGTCTGGACAAAATGAAAAGAAAGAGAATGACTACAGAGACAATGTCATCTATAAGGTACCTAGTTGTAAAAAATTTTTGTGATACTGACTAATTTTCATGTTTTTTATTTATATTAGAAGCATTAAAGGGGTTGTCCAAGTTTGTGATGAGTCTGAAGTCATTCTTTGTGACTGCAGACTGCTGACTTCTCACAGTGCACACTGCAATGAAACTCAATCAAGTGAGGCCGGACAGGTCTAGTCAGAATGTGGTCAGAGGTATACAAACCGCATACTTGTGATCATATGACTGTCCACCCTTGCAACCAGCAATGGAGAATCCTAAATGTGTGCACTACATGCACAGTGAGATTTCAGAAGCCTGCAGTCACAAAGAGTGACTGCAGACTTTCATCCCAAACTGGGCAAGCCTTTTCATTATAAAATGAAGCCTGTAGCATGCCAATCCTAACAGCGCCTAATATACTCACTGTCAGATTCAGCTTTGCTTGCTTGTTCCAGCAGTCATCACATTGCCACTTCACTCATATGCAATTTTCATGCTTCTGGTCATGTGACAGCTACTGCTTCTCTCAGTTTTTCACTGAACATTGAGAGAATTAAGGAGAGCAGCTCGTCTTACACGTGACTGTAAGTGTGCAACTCGCGTATGTGTTTGGGGACAGGGGATAGTGCCAAACTGAATTCTTGCCTTAGGTGCCAGAAAACCTAGATTCAGCCACCTGTCAATGGGAAACTATATACAGTATTTTTCAGACTATAAGATGCACTTTTTCCTCTCAAAATGTGGAAGAAAATGGGGGGTTCGCCTTATAGTCTGGATGTACCGGCTCTGGCTGTGGTGGGAAGGTGGGGGAGTGGTTTCAGCTGAGCAGCGGGTCACAGGAGGCAGGAGCCGGCAGCTGCGGCTAACTCCTGTGCCCGCTGCTAAAGAGAAATGAATATTCACTGCACTCCATGCCCATGGGCGTGGAGGGCAATAAATATTCATTTCCTTTTGGCATCCTGGCATGATTCGACACATCCTGTTCCTGGTATGATTGGTCTCATCCTTTTTCTGGTATGATTCGACCCATCCCATTCCTGGTATTCCTTTGGCATTTTCTCTGTTGATTATTCACATGTTCTATATTTATCCTGCTACTAGTTTGAGCATGCATTATATTTACTGTGTCCAGGCACAGTCTCTTCTGACGGCTCCTCTTGATACATTTAACCGTACCACGAGCATTATCTGTATTTTATTTCTCTAGCTATAATCTCTGTATGGGCTGGTTCACATTATCCATGCCGCAAGATTAATTATCGTTATCTATTACATGGACATATGCTTCTATTGGTGGTGTTTGCAGAGGTACAATAATTTTTGACTATACTGTGACACACAATTATTTTGACTGTTATGATACTGACATACTTTTGCATAATATGCATTTATCAGACACCATGTTCTGGGGAACCTTTTCCTTTTGTTTATATTTTGAATTGTTTTTAGATGTATTTTGTCTGGTGTTAGATGTCCAATAAAATCATTCTTTTATACATAATGAATTTTATGAGTGTGCACTAATATTCAGGTAGCCTTTTCTTCCTTGCCCCATCTCATTCCTGTTCTTCCTGATGTAGCACCTCACCGTCTTCATTTATCGTTCTGAACTGTGGTGCGCCCGACACTATGTAGTTTCCATCCGGTTCCTGGTATACATGGCCCCATCAGAAAAGATTTTTTTAAAAATCATTACACTTACCTTCCTCTGCTCCCTCGCAGTGTTCTGCGCTGCTTACAAGCATTAAGCAGCTGCTGGCAACAGAGCAGGACACTGGAAAGGAGCAGAGGAAGGTAAGTGTAATGGTTTGTTTTTTAATCTTTTCTGATGGGACCAATCATACCAGGATAAGGATGCATCCATGCATACCAGGACCAGGATGAGGCCAATCATACAAGGATAAGGATGGGGCCATGCATACCAGGACTGGGATGGGGTCAATCATACCAGGATAAGGATGGGGCCATGCATACTGTTATCACCGTATCCGGGGTGGGGGCGCGCTGCGCTGCATCTTCTCTTCCGGCCAGGCAGCGTCCTCGGGTTCCCCGCCGCCCACTCATGCACGCTTGCCAGCTGCTTTAGGCCGCAGCCTGAGTCCTGACCTGGAAGTGACCTTACCCGACGTCAGGTGTCAGGTATATCTGGCAGCTGCGGCCGTGCCTCGGCGCCTGATTATTGATTTCCTGCACTTGTCCGGTGCAGACTTGCCCTCTGGTCCCTGTATGCTTTCCAGTGCATACTCTGCTCCGTACCCATTCTTGTGTTTCCCCTGTGTGTGCTCCACTCTGTCCCTGTACGCCTCCAGTGCGTACTCTGCTCCGTACCTGTTACTGTGTCTTTCCCTGTGTGTGCTCTGCTCTGTCCCTGTCCGCTTCCCAGTGCGTACTCTGCTCCGTACCTGTTATTGTGTGCTTTCTCTGTGCCTGCTCTGCTCTGTCCCTGCCCTAGTACGCTTTCCAGTCCATACTCTGCTCCGTCCCTGTCACTGTACATTTTCCTGTGTGCACTCTGCCTTGCCCTGGATTCCGGGTCTCCCTGTGAGCATGCTGCCCTGTCCAGAATCCCGTACCCGCTGTGTGGACTCTGCCTGGTCCTTTATCTTGTGACTCTTGGTGAATGCGCTGCTCTGTACTGTTCTTGCTGAGTACCCTGGTTCTTTCCATTTCCTTTGAGTCGTCCCTCTGGCACTAGCTATCGCAGTTTGCCCTCCCCCTGGGCCTGCCCCTAATGGTCCCTGTATAGGGGTCAGTTTCACCTGGTCAGCTCGCCCGGGTTCGGTCGGCACCGTGATCCAGTTGGTCCACTCCAGGATTTGTAACACATACCAGGACTGGGATGGGGGCCAATTATACCAGGATCAGGATGGGGCCATGCATACCAGGACTGAGATGGGGGCCAATCATACCAGAATAAGGATGGGGCCATGCATACCAGGACTGGGATGGGGGCCAATCATACCAGGTTAAGGATGGGGCCCTGCATGCCAGGATAGGGATGGGGACATGCATAATTGGATGAGATGGGGACCCTGCATACCATTATAGGGATGTGGGCAATCATTCTTGCCAGGATAAGGATGAGGGGGACCATTCCTATCAGGATAGAGATGAGGGGGCCATGCATACCTGGCTAGGGATGATGAGGCATGTATACCAGGATGGGGATGAGGGACCATGTGTATCAGGATGGGGATGAGGGGACTATATTTACCAGGATAGGGGATATTAAGTACAGAATTGACCACATTTTTTGCTTCAGTTTTTTTTCTCCTATTTTCCTCCTCTAAAACCTAGGTGTGTCTTATAGTCCAATGCGTCTTATAGTCCGAAAAATATTGTACATGACATTTCTATCTCAGAAAGAGAGCCACGCCACTGTTTGTACAAAATACAAGAAGATACAGCAAAACCAAAGAAATTAGTATAAGTTGGTATACATGCAATGCATAAGATCATGTCATTCACACTATGGCCATTTCACAGACAAAAACCAAGAAGAAAAAATCCCAAAATGAGCATATACTCTATAGTAAGTAAAGTGTAATAGTACAAGTAAATAGCATACAGGCGCATCTCACAAAATTAGAATATTATCAAAAACTTAATTTATTTCAGTTCTTCAATACAAAAAGTGAAACTCATATTATATAGAGTCATTACAGAGTGATGTATTTCAAGTGTTTATTTCTGTTAATTTTGATGATTATGGCTTACAGCTAATGAAAACTCAAAAATCATTATCTCAGTAAATTAGAATACTTTATAACACCAGCTTGAAAAAATGATTTTATAATCCGAAACGTTAGCTTACAGAAATGTATGTTCAGTAAATGCACTTAATACTTGTTTGGGGTTCCTTTGGCATCAATTGCTGCATCGATGCGGCGTGCCATGGAGGCGATCAGCCTGTGGTACTGCTGAGGTGTTATGGAAGCCCAGGTTGCTTTGATAGTAGCATTCTGTTTGTCTGCATTGTAGGGTCTGGTGTCTCTCATCTTCCACTTTACAATACTCCATAGATTCTATATGGGGTTAAGGTCAGGTGAGTTTGCTGGTCAGTCAAGCACAGTGATACTGTTGTTTTTAAACCAGGTATTGGTACATTTGGCAGTGTGGACAGGTGCCAGGTCCTGCTGGAGAATGAAATCTCCATCTCCAAAAAGCTTGTCGGCAGAGGGATGCATGAAGTGCTCAAAAGTTTCCTGGTAGACAGCTGCACTGATTTTGGTCTTGATAAAACACAGTGTACTTATACTAGCAGATGACATAGCTACCCAAACCATTACAGAATATGAATGATAACACCAAAACGTTTTCTCCACTCCTGGTTAGCAGTTGGGTGAAGCCATTTTTTGTCAAACTACTTTTTAAATCATAATGACAACCCAAAACATCCAAATGATCCTGATGAAAAGTTCACATACCCTGGTGATTTTGGCCTAATAACATGCACAGAAGTTGACACAAATGGGTTTGAATGGCTACTAAAAGGTAACATCCTCACCTGTGACCTCTTTGCTTGTAATCAGTGTGTATAAAACAGGAAAGGGATACAAAAATATATCCAAGAAATTGATAGCAGCAGCGTTCAAACTGTGATTAACAAATGGAAAATCATGGGCTCTGTAAAAACAAAACCATGGTCAGGTAGACCAACAAAAATTTCATCCACAACTGCCAGGAAAATTGTTCGGGATGCAAAGAAAAACCCACAAAACATCAGATGAAATACTGGACTTTCTGAAAACTAGCAGTGTGGCTGTTTCAAGATGCACAATAAGGAGGAACATGAAGAAAAATGGGCTGCATGGTCGAGTCGCCAGAAGAAAGCCATTACTGCGCAAATGCCGCAAAGTATCTCGCCTACAATACGCAAAACAGCACAGAGACAAGCCTCAAAAAGTCTGGAACAAGGTAATTTGGAGTGATAAGACCAAAACTGAACTTCTTGGCCACAACTATAAACTTTACATTTGGAGAGAGGCCTATGATGAAAGGAACCCCATTCATACTGTAAAGCACGGAGGTGGATCGCTAATGTTTTGGGGATGTGTGAGCTACAAAGGCACAGGAAACTTGGTCAAAGTTGAAGGAAAGATGAATGCAGCATATTAGCAGCAAATACTGGAGGAAAATCTGCAATCATCAGCCTGGAAGCTGCGCATGGGACGTACTTGGATGTTCCAACATGACATCAGTGCAAAACACAAGGCCAAGTGAACCTGTCATTGGCTACAGCAGAACAAAATGAAGGTTCTGGAGTAGCCATCTCAGTCTCCTGACCTCAATGTCATTGGGCCACTCTGGGGAGAACTCAAGCACACAGCTCATGCTAGACAGCCCAGGAATTTACAGGAACTGGAGGCTTTTTGCCAAGAAGAGTGAGCAGCTTTACCATCTAAGAAAACAAAGAACCTCACCAACAACTACTACAAAAGACTTCAAGCTGTCATTGATGTTGGAGGGGGCAATACATGGTGTGAGGATATGGCCGCTTACTAAAGACTATAGGACAAATGGACATAGAGTGGAGTCCACACCTCTATGAGATAGAGACTTTTTCCAGGTCGAAGCACCGGTTGCGTCGATATTGTTGTGTTTTATTATATATTTTCTCACCCTGTTATAGAATACTGTAGATAAGCCCTGAAAGGCAGTGGCCGCCACTTATAATGGCCAAAACTGGTGACAGGTTCCCTTTAAGGGGGAGGGAAAAAAAGGCACATGGGTTGAATCAGGCAGATGTTGGTGTGACTTCGACGTGAGAGAGTCCGAGCTGGGATGGATGAATGGACTATGGAGTTTTGGAGATTGATTGTTGGCTGGAGGGGTATTCATGAGCTATCTATCGTCCAGAGGAACATAGGCTGTGACTGCACACTATACTGACTGGAGATACCAAAAGCTGTGGGCCAGCCAAAAGTTGGGAGACAGTGGGTATCACCTGGTATGGGGTCAGTGGAACTACCAATCTCAGATTGGAAACTAAGGACATACCGTATTTTTTGGACTATAAGACGCACCGGACCATAAGACGCACCCCAATTTTCAGTAGGAAAATAGGGAAAAAAAAATAATGTGTCAAATAGGGGTCCGTCTTACAGTCCGAATTCAGCTTACCTGGGAAGTGATCCGGCACAGGTGGAGAAGTAGTCACAGGGGCCATTCAGTGGTCCAGGCTCGTGCGGTGGCGGCTCTGTGCTGGGGCAGCTGCGTTGGGGTAGGGGCAGCTGTGCTGGGGCTGGGGCAGCTGTGCTGAGGCAGGGGCAGCTGTGCTGGGGCAGCTGTGCTGGGGCAGGGGCAGCTGTGCTGGGGCAGGGGCAGCAGTGCTGGGGCAGCTGTGCTGGGGCAGGGGCAGCTGTGCTGGGGCAGCTGTGCTGGGGCAGGGGCAGCAGTGCTGGGGCAGCTGTGCTGAGGCAGGGGCAGCTGTGCTGGGGCAGGGGCAGCTGTGCTGGGGCTGGGGCAGCTGTGCTGGGGCAGCTGTGCTGGGGCAGGGGCAGCAGTGCTGGGGCAGCTGTGCTGGGGCAGGGGCAGCAGTGCTGGGGGAGCTGTGCTGAGGCAGGGGCAGCTGTGCTGGGACAGGTGGGCTCTGCGGTGGTGGCAGCGGGCGGCGCTCTGCGGTGGCCTCCGGGAGCATGGATGCCGTCCGGGGATGGCGCATGCGCGGGATCAGATCGAGATCTCGGGGGACGAGATTCAAATCTCGGCAACGAGATCTGAAGCTGCGCATGTGCCGTCCCTGGACCGGCGGCCATCTTCCCGGCGTCCATGCTCCCGGAGGCCACCGCAACATGGCGGCAGCCAGAAAGGGAAGTGCGGGGGGCCTCCGGGCTGCGAAGAAATGCCGGCGGACCCGCCGCCCCTGCATCGGAGCACAGCCCGCTGCCACCACCGCACCGCAGAGCACCGCCCGCTGCCACCACCGCACCGAAGAGCCCCGCCCGCTGCCACCAGCCACCAGCCAGAAGGTTAGTACCGTGTATTGCAACCATAAGACGCACCCCCCACTTTCCCCCAAAATGTGCGTCTTATGGTCGGAAAAATACGGTAGTATGTTGACCATCTACATGGATTTGTTGTACAACCATGGATGTATGGAATAAAAATAGTTGCATCGTTAAAGTGCCTGGGTGATTCTTATAACCCACAACCTCAGATCTTCACTAGAGTTGAGCGAAACAGGTCGAAAAATTTCAAAAGTCGCCGACTTTTGGCAAAGTCGGGTTTCATGAAACGAATCCCGACCCTAGGATGAGGTCGGCCACGAGGTCGGCGACTTACGCGCCAAAGTCGCGTTTCAAAAGTTTGTTTTGCGCTCTTTTTCAGCCAATCAGGATCCACGGACACTGTGGGCAATGTGATGACATAGGCAGGGGTCACCACTAGAGTTGAGCGAAACGGGTCGAAAAATTTCAAAAGTCGGCGACTTTTGGCAAAGTCGGGTTTCATGAAACGAATCCCGACCCTAGGATGAGGTCGGCCACGAGGTCGGCGACTTACGCGCCAAAGTCGCGTTTCAAAAGTTTGTTTTGCGCTCTTTTTCAGCCAATCAGGATCCACGGACACTGTGGGCAACGTGATGACATAGGCAGGGGTCACCACCATCTTTCAGAAGGGCATGCAAGTGATTGGCTTGCTTTGGTGGGCGTCACAGGGGGTATAAAAGGGCGTGCACGCCGACCGCCATCTTACTTTTGCCGATCTCAGTATAGGGAGAGGTTGCTGCTGATTCTGTAGGGAGAGCGTTAGGCAGGGAAGAAGACAAAAAAACTGCTTCTGCTGCTAGCGATTTGGCCAGCACAACACACCAGTCACTGTGTGTGCAGTGCAAGGGGAGGCTATATAGTGGTGTATCAGTGGTGTTGGTTGTTGGGCTGCCTTCTAAGGCTTCCTGACATTCCTGCATTGCTGTTTACCCACTGCTCCGCAAACTGCTTTTTTAAAAGCAATCCCAATTTTTTTTTTTGTCCTGCTGAGAAGAAAAAAAAACTGCTTCTGCTGCTAGCGATTTGGCCTGTACAACACACCAGTCACTGTGTGTGCAGTGCAAGGGGAGGCTATATAGTTTTGTATCAGTGGTGTTGGTTGTTGGGCTGCCTTCTAAGGCTTCCTGACATTCCTGCATTGCTGTTTACCCACTGCTCCGCAAACTGCTTTTTTAAAAGCAATCCAATCTCCCTTATCCTCTAGTCACTTTTGTCACAGCTGTGCCATCAAGCCTGTGACATAGCGCTCAGATGTCAGTGGGCCTCACACAATCCAAAAGTGTCCAGTGTCCACAAGTGTCTGCAGAAATTCAAAATCTCCCTTATCCTCTCGTCACTTTTGTCACAGCTGTGCCATCGAGCCTGTGACATAGCACTCAGATATCAGTGACCCTCACACAATCCAAAAGTGTCCAGTGTCCACAAGTGTGTGCAGAAATTCAAAATCTCCCTTATCCTCTAGTTACTTTGGTCACAGCTGTGCCATCGAGCCTGTCACATAGCGCTCAGATATTCATTGGGCCTCACACAATCCAAAAGTGTCCAGTGTCCACAAGTGTGTGCAGAAATTCAAAATCTCCCTTATCCTCTAGTCACTTTGGTCACAGCTGTGCCATCGAGCCTGTGACATAGCGCTCAGATATCAGTGGGCCTCACACAATCCAAAAGTGTCCAGTGTCCACAAGTGTCTGCAGAAATTCAAAATCTCCCTTATCCTCTAGTCACTTTGGTCACAGCTGTGCCATCGAGCCTGTCACATAGCGCTCAGATATTCATTGGGCCTCACACAATCCAAAAGTGTCCAGTGTCCACAAGTGTGTGCAGAAATTCAAAATCTCCCTTATCCTCTAGTCACTTTGGTCACAGCTGTGCCATCGAGCCTGTCACATAGCGCTCAGATATTCATTGGGTCTCACACAATCCAAAAGTGTCCAGTGTCCACAAGTGTGTGCAGAAATTCAAAATCTCCCTTATCCTCTCGTCACTTTTGTCACAGCTGTGCCATCGAGCCTGTGACATAGCGCTCAGATATCAGTGGCCCTCACACAATCCAAAAGTGTCCAGTGTCCACAAGTGTCTGCAGAAATTCAAAATCTCCCTTATCCTCTCGTCACTTTTGTCACAGCTGTGCCATCGAGCCTGTGACATAGCGCTCAGATATCAGTGGGCCTCACACAGTCCAAAAGTGTCCAGTGTCCACAAGTGTCTGCAGAAATTCAAAATCTCCCTTATCCTCTCATCACTTTTGTCACAGCTGTGCCATCGAGCCTGTGACATAGCGCTCAGATATCAGTGGCCCTCACACAATCCAAAAGTGTCCAGTGTCCACAAGTGTGTGCAGAAATTCAAAATCTCCCTTATCCTCTAGTTACTTTGGTCACAGCTGTGCCATCGAGGCCTGTCACATAGCGCTCAGATATTCATTGGGCCTCACACAATCCAAAAGTGTCCAGTGTTCACAAGTGTGTGCAGAAATTCAAAATCTCCCTTATCCTCTAGTCACTTTGGTCACAGCTGTGCCATCGAGCCTGTCACATAGCGCTCAGATATTCATTGGGCCTCACACAATCCAAAAGTGTCCAGTGTCCACAAGTGTGTGCAGAAATTCAAAATCTCCCTTATCCTCTAGTCACTTTGGTCACAGCTGTGCCATCGAGCCTGTCAAATAGCGCTCAGATATTCATTGGGTCTCACTCAATCCAAAAGTGTCCAGTGTCCACAAGTGTGTGCAGAAATTCAAAATCTCCCTTATCCTCTCGTCACTTTTGTCACAGCTGTGCCATCGAGCCTGTGACATAGCGCTCAGATATCAGTGGGCCTCACACAATCCAAAAGTGTCCAGTGTCCACAAGTGTCTGCAGAAATTCAAAATCTCCCTTATCCTCTAGTCACTTTGGTCACAGCTGTGCCATCGAGCCTGTCACATAGCGCTCAGATATTCATTGGGTCTCACACAATCCAAAAGTGTCCAGTGTCCACAAGTGTGTGCAGAAATTCAAAATCTCCCTTATCCTCTAGTCACTTTGGTCACAGCTGTGCCATCGAGCCTGTCACATAGCGCTCAGATATTCATTGGGTCTCACACAATCCAAAAGTGTCCAGTGTCCACAAGTGTGTGCAGAAATTCAAAATCTCCCTTATCCTCTCGTCACTTTTGTCACAGCTGTGCCATCGAGCCTGTGACATAGCGCTCAGATATCAGTGGCCCTCACACAATCCAAAAGTGTCCAGTGTCCACACGTGTCTGCAGAAATTCAAAATCTCCCTTATCCTCTCGTCACTTTTGTCACAGCTGTGCCATCGAGCCTGTGACATAGCGCTCAGATATCAGTGGGCCTCACACAATCCAAAAGTGTCCAGTGTCCACAAGTGTCTGCAGAAATTCAAAATCTCCCTTATCCTCTCGTCACTTTTGTCACAGCTGTGCCATCGAGCCTGTGACATAGCGCTCAGATATCAGTGGGCCTCACACAATCCAAAAGTGTCCAGTGTCCACAAGTGTCTGCAGAAATTCAAAATCTCCCCTGTCCTATAGACACCTTGTACCTTGTTTTACATTACTATATAGTTTGTTGGATTTTGTCTACATTTCTACCAAAAATGAGGAAGGCTGGTGGAAGAGGCCGTGGAATTGGGCGGGGGTTGGCAGCTGGTAATGATGGTGTTGGTGGTGGATCTGATGGTAGTGGCAAGAGCAAAATAGGACCGAATGCAGGAGGTGTTGAGCCTGCGTCATCGTCTGGCTACATAAGGCCTTGAACGCTTAGTTTTCTAGGAGTTGGCAAACCGCTTTTAAAGCCAGAGCATCAGGAAAAAGTTTTGTCTTACATTGCTGACTCAGCCTCCAGCTCTATCGCCTCCTCTTCTTCAGTTGTAAAAAGTAAAAGCACTGAGTCGTCATTGGAGGCTCATGTTCATGAACCACACCTTTCCTTGTGTCCTTCACCCCCACCAAGATTGAAGGATGACGCAGGCCATACTACTGATTACTCCATGGAGCTGTTTTCACATACCATGCCTGGATTATCAAGTCAAATGGTGAATTACCCAGGCCAAGATGAATCTGACATGGAGTGCACTGATGCACAGCCGCTGATGGATGATTCTGCTGGTACATTCACTCAGAGCACTACATTGTCCTCGCAGTGTACAGAGCCAGATTCTGACCCTGATGAGACTCAGGTGCCCCTTCCCGCACACTATACCACCATACACGGTGACACAGAGGAAGGTGCACATGACATAGAAGAGGAGGTGATGGATGACCCAGTTGTTGACCCAGATTGGCATCCATTGGGGGAAGAGGATGCTGCTTCCAATAGCTCAGATGAGGAGTATCCACAGCAGACATCGACATCGCAACAGCTGTTATCTGGCAGGCCCGGAGCACTCCAAAGACAGGTTCCAAACATCAAAAGAGTTGCTGGACAGCTTGTCCAGAGGGTCAAATGATCACAGCGTGCTAGGCCGCAAAATGTCTGCCAAAGTAGGAAGAGTGCAGTGTGGCACTTTTTTGACCAAAATCCTCATGATCAGGCCAAGGTTATCTGTAAGAAGTGCGCAAAGACCTTTAGCCGAGGGAAAAATCTGAAAAATTTGATTTCCAGTTGCATGCTTAGACATTTAACCAGCATGCACTTGCAAGCGTGGACACAACACCAAACCTCAAGTGCCACATGTGCAACTGATCACAACGAAGGTAGTCAGCAACGCTACATTGTTTCCCCCACTGTAAGCCCACCGGTTAGCACAGCAGCAAATGTTGAGGTGTCGTTGCAAGGCCACAGCAGTCAGGGAATCCCACTGTTATATCAACGAAAGACTGATTCTAGGCCATCAGAAAGAACACCAACTCCATCACCATCATCAACCCTCTCTCAGTCCACCCTGTCCACCGCTACTTCCACCATATGCAGCTCTCAAGTCCAGCTCACCCTCCCAGACACTATGAGTAGGTCAAGAAAGTACTCAGTCTCTCATCCGCTTACACTGGGTTTGAACGCCCACATTGCCAAACTAATCTCGTTTGAGATGATGCCCTTTCGGTTGGTGGAAAGCACAGCTTTCCGCGAACTCATGGCCTATGCAGTACCACGCTATGACCTACCCAGTCGCCACTTCTTCTCTCGCAAAGCCATCCCAGCCCTCCACCATCATGTGAAAGACCGCATTGTCCATGCACTCAAGCAGTCAGTGAGCGGAAAGGTGCACCTCACAACTGATGCATGGTCCAGTCGGCATGGCCAGGGCCGTTACGTGTCCATCACTGCACACTGGGTTAATGTGGTGGATGCAGGGTCCACAGGGGACAGCGGTGGTGGGACAGTGCTGCCTAGCCCACGGTATAGGAAACAGTTGGCTGTAGGCGTTCGACCCTCCTCCTCCTCCTCCTCCAGAAGCGAAAGCTCGTCCACAGAGCGCAGTCGTACGAGCACTCCATCTGCAGCTGCCACTGTTGCACACGATGTGTCCCCCTATCGAGCAGCTAGTGGAAAGCGTCAGCAGGCTGTGTTGCAGATGATGTGTTTGGGCAACAGACACACCGCCGAGGTGCTGGCCAAGTACTTGAAGCGACAAACTGAGTCATGGCTGGGCAGTGTACATCTTGAGGCAGGCAAGGTAGTTAGTGATAACGGCAGTAATTTTGTGGCAGCCATAGCCCTTTCAAAACTCAGCCATATACCTTGCTTGGCTCACACCTTGAACCTGGTGGTGCAGTGCTTCCTCAAAAATTATCCGGAGTTAACAGCCCTGCTCCAGAAGGTGCGAAGACTGTGCGCGCACATCCGCCGGTCGCCTGTACACTCCGTTCGTATGCAGAAGCTGCAGCGATTGCTCCACCTTCCCAACCACCGCCTCATTATCGACATTGCAACAAGGTGGAACTCCACCCTGCACATGGTGGAGCGGCTGTGCGAGCAGAGGCAGGCCATAATGCATTTGTGGGAGGATACACGGCCAGGCACTTTGAGAGCAGACATGGAGTTGACAGGTGTGCAGTGGTCGAAGCTGAAAGACCTCTGTAAAGTCCTTCAGTGTTTTGAGGAATGCACACGGCTGGTAAGCGCAGACGACGCCATCCTAAGCATGAGCATCCCACTTATGCGTCTGCTCATGCAAACTTTGACACACCTTAAGGAGCAGGCGTCTGCAGCCAATGTTGATGAGGAGGAAGAGGAGGAGGGAATCCTTGATGACATTCAGCCATTGTCTGCTCAGTGACCTCTCCTGGACAAGGTGGAGGAAGAAGAGGAGGAGGAGGAGGATGATGGGGATGATTACTTAGGGGAGGAGGATGCATCTCGTGGGGCAAGTGAAAATGTTGGCGTGGCAAGGTCTGGTACAGGGTTTGTGCGTGACTGGAGGGATGTGGATTTGCCAGAAAGTGCTCCTCCAACCAGCACTCGCAGTGCATCATTGACACCGGGAACATTGGCCCACATGTCAGATTATGCCTTGCAGATCCTAAAAAGGGACCCACGCATTGCCAAAATGATGAACGATGACGACTACTGGTTGGCCAGCATCCTGGATCCACGCTATAAAGGCAAATTACAAAACATCATGCCACAGGAGAACCTTGACCTAATATTGGCTAATAAACAAGCAACTCTGGTAAATCGGTTGCTTGAGGCATTCCCAGCACACAGCAGCGGTGATGGTTCTCACACGAGCCGTACGGGCCGGGGGCAGCTTGGCAGAGGTGTTCGTGGTGCACACAGCAGAAGTGGCGTTGGAGACAGGGGTTTCATGACAATGTTGTGGACTGATTTTTCAAGTACCGCTCACTCAACTGGTAATACTGCATCGATGGAAAGTGACAGGAGACAGCAGTTGTCAACTATGGTTACAAACTACTTTTCCTCCCATATCGATGTTCTCCCACACAGGTCATTCCCCTTTGACTATTGGGCCGCTAAACTGGACACCTGGCCTGAATTGGCACAATATGCCTTACAGGAGCTCGCTTGCCCAGCTGCAAGTGTGCTATCGGAAAGAGTCTTCAGTGCAGCTGGATCAATCCTGACAGAAAAAAGGACCCGTCTGTCAACCCAAAATGTGGATGATCTAACCTTCATTAAAATGAACCACGCATGGGTTTCCAAGGATTTTGTCCCACCTTCCCCTGATGACACATAGGGTGACAGAAAAATGGCTTGCTTTGGTCCACCTCTTCCTGGGACTTGACCTATTTCACCTTTTGCATCAGCTGAATGTCCAACATCAACATATGCCACTTTCTAAAACTCCCTAACTGTGCTGCCTCCCCCCCCCATGGCCGGGGTCACCACCTAGCGCACGACACCGTGCGAGTGCCGTTGCCCTGGACAGGTGGGTAGGCCGACTCTTGGGCGCGGGCACTGGCACAGGGTCCTTCATAGTGCAATCAAGTGTCTCTGACGGTGGTGGTGCACACCCGCCGTCAGACACACCGCCGTACTATGAGGGGCCCAGTGCCAGTACCGACGCCCACGAGTGGGCCCCCCTTGCTTGGGCAGGGCCCCAGCATTTGCAATCTTTACCTCTCCCTGCTCCTCCGCTGTGTAGTCTGGGCCGTCAAATCCATACTGTGCCTGACACCGTCTGAGCCTGCCTCCTGATGTATAGACATATATTTTGAATGTGTACGCTATCCATACATGTTATCTGGGGATACGGTACCCTTTCTAACCTTTGTGCAATCACGTGCAATCCATACTGGGCCTAACACCATCTGAGCCTGCCTCCTGATGTATAGACATATATTTTGAATGTGTACGCTATCCATACATGTTATCCGGGGAAACGGTACCCTTTCTAACCTTTGTGCAATCACGTGCAATCCATACTGGGCCTAACACCGTCTTCCTGCCTCCTGATGTATAGACATATATTTTGAATGTGTACGCTATCCATACATGTTATCTGGGGATACGGTACCCTTTCTAACCTTTGTGCAAGCACGTGCAATCCATACTGGGCCTAACACCGTCTGAGCCTGCCTCCTGATGTATAGACATATATTTTGAATGTGTACGCTATCCATACATGTTATCCGGGGAAACGGTACCCTTTCTAACCTTTGTGCAATCACGTGCAATCCATACTGGGCCTAACACCGTCTGAGCCTGCCTCCTGATGTATAGACATATATTTTGAATGTGTACGCTATCCATACATGTTATCTGGGGATACGGTACCCTTTCTAACCTTTGTGCAATCACTTGCAAGCCATACTGGGCCTTACACCATCTGAGCCTGCCTCCTGATGTATAGACATATATTTTGAATGTGTACGCTATCCATACATGTTATCCGGGGATATGGTACCCTTTCTAACCTTTGTGCAATCACGTGCAATCCATACTGGGCCTAACACCGTCTGAGCCTGCCTCCTGATGTATAGACATATATTTTGAATGTGTACGCTATCCATACATGTTATCTGGGGATACGGTACCCTTTCTCACCTTTGTGCAATCACGTGTAATCCATACTGGGCGTGAGAACGGCTGGCGAGCTGTTAAGCAAGCTACAGCACCTGTGGTTTGCACATGTAAGTTTTTCATTTTTTTAGGAATGACGGTTAGGCCTAATTCCGGAACTGCGGTTGACCTGCACTTACTGGGAAATCATTGTTCGCGGGTAATAATTGTAATCAGTGATCCCCATCACTAACGTTGTTCAGCGGGTTATCTGCACCTGTAAGCGACAAACGCTGGCCTTTTCAGTGTAGCGCACATGCAGCCACGGACATGTAAGGGCATGACACACCAGTTATTGGCCAATCTCATGTGCCAGAGCCTCACGTGTCCCTCTAGTAAGCCGGACTCGGACCGCGGGGCATGACGGAGTCTCATTCGTTAACGGAATTAAGCTTGCAATGTGTGCATCTGTTCTGTAGCTGGCATGGTTGAGGTTTCCCAGGTGGAGTCGAATTTAACCGTAGGCTCCACTCCTGGTGGTGCCCTTCTGGACATTCCTTTAAGGTTCAGCTTTGCAACTATACTGCCCACGTAAAACAAACACTTTGCCTTCATGAACGCTGTTTGGAGGGTCATGACTCGTGGGAATAACGCCACCCAATCAGTTAACCTGCTAGAGAGATCGTTCATTGCTCCCAAGCATGACATCACACTCCCTAGGAAGAAGGTAATGCCACTGTAGCGACCGTACTCCTGGGGGCGACACAAGTGCACTGATGCCCAGCCACTGCTCGATGAATCTGCTGGTACATTGACCCAGACCACTACATTCCCCTCGCACGCTACACGACCTGAATCTGACCCTGATGAAACTCAGGTTACCCTTCCCATATACAGTTCCATCTTACACGGTGACAAAGAGGAAGCTGCAGATGAAAGAGCAGGTTCGGTCCACCCGCCATCAGACACACCACCGTACTATCAGGGGCCCTGTGCCAGTGCCGTCGCCAACGAGTGGGCCCCCCTGCTTGCTCAGGATCACAGCACTTGCAAAGTTGAAATACTGTGCAGTGAGATGGAAGATGGGGACGACGAGGAGTCCAGACAAGTACAGGGATTCCCTAGCGAGGAGACTTATTTGATTGTTTTCAATGTTGGGACAGCAATTTTTGGGGAGCACTATACTCTGGAGAATGATAGATGAGGCCCACCATACACTGGAACATTCCAAAGGTGGACATCAGACACTGGAGCAGCATTTACAGGGCCCATTATACACTAGCGCATTAGAAATGGGGCCCATTATGTTTGGAGCATTATTTGGGCCCATAAGACAGTGGAGCTTCATCCATGGGGACCAACATATACTGTAGCATTATGTGGAGCTCATCGTATACTGTTTCAAACATTATATGGGACCAATGATTTTGTATGGAGAAATAGATGGGCCTCGTCATGAGATGTAAAAAGTGAGGTATTTTTCATTGTACTATACCGCTATTTCTCTGCCGTATCGGAGCATGATGAGTTGTGGTATGTGTTAAAGGGGCGCTCTTTCGCCCAGGGCACATGAAAACCTGCAGCCAGCCCTCCCCCCCCACAACTTTAGCCAAATAACCCCCATTTTTCAGTGCGTAACTTGTATTATGGAGTTAATTAAGGTTGACAAGCTTAAGTAAGAAGAATTGATGCTTTTGGCATTCAAATGGGCACTGTAGGTGTGTTTCCTGTCCTCCTCTCACTGCCGACTTTTATTCCCCATTGACTTACATTGGGTTTCGTGTTTCGGGACGACCCCGACTTTTCCCTATAATCGGACGATCTTGTTCGACCCGACTTTTGGAAAAGTCGGGTTTCACGAAACGAAACGCGACCCTAAAAAACCAAAAGTCGCTCAACTCTAATCTTCACACATGGTATTAACCCCTTTCTGACATCAGACGTACTATCCCGTCCATGGGACCCGGGCCCCTATGCCCATGGACAGGATAGTACGTCTAGCGCGATCAGCGGCGCCCACGTGGTGAGCGCCGCTAATCGCGGCCGGGTGTCAGCTGATTATCACAGCTGACACCCGGCACAATGTGTCAGAGGTGGTCACGGACCGCCCCGACACGTTAATCCCTTGCACACCGCAATCAAACATGATCGCGGTGTACCGGGGGTTAAAGGGAAGCATCGGCAGGGGGGGGGCTCCCTCCGTGCTTCCCTGAGCCCCCCACAGCAGCGCAATGTGCAGCGCTGCTGCGGGGGTCTCTTTCCCTACAGGCCCCCGAATCCAAGATGACGACGGGGGCCTGCAGGGAGCTGGCTTCCTCAGTGCCTGCAAAGCGCAGGCATGAGGAAGTCTGCAGTAGTGCCTGTGACAGATCGCTGATCTGTCACAGTGATCTGTGATGTGACAGATCAGCGATCTGTCACAGGACAGTGAAGTCCCACCTGGGACTATGTAATAAAGTTAAAAAAAATAAAAAAAAGTGTTAAAATAATTCTTAAAAAATCGCCAAATAAATTAGAAAAAAAAAAAATATTCCCCCAATAAATCCATTTTTTGGAAATAAAAAAAACAAACAATAAAAGTACACATATTAGGTATCACCGCATCCGTAACGACCCGCCCTATAAAACTGTCCCATTAGTTAACCCCTTTAGCGAACCCCTTAAAAAATAAAAATAAAAAACGAAGCAAAAAATAATGATTTATTATCATACCGCCAAACAAAAAGTGTAATAACGCGCGATCAAAAAGACGCATATAAATATCCATGGTACCGCTGAAAACATCATCTTGTCCCGCAAAAAACGAGCCACCACACAGCATCATCAGCAAAAAAATAAAAACATTATAGCTCGCAGAATAAAGCGATGCAAAAATATAATTTTTTATATAAAATAGTTTTCATTGCATAAAACCACCAAAACATAAAAAAATGACCTAAATGAGGTATCGCTGTAACCGTACTGACCCAAAGAATAAAAACCGCCTTATCAATTTTACCGCACGCGGAACGGTGTAAACGCACCCCCCCCAAAAGAAATTCATGAAACGCTGGTTTTTGTTCATTCTGCGTCCCAAAAATCGGAATAAAAAGCGATAAAAAAAGTCACGTGCCCGAAAATGGTACGAATAAAAACGTCAACTCGTCCCGCAAAAAATAAGACCTCACATGACTCGGTGGGTCAAAATATGGAAAAATTATAGCTCTCAATATGTAGTGATGCAAAAACTATTTTTACAATAAAAAGCGTCTTTTAGCGTGCGACAGCTGCCAAACATAAAAACCGCCATAAATAGTAAATCAAACCCCCCGTTATCACCCCCTTAGTTAGGGAAAAATAATAACTTAAAAGAAAATGTATTTATTTCCATTTTCCCATTAGGGTTAGGGCTAGGGTTAGGTCCAGGGCTAGGGTTAGGGTTAGGGTTAGGGCTAGGGCTAGGGTTAGGGTTAGGGCTAGGGCTAGGGTTAGGGTTAGGGCTAGGGCTAGGGTTAGGGCTAGGGTTAGGCCTAGGGTTAGGGCTGAGATTTGGGTTAGGGGTGTGTTGGCGTTAGGGTTGGAGTTAAAATTGGGGGGTTTCCACTGTTTGGGCACATCAGGGGCTCTCCAAATGCAACATGGCATCTGATCTCAATTCCAGCCATTTCTGAGTTGAAAAAGTCAAATGGTGCTCCTTCCCTTCCAAGCTCTGCCATGCGGCCAAACAGTGTTTTTCCCCCACATGTAGGGTATCAGCCTACTCAGGACAAATTGCAAAACAACTTTTAGGGTCCAATTTCTCCTGTTACTCTTAGGAAAATAAAAAATTTGGGGCAAAAATATCATTTTTGTGGAAAAAAATGATTTTTTTATTTTCACGTCCGAGTGTTAGAAACTTCTGTGAAGCTCTTGGGGGTTCAAAGTGCTCACCACACATCTAGATAAGTTCCGTGGGGGGTCTAGTGTCCAAAATGGGGTCACTTGTGGGGAGTTTCAATAGTTTAGGTACATCAGGGGCTCTCCAAACGCACATGACACCCGCAGACCATTCCATCAAAGTCTGCATTCCAAAACGTCACTACTTCCCTTCCGAGCCCAGACGTGTGTCTATACAGTAGTTTTCTCCCACATATGGGGTGTCAGCGTACTCAGGACAAATTGGACAACAACTTTTGGGGTTCAATTTCTCCTGTTACCCTTGGGAAAATGAAAAAATTGGGGACTAATTGATCATGATTGTGGAAAAAATATGATTTTTTTATTTTCATGCCCGGGCATTATAAACTTCTGTGAAGCCCTTGGGGGTTCAAAGTTCTCACCACACATCTAGATAAGTTCCTTAGGGGTCTAGTTTCCAAAATGGGGTCATTTGTGGGGGGTTTCTACTGTTTAGGTACATTAGGGGCGCTCCAAAGGCAACATGACACCCGCAGAACATTCCCTTAAAGTCCGCATTCCAAAACGTCACTACTTCCCTTCCGAGCCCAGACGTGTGTCCATACAGTAGTTTTCCCCCACATATAGGGTGTCAGCGTACTCAGGACAAATTGGACAACAACTTTTGGGGTTCAATTTCTCCTGTTACCCTTGGGAAAATTAAAAAATTGGGGACTAATTGATCATGTTTGTGGAAAAAATACTATTTTTTTATTTTCATGCCGGGGCATTATAAACTTCTGTGAAGCTCTTGGGGGTTCAAAGTGCTCACCTCACATCTAGATAAGTTCCTTAGGGGGTCTAGTTTCCAAAATGGGGTCATTTGTGGGGGGTTTCCACTGTTTAGGTACATAAGGGGCTCTCCAAAGGCAACATGACACCCGCAGACCATTCCATCAAAGTCTGCATTCCAAAACGTCACTACTTCCCTTCCGAGCCCCGACGTGTGCCCATACAGTAGTTTTCTCCCACATATGGGGTATCAGCATACTCAGGACAAATTGGACAACAACTTTTGGGGTCCAATTTCTCCTGGTACCCTTGGGAAAATAAAAAAAATGGCGACTAAAAGATCATGTTTGAGGAAAAAATACGAATTTTTTATTTTCACGCCCGGGCGTTATAAACTTCTGTGAAGCACTGGGGGGTTCAAAGTGCTCACCACACATCTAGATAAGTTCCTTAGGGGGTCTAGTTTCCAAAATGGTGTCATTTGTGGGGGGTTTCCACTGTTTTGGTACATCAGGGGTTTTCCAATCGCGACATGGTGTCCGATCTCAATTCCAGCCTAAAACGTCAAATGACGCTGCTTCCCTTCCGAGCTCTGCCATGCGCCCAAATAGTGGTTTACCCCCACATGTGCGGTTTACCATATCCTCCATTGTAGAGGTGATAAACCGCAGGGCAAAACCGCAGGCTAATCCGCAGATAAGAATTTTGCAAAATCTGCGAGGATCAATCCGCAGCAGAATCCGCAGTGTGTGCACACACCCTTAAAAGCGTCTTTTAGCATATGAAAGCTGCCAAAAATAAAAACCCACTATAAATAGTAAATCAAACCCCCCTTTATCACCCCTTTAGTTAGGGAAAAGTAATAAAATAAAAAAAAATGTATTTATTTCCATTTTCCCATTAGGGCTAGGGTTAGGGTTAGGGCTAGGGTTAGGACTAGGGGTGTGTTGGGGTTAGGGTTGGAGTTAGAATTGGGGGGTTTCCACTGTTTTGGCACATCAGGGGCTTTCCAAACGCGACATGGCGTCCGATCTCAATTCCAGCCTAAAAGTCAAATGGCGCTGCTTCCCTTCCGAGCACTGCCATGCGCCCAAATAGTGGTTTACCCTCACATATGGGGTATCAGCGTACTCAGGACAAATTGCACAATAACTTTTGGGGTCCTGTTACTCTTGGGAAAATAACAGTTGGGGGTGAAAAGATCATTTTTGTGGAAAAAATATGATTTTTTAAATGTACAGCTGTACGTTATAAACTTCTGTGAAGCCCTTGGGGGTTCAAAGTGCTCACCACATATCTAGATAAATTCCTTGGGGGGTCTAGTTTCCAAAATGGGGTCTCTTGTGGGGGGGTTTCCACTTTTTAGGCACATCAGGAGCTCTCCAAACTTGACATGACATCCGATCTGAATTCCAGCCAATTTTGCAGTGAAAAAGTCAAACGGCACTCCTTCCCTTCCGAGCTCTGCCATGCTCCCGCACAATAACTTTTCCAGTCCAATTTCTCCTGTTACGTTTGGTAAAGTAAAAAAATTGAACCTGAAGTAATTTTTTTTGTGAAAAAGTTAAATGTTCATTTTTTTTTAAACATTCAAAAAATTCCTGTGAAGCATCTGAAGGGTTAATAAACTTCTTGAATCTGGTTTTAAGCACCTTTGAGGGGTGCAGTTTTTAGAATGGTGTTACTTTTGGGTATTTTCTATCATATAGACCCCTCAAAGTGACTTCAAATGTGATGTGGTCCATAAAAATAAAACAGTGTTTTAAAAATGAGAAATCGCTGGTCAACTTTTAACCCTTATAACTTCCTAACAAAAAAAATTTTGGTTCCCAAATTGTGCTGATGTAAAGTAAATATGTGGGAAATGTTACTTATTAAGTTTTTTGAGTGCCATATCTCTGTGATTTAAGAGCATAAAAATTCAAATTTGGAAAATTGCGAAATTTTCAAAATTTTAGCCAAATTTCCGCTTTTTTCACAAATAAACGCAAGTTATATGAATGAAATTTTACAACTAACATGAAGTACAATATGTCATGAGAAAACAATGTCAGAATCACCGGGATCCATGGAAGCTTTCCAGAGTTATTACGTCATAAAGGGACAGTGGTCAGAATTGTAAAAATTGGCCCTGGCATTAACATTCAAACCACCCTTGGGAGTAAAGGGGTTAAAATAGGCCAAGAAAGCAAAAATTCTACTGGGGTATGTAAACTTTTGAGCACGACTGTATATCTATGGTGCGTGTGTGTTGTTGGTGGAATATTTCAGGATTGGGGGTCTCACTTTGAATTTTGCCCAGGGCCCCAGTTTGTCTAAAACTGGCTCTGCTTGAAGGATGGCATCTTTTAAACCTGAGGTACTAGGGGTCTAGCTTGGGGGGTTAAGGTCACCCCCAAGGAGAACTATTGAAAGGGATGAAACAGATGCATCGTGAGCTTGCTATAGAAACAATTGGGCTTGTACTGTGAAAGCAAAGTGCTCTTGCCAATTGTGGCATCCTAATTAATCTTATTCAGCTTGAGCCTGAAGAGGGGAGAACCACATAAAGGAAGGCCCATAAGAGAACTTTTGGATGTGGTGTCCCCATTCCATGTCTTAAGCCACAGAATTCATAGTATAGCTATTAATTTGTTCGACAATTGTACAGAGCAGCCAGTGACTTTTAGAAAAGTACAGCAGAAATACTAGCCCATGTGGCCAATTTCTTCAGCAAGGTCCGATAACTCTATGGTCATGGTTCGTGAAAGAATGCCCTGTTGGAGATGTTTGTTCCAGGCGATTGTCATGATGCTCATGGTTTGGTTGGAGAAACATTTAGCGGCATGTCTGAGTCTCCTGAACAAACCTGTCTCTATGCGGGTCTGTCTCAGTAACATTCAGGGATTGGTTTACCACCTGAATGAGAATGTCGACCATCTCTCTTACTTTGTCACCTGGTTTGATTCCAGATCATAGTCCAAGTCAGAGCTTAGAACTGATGTTTGAGGGGACTGCAGAGATTTGGAAGATGAACTTACCTGATGATGCTTTGACCACCTATTTGATCTGCCATGTTGGTGCAGAGTACGATGGTTTCCTGTGTCCCCCATGAACTGCCTGAGAAAAGAAAAGTGGTGGGCATAGGAAGAAACAGGTCTGGATCTCAGACCTTCTGCCACCTATGTAACCCCAAGCTAAACTGAATACCTTGGTACCAGTGAGCCAAGCATACTCTGCCAGGGAGAAGTCATCCTCTTGGTTGCAGCAGACTTAACCCAATGTCTCCTGAATCCCCATTAAAGTGGCCTAGTAAAATTTTCTACAACACGTTCATTTTATGAGTTAGTTATGTTAAAAATGAATCAAGTTTTCAAGTTTTTGTCTTAAAAAATAAATAAATGATAGCTTACCCACCTTACAATCCAGGAAGCACACCTTCTGTGAAAGGGCTCATACTCACCTGCGAGAGACTCGCACGATTCTCGTGCGAGTCTCTCGCATGAAAACCTGGCACTGCCGCCAGCACTCGGACCAGAGACAGTGGCAGTGCTAGGTTTTCATGCGAGAGACTCACAAGTGAGTATGAGCCCATACACAGGTTTCAGGATTTTGGTTTAGCAGCAAAATTGCCACAGAGGGGTATTGAAATGTCCCTGTTTGCAGTGTATAAAAAAAATGAAAAGCAAAGTGCTGTTACTAAGATGCTGTTTATTGCAGTGTATCACAGATATATTCACACTGAGTGACTATACAGGTATCGCACCTCCTTATGCCATTTGTATCTCTTGCTTATCATTCACAGACTAAGGCCATGTGTACACAATGAGTATTTGGTGAGCTTTTTACCCCAGTATTTGTAAGCCAAAGCCAGGTTTGGAACAGTCAAAGGAAAAGCATAATAGAAACATTTGCACCACTTCTGCATTTTTCACCCATTCCTGGTTTTGGCTTACAAATACTGGGATAAAAAAATCACCAAATACTCAATGTGTGCATGTGGCCTAAGACTACCTGTCATGATTCCGCTACTCCAGGTGTCCCATGGACACTGTGAATGAAAGCTCTGCCGCACTATGGGATTGAGGACTTGCTGAGCTGCCAAGATTGTGAGTGACAGCTCAACCACCCTATCTGAGGCAGTAGTTTGAGTGTTGTAAATGACAGTTCAGCCGTGCTATCTGGCTGGGTCAAATGGGATCTCCTCCTGGTACCATCTGTTCTGGGTGATTACAGGTCTATTTAGCACTCTGACAATGATCAGATCATTCCCAATTGTAGCTTTGCTCAAGTAGTGTGTGATTGTTTTGTGTACTGAGTTGTATTCTTACACTCTAACCTTGGACTGTGATCTTGTAAGGAGGAAGACCAGGCTGCAGGTGCCTGCATCATGCTGGGTACGGAACTGCTGAAGCTGTGTCCCATGTTGCCTGGGGGAAAAAATAGGGGACAGGACAGGCCCAATGGCCCAGGAAGAGGGGGTGTGGCTAAGCCAGGCAGTGAGGAGAAAGTGCGCAAAGAAAGTGTCAGTTCCCTCTCGACAGTGAGAGTGGAGGCAGGTGTGCAGCATGACCCGCAGCGAGAGAAGCAGCGCAGAGCCGAGCTCCAGCAGAACTTCAGCGGGCGCTCTGGTGAAACAGTGTGTGTACAGAGCGCCGTGTGCCCAGCTGTGCAGAGTGCGGTGCTCGCGCGGAGGAGCGGGGGCCAGGTGCAGGATCCTGAGGTGTGCTCCCCAAGACTGATAGACGCGCAGCAGCACCCGTGTACTCAGAGTACTCCGAGCAAGAGTTGGTTGGGAAAAGCTCCCGGCCGCAGAGCACAGATCTGGGACAGCCGTGAGAGAGACTTACTGTGTGAGAGATTTACTGGTAACGGCGGACAGAGCAGCGCAAACCGAGCAGAGCCGTGCAGAGCAGCCATTCAGATGACGGCAGCTGCTCAGAGAGAGACACGTACGCTCCGTGACTGTGAGTACAGCGCACGTGCTGCATAGAGAAAGCCAAGTACTGGACAAACATTTGCGGCCTATCTTGCCAGTTCACATTGGATTCTGCCAATGCTGCGACCCTTTTTGCTTTGGCGGCATCAACTTATGGACTAGGGGCTCAGCGGAAGCTGCCGGAGACCGACCACTGCCGCCAGAAGACGGACCTTTGTTTGCAGGACCCCACTGGAACAGCACCGCACCAGCTGTTGTTGGCGCCACTGCCTTCAAAGCTTCAGTTGTGGACTGGGAAGTCTCTGACACAAGTGATTTAAAGAACTGCTGTTATCTTGTTTATTGCTCATTAACTTTGCCTATTGCTTGCCACTGAACTGTTTAACCTTCATTTAACCATTTATCTCCCTGCGAGGAGTTAAACCCCTGTTAAATTAAAACTGTTAAATTTGTTAACCCTTGCTTAGCCTTCTGTCTGTCACTGCATCCCGCAACCTGCTTACAACCTAACTACACTTTTGTCTTTTTCTTTTGTCTATTACGAGCCCTCTTGGTGTTAACACTGGATTTCATGACTATCCTGCCTCACAGCAAGACCATGAGTGGTGATTAGCATCACATTGATTAGTAACGAGTGTTACACTACCATTCCCATTTCAATGTGCTTTGGTAGTACTCCACAACCAGATTAGGCCTTTTTCATAGCCTCATAGAAAGTTAGAGTTGGAAGGGACCTGCAGGGTCATCGTGTCCAACTCCCTGCTTTACACAGGATTCAATAAACCATCTCAGACAGATGTCTGTCCAGTCTTTGTTTGAAGATTTCCATTGAAGGAGAACTCACCACCTCTCGTGGAAGACTGTTCCACTCATTGATCACCCTCACTGTCAAAAAGTGTTTAGCAATATATGATCTGTATCTTCTACCTTTCAGCTTCATTCTATTGCTTCTCGTGTTTCCATGTGCAGATGAGAATAAGGATGATCCCTCTACACTGTGACATCCATTCAGATATTTGTAGACAGCTATTAATTCTCCTCTTAGCCTTCTTTTTTACAAGCTAAACATTCCCAGACCCTTTAATCATTCCTTATAGAACATACTTTTGAGTTCGTTCACCATCCTGGTAGCTCTTTTCTGAACTTGATCCAGTTTTTTTATGTCTTTCTTAAAAAGTGGTGCCCAGAACTGGACACAGTGTTCCACATGAGGTTTGACCAAGGAGGAGAAGACTGTATGCTTCTCTTAATAAATCCCAGAACTATGTTTGCCTTTTTTGATGCTGCATTCCACTGTTGACTCATGTGCAGTCTGTGATTCATTAGTATATCTATGAAGATTTGAGGCTGTGAGTAGTATATAATCACCTAATCAGGTTTACAATGCAACTTTTTTTTTATTCCTCATGTCCATGATCTTACAGCAATTTTGGGTAGATGGCCACAATGCAATGACTCCAAGTACACAAGATCCCAATCCAGGGTCAGTAGTTCCACTGCCGCTGTGCCAGGTGATACCCACTGTCTCCCATCTTTTGGTTGTCCCACAGCTTTTGTATTTGCCGCCAGTGTAGTCTGTATTTACAGTCCATGCTCCCCCAGATAACTGATTCCAAGATTGAAAAGTTACTCCCCTTCTCTATAGGCATATAGACACTACTCATTAAATACATGTGCAATATGCCAACGTGTGCTTGCTATTGCGGTACATTATCTCATGGTGCACAGTTTAATTACAGTATATTATAGACTTGAAATTCACAAAATTAGAAATTAAATTGTGGCACTCGCCAGATTATAAAACAGCTAAAAGTTTATAATCCTGTACCTACCTGTGCACTAATCAGATAATATAATTTGAGATGTTTTATGAACTGGTGAGTGCTGCAATTACATTCCTTGTACTGGTATATACAGAAACTTATATACAAGTCCATTAAAATATCAGGGTTTACCACTGTTGCAACCCTGTTGCCTGTGGATGTCGATAGAAACTGGTTTCAGGATATGGGAGTGCCAATTAAAGTTGCACACCATCAACTGGATTAATAAAAGGTAGGAAAAACTGCATTTTTTTTAATTAAGATAGTATAAAATTTGGAGGTTCTTCTATAATAAATCGGTAAGTATAGTTTTCTCTACTTTTTTCATTATACACAGATACAGTATATCTCTATATACTAACACATTATAGGAAAAAATAGTAAAGTTACCTACAAAACATTAAGCAAAAGCAATTATAGATGTAATTGTATATATATATATATATATATATATATATATATGTATGTACAGGGTGGACCATTTTTATGGATACAACTAAATAAAATGGGAATGGTTGGAAATATCAACTTCCTGTTTGTGGCACATTACTATATGGGAGGGGGGGAAACTTTTCAAGATGGGTGGTGACCATTTTGAAGTCAGCTATTTTGGATCCAACTTTATTTTTTTCCAATGGGAAGAGGGTCATGTGACACATCAAACATATTGAGAATTTCACAAGAAAAACAATAGTGTGCTTGGTTTTAACGTAACTTTATTCTTTCATGAGTTATTTACAAGTTTATGACCACTTATCAAATGTGTTCAAAGTGCTGCCCATTGTGTTGGATTGTCAATGCAACCCTCTTCTCCCACTCTTGACACACTGATAGCAGCACCGCAGAAAAAATGCTAGCAAAGGCATCCGTTATCCGTTGTTTCATATGCCGCACATCTCGTATCTTCACAGCATAGACAATTGCCTTCAGATGACCCCAAAGATAAAAGCCTAAGGGGGTCAGATCAGGAGACCTTGTTGGCCATTCAACTGGCCCACAATGACCAATCCACTTTCCAGGAAACTGGTCATGTAGGAATGCTCGGACCTGACACACATATTTGATGGTATGGTGTGGTATATGGGGTACAAAGAAAGTGGGGCCATTCTTCATCAATGGAAACCTCAATGCCACTGGATATCTGAAATTGCTACATGATGATGTGTTGCCCTCTTTATGCACTGAAGATGGCATGTTCCCTGAGTTTTTCCAGCAAGATGGTGTACCACCACATTATGGGTGTCAGGTCTGAGTATTCCTACAGGGAATCTGACCTCCTTAGACTAGGATTTCTTCTGCGGTGTTGCTCTCAGTGTGTCAAGAGTGGGAGAAGAGGGTTGCATTGACAATCCAACACAACGGGCAGCACTTTGAACAGATTTTATAAGTGGTCATGAGCTTGTAATTAACTCATGAAAGAATAAAGTTATGTTAAAACCAAGCGCACGATTGTTTTTCTTGTGAAATTCTCAATAAGTTTGATGTGTCACATGACCCTCTTCTCATTAGAAAAAATAAAGTTGGATCCAAAACGGCCAACTTCAATATGGCCGCGATGGTCACCACCCATCTTGAAAAGTTCCCCCCTCCCATATACTAATGTGCCACAAACAGGAAGTTGATATAACCAACCATTCCCATTTTATTTAGGTGTATCCATAAAATGGCCCACCCTGTATAAATACACACCCAGGCACATATTTGGCACAGGGCCCTCCACTATCATTAATTGAAAGAAAATTAATTCATTTTTTTTTAAAATACCACAATTTATCTTTAAAAGTTAAAGAGAACCACATTTCAGCCCCATGTGACAGCGTATTATAATGGTGTACATGAGACTCTAATGCCCTGTAAGACAAAAAAAAGGACCTTTTGTTATACCCACCAGTGGCAAAGTCCAGTTCGCTGGGCATCTATGGTGTTCATCCTGCGCCTCCTCTCTTTTTCCAATGACATTCTCCTTCTCTGCTTTATGTGGATGACGTGTACTATGTCATCCACACAGTGTCACCCTTCGCGCTCCTGCACATAAGCACGTCTCTCTGCCGTGCTGACGGCAGAAAAAAGCACTGTAATGCACATGCACCAGCACACTTTGGCCCTTTCCAGCGCATGCGCAGAACAGTACTTTGCTCTTGGCCTTCAGCAGGGCAGAGAGAAGTGCGCTTGTTCAGAAGCGCAAAGGAGGAGACTGTGTGGATGATATAGGACGTGTCATCCAAACGAAGGAGAGTAGGAGGACGGCATCACAAGAATAGAGGAGGCACGAGATGAAGAACAGCAACGCCCATCAGACTGGACCGTGCCTCAGGTGAGTATAACTAAAGGTCTTTTTTTTGCCTTACGGGGCGAAATGAAGTCATATATACAGCATTATAGAATACTGTCACATGAGGTTGAAAGGTGATGGCTGTAGGTTATATCAGAAAAAAACTGGTGACAGGTTCTCTTTAATGCAAAGCAAACAATGGGACATGGCTGACAAGTCCCACCATCTTCATCCCTGTGTATGTAGTTTTACCTCCACCTCATTCTGCAAAAGTTGTTCACCTTTTAAAAGATATGACATCCTGTAGACTGACTGGAAAGCCGATATGAATAAATGTCTCCCACTGAGTACTGAGCCCTTCCTCCTACTGTGGTCTTCACAGGACGCCATCACTGACCACATGTGTTTCAATGTTAGAGGAGGAAATAAAATACAGAAAGTAAACAGCTGATGGTAAGGCGTGCCAAATGTCAGAATGACACAAGACAGTAACGTAATGAATTTATTATTTCAGCACGATGATTGTACATACAGACATTTAAAAAAACTTTTCATTACAACCTTTTTCCCTGCAGAGAGTGAATGTTTTGTTTGGCAGCGTTCTAGGCTGATGCTATGGAACAGCTGATACTGCATCTTTTGTCCAGGAGATTGTATTAGCACTGCTGCTATTTTTAGATTTCCTTTTGCAAAAAAATGATTTCAAGACTATAATGTCAGCCGTGAAATCTGAATCATCTGTAAAAAATTAATAACTAAGACAAATCTATAAACAAAGAAATGTGCAATCATGGTCTAGGTTATTTTTGTTGTAGTTTTTCCACTTTAGCCTTAAAGGGAATCTGTTACCAGGTTTTTTTCTGCCCCATTTCAGAGCAGCATGATGTAGGGGCAGAGACCCTGATTCTATGGATGTATCACTTGGGTTGCTTGCTACAGTTTTAATCATCATCAGGAGATAGAACTGCAGTCACTCACCCTGCCTCTATCACCACCCCTGGTGATGATTTATATCAGGGAAAGCGGAACCTGTGTCAGAAGCAGAGACTGTGGCAGCGTTGACAGAAGTGTGGCAGCATCAACTGAAGATGTGGTCTTTTCTTAATCACCCCAATCCCTCCCCACCAAACAGGATGTCATCAGTGGATGGTAGTGACATAAGCTGTGGTAAGTGACTGCAGCGCAACCCCCTGAAAACATCCTATTATAGTGGGGATGATAGAAGCTGCAGAGAAGTGACTGAATGGATATCCTCCAGTGACGTCCCATTTGAGACTCTCTGTCACAACTCTGTTGGGCTCCTTGCCTGTCCCTAACATTAAGTGGCACCCTAACTTGCCCTGTTCCCTGGGTTACTTTTTAAGGTTAAGATGCCAGGGCCACGTACCTTGCCTTATCTCCTGAACCCGCCCTCCATCTTTACCCTTGCCCCACCCAGGGAAGAGGGGAGTAGTTGTGCACCATAGTACACCAACCAGACGAATAAGGTAACACGAACAGGGGAAATGGAAAATGCCAGGCATACAAATATTCACTCACATATAACAGAGGAATGCACTGGGGAGTGGAGGATAGGGTAAAATCAAAGTAGGAGAAGGAAAGAGAATTATCATACTTACTAAACAAAGCAACAGTCACTGATAAACCCACCATATGCCTTCTCATAACACCACCAAATAACTATCCTCCCATTCAGCATAAGCTTGCGCTGACTATATGTGTCAGTCAGGATCCAGATTATATAGGGGATAGGAGTGGCTAACTGTGCTCAGCTGAGAGCTCAGACTCCCAGAGCTCCCAACATGGCCGATTAATCCCTGTACTGCCAAAGAAATTTGCACCGTTTGAAAAAACAGGGTGAAGTGCTTCTTCTCAGTGCAGATCATAGACTGTGGTCTTCTGGCTCCTCTCTGTCGTGATAAACCCGTGACACTCACCTCAAAAGAAATATCACAGGAGGTAAAGAAAAAAACCATAGTGATTAGCAGGATAGAGAGAATGGCAGGAATTGTAATAATAAAGCAAATAATGGTTAAGGCTCAAATATAGATATTTAAAAAGGGCAATTTAGATATCGGAAAAAAAACTTTAACCCCTTCACCCCGGGCAATTTTTCCGTTTTTGCTCCCCTTCTTCCCAGAGCCATACCCTTTTTATTTTTCCATCAATATGGCAGTGTTTTTTTCGCAGGACAAGTTGTACTTTTGAACTACTCCACTGATTTTACATATAATGGAAAACGGCGGTTTGAATTTTTTTCTGATTACACAGTTTACCTATCAGACTAATTATTTTTATATTTTTCTAGATCAGGGGTTTGTGAACTCGGCTCTACTTTATATGTGTGCAATTCCACCTGCGGCTGATTGGGGCACATGAACGCTGAACAAATCAGTTGTCATGTGCCGGGAAAAAAAGCAGGCTCAGCGACGAAGCCAGCATCAAATGGGAAGACATGACATATGACGTTCCTATACGTCATATATCGTGAACGGCTTAAATAAAATTTGAGGATTTTTAAACCACTGGTGCTGATTATACACCTCTGGAATTCAATACATGCGTTTTAACTCAACTATATAAAAAAAGTGTTCTTCATTTATTATATATAGTCACTTTTCTACAAAGTGATTAAATAAATCCAGTGATATCTACAAAACCGTAATAATGGGGACATATTAATTAAAGGTTCTCCATGTCCTTGAAGCTGCTTCATATGATCAATGCCTTATCCTTTTAGAATGTGACTTTCCAATAAAAATCGTACTACTTCTGTATTACCATTATTAATAGCTTATTATACAATTCTGTGTGGGGACTATAATCATTTCCATCTGAGTAAGCTGGCCCATTTAGATTTATAACAATTTCTCTACTACTATTACACAACAACAAAGGCGCCAAATTAATGGAAGGCCAGAAAACTTGCCAATATTATTTTTAGAAGAAAGAAATCTGACTAACCAGAGGAAGCTCCCGAGTCACAGAGGACAAACAAGCTCCATGCAGATGTCCTGGATGAAAGAATAGCACAAGATCAACATAGCACAATGGCTTTTCTATGAGAACACTGTTTAGGAGCGATGAGAGCTGTAATACGACTTTAGCAGATGATGATATTTAAAGTGATCAGTGATTAAATTTATAAACATTTGCCTAAATAATGATAAATAGAGTTTAATAGTTTAATTCTAATCAGATTATCAATTATGTATGGTTTTCTTGAAAATACCTAATACTTGATACCTCCATCCCCCATCCCTCCAAAAAAAAAATCCATCTGGGTAACGTCTGGTGGCCATTGTGACCATTCAGCCAGGTCTCATCTATTAAAAAAAGAATAGACACTGAATGCCTACATATGCACCCCTTGAATAGTGGAGAGTAGCCACTGACAGCATGGGCTACCAAAGTAGCAGGCATACCACTTACTAAAGGCTGCTGATACACATAGCTTACAGATAGCTGCTGGTTAAAGGGAATCTGTCACCCCTTTTTTCGAATATGAGCTGCCGGCACCGACATCAGGGGCTTATCTGTAATCACTCACCGGAATGCTGTAGATAAACCCCTGATGTCAGTGACGGCAGCTCATATTCGAAAAAAGGGGTGACAGATTCCTTTTTAATAGCCAAATCACAATAAAAGCTTAATGGGAATGTCCCATGAACCAAGCACATTTTAATCAATAGATCTTGGAATAATAATAACTTCCACAAATGGATGTGTTTAAAAGAAATGTTCCTGTGCTGAGATAATCTTATAAAGGTGTGTACTCTGCTGGGTACTGTGCAATGGCTGTGTCTGACCGTGCAGGTGTGGCGCCCCTGAGGGTTCAGTCGCCACAGAGGTACTGCACCTCCTCCTGAGGTGTAGTATCCCACTCCCCAGGTATGATGGTAACACCTGACCAGACTCCAGCACCTACATCCAGCACAAACACCTTAGAACAGCAGAGCACCCTTTATGGCAGCTGCTTTGGTTCATGAAGGGTGCTGGGTGGTGGGAGGAGCTTAGATTGCACTAAGAGGGGAAAGCTGACAGGAAGTTAGGTCAGGATCCCCAGAGAGGGGGAGGAAGACAGGAGATCCTCAGAGGGGGATGGAGAGAGGACGTGTTTGCAGAAGCCTCCTGTGAGCTGGAGCTGCTGGAAAGGAAAGAGAGAAAAGGAAAGATCAGTTGTTCAGAAGAAAGATAGAAAAGTAAGGAACGTGAGGAGGAGAGAGAACAGGGATGGGAGCTAGAGCAGAGCCCATTCCGAAGTTTAATGCGCCAAAGGCTGGGCGCCGGTATCCGATGCTGTGTGTGATACCAATGATCCTACAGCAGAAACCAGAGGAATAGAAGTTGGGGGACCACTTTATTCCCACCTAAGACTCAACGACACAGCAGCAACATGTGTGAGCCGGGACATGATGGTATGGAGTCCCCGAAGTAGGCTACAGCTGCCTGTCATGCGAGTGGAGTTCTAAGTAACAGCAAGAAGGAGGAACTTGACTGTAATTCATAACTACAAGTACTTCAGATTAGCGCTAGTAAGGAGACGCTCAGAAAAGGCACTGTCATGGTCACGTGTGTCTGGATGCAGCGAGTACCGCAAGGCGAACCCATATGACACACGTGACCCTGGATACACCGCCTCCAGTGGGGCGAATTTAAATACTAAAACGTGCAGCTGGATACACCGCCTCCAACTGGCGAATTTAGACATTACACGTATATACAAGTCTGGAAACCCCGCCTCCAGTAAGGCGAATTTAAACAATAAGGGAAACCTGGGAAACATTAACAATGGTGGGCCCTGCGATAGGGAATAGGGAAGTGGAGACCTCCTGGCCCGTGTCCCTGCACTCCTAACATTCCCTATGCCGGTTCCGCACCGGGCGCGCACAGAAACCTAAAAATCCTAGCTCGCCCTGACCTAAACCCTCACTAGGGAATTGGTCGGTGCGGAAACTAATCCCACCACTGCACTAACACACACATGAGGAAAGATGACAAAACAGGGGAAACACCACTTAGCTTTGCTCTGTTGCGTACGCTCCTAGCAACAGAGCCCACCACCTGTGTGCATCTTCTCCTCCACCCGGATCCATCACCATAACTGGATCCTTCACCATAGTGCAGCCTTGGAGCAGAGTCCACCACCAATTGCAGAAGTCCAGTAACAGAGTCCCAAAGATGAGTTCAGCTCCTGCCCAAAAAGTCAAGCAAGCTTGAGTCCAGCTCTCAGCAACCAAGTCCCGCATGCTGAGTGCAACTCTCTCCATAGTCATCACTCCACCAAGCCATGCAAGCACTTCCTGCCAACACCATAAACTGTGACTCCACCACGCCATGCCAGCCCTTCTAGCAGACCACCTAGCTGCCACTCGTCCCCTCTGGCTGGGCTGCGCAGGACTCAGGTTCCGCTCCTTCTTTCACCCAGGCTTCCTTGAGAATGACTAACACACAATATCACCAACAGTCATTGAACCCACCTGGCTCCCTTTTATAGAGCCTAACACCTGATTTGTAATTGTGTGCACATTAACCCTAAAACTAAGGTGCGATACCACTCACCACCACCGGGCAACTTAGAATGAACGACACCACGTGTAATAATTCTAATGGCCACCGGGGGCAATCACATCACTTTGGCACCTAGCCAAAGGAAAAAAAGTTCAACTTTGTCCATTTAAATTGTCAGATCCAGCCTGGATCATGACAGGCACATTTGGAAGGGAGTGCTGGAACGGTGTATTCCATCTGCTTGGGAGTTGGCTGAGCACCTCACCTGAAGACCACAGCACTGAAGCGGGCACCTGCTTATGAGAGAAACGTGAGTAAAGCATTGGAACTGCATTCAGCTGTGTCATTGCCTTCTTCCGTGCCAACCTACTCAGCACTGCTACATGTCTGTGCCTAACACTACATCATTTACCTCAACATCTAATACTGCTGCCCTGGGACTACAGCTCTGCCTGTGGAGAGCTATTACACCTTTGCTGCACCACACCATCTGTCCCAGAGGATCTGCACTGCAGCGCTGGTCTGACCAGATACCACAGGTGGCGTCACAAACTATCTACCTATAAAGTTTATTCAGCTTCATTCCACCTATTTTAGATGGATGCCCAGGGCCACGGACCAGGTCACTGCCACCGCGACACATCCCTTTAAGACACCGGCCCGGTATCAAGTAATCCCACAGCCCTGGGGGTGATCCACAGGAACATGGTCTGATCATACCACAGCTCCTGGGCAGGGGAGGATGCAAAAGAGTATAAAGACAGGAGAGCATAGGGTCACAGCTGATTCTTTCCCTGAGGTAAAACATTTCACTCTCTTTTTTAAGCAATGTTTTACCTCACAGAAAGAATCAGTAACTGTAATGTCTGTATACTCAGCGATCTTTGGAGCGATTGGTGGGCGTTTAAGAATCCGGACCAACACCAATCTAAATAGGGTCAAAAAGAATCCATTGTGTGGTTATCATTCAGAATCAGTATGCCATAAGTATGCTTCCCTACAAATGAAAGTTTAGTGCATACTAGAATCACATATATTAAACATGCATTTATAATGTATCAATTAAGATACCGTATCATAACTCACCCCCCCAAAAAAAACAAAAAAAAACAATTGTATTCCAGTTAGGGGAATAAAGAAAGTTAAAAAAACAACATACTAAGGTCACGTGCACACGCGGAGTATTTGATGAGTTTCTTACATAAGTAATTGTAAGACAAAACCAGGAGAGGAACAATCAGAGGAAATATATAATAGAAACAGTCAGCTGAGACTTGTAGTTCAAACAGAGATCACCTTTGTACAGGCAAGAGCTATGCACAGCAACATAGAGCCAGCAAAACACTGAATGCAAGCAGATAACCCCTTGTATAAACTACAGACTGTGAATAAACATCCTGCTGGGATATGTTTATATAGTAAAATGCTTGTAAAGCAAGAAGTTAATTCTACAATCAGTCCACAGACACTGCAATGTCTGCGTATTTGGATTCTGTGAAAGAACACATGATTTTCTAATTCAGCAAATTTAGATAAATGAATAGTCCAAGCAAATATAAGAAACTCTGTAACATATGTTATCAGTGAAATAAATGACCTTTTCTCTCATCTTTCTCTGCTTTAACCCCTTACCGACCGCTGACAGGATAGTACGTCAGCGGTCGGTATCCCCTGCTTTGAGGTGGGCTTCGGTGGTGAGCCCACCTCAAAGTCGCAACATGTCAGCTGTTATAAACAGCTGACATGTGCCCGCAACAAGCACGGATGGAATCGAGATCCGCCCGCGCCTATTAACTAATTCAATCCTGCTGTCAAACGCTGACAGCAGGCATTTAACTAGTACTTCCAGCGCTCGGCCAGAAATGAGCGCATCGCCGACCCCCGTCACGTGATCGGGGGCCAGCGACACATTGCCATGACAACCAGAGGTCTCATAGACACCTCTATGGTTGTTGCCGGCAAATTGTTATGAGCGCCACCTTGTGGTCGGCGCTCATAGCCATGCTGTATTTCTGTTACATATAGGTGATCTGAGCATCGCCTATATGTAGCAGAGCTGATCATGTATGGCATGCTTCTAGCCTCCTATGGAGGCTATTGAAGCATGCCAAAGGTAAAAAAAGTGTTTAAAAATTAAACAAAATGAAAAAAAAAGCATAAAAGTTTAAATCACCTCCCTTTCGCCCCATTCAAAATAAAATAAAAAAAATTCAAACCTACACATATTTGGTATTGCCGCATTTAGAATTGCCCGATCTATCAATAAAAAAAAGGATTAACCCGATCCCTAAACGGTGTAGCGAGAAAAAAAATCAAAATGCCAGAATTACGTTTTTTTGGTTGCTGCGACATTGCATTAAAATGTAATAACGGGCGATCAAAAGAACATATCTGCACAAAAGTGGTATCATTAAAAAGTCAGCCCGGCATGCAAAAAATAAGCCCTCACCCAGCCCAAGATCATGAAAAATGGCGACACTACGGGTCTCTGAAAATTGCGCTTTTATTTTTTTTTAGCAAACTTTGGAATTTTTTTCACCACTTAGATAAAAGAGAATGTAGACATGTTTGGTGTCTATGAACTCATAATGACCTGGAGAATCCTAATAGAAGGTCAGTTTTAGCATTTAGTGAACCTAGCAAAAAAAGCCAAACAAAAAAACAGTGTGGGATTGCACTTTTTTTGCAATTTTGCCACACTTGGAATTTGTTTCCCGTTTTCGAGTACACGACATGGTAAAACCAATGGTGTCTTTCAAAAGTACAACTCATCCCGCAAAAAATAAGCCCTCACATGGCCATATTGATGGAAAAATAAAAAAGTTTTGGATCTGGAAAGAAGGGGAGCGAAAAACGAAAATGAAAAATCGAAAAACGCTCCGGTCATTAAGGGGTTAAAGGGATACTCTCATCTTTGTAGATGGATACTAGCTGAAGACCCCAGCGTTGCCCGGGCATAGTAACTAACTGCTGTCCCACTCTCTCCCTCCGCAGCCCCGCTCTCCACTTGCCGTCCTGCTCTCTCTCTCTAAAGGCCAGCTCGTCATCCACCATCCCGCTCTCTCCCTCCGCAGCCCGTCTCCACTGGCCATCCCACTCACTCCCTCAGCAGCCCCGCTTTGGCACCGCAGCCCCACTGTCTCCCTCTGTAGCCCAGCTCTCCATCCACCGTCACACTCTCTCCTTCCACAGCCCCACTCTCCAATCACCGTCCCGCATTCTCCCTCCACAGTCCCGCTCTCTCCCTCAGCAGCCCCTGTCTCTGTTGGACGTCCCGCTCTCTCCCTCCGCAACCCCGCTCTCAACTTGCCCTCCGCTCTCTTCCTCCACAGCCCCTGTCTCCATTCTCCCTCAGCAGCCCAGCTCTCCACCCGCATCCCGCTCTCTCCCTTAACAGCCCCGCTCTCTACCCACTATCAGGCTTTTGCCTTCCGAAGCCCCGCTCTCCACCTGCCATCCTGCTCTCTCCCTCTGCAGCCCCACTCTCCATGCGCCATCACTGTCTATCCCTCCATCCATGTCCCTCTCTCCCTCCACAGCCCCGCTCTCTCCCTCCACAGCCTAGTTCTCCACGCACTGTCCCGCTTTATCCATCCGCAGCACCGCTTTCCATCCGTGTCCCGCTCTCTCCCTCGCAGCTCCGCTCTCCACCCGTGTCCCACACTTTCCCTCTGCAACCCCGCTCTTCATCTGCCATTAGGCTATGTGGAGTGGGCGTGGCTTGATACATACACTCAGCTTTATATATATATATACTGTCAGATGGCGTTCCGAAGAACAAGCACTTTCAAAATTTACTGCTTAGTATAACTTGCAGCTGTTTTTGAGATAGTAACACTTTTTTTTTTACAGCTTTTTGCCTTGGAGGCAGACCACTGCTGCTGTCTAACTTGTATGTACCACGCTGAAGCTGGCCAGGATTAGATGGTAACAGCACGCTCCAGCAATCCTGGCCAGCTTCAAAACAGTGCTTACACTCAGATCAAAAGAAAAGACTTTGTAAGCTTTGCAGTAGTGATGGTCGGTCTCCAAGGCAACGAGCTGTAAACAGAAAACAAAAATGTTAATATGTCAAGAATTTCTGAAAATATTAATAACCTGTAAATTACAAAATTACTTGTATTTTACAAGCACTATTCCACAACACCCATTTCTGAAGATGGGAATAACCTTTTAAAAGCCACTTCTCATCCCTCAGCCTACTCATTTCATCATTCACTTAGAAAAACAGCTAAAATCTGTCTTGGTCAAAACAAGATGGAATTGCGCGCTCACTGACTGATCAGATAAAAGCTACCTATTAAAGTTTAAGGACAGGGGACACGAGAAGAGGAAGAGGGTTACAGAAGAAAAATGCACAGATAGAGACAGATACAGTTGCAGCTTTTCAGTAAATGTTTTTATTTCATGTCTGTGCTAGATTCACAGATACACTGCTCATTACTACTGAATAATGTCCTCCAGGATGCTGCTGCTTGTAAACATGTACAACATAGCAAAAATCCCTTATGTCTGTCTGTGCATACTTCACATACATATTTCAAAACAGGTTAATAGTCAACGAGTTTCGAGGTCATGCAGGACCTCTTCCTCAGGACAAAACATAACCTTAGGTAAAGTTTTGTCCTGAGGAAGAGGTCCTGCATGACCTCGAAACGAGTTGACTATTAACCTGTTTTGAAATAAAGCTTTGAAAAATATGGTCTGCCATCCACCTTTATCAGCAGCAAAGATTTGGACACATACACCCGGTTTCACCATTATCCTCAGTCTTTAGACCCATGTCCTGCAGCAGCTGATCCATGCTTTTTCCATGCTGCATAGTTGCCACAAAACAAGGTGAGCGTACCTCTTCCCTGTGCACCCTATGTTTTTAACCAGTTAAGACCCTATTTGCTCTTTTTTTGCTCTCCAGATTTTCTATTTGTACCCTGCAGATGTAGTAGAGCTCAGAATGCTGATCCCTGTATAACCCCACCCACAACACTAATTGACAGTGGTGGGGGCGGGGTTTCACAGAACAAGTTGACTTGGAGGCATGAGACACTTAGGGCCCCGTTACATTTAGCAATGCACCAGCGATCCCGACCACGATATGACATCTCAGTACCAATGCTTTCTGGCTGATGCTATGGTCACTTTTGAATGTTGGTTGTGCTTTCACACTCATGGTAGCATGAGGCAGACTCTACAACCCACACAAGTGGCTCAGGTAGTGCAGCATATCCAGGATGGCACATCAATGCGAGCTGTGGCAAGAAGGTTTGCTGTGTCTGTCAGTGTAGTGTCCAGAGGCTGGAGGCGCTACCAGGAGACAGGCCAGTACACCAGGAGACATGGAGGGGGCCGTAGGAGGGCAACAACCCAGCAGCAGGACCGCTACCTCAGCCTTTGTGCAAGGAGGAACAGGAGGAGCATTGCCAGAACCCTACAAAATGATCTCCAGCAGGCCACAAATGTGCATGTGTCTGCACAAACGGTTAGAAACCGACTCCATGAGGATGGTCTGAGGGCCCAACGTCCACAGATGGAGGAACACCGGGGAAACAATTACAACGGTGGGCCCTGCAATAGGGAACGGGGAAGTGGAGACCTCCTGAACACCCCTGAGGCAGTGTCCCTGAACACTCCTAACATTCCCTATACAGGCTCTTTACCTGTCGCTGAGCAGGATACCTGAATCCCTCACTATCCCTGCACCTATCCCTTGCTAAGGAACTGGATAGTGTGGACACTGGTCCCTCCGCTGCACTAATACACATGAAGGAAAAAGGGGAAAACACCAAAACACTTATCTTTCTCTGCTGCAGTCACCAGGCAGCAGAGTGCAGCACCAGATCAGCTGGTCTGTACTTGACCCATGGTTCACCAGAGAAAATGTATGGTTGGTTATATACTGTCACATGTACCTGTCCTGTGTGACACGACCCGCAAGTAGGTCGGTAACTGAAACAACAAGACAAAAGGGGAACAACGGGGAAACTGTTACAATGGTGGGCCCTGCAATAGGGAACGGGGACGTGGAGACCTTCTGCACTCCCCTGAGGCAGTGTCCCTGAATACTCCTAACGCTCCCTGTACAGACTCTTCTCCTGTTGCTGAGCAGGATACCTGAATCCCTCACTATCCCTGCACCTATCCCTTGCTAGGGAACTGGATAGTGTGGACACTGGTCCCACCGCTGCACTAATACACATGAAGGAAAAAGGGCAAAACACTTATCTTTCTCTGCTGCAGTCACCAGGCAGTAGAGTACAGCACCAGATCAGCTTTCAGCAGTGGCTCGACACCTCAGAGCCAGCTGCGACTTTCACCCTCTTTTTCTGCTGCAGTCACCAGGCAGCAGAGTTCATCACCGGATTAGCTTTCAGCAGTGGCTCGACACAACAGAGCCAGCTGCTACCTTCACCACCTATCTCTGCTGTAGACACCGGGAAGGCAGAGCTCAGCACCAGTTTCAGCAGTGGCTCGACACCTCAGAGCCAGCTGCTACTTCACCAGGTTTCAGCAGTGGCTCAACACCTCAGAGCCAGCTGCTCACTTCACTGTGGTTGGAATCCAAAAAGGACCTGCTATAACCAACATCTGCTGATACACCATATGACCTTATTTAGCCAAGGGAGTGGTCACATCAGCAGGGAAACCAACAGACATGCAATAACACCTATGGCCACCGGGGGCAAAAACCCATATTAAGCTCCCAGGCCTGAAAGGAAAAAAAAGATTTAAATGAGGGAATCCCGAATCTTACACAGATCCAAGAATTGGACTGTGACAGTATCCCTCCCTCAATGAGGGGCTTCCGGACCTTCAACACCGTACCTCACCGGACCACCGACTGTGAGGATGCCTTGTTCCACCATAGTTCACTTTAGCAATCATCTGACACTCCGGTTCATGGCAAAAGAGGGCAGATGGTGGTGACGACGTATACTCCGGAGGTACCACAAATCTCCAGAGCGCCGACCTGGGGAATGAGCTAGGCCTGGCTATAACAAAGGGTAACTGCAGTTGAGAACTCGATGGCGCATGAATGGCAGGCACCCATGCAAAAACATACACACCCAGGTCCGGACCTGCACATTTATTGTCATTCACTCTCTTGCCACTAGATGGTGAACTCCTATCAGAAGCAGCAACAGAGGCGTCCCCCTGTGTTGTAACACTCACACCCCCACAAGGCTCAGAGGTAATCACTCCTCTCTGCCCCCTCCTCCTATGAGAACTTCGACTCTGAGGGGCAGCTTGTGGTGAGCGTTGCGACTTGCCCCTACGTAGGGAGGAGGACCCCCACAGAGTGTCCGGGCCAGAACCAAGGTGATCGCCATCTGAGTTCCTAAGGAAACAGTACCCAGGGGACAGAGGAGGAGAGTGGACTGTTAAGAGTGACAGGACAGCAAGGGGAGGGGAGAGTATAAAAGGGGCAGGGAACGCGCTGAGGAGGCAGTTGGTGATACGTCAGACATGGAGCAGGAGACGGAGAAGGCGTGAGAGAGCGGGAAGGACACTGACAGTTCAGAGAAGAGACCAGCAGCAGAGGGTAGATACACAGTGGCCCTCAGGAAAGAGGTGCCAAGCTTACCGACAGGGGACTGTCTCTTCACCCCAATCCTGGGTTACGATCTGCCCCCGGTCATCCTCAGCCGTTACCGCTGAGCTCAAGCCCTCCACGGCCTGTCCGCTCCCCCTCCCGGCTGCTGCCATTCCCCTTCAGCCCGCGGTTGCGGCCTGCCCACTGCCACCCGCGGACGCTGCCGTTTCACGTCAGCCCGTGGTTGCGGCCTGTCTATCACCGCACACAGCCGCCTTCACCCCGCTGCAATCGGCAGTTGGGGCCTGTTCCTCATCAACAGAGACACTCTGCACACAGCCCCAGGCTGTGCGCGCGGCCAGTAAACCGCCACTCTTGAGCACTGCGACACAACCCTGCTTGGGGACAGGAGTCCCATTGAACTCGCTAAAAATCGCAACCCCGCTGTTACAACAAGGGGTTACTCCATCTCAGGACTCCATCAGGGCCTGTTGTGCCCCAACTCCTCCTGGGCGCTGGGGCGCCCGAAGACTACTCCAAATCTTCAGCAGCTGGACCCAGCTGCTGCTACGCCAAGGCAGCCTCATCAAAGACGCCACAGCAGCCTCATCAAAGACGCCAGAACAGCCTTATCAAAGACGCCAAAGCAGCTTCATCAACAACGCAGCTTCCACAGAGGCGTCGAGGGACGTCAGGACGGATAATAATAATAATAATACATTTTATTTCTATAGCGCCGACATATTCCGCAGCACTTTACATTTCAGAGGGGACTTGTACAGACAATAGACATTACAGCACAACAATAATCACATAGATCATAACAGATACCAAGAATGAGGGCCCTGCTCGCAAGCTTACAATCTATGAGGAAAAAAAGGGAGACACGAAAGGTGCGTGGTAACAGTTGCCCTGATTATATGGACCAGCCATAATGTTAAGTGTGTAATAGTACAGACACGGAGGGTTAATGGATGCCTAAAGCATGTGGGAACATGATGAGGCGAACCTGGTTATGGTAAAAACTTTTGGCTGTGCCACGCAGGGATAGGTTAGGTTAATGTGTTGAGGCGGTAGGCCAGTCTGAATAAATGAGTTTTCAGGGCACGCTTAAAGTTGTGGGGATTGGGGACTAATCGTATTGACCTGGGAAGTGCATTCCAAAGAATTGGCGCATGTGTATAGTCTTGGAGACGGGAGTGGGAGGTTCTGATTATTGTGGATGCTAACCTCAGGTCATCAGCAGAACGGAGAGCGCAGGTAAGATGGTATACTGAAACAAGGGAGGAGATGTAGGGTGGTGCTGAGCCATGAAGAGCTTTGTGGGTGAGGGTAAAAAGTTTGTACTGGATTCTGGAGTGGATGGGTAGCCAGTGTAATGACTGGCACAAGGTAGAGGCATCGGTGTAACGATTGGCGAGGAATATGATCCTGGCAGCAGCATTCAAGACAGATTGGAGGGGGGAAGTTTGGTAAGAGGGAGACCGATTAGAAGAGAGTTACAATAGTCCAGACGAGAATGAATAAGAGAAACAGTAAGAGTTTTTCCGGAGGCAAAAGTAAGAAAAGGTCGAATTCTAGAAATGTTTTTGAGGTGCAGCTAACAAGAGCGAGCCAGTGATCGTATGTGGGGGACAAAGGAGAGCTCGGAGTCAAGTATGACCCCAAGACAGCGGGCATGTTGCTGGGGAGTAATAGTGGAACCACACACGAAAATGGCAATGTCTGGTATAGGTACATTAGTAGCGGCAGGAAACACAATGAGTTCAGTCTTTGACAGGTTCAGTTTCAGATACAGTGAGGACATGATGTTAGACACAGCGTTTAGACAATCGCTGGTGTTTTCTAGAAAGGCAGGCGTGATGTCAGGAGAAGAAGCATATAATTGGGTGTCATCAGCATAGAGATGGTACTGGAAACCAAATCTACTGATTGTTTGACCAATAGGGGCAGTGTACAAAGAGAAGAGGAGGGGGCCTAGGACTGATCCTTGAGGAACCCCAACAGTAAGGGGAAGATGAGAGGAGGAGGAGCCAGAAAAAGATACAGTAAAGGAGTGGTCAGAGAGATAGAAGGAGAACCAGGAGAGAACGGTGTCCTTGAGGCCAATAGAACGGAGCATAGTGAGGAGGAGCTGATGATCCACAGTGTCGAATGCTGCAGAGAGATCCAAGAGAATTAGCATGGAGTAATGACCATTTGATTTAGCTGTTAGTAGATCATTAGAGACTTTAGTGAGTGCGATTTCAGTAGAGTGTAAAAAGCGGAAACCGGATTGGAGAGGGTCGAGAAGAGAGTTATCAAAGAGATAGCGGATAAGACGGGAGTGGACCAGGCGTTTCAGGAGTTTAGAGATGAAGGGAAGATTAGACACAGGTCTATAGTTAGCGGCACAGTTTTGGTCGAGGGATGGTTTTTTTAAGTATTGGATGTATGATGGCATGCTTAACCCCTTCATGACCCAGCCTATTTTGACCTTAATGACCTGGCCATTTTTTGCAATTCTGACCAGTGTCACTTTATGAGGTAATAACTCAGGAACACTTTAACGGATCCTAGCGATTCTGAGATTGTTTTTTCGTGAGATATTGGGCTTCATGTTAGTGGTAAATTTAGGTCGATAATTTTTGCATTTGTGAAAAAATCAGAAATTTGGTAAAAATTTTGAAAATTTCGCAATTTTCACATTTTGAATTTTTATTCTGTTAAACCAGAGAGTTATGTGACACAAAGTGATTACTAAATAACATTTCCCACATGTCCACTTTACATCAGCACAATTTGGGAAACAAATTTTTTTTTTGTTAGGAAGTTATAAGGGTTAAAAGTTGACCAGCGATTTCTCATTTTTACAACAAAATTTACAAAACCATTTTTTTTTTAGGGACCATCTCACATTTGAAGTCACTTTGAGGGGGTCTATATGGCAGAAAATACCCAAAATTGACACCATTCTAAAAACTGCACCCCTCAAGCTACTCAAAACTACATTCTAGAAGATTATTAACCCTTTAGGTGTTTTGCAGGAACTAAAGCAACGTGGAAAGAAAAAATGGACATTTTAATTTTTACAACAAAAATTTTCTTTTAGCATCAATTTTTTCATTTTCACATGGGCAACAAGACAAAATGGATCCTAAAATTTGTTGGGCAATTTCTTCTGAGTACACCGATACCTCATATGTGGTCATAAACCACTGTTTGTGCGCACGGCAGGGCTCAGAAGGGAAGGAGCGCCATTTGACTTTTGAATGGAAAACATGCTGGAATATTTAGCGGACACCATGTCGTGTTTGGAGAGTCCCTGTCTGCCTAAACTTTGGATCTCCCCCACAAGTGACCCCATTTTGGAAACTAGACCCCCCAAGGAACTTATCTACATGCATAGTGATCACTTTGAAACCCCCAGGTGCTTCACAAATTGATCGGTAAAAAAAAAAGTACTTTTTTTTCACAAAAATTTTCTTTTAGCCTCAGTTTTTTCCTTTTCACATGGGCAACAGGATAAAATGGATCCTAAAATTTGTTGGGCAATTTCTCCTGAGTACATTGATACCTCATATGTCGTCATAAACCACTGTTTGGGCGCACGGCAGGGTCCGTAAGTGAAGGAGCGCTATTTGACTTTTTGAATGGAAAATTAGCTCCAATCGTTATCGGACACCATGTCGCGTTTGGAGAGCCCCTGTGTGCCTAAACAGTGAAAACCCCCACAAGTGACCCCATTTTGGAAACTAGACCCAATATGGATCGTATCTAGATGTGTAGTGAGCACTTTGAACCTCAAAGTTCTTCACAGAAGTTTATAACGCAGAGCAGTGAAAATAAAAAATCATTTTTTCTCCTCAAAAATGATTTTTTAGCACGCTATTTTTTATTTTCACAAGGGTAACAGGAGAAATTGGACCACAAAAGTTGTTGTGCAATGTGTACTGAGTACACCGATACCCCATATGTGGGGGGAACCACTGTTTGGGCGCACGGCAGGGCTCAGAAGGGAAGGAGCGCCATTTGACTTTTTGATATTAAAATTACCTCTAATCGTTAGCGGACACCATGTCGTGTTTGGAGAGCCCCTGTGTGCCTAAACATTGGAGCTCCCCCACAAATAACCCCATTTTGGAAACTAGACCCCTTATGGATCTTATCTAGATGTGTAGTGAGCACTTTGAACCTCCAGGTTCTTCACAGAAGTTTATAACGCAGAGCAGTGAAAATAAAAAATCATTTTTTCTCCTCAAAAATGATTTTTTAGCACGCTATTTTTTATTTTCACAAGGGTAACAGGAGAAATTGGACCTCAAAAGTTGTTGTGCAATGTGTACTGAGTACACCGATACCCCATATGTGGGGAGAACCACTGTTTGGGCGCACGGCAGGGCTCAGAAGGGAAGGAGCACCATTTGACTTTTTGATATTAAAATTACCTCTAATCGTTAGCGGACACCATGTCGTGTTTGGAGAGCCCCTGTGTGCCTAAACATTGGAGCTCCCCCACAAATAACCCCATTTTGGAAACTAGACCCCCTAAGGAACTTTTCTAGATGCATAGTGAGCACTTTGAACCCCCAAGTGCTTCACAAAAGTTTATAACGCAGTGCCTTGAAAATAAAAAATATTTTTTTTTCCCTCAAAAAATTATTTTTTAGTGCACAATTTTTTATTTTCACAAGGGTACCAGGAGAAACTGGACCCCAAAAGTTGTGGTCCAATTTGTCCTGAGTACCCCATATGTGGGTGGAGGCCACTGTTTGGGCACACGTCCGGGCTTGGAAGGGAAGTAGTGACGTTTTGGGATGCAGACTTTGATGGAATGGTCTGCAGGCATCATGTTACATTTGCAGAGCCACTGATGTACCTAAACTGTGGAAACTCCCCACAAATGACCCCATTTTGGAAACTAAACCCCCCAAGGAACTTATCTAGATGTGTGGTGAGCACTTTGAACCCCCAAGTGCTTCACAGAAGTTTATAACGCTGAGCCGTTAAAACAAAAAAATCATTTTTTTTGCTAAAAAAAATTATCTTTAGCCAGCAATTTTTTTTCCACAAGGGTAACAGGATAAATTGGACCCCAAAAGTTCTTGTCCAGTTTGTCCTGAGTACGTTGATACCCCATATGTGGGTGGGGACCACTGTTTGGGCACACGTCGTGGCTCGGAAGGGAAGTAGTGGCATTATGAAATGCTGATTTTGATGGAAAGGTCTGCGGTCGTCGTTACGTTTGCAGAGCCCCTGATGTGCCTAAACAGTAGAAACCCCCACAAGTGACCCCATTTTGGAAACTAGACCTTCCAAGGAACTTATCTAGATGTCTGGTGAGCACTTGGAACCCCCAAGTGCTTCACAGACGTTTATAACGCAGAGACGTGAAAATAAAAAAATCATTTTTTTTTCCAAAAAAATCATATTTTAGCCCCCAATTTTTTATTTTCCCAAGGGTAACAGGAGAAATTAGACCACCAAAGTTGTTGTGCAATTTTTCCTGAGTACGCTGATACCCCATATGTTGGGGTAAACCACTGTTTGGGGACACGTCGGGGCTTGGAAAGGAGGGAGCACCGTTTGACTTTTTGAAAGCAAAATTGGCTGGTATCAATGGTTGCACCATGTCGCGTTTGGAGACCCCCTGATGTGCCTAAACAGTGGAAACCCCTCAATTTTAACTCCAACCCTAACCCCAACACACCCCTAACCACAACCCTAACCCCAACACATCCCTAACCCTAATCCCAACCCTAACCATAACCCTAACCCCAACACACCCCTAACCCTATCCGTAACTCTAATTCCAACCCTAACCCTAATTCCAACCCTAACCCTAATTCCATCCCTAACCCTAATTCCAACCCTAACCCTATTTCCAACCCTAACCCTATTTCCAACCCTAACCCTCTTTCCAACCCAAACCCTAACCCTAATGGAAAAATAAAAATAAAAATAATTTCTTTATTTTATTAGTTGATCCTGCCTATGGGGGTGATAAACGGGGGGTTTATTTACTTTTCATTCTATTTTGATAACTGTGAGAGTTTATCACAGTGATCAAAATAGAATGAAGGAAAATTGCAGCCAGCGGGCGGACTGCACATGTGCCCACAATTTTCAAGATGGTGGCACCCATGATCCGGGACCGCGGGACACCGGGAGGTGGAGAGGGGCATCGGTGGTCGGAAGGTGGGGGGGAGCACAGAGAAGGGGGAGGGGAGCCGATGACGGCGGTGGCACATTGCCGCCGTCAGTCGGTATTGGGGGCCGATCGGCCCCGTAAGCCGTGGGGTCGGATCACGGTCTCCAGCCATGTCCGATGCTACTGCAGCATCGGCCATGGCTGGATTGTAATATTTCATCAATTTTCATTGATGAAATATTACTATCGCTCTGATTGGCTGTTTCACTTTTAACAGCCAGTCAGAGCGATCGTAGCCACATGGGGGCGAAGCCACGCCCCCTGTGGTGAAGCACAAAGCCCCCTGTATCTGCGGGTCGGGTGACCTTTCAGTGACCTAGGTCACCCGACCCGCAGGGGGGCTTTAAAGTCATGACGCCACATAGGCATCATGGGTCGTTCTGGCACGACTTTTCATGATGCCTACGTGGCATTAAAGGTCGTGAAGGGGTTAAATGAGGAGGGAAAGATACCAGGAGAGAGGTTAAATATTTTAGTTAGGTGAGAAGTGACAGCAGGGGAAAGGGACTGGAGGAGATGTGACGGAAAAGGGTCACTGGCGCAAGTGGTTGGGTGAGAAGATGCAAGGAGCCTGCTTACTTCTTCTCTGACTGGTTCAAAATCATAGAGTGAGCTAGATGCAGTGGGGGAGGGAGGACAGTGCATGGTATGAGGTGATTGGGAGATAATTTCCTGTCAGATCTGGTCAATTTTTTCTTTGAAGTAATTGGCCAGATCGTCAGCTCGGAGCTCCGTGGTTGGGGCCTGTACTCTAGGGTTGAGTAGAGAATGAAAAGTGTCAAAGAGACGTTTAGGGTTATTGGACAGTGAGGTGATGAGGGTGTTGAAATACGTTTGTTTTGAGAGGTGAAGGGTAGTGTTGTATGTTCGAAGCATAAACTTATAATGGATGAAATCTTCGGGTAGGTTGGATTTTCTCCACAGACGTTCGGCGCACCTGGAGCGCCGCTGCAGGAAACGTGTTTGCAGGGTGTGCCAGGGTTGTCGCCATCTGTGTTGTGGTGTTCTCTGTATAGGAGGTGCAAATTCATCCAGGGCACTTTGAAGTGTTTCATTGTAATGCTTCAATGCAGATTGAGGACATGAGAGGGAGGAGATAGAGGCCAATGAAGATTGCAAGTTCTTCATAAGTTTCTGGGTGTTAATGGCCTGTATGTTTCTATAAATATGGTCAGTGGGGGTGACCTGAGCAGCCTGGCAGTTGAGTGACATTATAGAGTATAAGGACTCGTAGACGGCCATACCGTGGCCCCATAGTAACCGGCCTCGACCGGGTTCGTCGTGTTCTTTTCAAATAGTGTTTGGTTGTACTGAGTCCCTGCGAGGACAACTGTTGTTACCCCTTTTTGGTTGCTTAGAATAGCCCTAGCGGCTTTAAATTATAAAAAAGTTTGCTTTTCAAAATTCAACCAGTCTCGCGTCTCGTCACTGCATCCTGCGAACCTGCTGTTACCTACACCTACTCCCTGGCAGCACCCCTGCTGCCACTACTAGAGGAGAAGGGGATGGGAAAATGGAGGAAATATACACTCCCTGGTCATCTTCCTCCACACGACCAGGAGGGGGCGGCTTCTTAGATGGTATAGAAGTTTTGGCGTGAGTCCCAGGGACCAAATCATCAGTCTGCTCACCACAGGGACGCGCCCACTCACCTCGGGGAACATCAGGCAGCACCACGGGGACACCGACTCCTCCCACCTGCCTGGGTACGTCTGCATGTATGAGCAAGTCCTGCTACCTAGCAGGGACTACAGGGGGCATATTTGCCAGAGCCACAATTGAGAAGGGAAATATGAAGGAAATATATGCCTCCTGGTAGTCTTCCTCCACACGACCCGGCAGCTTCTTCGATGGTGTAGAAGTTTTGGCGTGACCCACACGGACGGAATTATCAGTCTGCTCACCGCAGGGACGCACCCCCTCACCACAGGGAACATCAGGCAGCACCTAGGGGACACGAACTCCTCCCACCTGGGTGCGTCTGCGTATATGAGCAAGTCCCGCTCACCAGCAGGGATTACAGGGGACATAGTCGCCAAAGCCGCAAATTGGGGTTCTGGTTGAGCCAGAGGGGAGGCCCCAGACCCTGATAACTGCTGCTGCTGCTCCAACACACCATGAAGCTCCTCACTCTCCTCAGTGAGGACCAGAAGCAATTGATCACAGTTCTGTACTTGGCCCATGGCTCACCAGAGAAAATGTATGGCTGGTTATATACTGTCACGTGTACCTGTCCTGTGTGACACGACCCGCAGGTCGGTAACTGAAACAACAAGACAAAAGGGGAACATCGGGGAAACCGTTACAATGGTGGGCCCTGCAATAGGGAACGGGGATGTGGAGACCTCCTGCAATCCCCTGAGGCAGTGTCCCTGAATACTCCTAACGTTCCCTATACAGACTCTTCTCCTGTCGCTGAGCATTATACCTGAATCCCTCACTATCCCTGCACCTATCCCTTGCTAGGGAACTGGATAGTGTGGACACTGGTCCCACCGCTGCACTAATACACACGAAGGAAAAAGGGGAAAACACCAAAACATTTATCTTTCTCTGCTGCAGTCACCAGGCAGCAGAGTGCAGCACCAGATCAGCTTTCAGCAGTGGCTCGACACCTCAGAGCCAGCTGCGACTTTTACCATCTTTCTCTGCTGCAGTCACCAGGCAGCAGAGTTCATCACCGGATTAACGTTCAGCAGTGGCTCGACAACTCAGAGCCAGCTGCTACCTTCACCATCTATCTCTGCTGCAGACACCGGGCATATATATATATGTACATATATATACACACATAAAAACATACATTATATATAGATTTTTTTTACATGGCTCGAGAAAAGGAAGGCTAATATAAGGCCTCACGCACATGGCAAAGCCTGTACGTGCATGAGGTTGTGCAGCAGCAGTGTCCATGTTTTCACAAGTAGCCTAACTTTGTATCTAGTATGTCTAGACACTGAACTACCTCTTACAACCCCAGGCACTATAAGAGATCATGAGAACGGAGATTTCAGTTCAGCATAACTTATTTCTCATAAGTATTCAAAACCTGTTCGGAGACAAGCTCGAGAGTAGCACATCAGGCCGACAGTCAGTTTGAAACAGCATTCTACATACTCCAAGGTAGGAGTGATATCCAATTTACATGGGTCTAATTCATATGACCTCAGCATATGCTTGTACAGGAGCAGAGTTTCTGAATCCCAATGTAATGAAAAAAAAACAATTTGTCACTGTGCACAACAAGCGTACTTAATCTTTCTGTGCCCTCTCGTTTCTCCCTCCATCTGGCGCTACATTCATCGTCATCATTCAAGGTAAGAGAATCTTCCTGCCGTGTTTCAGGTAAAACAAATGACTTTATTCCAATAAGATTAAAATAAAATGACATCCTCAAATTCATCCAATAGTGATAATCAATGTTCCTACGCGTTTCAGACTGCAACTCAGTCCTTATTCAAGGAAGTTGTTAATAACAAGACCAGTGTCGGACTGGAGTGCCAAGGGCCCACCAGTAACACTAACTTTGGGGGCCCACTTGCAAACAGATATTACACTACCCTCGCTCACAAATTTACCTATATCTCTATATAATAATAAACTGGGTAGCTTGATTAATGAATGATTAGATGTTGCCTTTTTCTATACAGAATCAATTGAATTATGCCAAGTACTTCTCATACAGTGGGGTTGGGGGCCCAGATCTGCACATGGGCCCACCGGGGGATTGCCCTGTTACCCTATGGGCAAGTCCAAGCCTGAACAAGACATTGCCTGCTTAAATAGACAAGGATGCTACCATTTTGAGGTGGAGTTTCAAATTAATTGTTAGCATGTGTGGAACAAACTGGATCATATGACTCCAAAGAATTCAAGCACAAACAGGTGCAGAGCTGTCTATAAAACCCTTATGTGTGTGAATACTTTAATTTGCAATATGACTAAACAGGAAAAAGAAGTATGATATAACTTAACTGTAATTAAAAACAAAATAAATAAATGCATTATAGAAAACAAAGCGCAAATTAATTCAATAGACAAAACAAAATACCATGTATAAACAAAATAATAAAAAAGGATCATCCTTAATATTATATTACTAGCTTGGCCTGTGCAAAATTTTCACACATAGGTCGTCGGGGGCGCAGGCAATTTCAGAAAAAGCAAGCTGGTCAAATGTAATTTTCACGAGCTGATGATCACAGACAGGTATTTATATATGTAGGTTGGTAATACAATAGATTGTTTTGATAAGTAGAGGCCAAAAAATGATTTCTGGTTGAGGTGCCACCTGCAGGTCATTGTGTCTTTCTGCAGGTTTATGAAAATGGATGTTTAAACTTTATTTAGTGATAAAATTGTGAATGTGTCGTTTCTTTGGCTGTTTTCTTGATGAAGGGAGCAAGTTTACCATTGAAATGGTGTATTGTGTGTGTAGGGCGAAGTAATCATCGAAAAAGCAGTGCATGCTTACAAATGTGTTGGTAGTGTGCTTTGGGGTACTGTGGTGCCACCTGCAGGTCATTTTTCCTTACTGCAGGTTTATGAAAATGAATGTTTAAACTGGATGTGTGATTTTTTAGCTATTTTCTTGCTGAAGGGGGCAAGTTTACCTTTCAAATGGTGTATCATTTGTGTGTGTGGGTGCAGTATGAACGGAGATACAAAGGAATCACCGAAAAACAGTGTTTAGAAATAATGGAATAGATTAAGGATATAACTTAAGACACTGAAAACATATATTGTGGAAAAAATAGTAAAGATCCTTTATGTAGAAAATACTACCCCATCAAAACCAAACCAAAAAGTGGCAGTATTTGGATGGATACATGGACATAATGTTACTATTCTGGAATCAATATTATATAACTTACTTATTGAATATTATTATTTGAGAATGTCCCACCTAATATTAAAAAATCTCGATGAGAATGTAATGTGAGAATCATATGGAAAGAAACATATACAGTGTATCTTACTTTAATCACAGGATGCAAATTGTGGATATTGCTGGATTTAGCAAAATCCATGGTTTCGGATCCCCAGAATGAAGGACCATTCACAATACCGATCAATTATAAGGTTTGACTAATGATGAAGCATGAAAGCCATCACAAGGTGTACCCAATCGGGATGGTTCTAATACCTCACCTTGTGTTAGCCGACCAGAATATAGATGGGGGCAGAATAAGACCCAAGTCCATCTGTACAGACACCTGGTCATGGTAAGCTGTATAGATGAAATACCAGAAAGGGGGGCCATGCCCCTGTTTGTATAAAATTCAAGAAACTACAGCAAAAACAAAAAAAATGAGCCGGTGCATAAGTTGGTACACATGCAATGTGCAGAAGCACGTTCACACTGTGGCCATTCAACAGACAAAACCCAAGACCAAAACAAAAGAGCACATATCCTATAGTAAGTAAATAGTAACAGTACATGTAAATTACATAGGGCACCATAGGGGATCAAGACCAGCGACACTCATCAGACCTGACTGCCCCATCTGTAAGTATAATAAAAGCTACGTTTTGGGATCTGCATACTGGAATTGGGACTTTTTTTTTTACAGAATACCAGTATGATGTAAAAAAGGCTCTAATGGTGGTGGTCATACTTTATTTGGGAAAAACTGGTGTCCTAATATTTTTGTCCATACAGTATATAATGATAGCTCACCAGCAATATTGTAGTAATATAAATTATTTCATCCCAGCTCAGCTGCATCCATATATTTTGAACTTCATCATACAATGTCCAGTGTAACTATTAGCCCAGTACTTTGTGCTCTCTTGGATACAGGATGTAATTCTAGGGCTTCCTGTGAAATAAATGGTTTTACGCATCAGGATTCATGACATAATAAAAAGAAAAAACATCAGGTCCTTAGAAGGTCTCTAAACGAAGGTAATTACAACCTCAGAGGAACAACAACACATGAAAAATTATACTGCATTATTAATTCCTGAAAAACTAGGCATTAAACGTGCAGAAGCAGTGTGTGAAAAATAACATACACCATTACTGCTTCTAAAGGAATAAAAAGCGTAAGCAGCAGACAGGTACTGCTAATCAAAGGACCTTAATTAATGACCACGAGTATAAAAGCAGCAGTTTGGGCAGTTTTCTGGTCTGTAGCATTCAGGCATGTGTTACAATGTTATGGAGGAAAAACATCAACTATGATTACGGACAATTAATAGTTGATGCCCATCAATCTGTGAAGTGTTATAAGGACATTTCCATACAAATCCAGTAATTTACAGTGAGAAAGATTATTCAGAAGTAGAAACCATTTAAGACACTTCACAATCTTTCCAGAACTGGGCAAATTCACTCCAAGGTCAGGCCGTGTATCCCACATTAAAGGCTATGGCAAGAATTTAAGAGAGTTGTGCTGAAACTGAAAGGGAATTTGTCAGAAGGATCAACCCTCTTAAGATGTTTATATGGGCATGTAGGTCATAGGAAACTGAATAAAATGATAATTAGATATCCACGTGTTTCTTATATGTAAATGATCTGTTCTGAACTATGGGCAGGACATTGATCTGCATGAGAATCTGCCTACAGAGTTGTTTTTTTAATAGAAGGTGGGTAACCAGCGTGCTAGGTAATGATTGTGGGTCTGCTCTCCTTTGATTATAACTGACACATCTGCAGGGTCCTCGCAGCTTCAGCTGTCACCTCACAGGCAGACAGTTTTGCAATATAGTTGCAATACAGCAGAGCTGCAACTCCTAACGTGTTTATTATAAGACAAAGTTCTACTCTCCTGTCTTTTAGTTACATGTCTCACATTGGTAATGCCCCTTTTATTTAAAATAACCTCTGGAGGCAGATTCTCATGCAGATCAGTGTCCAGCCAGAGCCTGGAACAGCTCATTTACATACAAGTATACAGTGGATTTCTCTGGATTGAGGCATCAGATTGCAGATATCAAGGTGTCACTTTATTCAGCTTCCTATGACCTACATGCCCATATAGACGGCTAGGAGGGTTGATCCTACTAACAGATACCCTTTAATACAGCGATGAAATGTAATGTCAGGTTAAGCCCTATAACTGTATCACATGAACCTACAATTCGCAGAATGCCCGTAAAGGGAATTAGTCATCATGATTTAGTATATTAAAATGAAGGTATGGGGCTAAAATACTGATGTAATAGATACCTGTAGGGAATAAATCCGCAGTCTATTCTATGATGGATGTAATGCCGGTGTGTTTGTACCTTGTTTCCCGACCTTACTCTGCATGTCTCTGCATTAACCCTTTGCTCCTTTCCCCCTAATTAGCTGGGATACTGTTGTCTGTTACCTATATGGAAGCTGCTCAGCTCCCGGCTTCGCTACGTAGCCGTACATGCATGTGTGGTTCCGCTGCGCTGCATGAACACCCGCTTGTGTGGTCCCTGGCTGCCGCTGTGGAAAGCTATCCATGGGTTGAAAGGTCCCCTGCATTGTGCAGGACTTACCATGTGTGTTCAGGCTTGTAGCTAATGCCAGATGTCTTTTGCAATGCTGATTTGCGTCTGGCTGTGCTTAGGTTGTGCGCGGCCACACCTCCCCTGCTTTTATGAGGAATGGGTATGTGCTAAAATTGCTGCTCCAGCCTATCGCTGTAAGGCAGCTCCTACATAAAGTTTCCCTGCCCTATGGGGCGTTGCCGGAGCTATGCATTGAGTTCCTGAACCTAGCCATGTATGTTTGTGTGTTCAGCTCCTGCTCTGATTGCTATCAGTTCTGGCAGAGCTGATGCCCTTTGTCCTGTCTTGTTTTTCCGCTTGCTCTGGGGGCAGAATACCCAGATAGCCTTTCCTGGAGGCTGCATATCCAGGCCCGTCCCTGTTGTGTCTTGTTTCCTGAATCCTTGATCCTGGATCTGTTCCTGTACCTGACCCTGTCTGAACTGTGTCCATTGTGTTATGTTCCTGAGGTCCTTCTGTGTCTTCAACCCTGTGCCCAGTGACTGTGACTCTTTGCTAACTGGCCTTCTGTGATCTAACCTGGGTTCATCTTGGAAGTAAGAGTCCAGTGTGTCTGCTGAGTTTCTGCTACTCTGTGCTCAGCTTGTTACTCGGTGCAATCTCTGCCCGGTTCCAGTCCAACCCGGGGGGCTTGCACCAGACCGCTTGGGTTCCTTTTTAGGTCGATGCCAGATGTCCGGAGCCCGATGACCGTGGCCTCTTGTCCGGAGCCTGATGACCGTAGTCCAATGTCCGGTGTCTGACGACCACTTCCAGATGTGTTGTGCCTGATGTCCTCCGCCAGATGTCCAAATCCTATGCTTCCCTGCACAATGTCCGGAGCCTGCTGATCGCTGCCAGAGGTCCGGAGTCTGATGACTGTGGCCTCATGTCCGGAGCCTGATGTCCGCAGCCAGATGTCCGGAGCCTGTCGATCGCTGCCAGATGTCTGGAGTCCGATGCCAGTGTTCTGATGTTCTATCTGAGATCCGAGTCCTGATATCCTGCCTGAGAACTGATGTCCTGATGTCCAGATGTCCTGTCTAAGACCTGAGGTCCTGATGTCCTCATGCTGCCTTGATGTCCTGATGTCTAGATGTCCTTCCTGATGACCTGATGTCCACCTGGTGCCTTGATGTCCTGTGTCCGATGTCCTGATGTCCCGATGTCCTGCCTGTCCCTGATGTCCGGCTCGAGTTCCGATGTCCTGCCTGTGTCCTGATGTTCTGATGTCCTGCCTGTTCCCTGATGTCCAGCTCGAGTTCCGATGTCCTGCCTGTGTCCTGATGTTCTGATGTCCTGCCTGTGTCCTGATGTCCAGTCTGTGTCCTGATATCCAGTCTGATGTCCGTCCTGATGTCCTGCCTGTGTCCTGATGTGTCACGATGTCCGGTCTGTGGTCCTGGTTGTCCAGCCTGTATTCAGATGTCTGGTCCTTAGTCCAGGTGGTCTAGCCTGTGTTCCAGAGTCGGTCCCACCTATATTCCTGGGGATTCTTAAGCCTTGTTTCTCCGTGACGGCTCTGTCTGGATCTAACCAGCCGATGACCTGTGTTGCCATGCCTGTGTTCCTGTCCTGCCTGTGTCCCGATGTTCCGCCAGTTCCCTGGGGTCCACCCTGTGATGACGTCTGTCCTGGGTCTGTGTCTGATGTTCTCCTGCTGAGCCTGTGCTATACCTGAGGCCTGAGAGAGAGGCCATCCTAGTATGCCTGTGCCAGATGACCCTGGACTGCATCAACCCGTGATGTCCTCATGCCTTCGTCTGTTATCCTGAGACGTGTAACTTTCCCTGATGTGCGGAATCGGGAGCCTGGCATAATTATGTTTCATTCATGTACTGAGTTTTTGTTTGAGTAAACTTTGTTTCTTTATACCTGAAGTTGTGCAGTGTCATGTAGTTCTGTCACCTTGTCCACATGCTCAGCTGCTACAGACCCTGCTCGCTGCCCTTTCCTAGTCTGGGTACGTCCAGGTTACTCCATGTGGTCCAATGGGTACACATTCCGTCCCCACCTGGGACGCTAGCCCCACGTCGTCGTGGTCGGGAGACGTGGAGGAGTCAGATGGGCCGCGTACTCGGTCATAGTCGAGACAATGGATAGAATACACATCCACGCAATGTGGGCGTGTTCTTGCATAATCCACTCCCTTACAGGTGGCGGTTGGTTTCTGTTGCAATGGGAGTGTTTACACTCCAAGTCTCATAGGGAAGGCATGATGCACTACATCTGCGTTCAGTGACAGGAAGTCATGAGGGCGGTCCTTCTGGGCTGCCTGTCTGAAGTAACCAATGCATTATGCCCTCCGTGACCCGGAAGTGATGTTATAATTGTGACTCACATGCTCCAGTCTTGAGCTTGCGGTCCAATGAAATCGTGTCAGATGCCATTCTAGCTGGGGGTAAGCACATTACTGTTATGAATGGGTTACCAAGGAGGAGAGCAGGTCCAGGCTAAGCCACAGAAAACCAGAGAGGTTGGTACCTAAGTGGATTGCAGACCCCTGATCCTATCCACACAACTAGCAGTAGCCGTGGAGTGTACCTACGATGATCCTAGACGCCTCGGCACAGCCGGAGAGCTAACTAAGCCTAAAGCAAGAAAGGGAAAATCTAAACTGCCCCAGAGCAGACCCCAAAGGAATAGATAGCCCCCAAACATATATTGTCGGTAAGACAAGATGAAGACACAAACACAGGCAGGAAAATAGACTAAGCAAATGATGGGGCCCACATTGACTAGACAGGACAGGAAATGAAAGACACTGTCTGCAATCACGCAAAAAACCCTGCAAAAAGTCCAACACGTATGATGCAAAAAACACTAAAGTCACATGACTTCGCCCCCCACTCTCAGCACTCTGGTATATTCTGAAAGCAGAGCAAAAAGAGACCAATCTAACAGGGGATAAAACAAACTGGCACAAGCAGTAACATACAGTCATATGTTAAAGTTTGGGCACCCCTATTAATGTTAACCTTTTTTCTTTATAACAATTTTGGTTTTTGCAACAGCTATTTCAGTTTCATATATCTAATAACTGATGGACTCAGTTATATTTCTGGATTCAAATGAGGTTTATTGTGCTAACAGAAAATGTGCAATCTGCATTTAAACAAAATTTGACCGGTGCAAAAGTATGGGCACCTCAACATAAAAGTGACATTAATATTTCGTAGATCCTCCTTTTGCAAAAATAACAGCCTCTAGTCGCTTCCTGTAGCTATTAATGAGTTCCTGGATCCTGGATGAAGGTATTTGTGACCATCCCTGTTTACAAAACAATTCCAGTTCGGTTAAGCTTGATGGTCACCGAGCATGGACAGCCCGCTTCAAATCATCCCACAGATGTTCAATGATATTCAGGTCTGGGGACTGGGATGGCCATTCCAGAACATTGTAATTGTTACTCTGCATGAATGCTTGAGTAGATTTGGAGCGGTGTTTTGGATCATTGTCTTGCTGAAATATCCATCCCCTGCGTAACTTCAACTTTGTCACTGATTCTTGCACATTATTGTCAAGAATCTGCTGATACTGAGTTGAATCCATGCAACCCTCAACTTTAACAAGATTCCCGGTGCTGGCATTGGCCACACAGCCCCAAAGCATGATGGAGCCTCCACCAAATTTTACTGTGGGTAGCAAGTGTTTTTCTTGGAATGCTGTGTTTTTTAGCCTCCATGCATAACGCCTTTTTGTATGACCAAACAACTCAATCTTTGTTTCATCAGTCCACAGAACCTTCTTCCAAAATGTAACTGGCTTGTCCAAATGTGCTTTTGCATACCTCAGGAGACTCTGTGGCGTGCTTGCAGAAACGGCTTCTTTCGCATCACTCTCCCATACAGCTTCTCCTTGTGCAAAGTGCACTGTATTGTTGACCGATGCACAGTGACACCATCTGCAGCAAGATGATACTGCAGGTCTTTGGAGGTGGTCTGTGGATTGTCCTTGACTGTTCTCACCATTCTTCTTCTCTGCCTTTCTGATATTTTTCTTGGCCTGCCACTTCTGGGCTTAACAAGAACTGTACCTGTGTTCTTCCATTTCCTTACTATGTTCCTCACAGTGGAAACTGACAGGTTAAATCTCTGAGACAACTTTTTGTATCCTTCCCCTAAAAAGCTATGTTGAATAATCTTTGTTTTCAGATCATTTGAGAGTTGTTTTGAGGAGCCCATGATGCCACTCTTCATAGGAGAATCAAATAGGAGACCTACTTGCAAGTGGCACCTTAAATACCTTTTCCCATGATTTGATACACCTGGCTATGAAGTTCAAAGCTCAATGAGGTTACAAAACCAACTTAGTGCTTCAGGAAGTCAGTAAAAAGTATTTAGGAGTGTTCAAATCAAGAAAATGATAAGGGTGCCCATATTTTTGCACCGGTCAAATTTTGTTTAAATGCAGATTGCACATTTTCTGTTAGTACAATAAACCTCATTTGAATCCAGAAATATAACTGAGTCCATCAGTTATTAGATATATGAAACGGAAATAGCTGTTGCAAAAACCAAAATTGTTATAAAGAAAAAAGGTTAACATTAATAGGGGTGCCCAAACTTTAACATATGACTGTATGGGTGGTGATTCAGCCCAGCCCCAGCCAGAGCTGGCTGACCCGCACCAAGAAGAAATAGACAAAACCAGATTAAATGCAAACAGAATAACAAATAAACCACTTAGCTGAACATGCAGGGACAGAGCTGGAGAAATCAGACCTCAGGAGGAACAGGAAGCAAATCACTAGCAGGGATAGAGGGAGTCGGCTGTCTTAAATCTCAATCTGAAACCCCAGAATTCCAATCGTCATCATCATTATTAGGTGGCAAGCCTCTGTCAATCAGATCAGCTCCATTACCTCCAGTAACCACCAGAGGGAGCCCAAAAAGAGAACTCGTAACCCCTCTGTCGATCTGACCAGCTCCACTACCTTCAGTAATAACCAGAGGGAGGCCAGAAAGCGAATTCACAACACATTACTATATAAAGAGGCACCAAATAAGCTGCATGGATTGACCACATACCTCATATGGGCTCTGGCATGAGTTTCCTTGCCACTACAGGAACTTTTCAATAATCTATTCTATTCTCCACACAAAAGAGGAAACGCATAGGGAGGCAATATATTTACTTGGATAATACCTAGACAACAATACACAGGGGACTGCCTGGGCAGCAGCAATGCAGGGACAACTGGGGACTTTAGAACCATTTCCCTTTGTTCACTGCTCCTTATATTTTATTTAAGTTTACATGTACTCTCCCTGCTGAATCTGTTTAACTGGCATTAGAAGTTTTAGTGCAAAATCCTTTTTGTGCATTGGGGCAGTATTTTCAGGTTTGTCTAGTCCCCTCTGCATTTGTACGAGCCTCCTGTCAGCTTTACCTGCACTGGTTATCAAAAATAGAGGGAAGCCCATGCCAATTTTTTATTTTATTTTTCAGCGATAGCAGGTGTAGGATGATGAGAGTAGTAACCTTTTTACCGCTGGTCACAGTGCTGGCTCAGACGCTGTCATCTGACAACATGGGAACCGCAGTGCTCTGACCGACGGTTACCTTTTTACCACTGGTCACAGCTGCTGGCTCACCTGATGTCATCTGACAGCGTGGAAACTGCGGCGCTCTGACCAGCATGGTAAACAATGAATGTTGGCGTCCCCCATTCATTTGAATGGGGTCTGAGTTCAGGTTCGAGTTCAGGTATCATTCTGGCACCCGAACAAAACTTTTTTTAAATGTTCGACCGAACCCGAACATCTACGGGATCGACCCATCACTAGTAATAACTGTTCTCTGCTCTCCTGATTTTGTTGCAGAACTGTGAGTCATTATACCTGAAACATCTGCAGATTCCTCTCTGCTTTATCTTCCATTTCACAGATATCCAGTGTTGCAACACAGTAGAGCAGTACGAGCTGCAGCTATTAACTTGGTTGTTATGAGACAAAGTATGAGAGTGGGCCAAAATTCCTTCTGAAAAAAAAGCGAAATTAATAAAGTCATAGAGAAAATGATGACTTCAAGTTATTGCTGATTAAAGTGTTTCTAAAAACAACTGACTTATGGGGCACACTTAAAATTTCTACAAATACTATATGTATATGTTACTTAATGGTACCGGTAGAAGTAGCCACATCAAAGTACCCTAAAGTCATTTCCGGTACAATAACAATACAACAGAAGACTTCACTTAAAAATAAAATGCAACCTCATTTCAAAAAAATGTTGAATGTTGTGAAAAATGTAAAGAAAACAAGAATGCAATAATTTGTAATTTTTTATAGACATACTGTATATTGCACTTAAAACAGAACATAGAACACAGATCAGAAGTTGAAAGATATTTTTCTATCATTTGAAAAAATTACTGTAACTGCAACACATCTGAAAAGTTGGAACAGGGCTATGTCTACCATTGTGCAGTGATGAGACCAATTGCTAGAGTTTGGAAGAGGAAAGTTAACCCATTCTTGCTTGATGTAGAATTCTATCTGCTTTCTATTGCTGAAAGGTATTTGCTGTAGGCAATCAGTTCATCACTCAAACTCTTTTTTTGTGAAGCCATAATACTGTTAAGGACAAAGTACAGTCATGGCCCAAAAGTATTGACACCCCTGCCATTCTGTCAGATAATACTCAGTTTCTTCCTGAAAATGATTGCAAACACAAATTCTTTGGTATTATTATCTTCATTTAATTTGTCTTAAATGAAAAAACACAAAAAGAATTGTCCTAAAGCCAAATTGGATATAATTCCACACCAAACATAAAAAAGAGGGTGGACAAAAGTATTGGCACTGTTCGAAAAATCCTGTGATGCTTCTCTAATTTGTGTAATTAACAGCACCTGTAACTTACCTGTGGCACCTAACAGGTGTTGGCAATAACTAAATCACACTTGCAGCCATTTGACATGGATTAAAGTTGACTCAACCTCTGTCCTGTGTCCTTGTGTGTACCACATTGAGCATGGAGAAAAGAAAGATGACCAAAGAACTGTCTGAGGACTTGAGAAACCAAATTGTGAGGAAGCATGAGCAATCTCAAGGCTACAAGTCCATCTCCAAAGACCTGAATGTTCCTGTGTCTACAGTGCGCAGTGTCATCAAGAAGTTTAAAGCCCATGGCACTGTGGCTAACCTCCCTAGTTGTGGACAGAAAAGAAAAATTGACAAGAGATTTCAACGCAAGATTGTGCGGATGTTGGATAAAGAACCTCGACTAACATCCAAACAAGTTCAAGCTGCCCTGCAGTCCGAGGGTACAACAGTGTCAACCCGTACTATCCGTCGGCGTCTGAATGAAAAGGGACCGTATGGTAGGAGACCCAGGCAGACCCCACTTCTTACCCCGAGACATAAAAAAGCCAGGCTGGAGTTTGCCAAAACTTACCTGAAAAAGCCTAAAACATTTTGGAAGAATGTTCTTTGGTCAGATGAGACAAAAGTAGAGCTTTTAAGGCAAAAGCATCAACATAGAGTTTACAGGAGAAAAAAGAGGCATTCAAAGAAAAGTACACGGTCCCTACAGTCAAACATGGCGGAGGTTCCCTGATCTTTTGGGGTTGCTTTGCTGCCTCTGGCACTGGACTGCTTGACCGTGTGCATGGCATTATGAAGTCAGAAGACTACCAACAAATTTTGCAGCTTAATTTAGGGCCCAGTGTGAGAAAGCTGGGTCTACCTCAGAGGTCATGGGTCTTCCAGCAGGACAATAACCCAAAACACACTTCAAAAAGCACTAGAAAATGGTTTGAGAGAAAGCACTGGAGACTTCTAAGGTGGCCAGCAATGAGTCCAGACCTGAATCCCATAGAACACCTGTGGAGAGATCTAAAAATGGCAGTTTGGAGAAGGCACCCTTCAAATATCAGGGACCTAGAGTAGTTTGCCAAAGAAGAATGATCTAATATTCCAGCAGAGCATTGTAAGAAACTCATTGATGGTTACCGGAAGCGGTTGGTCGCAGTTATTTTGGCTAAAGGTTGTGCAACCAAGTATTAGGCTGAGGGTGCCAATACTTTTGTCCGGCCCATTTTTGGAGTTTTGTGTGAAATGATCAATGTTTTGCTTTTTGCTTCATTCTCTTTTGTGTTTTTTCATTTAAGACAAATTAAATGAAGATAATAATACCAAAGAATTTGTGTTTGCAATCATTTTCAGGAAGAAACTGAGTATTATCTGACAGAATTGCAGGGGTGTCAATACTTTTGGCCATGACTGTATGTGTTTTACCATTACCATACATTTACCATCTTACTGAAATATGCAAAGCCTTCCCTGAAATAGACATTGTCTGGATGGAGCATATGTTGTTCTAAAGTCTCTATATAAGTGGAGGCAAACCTATGGCACATGTGCCAGAGGGGAAACACAGAGTCCTTCCTTTTGACATGCGCATCATCTCCTCAGGACTAGAAGATAACGTGGGAGTGGCAGAGCAGCAGGTCACAGGAGGCAGGAGCCGGCTGCTTCAGCTAACTCCTATGCCCACTACTAAAGAGAAATGAATATTCACTGCACTGCACTGGCTATGAATATTCATTTCTCTTATAGTGCGCACAGTTACAGCCACAGCCCCTGACTTCTAGCAGCTGCCGGACTATCACGGGTGCCCGCTCATTAAGGTAATGAATATTCACCTCTCTCCACTCTCATAGGCGTGGAGAGAGATGAATATTCATTATCTTAATGAGCGGGGACATGTGATTGCTTGGCCGCAGGAGCTTCAGGCAACGGAACAAGATGCTGCGAGGGTGCACAGGGATGGTAAATAGGATTTTTTTAAATGATTTTCTCATGGGGACCATACATACAAGGATAGGGATGAGGACCCATGCATACCAGGATAGGGATGAGGAGCCATGCATGCAGGGATAGGGATAAGCAGCCATGCAGACAAGGATGGGGATAACAAGCCATGCAGACAAGGATGGGGATAAAGAGCCATGCATATCAGAATAGGGATTAGGGGACAATGCATACCCGGCTTATACTTGAGTCAATAAGTTTTCCCAGTTTTTCGTGTCAAAATTAGGTGCCTCGGCTTATACTCGGGTCAGCTTATACACAAGTATATACGGTATTTTTTTTTAATGTGAGGCCATTATACTGTATGGAGCATGATGTGGGCACATTATACAGTATGAAACACTATGTTGGGCAACTATACAGTATGGAGCATCACGTGAGGCCATTATACAGTATTTAGTATCATGTGGGGCAATTATACAGTACGGAGCATTGTGTGAGGCCGTTATACAGTATGGAGCACTATGTGGGGCCATTTTATGGTATGGAGAATCGTGTGGGGCCATTATACTGCATGGAGCACTATGTGGGGCCAATTACACTTTATGCAGGACTATGTGGGGGCCATTATTACACTGTATGGAGATCTATGTGGAGCCATTGTACTGTATGGAGGACTTTATGTGCCCATTATACTGTATGGAGGGCTGTGTGGTGATTACAGTGGGAGAATCATACTATGATGGGGTCACCATTCTTTGTTGGGGAAACTGAGGGAAGGGGGTACATTAGGGTCATCATACCGTGTGTGTGGAGTTCACTGTGGGGGTATCATACTGTGTTTGGGAGCACTTTTGTTTGCATCATACTTTATCTGTTTTATTAAAGGTTTTTTATACCTTTGTTATTACATAGTTAAATTAGGCCATTGTGCCATATGCTTTTTACTGCTCCTACATAACATATTATATTATTCCGCTATAATTCCAAAAGTTAATTGTTTTGAAAAACTTCCTCAATTGTAGACATTTTTTAACAAATATCAAGGTTGGCCTGCAACTTCCTGCAAGCTTTTAACTTTGGTCCTCTGTGTATTTGAGTTTGATATCCCTAGTTTGTTCTCATCATGGTAAATGGTTACAATTAAAATAAGGTTGTAAAACAAACAACTTTGCAATTTTACATTTGATTAAAAATCCTCTCCATTCTCAAGAACAGACCTTCACTACAATTGGGAGCTAGTATCTTAGGCTTGGAGTGCAGCACTAACAAGCTCTTTGATATTGACTTCATAGCACGCTAATGTATGAGTTGTCTTTCTAATCTAAAACCTCAGAATTCAGGGCACTTTGCAAAAAATAAGTGGGTTTTGGATTGCAGTTTGGGCACGCTGTCTCTAAAAGGTTCGTCATCACTGCTCTATATAGTGCTCAGCTTTGATAGTGCCTTTCAAGATGTGTACAGTGGGTACAGAAAGTATTCAGACCCTTTACATTTTTCACTCTTTGTTTCATTGCAGCCATTTGGTAAATTCAAAAAAGTTCATTTTTTTTCTCATTAATGTACACTCATCTTGACTGAAAAAAACAGAAATGTAGAAATGTTTGAAAATTTATTAAAAAAGAAAAACTGAAATATCACATGGTCATAAATATTCAGACCCTTTGCTCAGACACTCATATTTAAGTCACATGCTGTCCATTTTCTTGTGATCATCCTTGAGATAGTTCTACTCCTTCATTGGAGTCCAGCTGTGTTTAATTCAACTGATAGGACTTGATTTGAAAAGGCACACACCTGTCTATATAAAACCTCACAGCTCACAGTGCATGTCAGACCAAATGAGAATCATGAGGTCAAAGGAATTGGCCAAGGAGCTCAGAGACAGAATTGTGGCAAGGCACAGATCAAAGCCAAGCCAAGGTTACAAAAGAATTTCTGCAGTACTCATGGTTCCTAAGAGCACAGTGGCCTCCATAATCCTTAAATGGAAGAAGTTTGGGACCACCAGAAGTCTTCCTAGACCTGGCCATACAGCCAAACTGAGCAATCGTGGGGGAAGAGCCTTGGGGAGAGAGGTAAAGAAGAACCCCAAGATCACTGTGGCTGAGCTCCACAGATGCAGTAGGGAGATGGAAGAAAGTTCCAAAAAGTCAACTATCACTACAGCCCTCCACCAGTTGGGCCTTTATGGCCAGACATATGAAAGTCCGCAAAAAGTTTACTAAAAAACACATGAAGGACCCCCAGACTATGCAAAATAAGATTCTCTGGTCTGATGAGACGAAGATAAAACTTTTTGGTGATAATTCTAAGTGGTATGTGTGGAGAAAACCAGGCACTGCTCATCACCTGTCTAATACAATCCCAACAGTGAAACATGGTGGTGGCAGCATCATGCTATGGTGGTGTTTTTCAGCTGTAGGGACAGGACGACTGGTTGTAATTGAAGGAAACATGAATACCGCCAAGTACAGAAATGTCCTGAATGAAAACCTCTTCCAGAGTGCTCTGAACCTCAGACTTGGCCGAAGGTTCACCTTCCAACAAGACAATGACCCCAAGCACACAGCTAAAATAACAAAGGAGTGGCTTCAGAACAATTCTGTGACTTGTGATTTGAACTTTTAAATATTTTTTTAATATTTTTATGTTTTACTGTATTTAAGAGTCCCCTATAGGGGACTCAAAGCTGTGATCATCTGATCGCTTGCGCTATACATAGCAGTACATTTGCAATGTGCATCACCTCACCTCTTGGGCCCATGTCCCTGCACAGGTTGCACAGATGGTATGTCCACCCCTGGTCCAAATGGTGCAATATAGAATTTGCAGAGCAGTTCCATAGTTGATTCATTGTTCACATAGTAATGAAATATATATACCGTATATAGTATTGCCATACAGTGTGCAGAAAACTGGTATCACACGTAACGCAAAAGCAAAACCTTTTTATTGGACAAACAATAGTATACATCTGCAGGTGTCTGTACCAAACTAGGCAATAAATTACAATCTTCATTCATTATTGCATTTTTTAGAATATTTTTTTGCATTTTCCTGCTTATTTTATGTGTTTTTGGTGCAGATTTAAAGCAATGTTTTTATTGATTTCCTATAGTACAGAAAAGCTTTGATTCTGCAATTAAAAAAGCAACTGTTTTCTCTAAAGGAGTTTTTTCAGCTCCACATAGAAGTCTGTGGAGAAATAACACACCAAAATCGCACAGCTATACAGTGTCTTTAGACTAACAGTGGGTAGGAGATTTCATGAAATCATATCCACTATACTTAGACATTACCTGTGGCAGAAAAAGTTACTTTTATGCTACATGTGAACATGGGTTAACTGTCCAATCACTGTGGTTGTGATTTCTTGAAAACTCCTGCCCTGCTGTGCATGTAAAGAACCTGTAGAACTGTGCAGTTTTGGTGCAAAAAAACTGAGGGCTGAGAGCTATGCAGTAGTGTTATATAATATCCAAACAGCAATGGCAACAATATCCACATGTATCCTATTCAATGTTACCCACTAGTAATGAGCGAGCATGCTCGGGTGTTATTTTGACTTTGACATGCTCGAATAATATGTTAGGCAATCCCTGCATCTGTTCGACAGCCGCAAGACAAGCAGCCAAGGGGATGTAAACAAATTTTTAGAGCACACCAAAGACACTTGGTTAGCATACAAGCATGTTCAGATAACACTTTATTCGAGCACATTCGCTCATCACTATTAGACCAAAATCACACTATCGCATAGCACAGCCGAGTGCTATGCGATAAAATATTGGATAGCACTCTTCCCAATGTTATACGATGGGGCAGCTCAGATTTGCGATTATTTTCTCATGCCGATTTGGTATCAGAGAACCATCGCAGCATACTGTGATTGGCAGTGAGACTTGGCTGTTAGGCAATCCCTGCATGTGTTGCGGCTGTTCAACAAACACGCAATCCCTACATGTGTTGCACCTGTCTAAAAGCTGTGAGACAAGTAGGCGTGGAGACTCAAACATATTTGTCGAGCATGCTGAAGACACATGGTTAGCACCTGAGCATGCCCCGATAACGCCTCATCCGAGTACGTTCGCTCATCACTAATTCACCCTTAGAATGGCAGACAAAAAGAAGCAAAACCAAACTGCATAAAAAAATATGGTCTGTCATTTATCTTATGAATGAATGGTGTGTAAATGACATTCTCTTTGGGCATATAGCAAAATGTTGAAATTCATTTGCACCTTTGCATCTGTCTGTTGCCATTACCAGCACAGATTGTAGAACTTCCATTTTATCTCTGTCACTAAATCTGCTGCCTGAAATTCTAATAAATAGTCCCCTGCTGACACGTTACAGATTAATACAAACTCTGAAGAGCCAATTACATTTTCTGAGAAAGCCCCTACGCTAACATACACAGCTTGTCATAAGGATTATTCCATAGTTATCCTTGGTTCTCCATTGGAGAGCAATACAAAAGAAAAAGCCTCACCATTCTCAGATTGGCAGAGTGAATTCTATTTTGAACTGTAGAAAATAATATTGGTACAAAGTAACGTGAAAAATGAAATCTCTTTCCATGATAGAGACCTGGAGTACATCCAGTGAAGCTGTCTTACAGGCAAGGAAGGGCATATAGGTATTCTGGCAATGTAACAGTGGGATGATGTTCTTGAAGAAAACCTAGATTAGCTTTAGTAAAATGCACCAGTGGCAGCGCTGGCAAATAAAAAGGCAGGCTTGAGTCATAATCCTATACTATGAGGCACACTAAATCCAGCAATGCATCTTGAACAGTTTGTCTAACCTTAGGATAGCCCATCAATATTAGACTGGTGGTGGTCCAACTCTCAGCACACCTGTTAATCAGCTGTTTGAATGAGTATGCACCAGTCTCTTCATTGTATGTGTAACTAAATTACACGGATGCAACATCGCAGACAATGAGGAGACAGTGGTCAGTGGTACTTAACTAACACTATTTATTTTGAATAACATAGATTTTATTTCATAATTTTATCAGTATATATACAGTGGATACTGAAAGTATTCAGACCGCTTTACATTTTTCACTCTGTTTCATTGAGGCCATTTGGTAAATCCAAAAAAGTTCATTTTTTCTCATTATCTCATTAATTTTCACTCTGCACCCCATCTTGAATGAAAAAGCCTGAAATGTAGACATTTTTGCCAATTTATTAAAAAAGAAAAAATGAATTATCACATGGTCATAAGTAGTCAGACCCTTTGCTCAGACACTCATATTTAAGTCACATGCTGTCCATTTCCTTGTGATCCTCCTTGAGATGGTTCTACTCCTTCATTGGAGCCCAGCTTTGTTTAATTAATCTGATAGGTCTTGATTTATAAAGACACACACCTGTCTATATAAAACCTCACAGCTCACAGTGCATGTCAGACCAAATAAGAAACATGAGGTCAAAGGAACTGGCCAAGGAGCTCAGAGACTGAATTGTGGCAAGGCACAGATCTGGCCAAGGTTACAAAAGACTTTCTGCACTACTCAAGGTTCCTAAGAGCACAGTTGCCTCCATAATCCTTAAATGGAAGAAGTTTGGGACCACAAGAAGTTTGGGACCACAAGAAGTCTTCCAAGACCTGGCCGTCCAGCCAAACTGAGCAATTGTTGGAGAAGAGCCTTGGTGAGAGAGGTAAAAAAAAAGAACCCCAAGATCACTGTGTGGCTGAGCTCCACAGATGCAGTAGAGAGAAGGTAGAAAGTTCCACAATGTCAACTATCATTGCAGCGTTCCACCAGTCAGGTTTTTATGGCAGAGTGGCCCAACGGAAGCCTCTCCTCAGTGCCAGACATATTAAAGCTCGCATAGAGTTTGCTAAAAAAAAAACACATGAAAGACTTCCGGACTATGAGAAATAAGATTCTCTGGTCTGATGAGACGAAGATAAAATATTTTGGTGATATTTCTATGTGGTATGTGTGGAGAAAACCAGGCACTGCTCATCACCTGCCCAATACAATCCCAACAGTGAAACATGGTGGTGGCAGCATCATGCTATGGGGGTGTTTTCAGCTGCAGAGACAGTACGACTGGTTGCAATTGAAGGGAACATAAATGCGGCCAAGTACAGTGATATCCTGGATGAAAACCTGTTCCAGAGTGCTCTGGAACTCAGACTTGGATGAAGGTTCACCTTCCAACAAGACAATGACCCTAAGCACACAGCTAAAATAACAAAGGAGTGGCTTCAGAACAACTGTGTGACCATTCTTGACTGGCCCAGCCAAAGCCCTGATCTAAACTCAATTGAGCATCTCTGGAGAGACCAAAAAATGGCTGTCCACCAACGTTCACCCTCCAACCTGACAGAACTGGAGAGGATCTGCAAGGAAGAATGGCAGAGGATCCCCAAATCCAGGTGTAAAAAACTTGTTGCATCATTCCCAAGAAGACTCATGGCTGTACTAGCTTAAAAGGGTGCTTCTACTCAATACTGAGCATAGGGTCTGAGGGTATGACATATGACCATGTAATTTTCAGTTTTTCTTTTTTTAATAAATTTGCAAAAATTTCTACATTCTGTTTTTTTTCAGTCAAGATAGGGTGCAGAGTATACATAATGAGAAAAAAATGAACTTTTTTGAATTTACCAAATGGCATCAATGAAACAAAGAGTGAAAAATTTAAAGGGTTCTGAATATTTTCCGTACCCATTGTAGACTGTTAAAAAAAAAGGAAACACTAAAATACCACATCCTAGATATCACAGAATGAAATATTCCAGTTGCAAATGTTTATTCATTACATAGTGGAATGTGTTGAGAAAATTAAAACATAAAAATAATCAATGTAAATCAAACTTGAGGGACAACTTGAAAGGTACATTTTGGTGATAGGAGCAGACCAACGCCTCCACCTGCTCTATTGTCTGATCTTGGGGTATGAAAAAAGTGTAATCCCCCATATGAAAGAGCAGCAGCAGTGGTAGTATCTGACTGTTGGATCCAGGTTTCAGTAAGGGCCAGAAGGTTAAGAGAATTTGAAAGGAAGAAGTCACGGAGAGTTTATTACACACTGAGCGAGAATTCCAAAGGGCACAACTAAGAGAGACAGAAGGCATGCATGGAATATTAATAAGATTAGAGGGGTTTCTGAGTGTAGCAGTTGGGGGGTTTGACTTTCTATAACATGGGGGACCAGGGTTGGGAGCAATGTCTCCTGCAACTAGGAGGAGGATAGAGTGAGCAGATGGTTAAGTGATTTGTGGGCGCGTCTCTTATGTTGGATGGAGGGACTGTCTGGATCTGTGCAATTTAACAATGTGAAAAGAATGTGATTGCTATACATAGGAGAGGAAAGGAGTGAGGGGCCGATATGGATGGAGTGTAGAGAGTTAATGCCAGGACGGTGGATGTGTGTGAATGCAGTGGCCAGGATATAAATTATATAAATGCATATGGTATATATTTGTGGTAATCCAAATGTACAGGGAATAGATGAATATAAATGTCTTACCTGTCTCTTGCCCTGTCTAACTGCCATGTTATAAGTGCCTCATACTTTGATCAAATGTACTTCGATTAAATGTGCATAAATGCCTTCCCCAAGCTATGTCTGAATATATAGGAGGCTAAGGCTTAGATCTCTCTTTTTTTTTCTTGTTACCAATTAATCAAACTAAAACGGAGACAGCAAGATCCAATAAATGCTGTGGTCAGATAAACAAATGTCCTGGCCTACATGGATCATAAAACACTTTGAAAAGTTTCTTGACCGCACTACATAAGAGGACAAGCAAAGTAAGTTGAAATAACTATATACCAGATATATACTTGCTAAGATAATAAACACACATGTAGCATTCAGGATTAACTGCTTGCTGACGTTGAATGGAGTGGAGACACACAGGAGATGATTCAGAGCAGAGATTGAAAAAGCTGGTTATCTGTATGAAGAGAATAGAGATGCGTGTCACATTCATCCATGTTATAACTGCCTCATACTTTGATCAAATGTACTTCTATTAAATGTGCATCAATGCCCCCTGCATAAATGCCTTCCCCAAGCTATGTCTGAATATATAGGAGGCTAAGGCTTAGATCTCTCTTTTTTTTCTCGTTACCAATCAATCAAACTAAAACTGAGACAGCAGGACCCAATAAATGCTGTGGTCAGATAAACAAATGTCCTAGCCTACATGGATCATAAAACACTTTGAAACGTTTGAAGACGGAAACTCCATCGACTTGGTCTTCTCTCGGCATTGTGCAGTGGATGATTTTGCAAACTCCCCTCTCCCGTCTCTGACCACAATCTTCTTTCTTTCTCTATCAAGAACTGCCAGGCTGCTCAGGTCACCCCCACTATCCATACTTATAGAAACATACAGGCCATTAACACCCAGAAACTTATGAAGAACTTGCAGTCTTCATTGACCCCTATCTCCTCCCTCTCCTGTCCTGATTCTGCATTGAAGCATTACAATGAAACACTTCTAAGTGCCCTGGATGAATTTGCACCCCCTATAAATAGAACACCGCAACACAGACGGCGACAACCCTGGCACACCCTGTAAACACGTTTCCTGCAGCGGTGCTCCAGGTGCGCCGAACGCCTGTGGAGAAAATCCAATCTACACGAAGATTTCATCCATTATAAGTTTATGCTTAGAACATACAACACTGCCCTTCACCTCTCCAAACAAACCTATTTCAACACCCTCATCACCTCACTGTCCAATAACCCTAAACGTCTCTTTGACACTTTTCATTCTCTACTCAACCCAAGAGTACAGGCCCCAACCATGGATTTCCGAGCTGACGATCTGGCCAATTACTTCAAAGAAAAAATTGACCAGATCCAACATGAAATTATCTCCAATCACCTAATACCATGCACTGTCCTTCCTCCCCAACTGCATCTAGCTCACTCTCTGATTTTGAACCAGTCACAGAAGAAGAAGTAAGCAGGCTCCTTGCATCTTCTCACCCAACCACTTGCACCAGTGATCCATTTCCGTCACATCTCCTCCAGTCCCTTTCCTCTGCTGTCACCCCTCACCTAACTAAAATATTTAACCTCTCTCCCTCTTCTGGTATCTTTCCCTCCTCATTTAAGCATGCTATCATACATCCACTACTTAAAAAACCATCCCTCGTCCAAAACTGTGCCGCTAACTATAGACCTGTCTCTAATCTTCCCTTCATCTCTAAACTCCTGGAACGCCTGGTCCACTCCCGTCTTATCCGCTATCTCTTTGATAACTCTCTTCTCGACCCTCTCCAATCCGGTTTCCGCTCTTTACACTCTACTGAAACTGCCCTCACTAAAGTCTCTAATGATCTACTAACAGCTAAATCAAATGGTCATTACTCCATGCTAATTCTCTTGGATCTCTCTGCAGCATTCAACACAGTGGATCATCAGCTCCTCCTCACTATGCTCCGCTCCATTGGCCTCAAGGACACAGTTCTCTCCTGGTTCTCCTCCTATCTCTCTGACTGCTCCTTTACTGTATCTTTTGCCGGTTCCTCCTTCTCTCACCTTCCCCTTACTGTTGGGGTTCCTCAAGGATCAGTCCTAGGCCCCCTCCTCTTCTCTTTGTACACTGCACCTATTGGTCAAACAATCAGTATATTTGGTTTCCAGTACCATCTCTATGCTGATGACACCCAATTATAAGCTTCTTCTCCTAACATCACTCCAGCCTTTCTAGAAAACACTGACAATTGTCTAACCGCTGTGTCTAACATCATGTCCTCACTATATCTGAAACTGAACCTGTCAAAGACTGAACTCCTTGTGTTTCCTCCCGCTACTAATGTACTTTTACCCGACATTGCCATTTCCGTGTGTGGCTCCACTATTACTCCCCAGCAACATGCCCGCTGTCTTGGGGTCATACTTGACGCCGAGCTTTCCTTTGCCCCCCACATTCGACCACTGGCTTGTCATTTGCACCTCAAAAACATTTCTAGAATTCGACCTTTTCTTACTTTTGACTCTGCAAAAACTCTTACTGTTTCTCTTATTCATTCTCGTCTCAACTATTGTAACTTTCTTCTAATCAGTCTCCCTCTTACCAAACTCTCCCCTCTCCAATCTGTTTTGAATGCTGCAGCCAGGATCATATTCCTCACCAGTCGTTACACCGATGCCTCTACCTTGTGCCAGTCATTACACTGGCTACCCATCCACTCCAGAATTCAGTATAAACTTATTACCCTCACCCGCAAAGCCCTCCATGGCTCAGCACCACCCTACAGCTCCTCTCTTGTTTCAGTATACCACCCTACCCACGCCCTCCGTTCTGCTGATGACCTGAGGTTAGCATCCTCAATAATCAGAACCTCCCACTCCTGTCTCCAAGACTTTACACGTGCTGCACCAATTCTTTGGAATGCACTTCCCAGGTCAATACGATTAGTACCCAATCCCCACAATTTTAAGCGTGCCCTGGAAACGCATTTATTCAGACTGGCCTACCGCCTCAACACATTAACCTAGTCTATCCCTGGGTGGCACAGTCAAAAGTTTTACCATTACCAGGTTCCCCGCATCATGTTCCCACATGCTTTATGCATCCATTAGCCCTCTGTGTCTGTACTGTTACACACTTAACATTATGGCTGGTCCAAACAATCAGGGCAATTGTTACCACCCACCTTTCGTGTCTACCTCTTTCCTCATAGACTGTAAGCTTGCAAGCAGGGCCCTCATTCCTCTTGGTATTTGTTATAATCTTTGTGATTATCGTTATGCTGTAATGTCTATTGTCTGTACAAATCCCCTCTGAAATGTAAAGTGCTGCGGAATATGTCAGCACTATAGAAATAAAATGTATTATTATTATTAAAGTTTCTTGACCTCACTACATAAGCGGACAAGCAAAGTAAGTTGAAATAACTATATACCAGATATATACTTGCTAAGATGAAAACGCACATGTAGCATTTAGGATTAACTGCTTGCTGACATTGAATGGCGTGGAGACACACAGGAGTTGATTCAAAGCAGAGATTGAAAAAGCTGGTTACATGTAGCATTCAGGATTAACTACTTGCTGACATTGAATGGAGTGGAGACACACAGGATTTGATTCAGAGCAGAGATTGAAAAAACTGGTTACATGTAGCATTCAGGATTAACTGCTTGCTGACATTTAATGGAGTGGAGACACACAGGAGTTAATAATAATAATAAATTCTATTTCTATAGCGCCAACATATTCTACAGCACTTTACATTATAGAGGGGACTTGTACAGACAATAGACATTACAGCATAGCAATAAACACATAGATCAAAACAGATACCAAGAGGAATGAGGGCCCTGATCGCAAGCTTACAATCTATGAGGAAAAAAAGGTAGACACGAAAGGTGGGTGGTAACAATTTCCCTGATTGTTTGGACCAGCCGAGGGCTAATAGATGCATAAAGCATGTGGGAACATGATGCGGGGAACCTGGTTATGGTAAAACTTTTGACTGTGCCACACAGAGATAGTTAGGTTAATGTGTTGAGGCGGTAAGCCAGTCTGAATAAATGCATTTTCAGGGCACGCTTAAAATTGTAGTGATTGGTTACTAATCGTATTGACCTGGGAAGTGTATTCCAAAGAATTGGCGCAGCGCATGTATAGCCTTGGAGACGGGAGTGGGAGGTTCTGATTATTGAGGATGCTAACCTCAGGTCATCAGCAGAACGGAGGGCACAGGTAGGGTGGTAGACTGAAACGAGGGAGGAGATGTAGGGTGGTGCTGAGCCATGGAGAGTTTTGTGGGTGAGGGTAATAAGTTTGTACTGGATTCTGGAGTGGATGGGTAGCCAGTGTAATGACTGGCACAAGGTAGAGGCATCGGTGTAACGATTGGCGAGGAATATGATCCTGGCTGCAGCATTCAAGACAGATTGGAGGGGGGAAAGTTTGATAAGAGGGAGACCGATTAGAAGAGAGTTACAATAGTCCAGACGAGAATGAATAATAGAAACAGTAAGAGTTTTTGCAGAGTCAAAAGTAAGAAAGGTCGAATTCTAGAAATGTTTTTGAGGTGCAGATAACAAGAGTGAGCCAGTGATCGGATGTGGGAGGAGAATGAAAGCTCAGAATCAAGTATGACCCCAAGACAGCGGGCATGTTGCTGGGGAGTAATAGTGGAGCCACACATAGAAATGGCAATGTCAGGTATAGGTACGTTATTAGAGGGAGGAAACACAAGGAGTTCAGTCTTTGACAGGTTCAGTTTCAGATATAGTGAGGATATGATGTTAGACACAGCGTTTAGACAATCGCTGGTGTTTTCTAAAAAGGCAGGAGTGATGTCATGAGAGGTAGCGTATAATTGGGTGTCATCAGCATAGAGATGGTACTGGAAACCAAATATACTGATTGTTTGACCTATAGGGGCAGTGTACAAAGAAAATAGGAGGGGACCTAGAATTGATCCTTGAGGAACCCCAACAGTAAGTGGAAGATGTGGGGAGGAGGAGCTAGCAAAAAATACAGTAAAGGAGCGGTCAGAAAGATAGGAGGACAACCAGGAGAGAATGGTGTCCTTGATACCGATGGAGCGGAGCATAGTGAGGAGGAGCTGATGATCCACCATGTGGAATGCTGCAGAGAGATCCAAGAGAATTAGCATGATTCGAATAGTGACCATTAGATTTAGCAGTTAGTAGATCATTAGAGACTTTAGTGAGGGCAGTTTCAGTAAAGTGTAAAGAGCGGAAACTGGATTGGAGAGGGTCGAGAAGAGAGTTATCAGAGAGATAGCGGATCAGACCGGAGTGGACCAAGCGTTCCAGGAGTTTAGAGATAAAGGGAAGATTAGAGCCAGGTCTATAGTTAGCGGCACAGTTTAGGTCGAGGGATGGTTTTTTAAGTAGTGGATGTATGATGGCATGCTTAAATGAGGGAAAGATACCAGAAGAGAGCGAGAAGTTAAATATTGTAGTTAGGTGAGTGGTGACAGCAGGGGAAAGGGACTGGAGGAGATGTGATGGAAATGGGTCACTGGTGCAAGTGGTTGGGCGAGAAGATGCAAGGAGCCTGCTTACTTCTTCTGTGACTGGTTCAAAATCAGAGAGTGAGCTAGATGCAGTGGGGGAGGGTGGAAAGTGCATGGTATGAGGGGATTGGGAGATAATTTCCTGTCGGATATGGTCAATCTTTTCTTTGAAGTAATTAGCCAGATCGTCAGCTCGAAGCTCCGTGGTTGGGGCCTGCACTCTTGGGTTGAGCAGGGAATGAAAAGAGTCAAAGAGACATTTAGGGTTTTTGGACTGTGAGGTGATGAGGGTTTGAAATAGGTTTGTTTGGAGAGGTGAAGGGCAGTGTTGTATTTTCTAAGCATAAACATATAATGGATGAAATCTTCGTGTAGACTGGATTTTCTCCACAGTCGTTTGGCACACCTGGAGCACCTTGATTCAGAGCAGAGATTGAAAAAGCTGGTTACATGTATGAAAAGAATAGAGATGCGTGTCACATTCATCCATGTTATAACTGCCTCATACTTTGATCAAATGTACTTCGATTAAATGTGCATAAATGCCCCCTGCATCATTTATATCTGTTGTCTGTTGCATTTTCACAACAGCAGGACATATTGATTTACATTATGTTTAAGTGTTCCCTTTATTTTTTTGAGCAGTATACAGTATATATATTTTATACACACACACACACTCACACAAAGAAAGCACTATATTATGAGTAACAGTAGCAAGAGCAATACAGTATGCTATGACACTATCAGAACACAGTGATGCGTTTAGATACAATATCTATGCAACATTCTATTATATACACTGTTTTAATGTTCTTGTTATCTAGCAATTAAACGACTGTTAATGCCTTTATGTTTTAGTTTAATGGGCGTCACTCTAAGTACTAGGTTTGTCCCATCTGTAGTCTCTGTAAGCGCCTCTGATCATTATTCTAGCCCTTGTGGGAGTCACTGGTATTTCCCACTAGGCCTCAAGCCCTAGATATGCAAGTCTCTAGATATACAGTGTGCTCGTTGCACTGGCCATCACCGTCCCCTGAAGCACGGCCTCAACCCACACCCTGAACCATACGTCTACACTGGAAGTAACGACCCACAGGAACGGTCCTCTGATACAGCCGGATGGTGTCCTGAGAATGGTTTGGATCTAGTCACAGTCTTCCACTGGCGCTGCTTACAGTCTGCTACTGGCACTGCCTATGGCCTTCTACAGGCGCTGCTTAGGGTCTTCTACTTGGTCTCATCACAGTTCTTCTACTGTCACAGCCTCAAGTGTGCTAAACTATTGAGCTTGGGAAAAGGCAATTTCTATTGTAATTATCAATGTCAGTATGTATGTTCAAGCTGATCGTCATGTGTCACACTCACATTCCAAACCACACACAATGCTTCAGGGTGTTCTTTATTTTGGCAGACACATTCTTTCTTGCTGCCAAAACATACTTTACTACAAGTAAGCACTAGCCTAAACAAAGACATAAATTAGCCAAAATGAGGTATTAGTTATTTGGTACAGTTAACCATAAGACTTTGAGAAGACCAGGTATCTGTTACCAACATAAAATTTAAGGCCGCAACCAACATCAAGGGTCCTCATTGTCTTGTGAGTCCCTAACCAAATTATTATCCAAATGGCACAAAAATCTCATAAAGACACTTAGAAAATTCAGACATATGTAAAGCTAACATTAGTTGTTCAGCTCAGTTTGCCATGGCACACTACCCTCTGATATTATAAAATAATCAGTAAAAAGATTCCTGACTTGAAGGCCAGACTGAGCAACTTGGGTGGCACGCTGACCTTCCTCTGGTAATGTCACATTTACCACTCTCTCCAAGGATGCTTCTTGTTTTCTTGAAAAATTATGCAAAATCACAGCTGCCTTTATGACTGGCTGGACATTGTCTGGATGCATCTGGATTTGTGTTTCAAAGATACGCCATTTACTAGTAAAGATCCCAAAAGCACACTCAACCAATCGACGTGCTCTCATCAGTCGCATGTTAAAAATTCGCCTACGGGTGTCCAAACATTGACGTGGAAATGGGCGAAGAACATGCCTGGACAGTGCAAAACCCTCATCAGCAACCATAATAAATGGTGCAGGTGGGGAAGAGGCTACTGGAAGCACACATGATTGGGGAATATTAAAATTTTGCTCAGCAAGTCACCCAGCTAATCTGGAATATCGAAAGATGCAAGCATCAGAGGCACTCCCATATGCCCCAATGTCAGCAATTACAAAACAGTCGTTGCGGTCAGCTACAGCCAGCAGCACTACGGAAAAATGTTTTTTCAATTAAAGTAACGAGAACCTGATTTTGGGGGCTTCTTCGGACGAATGTGTTTACCATCAAGGGCACCTATGCAATTTGGGAACTCTGCGGCTTCCATGAACCCCTGGGCAATCCTCACCCAGTCTTGTGTGGTTGGCTGAGGCATGAATCGGCTCTTCAACTTGTCCCATATGACATCACAGGTTGAGTGCACAATCCCGGATATGGTTGATGTTCCAAGGAGGAACTCAAAATGGAGGGAAGAAAATGAATTGCGCAGTAGCCAGGAATCTGTTCACAAAACAATAGTTTAGGTGTCTAACAATACTAAAAAGGTACAGAATATGATGGAAAGGAAAACAATACTAACATAGTGAAGCTCAGACAGCACATATAATCATAACAGATATGTTGATTAAAATCTAAAGAACAACCATGAAGGAAGCACATAGGTGTAAGTTAGAATAGACAGCTCCGAACTTTTGTATGTTACTAGTTTGGTGAGGGTAATAAGATTAGGTTAATAGTAATACGTCATAGCCAAATTGTTTTTTGGCCTGTAGTTGTAGGAGAATGTTAAGCAAGACATGTATGGCTGTTTAAATAATGTTTAGTGCGTAACCTAGGGAAATCAAACATTACACAATATAATGTGAAAGCCTGAGTCAAATGTGTGATTTACAAAAGTTACCTCAAGGTTACTAGCAAATGCTCCTCCGCAGAAAAGCTTAGTCGCATGCAGGTGTCTTGTCTGAGAAGGTAAGGACGCAAAAACTCAAGAATTGTTGTCAAATCCAGAAATGGAAAGGCGACAAAAAGCCACAAACTTCAACGGGTATTGGCGAAGTTCAACATACAATTTGGTAAAATCACCATGTGCCCCACGGAGTAATAGTATAGGGTGAACCCATAGTTTTTTTTTTTTTCCCCGTGGTTCCTCACCGAGCATATGTTGGCGAACCCCAAAGCGACGTGACACAAGCCATGCCAACCACAACACTTCATTTGAAATAGACATATTTGTGAGGCCTAAGGAATAATAACACACAACCCTAAGCTAATATGTCATGGTATTAAACCTTTTGGGCAATGTTTAAAAGACTCATCACTAATGGCTCACACCTTTCCCATTTTAAAGCATTAAATTGATGCATTAACCATTCATTTGGACATACAAACCTTAGGTTTGGATACGTATTCACACGGACAGCACACGGATGACACACGGACAGCACACGGATGAAAAACACAGACACACGGATCGCAAGCGGAAGACACACGGATGGTATACGTGTCAACACGTACACGGATTGCTCCAGGACCGCGTTTACCGGTACCGGAAATATCTGGACGTGTGAAACTGGCATGAAATTGTTTGCCAAAGGCCAGGGTCACACAACCATATAAAAAAAAAAAACCATCAGAATTTCACCAAGAAAACTTGGATTTTTTTTTCTCACTTGTCATTTGTGTGCTATCTGCTTTTTTTTTACCATAGCAGCTGTTAATAATTTACAAGACCATTTATAGTTTCCTGCAATGCAATGCATATGTAAAAACCGGTGCTATACTGTGGCTCCATAGGGCATTCGATAGACTTGAATGTGCGAGTCTCATCCGATTTATGGAATAAACTAGCGCATGCTGCGATTTTTTTTCACATGTACTGTAGATTCGGTCAGTAAGAAAATCACTCATGTGCACTGCCCCGCTGAATAACACTGTTTCGTGTTCTTTCACAAACAGCACTCAGATCGAAAATACGATTGTGTAAAACTGGCCAAACATCCATTATGGCTTCTAGGCATCATTGAGAGGGAACTGCTCTCTGTGAGCCAGAAAGGAGAGCCTGCTATTTAAGAGTAGAGTCCGTTCCGCAGATTCTGAAGCTCCATACATTACAAACATGGCTGAATGGCTGATTGGCATGCAATTCTACAGTTTAGGCCTCTTTCACACTTCCGTTTTTTACAATCAGTCACAATCCGCCAGGTTTTGAAAAAAAACGGATCCTCAATTTTTTTTTGAGGATCCGTTTTTTTCCCATTGACTTGCATTAATGGCGGATTGTGGCAGATTGCTGTCCGTTGCATCCGTTTTTTGTGAGGATCCGCCAAAAGTTGCTGTCTGTCACCATCCTCAAAAATTTCAAAACGGAGCTTGTAACGTTTTTTTCTCTGGCGGATCCTGCAAACACTGATTTAACCCGAATTTCTTTCTGGGTGCCGGACAAAAAAAAAAATTCTCTCTCTCTCTCTCTCGAACTGATGCAAAAAATTGAAGTGTGAAAGAGGCCTTATCTTCAATGGACGCTACAGGAGAAATTCAAAGCCATGTGTATGTCCGTTGGTCAATATCAATATCAGTTGATATATGAGGATTACAGAAGGTAATCCTGCAGCTGATTGCTGCTCCGACAAGGCTTTATTTTCATGAGACAATCCTTTCCACAAAATAAAGGTTCTATAGGAAAAATGAGTGAAAAATGTATTTTATACATTTTAAACCCTTAACAAGTGTCGATACGCCTTTTAACGGCAGTCATTAAAGGGACTTAGGAATAAGGCAATATAGCCACCCAGTAGCGGCAATTCCTGCAGATGTCAGTTCTACATGATAGTTGACACCCTGCTGTATCGGCCCCAGCTGATTTTGGAGCCGATGGGAGCTGATTATCCCCTTAAATACTGTGTCAATCGTGAAAGCTGTACTTAATTGGTTGCAAATGGGTTACAAGACCCCCCCTTGCATACCCATCGGGTGCCGATGGTTACTATGGTACCTGACGTGATGTGATGACCCTAGGGTACAGTGGCCTGTGAGATCCAGCAATAAACTAGGTGTCACAGTCTGATTCAGAGACTCACTGACTGTTCTCATGCACTGCAGTGTACGAGTACAGCCGGGGTCACACTTGTGAGAAAATTGCATGAGTCTTGCATCTCAATACCCGGCACAGCTGCCGGCACTCGGACCGGAGTGCTCAGCTGCATAGAAATACATGCAGCTGAGCGCTCCGGTCCAGAGTGCTGGCGGTAGTGCCGGGTATTCATGCGAGTTTCTCACAAGTGTGACCCTGGCCTACTGCAGTGTATGAGATTAGTAATCAAAGTAAAATTTATACATGTCGCACAGTGGAACGAAGTGAAAAAGTAAAAAAAAATAAGTAAAATAAAATATGTAAAAAAAAAAAACAACCACAAAAAAGTGCACACAAATCGCAAAAAGCCGCTTGCTAAACAAAACACAGCACTAGTGATAAAACAAAACAAAAAAAAAAAAGTACACATACTTGGTATCGACGTAAAAACTGGCACATTTTTTTTTCTGATGGGGTTAGGCCGCAAAAAAATAATTAAAAAGAAGCCCTAAATGTTGATTTTATATAATACAAAAAAAGTTAATAAAAAAGTGATCAAAAGTCGTATGTAAGAACAATTGACACAAATGAAATCGCCAAACCGTCCCTCATAAAACAAACCCTAGTATATGGCTCATTCTTCAAAAAATAAATAAGTTACAGTTTTCAGAATATGCAAAAGCAAATTCATTCTTGTAAAATATTGTTTTCAGTGTGTAAAAATAGAAAAACATAAAAAAAATATAAATCTGGTATTGCTGAAATCATACCAACCCGACGAACAAATCTGTCTTATAACTTTTACAGCACAATGAACAGCGCAAAAAATATAAAGAATGAATTGCTGTTTTTTGTTCATTCAGTGTTTGAAAAATCTGAACAAAAAGCGATCAAAAAATATAATATCTCCTAGAATGGTACCAAAAAAATCTGCAACTCGTCCTGCAAAAAATAATTCCCCATATATTTGTGTTCGCCAACAAATAAAAAAAATGTACAACTGTCAGAATATGGCAATGAAAAAAACTACTTTTTATAGAAAAGCACTTTTATTGTGTGATAGCAGCAAAACCTAAAAAAAAAAACCTTTATCAATCTGGTATCGCTGTAAATCGCACTGACCTAAAGAATCTGAGTCTGCCTTATCACTTATACCACACAGTGAACAGTGCAAAAAAAAGAACTACACACGTGGTCAAAATTGTTGGTACCCCTCATATAATGACAGAAATACACACAGTGGTGACAGAAATAATTTGAATCTGACAAAAGTAATAATATCTAAAAAATCTATGATAATGAGCAAATGAAAGTCAGTCATTGCTTTTCAGCCATGCTTCCACAGAACTTTAAAAAAATAGAACACATGAAATATTCCTGGACAGAAAAGATGGTACCCTAAGGATATGTGCACACGTTGCGGATTTGCTGCTGCGGATCCCCTGCAGATTGGCTAGTGATTTACAGTACAATGTTATTCTATGGGGGAAAAAAAACGCTGTGCACATGCTACTGAAAGATCCACGTGGAAACAAAGTGGTTTATTTTCCGCAGCATGTCTATTCTTTGTGCGGATTCCATAGCATTTTTACACCCATTCCATTATAGGAATCCGCAGGTATAAAAACGCAGGTGAAATCCGCAAAAAACGCGCAGATTTTGACCTGCGGATTCTGCCAAAAAAGCAAATTCCGCGACGAAAATTCCGAACAGCAATCTGCAACTTGTGCACAAACCCATAACTTAATATATTGATGCACAACCTTTTGAGGCAATGACTGCAATCGATTGATTCCTGTAATTGTCAGTGAGACGTCTGCACCTCTTGACAGGTATTTTGGCCCACTCCTCAAGAGCAAACTGCTCCAGTTACATGGAAAACCCAACATAAGTGCTCAGCGTTGAACACAAGAATCTGATCCAGACTTATTCCGGAAGCGATTGCAAAATTATTATGTACCACAAAATGTTACCAATTAAAATCCTAATTTATTCTGCACAAAACCAGCCCCCACTCAGGTCCGTCATTTGTCACTGGAAATATAAGTGGTTCCCAAATAGTGCTCCTTCCTTCTCAGCCCTGATGTGTGGCCTAACAGTAATTTCTGACAATATATGGGGCAGCACCACACTCATGGGAAATTGTGCAATAAAATGTGGGATTTAGTTTTACCTATTAACCTTTGTGTACTTGACAAATTTTCGGCAAATACAAAAGTTACATTTTTACCACTAAAATGTCATATTTTCACATCTCAATGTTATAAAATTCTGTGAGACACCTATGGGTTAAAAATACTCACCACACCCCTAGATGAATTACTTATGCAGTGAAGTTTTCAATATGGGGTCACCTGGTGGAGGGAGTCTGCTGTTTTGGCACCTCAGGGACTCTGTTAATGGAGCCCACAATCTATTCAAACAAATTTGCGTTCTAAAAGCCAAGAAGTGCTGCTTCCCATCCGATCCCTACTGTGTGCTCCAACAGTAGTATATAACCACATATGGGGTACTGCCACATTCGGGAAAAATTGGACAACAAATTGTGGAGTCCAATTTCTCCTATTACCCCTCGTGGAAACTATAAATTTTGCGCTAAAACAGTATTTTAGTGGAAAAAATGTTATTTTTGGTTATTACATCTAAATGTTATAAAGTTTTGTGAATCACCTATAGGCTAAAAGTGCTCAATACATCCCTCTATGAATTCCTTGAGGGGTTTAATTTCCAAAATGGGGTCACTTGGCATTTCTGCTGTTTTCGCATGTCAGAGGCTCTCCAAATATGACATGCATTCACAGTCTATCCTATCCCAGACAAATAACGCTCGGTCTTTTCTTAGCCCTGCCATGTGCCTAATCAGAAGTTTTTGACCACATATGGGGTATCATTGCATCCAGGAGAAATTGCGCAACAAATTATGGGGTCCATTTTCTCCCATTATCCATTGTGAAAATTACAAATTTGAGGCTAAAACAACATTTTCGTGAAAAAAATAATCATTTTCAATATGATGATCTAATGCTATCAAATTCTGTGTAGTACCTCTGGGTTCAAAATGCCCTGGATAAAATCCGTGAGGGGTGTAGTTTCCAAAATGGGGTCAATTGTATGGATTTCACTGTTTAGGCACATCAGGGGCTCTCTAAATGCAATTTAACATCCGCAGACCATTTGTCAGGACTCGATCCCAGTAACTCTTGTGCACCTGGCGGCAGCTCTTTCCTCTGAGCTATTCAGCTCACTGGACAGTTCCTTGCTGAAGCAGATACTAGTTCCTGTGTGGTTCCTGATTGACTCCATCCTGAGTTCTTGATTGTCACCACCTCGAATTCCTGATTGAGCACCCTACTTAAACCTGGCCCTGCACTTCCTTCCTTTTGAGATTATTGAGCTCCCAGCCTTTAGTCTAGCTTCTTCCCATCTGCTGCTTATCCTCAAGATCCTACTGCTACTCTGTGTATCGACCTTTGGCTATCTCCTGACTACATTATCTGCTTATCCTCTCAACTACACTGCTGCTCCATGTACCAACCTCTGGCTTTATCCTGATAACACCATCCCATCAACGTCTGCATTCCAAAACATTATTCATTCATTTCTGAGCCCTGCCAATTGCCCAAACAGTAGTTTTCCTCCACATATGGGGTATTGGCATACTCAGGAGAAATTGTACAAAAATTTTGGGGTCTATTTTCTTCTGTTACCATTGTGAAAATAAAAAATTGGGGCTAAAAGTACATTTTTGGGGGGTAAAATGTGATTTTTTTTATTTCCACAGCTCTAAGTTATACACTTGTGTGAAGCACCTAGGAGTTCAAGGTGCTCACCACACATCCAGATACATTCCTTGAGAGGTCTAGTTTCCAAAATTGGGTCACTTGTGGGAGGTTTCATTATTTAGGCACATCAGGGCTCTCCAAACATGACATGGCATCGCTCGATGCCAGCCATTTTTGCATTCAAAAAGATAAAAGGTGCTACTTCCCTTCCGAGCCCTGCCTGTGCGCACAAATAGTAGTTTTCCCCCACATATGGGGTATTGGTGTACTCAAGAGAATTTTCACAACACATTTTGGGTTCCATTTTCTCCTGTTACTATTGTGATAATAAAAAATTGGGGGCTAAAGTAAAATTTTTGTGAAAAAAGTTAAATGTTCATTTTTTCCTTCCACATTACTTTAGTTCCTGTGAAGCACCTGGAGGGTTCATAAACTTCTTGAATGTGGTTTTGAGCACCTTGAGGGGTACACAGTTTTCAGAGTCTTATAACCACTAAAAAATGGTTTTGTAAACTTTGTTAGAAAAATTAGAAATTACTAATCAACTTTTAACCCTCCTAACTTCCTAACAAAAAAAATGTTTAAAAAATTATACTTATATAAAGTAGACATGTGAAATATTATTTATTAAATATTTTGTGTGACATAGCTCTCTGATTTAAGGGCATAAAAATTAAAAGTTTGAAAACTTGACATTTTCGCACAATTTCCGATATTTTCACAATTAAACACAAGTCATATACAGTAGAATAAATTGTACCACTATTGTGACGTACAATAGGTCACAAACAAGCATTCTCAGAATCAGTGGGATCCGTTGAAGCGTTCAGTTATTACCACATAAATCAACAGAAAACCCTAGCACACCATCCTTACCAAAGAACTGAGGCAGGCTTCTAGGGTTGCTGAGCGGAGATGGAAAAGATCCCACTCCAACAAGCACTTCATCACATTCAATCAGTCCCTCACTACTTTCAAGACCACACTCGCTACAGCAAAACCAACCTACTTCTCATCTCTCATATCCTCCCTGTCTAACAACCCTAAACACCTGTTCAACACTTTCAATTCTCTCCTTCGTCCCCCAGCACCTTCTCCCTCACCACTCATCTCAGCTGAAGACGTTGCCTCATTCTTCAAGCAGAAGATTGTTAACATCAGAGAAAGCTTTGGCTTAAAACACCCAGAGCCCCTCCTCCAAACTTCAACTCAAAAATATTTCCAGGATCCGTACATTCCTCAACCAGGAATCTGCAAAAACCCTAGTCCATGCACTCATTATCTCCCGCCTTGACTACTGCAACCTCGTGCTCTGTGGCATCTCATCCAATCTATTCTAAACTCTGCTGCCCGACTAATTCACCTGTTCCCCCCTCTATTCACCGGCCTCTTCCCCCCTGTCAATCCCTGCACTGCCTACCCAAAGACTTTGGTACAAAACCCTAACTATGGCATACAAAGCTATCCACAACCTGTCTCCTCCATTCATCTGTTACCTTGTCTCCTAGTACTTACCTGCATGCAACCTCCGATCCTCACAAGAGCTCCTTCTCTACTCCCCTCTTATCTCCTCTTCCCACAATCAAATACAAGATTTCTCCCTTGCATCCCCCTATTCTAGAACTCTCTACCTACATCTGGGCAATAAAAATGAAAAAAGCATATACAGAATGGGAGGAATAGGTCTAAGCAACAGCACATGTGAAAAAGACTTGGGTATACTAATAGATCACAGACTGAATATGAGTCAACAGTGTGATGCAGCAGCAAAAAAGGCAAATGCAATTCTAGGATGTATTAACAGAAGCATACAGTCTAGATCATGAGAAGTCATTATTTCCCTCTACTCCTCTTTGTTCACACCTCATCTGGAATATTGTGTCCAGTTTTGAGCACCACATTTTAAAAAAGACATCAACAAACTGGAGCAAGTTCAGAAAAGAGCAACCAGAATGGTGACCGGTCTGCAAACCCTGTCTTATGAGGAAAGGTTGCAGGATTTGGGATTGTTTAGTTTGCAAAAGAGAAGACTGAGAGGAGACTTAATAGCTGTCTACAAATATCTAAAGGGCTGTCACATTGTAGAAGGATCAACTTTATTCTCATTTGCACAAGGAAAGACTAGAAGCAATGGGATGAAACTGAATGGGAGGAGACACAGATTAGATATTAGAAAAAACTTTTTGACAGTTAGAGTAATCAATGAGTGGAACAAGCTGGCACGAGAAGTGGTGAGTTCTCCTTCAATGGAAGTCTTCAAACAGAGGCTGGACAGACATCTGACTGGGATGATTTAGCGAATCCTGCTTTGAGCAGGGGGTTGGACCAGATGGCCCAGGAGGTCCCTTCCAACTCTACGATTCTATGATTCTATGTAGTGAAGCAGGGTTGGTGCAGTGTGACAGACAGGCAGTGACCACAGGAAGGTTCAAAGCAAAGTCTCTTTAATGTTCAACTTACTCACAAATGGAAAACAAATGGTATCTTCCTGATCGCAGCCGGGAAATGACAGTCCGTATCCAAGACCAGTTGCCGTGGGACAGGTGGATATATGTGCCGAAGTGTACTTCCGATGAGGCTCTAATACTATGTCCATCAGCCTCTGGAATGTGGCCGGAGCCCCATTTAATCCGAAAGGCAAGAAGACATAGTGATAGAAACTCTCTGGTGTTATAAAAGCGGCCTTTTCTTTCGCCGATTCCGTCAGTGGAACCGGCCAGTACCCTTTGGTGAGATCGAGCGTGGTGAAGTACTGGGCCTCCGCCAGTCTCTGAATTAGCTCGTCAAACCCAGGGCATTGGACAGAAGTCAAATTTTCACACCTCATTTAATTTTCTGAAGTCATTACAAAAACGTAATGACCCGTCTGGCTTTGGAATTAGCACAATGGGACTAGCCCACTCACTCCAGGATTCCTTTATGACTCCCAACTGAAGCATTTGCTTCACTTCGGCCATGATGGCTTGGCTACGGTTTTCTAGCACTCGGTATGGTTTCATCCGTACCCTTACTCGGGGCTCGGTGACAATGTCATGCTGGATCACCGAGGTCCGCCACAGCAGCTCCGAGAATACATCCATATTCTGTTGGACCACAACACAAGCCTCCTGTCGCTGCTGTTTGGTGAGAGCATCATTTATTTTAACCTGACCCTGTCCGCATCCATAGCCGGTGCCAGAGGGTTCCCCGCTGGTACGACTGCAGTCGCCTCCGTGACCAAAAATTCTGGGTTCTTCCAGGGTTTTAGCAGGTTTACATGGTACAATTGTTCGGGTTTCCTCTTTCCGGGCTAGTACACTCTGTAATTCACTTCTCCCACCTTCTCCCGAATCTCATATGATGCTTGCCACTTGGCCATGAGTTTAGTCTCCGTGGTGGGCACTAGTACCAACACCCGGTCCCCTTCTTTAAAGGTCCTGACCGTGGTTCTTTTATTATACATGCGGCTATGCGCGGCCTGGTCATCCATCAGATGCTCCTTTTCTATGGGCTTGCCTGCCGCAATCCAGTTCTGCATGCTTGCTACGTGCTCACTCACACTCCGACGCGGCTCCTGTTCGCACGTCTCCTTAGTTACATCGAGCAACCCCCTCAGATACCTGCCATACAATAACTCAAACTGTGGAAAACCCGTGGACGCCTGAGGTACCTCGCTGATAGCGAACATTAGAGAGGGCAATAACATGTCCCAGTCTCTCCCATCCTTGGAGACTACCTTTCTAAGCATGGATTTAAGGGTCTTATTAAACCTCTCTACTAACCCATCGGTTTATGGGTGGTACACAAACGTGCGTAGCTGTTTGATCCAGAGCAGCTTATATAGCTTCTTGGACATAAAAAGAATCCCCTGATCTGTGAGGATCTCTTTTGGTAGCCCAAGGCGCATATAACACCTGTCACTGTCTCACACCCAACGTATCAGACTCTCGCCTACCATGGAAACCTTCAAAAGGAACCTGAAGACCTACCTCTTTCGACAAGTCTAAAACCTGCAGTAACCACTAAACTGCTGCATGACCAGCTCTACCCTCATCTACTGTATCTTCACCCATCCCTTGTAGATTGTGCGCCCTCGTGGGCAGGGTCCTCTCTCCTTCTGTACCAGTGGTGACTTGTATTGTTTAAGATTACTGTGCTTGCTTTTTATTATTTATACCCCTCCTCATATGTAAAGCGCCATGGAATAAATGGCACTTTAATAATAATTATTAAGTGGCACTGGTCAGATTTAAAAAAATTGGCCTGGTCATTAACCCCTTCCTGACATCCGACGTACTATCCCGTCCACGGTACCCGGGCCCGTATGACCGTGGACGGGATAGTACGTCTACCGCGATCAGCGGCGCCCACGTGGTGAGCGCCGCTGATCGCGGCCGGGTGTCAGCTGATTATCACAGCTAACACCCGGCACTATGTGTCAGGGGCGGTGACGGACCGCCCCCGACACGTTAACCCCTTACACACCGCGATCAAACATGATCGCGGTGTACCGGGAGTTAAAGGGAAGCATCGGCAGGGAGGGGGCTCCCTCCGTGCTTCCCTGAGCCCCCCACAGCAGCGCAATGTGCAGCGCTGCTGCGGGGGGCTCCTATCCTCCAGGCCCCCGAATCCAAGATGGCGATGGGGGCCTTCGGGGACCTGAGGAAGCTGGCTTCCTCAGTGCCTTCAAAGCGCAGGCAAGAGGAAGTCTGCTTCAATGCCTGTGACAGATTGCTGATCTGTGTGATGTGACAGATCAGCGATCTGTCACAGGACAGTGATGTCCCACCTGGGACTATGTAATAAAGTAAAAAAAAAATTAAAAAAAAAATGTAAAAATAAATTAAAAAAAATCGCCAAATAAATTAGTAAAAAAAAAAAAAAATATTCCCCAATAAATTCATTTTTTGAAAATAATAAAAAAACAAAACAATAAAAGTACACATATTAGGTATCGCCGCGTCCGTAATGACCCGCCCTATAAAACTGTCCCATTAGTTAACCCTTTTAGCGAACCCCTTAAAAAATAAAAATAAAAAACGAAGCAAAAAATAATGATTTATTATCATACCGCCAAACAAAAAGTGTAATAACGCGCGATCAAAAAGACGCATATAAATATCCATGGTACCACTGAAAACGTCATCTTGTCCCGCAAAAAACGAGCTACCACACAGCATCATCAGCGAAAAAATAAAAAAGTTACAGCTCACAGAATAAAGCGATGCAAAAATAATTATTTTTTATATAAAATAGTTTTCATTGCATAAAACCGACAAAAACATAAAAAAAGACCTAAATGAGGTATTGCTGTAACCGTACTGACCCGAAGAATAAAACTGCTTTATCGATTTTACCGCACGCGGAACGGTGTAAACGCACCCCCCCAAAAGAAATTCATGAAACGCTGGTTTTTGTTCATTCTGCGTCCCAAAAATAGGAATAAAAAGCGATCAAAAAATGTCACGTGCCCGAAAATGGTACCAATAAAAACGTCAACTCGTCCCGCAAAAAATAAGACCTCACATGACTCGGTGTGTCAAAATACGGAAAAATTATAGCTCTCAATATGTGGTGATGCAAAAACTATTTTACAATAAAAAGCGTCTTTTAGCGTGTGACAGCCGCCAAACATAAAAACCGCCATAAATAGTAAATCAAACCCCCCGTTATCACCCCCTTAGTTAGGGAAAAATAATAAAACTAAAAAAAAAGTATTTATCTCCATTTTCCCGTTAGGGTAAGGCTGTGTGCACACGCTGCGGATTAGGTGCGGATTCATCCGCGCGGATTTTGTAAAATCCGCAGGTGAAACCGCAGGTCAAAAGACCTGCGGTTTTACCTGCAGATTGCTCTGCGGTTTTGTCCTGCGGTTTTTCATCTCCTCATTAGAGGAGATGGCAAACCGCAGGAGAATCCGCAGAAAGAATTGACATGTCAATTCTTTCTGCGGATTGAAAACCGCAGATAATCCGCGCGGAAAATTCCGCACCGTCTGCACTGCGGTTTTTGATTCCCATAGGGAATCATGGTACTGGGGTCCACAGCAGCCAAAACCGCTGCGGAACCGCAGCAAAATCCGCAGAGTGTGCACACAGCCTTAGGGTTAGGGCTAGGGTTAGGGCTAGGGTTAGGGCTAGGGTTAGGGTTAGGGCTAGGGTTAGGGCTAGGGTTAGGGCTAAGGTTAGGGCTCAGATTAGGGTTAGGGGTGTGTTGGGGTTAGAGTTGGAGTTATAATTGGGGGTTTACACTGTTTGGGCACATCAGGGGCTCTCCAAATGCAACATGGCGTCTGATCTCAATTCCAGCCAATTCTGAGTTGAAAAAGTCAAATGGTGCTCCTTCCCTTCCAAGCTCTGCCATGCGCCCAAACAGTGTTTTACCCCCACATGTAGGGTATCAGCCTACTCAGGACAAATTGCAAAACAATTTTTGGGGTCCAATTTCTCCTGTTACCCTTAGGAAAATAAAAAGTTGGGGGCAAAAATATCATTTTTGTGGAAAAAAATGATTTTTTTATTTTCACGTCCGAGTGTTATAAACTTCTGTGAAGCACTCGGGGGTTCAAAGTGCTCACCACACATCTAGATAAGTTCTGTGGGGGGTCTAGTGTCCAAAATGGGGTCACTTGTGGGGAGTTTCAATAGTTTAGGTACATCAGGGGCTCTCCAAACGCACATGACACCCGCAGACCATTCCATCAAAGTCTGCATTCCAAAATGTCACTGCTTCCCTTCCGAGCCCCGACGTGTGTCCATACAGTAGTTTTCTCCCACATATGGGGTGTCAGCGTACTCAGGCCAAATTGGACAACAACTTTTGGGGTCCAATTTCTCCTGTTACCCTTGGGAAAATGAAAAAATTGGGGACTAATTGATCATGTTTCTGGAAAAAATACGATTTTTTTATTTTCATGCCCTGGCATTATAAACTTCAGTGCAGCCCTTGGGGGTTCAAAGTGCTCACCTCACATCTAGATAAGTTCCTTAGTGGGTCTAGTTTTCAAAATGGGGTCATTTGTGGGGGGTTTCCACTGTTTAGGTACATTAGGGGCTCTCCAAAGGCAACATGACACTCGCAGACCATTCCATCAAAGTCTGCATACCAAAACGTCACTACTTCTCTTCCGAGCCCCGACGTGTGCCCATACAGTAGTTTTCACCCACATATGGGGTATCAGCATACTCAGGACAAATTGGACAACAACTTTTGGGGTCCAATTTCTCCTGGTACCCTTGGGAAAATAAAAAAATGGTGACTAAAAGATCATGTTTGTGGAAAAAATACAAATTATTTATTTTCACGCCCGGGCGTTATAAACTTCTGTGAAGCACTGGGGGGGTCAAAGTGCTCACCACACATCTAGATAAGTTCCTTAGGGGGTCTAGTTTCCAAAATGGTGTCATTTTTTGGGGGGGTTTCCACTGTTTTGGTACATCAGGAGTTTTCCAAACGCGACATGGTGTCCGATCTCAATTCCAGCCAAAAACGTCAAATGGCGCTGCTTCCCTTCCGAGCTCTGCCATGCGCCCAAATAGTGGTTTACCCCCACATGTGGGGTATCAGCGTACTCAGAACAAATTGCACAATAACTTTTACGGTCCTGTTACCCTTGGAAAAATAAGAATTGAGGGTGAAAAGATCATTTTTGTGGAAAAAATATGATTTTTTAATTGTATGGCTTTATGTTATAAACTTCTGTGAAGCCCATGGGGGTTCAAAGTTCTCACCACACATCTAGATAAGTTCCTTAGGGGGTCTAGTTTCCAAAATGGTGTCATTTGTGGGGGGTTTCCACTGTTTTGGTACATCAGGGGTTTTCCAAACGCGACATGGTGTCCGATCTCAATTCCAGCCAAAAACGTCAAATGGCGCTGCTTCCCTTCCGAGCTCTGCCATGCGCCCAAATAGTGGTTTACCCCCACATGTGGGGTATCAGCGTACTCAGGACAAATTGCACAATAACTTTTAGGGTCCTGTTACCCTTGGAAAAATAAGAATTGAGGGTGAAAAGATCATTATTGAGGGTGAAATAATATGATTTTTTAATTGTATGGCTGTATGTTATAAACTTCTGTGAAGCCCATGGGGGTACAAAGTTCTCACCACACATCTAGATAGGTTCCTTAGGGGGTCTAGTTTCCAAAATGGTGTCATTTGTGGGGGGTTTCCACTGTTTTGGTACATCAGGGGTTTTCCAAACGCGACATGGTGTCCGATCTCAATTCCAGCCAAAAACGTCAAATGGCATTGCTTCCCTTCCGAGCTCTGCCATGCGCCCAAATAGTGGTTTACCCCCACATGTGGGGTATCAGCGTACTCAGGACAAATTGCACAATAACTTTTAGGGTCCTGTTACCCTTGGGAAAATAAAAATTGGGGTGAAAAGATCATTTTTGTGGAAAAAATATGATTTTTTAATTGTACCGCTGTACGTTATAAACTTCTGTAAAGCCCTTGTGGGTTCAAAGTTCTCACCACATATCTAGATAAGTTCCTTGGGGGGTCTAGTTTCCAAAATGGGGTCACTTGTAGGGGGTTTCCACTGTTTAGGTACATCAGGGACTCTCCAAACGTGACATGACGTCCGATCTGAATTCCAGCCAATTTTGCATTGAAAAAGTCAAACGGCGCTCCTTCCATTCTGAGCTCTGCCATGCGCCGAAACAGTCGTTCCCCCCCACAAATCAGGTATCAGCCTACTCAGGACAAATTTCACAATAACTTTTGCAGTCCAATTTCTCCTGTTACCCTTGGTAAAATAAAAAAAATTGAACCTGAAGTATTTTTTTTGTGAAAAAAAGTTAGATGTTCATTTCTTTTTAAATATTCAAAAAAATTCCTGTGACGCACCTAATGGGTTAATAAACTTCTTGAATGTGGTTTTGAGCACCTTAAGGGGTTCAGTTTTTAGAATGGTGTCACTTTTGGGTATTTTCTATCATATAGACCCCTCAAAGTGGCTTCAAATGTGATGTGGTCCTAAAAATAAAATGGTGTTGTAAAAATGAGAAATCGCTGGTCAACTTTTAACCCTTATAACTTCCTAACAAAAAAAAATGTTGGTTCCAAAATTGTGCTGATGTAAAGTAAACATGTGGGAAATGTTACTTATCAAGTTTTTTGTGTGCCGTATCTCTGTGATTTAAGGGCATAAAAATTCAAAGTTGGAAAATTGCGAAATTTTCAAAATTTTTGCCAAATTTCCATTTTTTTCACAAATAAACGCAAGTTATTTGAATGAAATTTTACCACTAACATGAAGTACAATATGTCACGAGAAAACAGTGTCAGAATCACCGGGATCAATGGAAGCGTTCCAGAGTTATGACCTCATAAAGGTACAGTGGTCAGAATTGTAAAAATTGGCCCGGTCATGAACGTGCAAACCACCCTTGGGGGTGAAGGGGTTAAGGTAAAAATTAGCTCAGTCACTAAGGCAGTGTTCCCCAACTCCAGTCCTCAAGAGCCACCAACAGGTCATGTTTTCAGGATTTCCCTTAAAATTGCACAGGTGAGATCTGCTCACCTGCACAGGCAGTAATTTTACCACCTGGGCGATACTAAGGAAATCCTTAAAACTTGACCTGTTGGTGGCTCTTGAGGACTGGAGTTGGGGAACAATGCACTAAGGGGACAACCACAATTTAACTAATTCAGGACTCCATATAACATGAAAACAATGTACACTCACCTCCTGCAGCGGCACAGTTCCAGCGATGATCACCCGCTTGTCAACTGCAGCTCAATATTTTGTCAGGACGGACATCTGCTCTAATAGTATAAATGGTATAGTAAATGCTGCACGTGACAAACAGCTGCTCATAGGTTGCAGTCTTTATTTTTATATAGCACCAACATATTCCACAGCACTTTACAGTATATCTTTGGAATGTGGGAGGAAACCAGAATACCTGGAGGAAACCCACGCAAGCACAGGGAGAACATACAAACTCCTTGCAGAAATTGTCCTTGGTGGGATTTGCAACCAGGACCCCAGCGCTGCAAGGCTGCAGTGCTCACCACTGTGCCACCAGACTGCCCAATCTGTTACTTTTGGGCCTCCACAATCTATGTTACTGGTGGGCCCTCACTGGCGGACCCCTGGCATCCTAGTCTGGCACTAACTGAAACTAATTGAATGTTATTACTTAATTATAAGCCCCTGTGACGAATAATGGAAGGGGCCCATGGGATCGTGTTGCCCTCCCCCAACTTCTGACACTCTGTTCTGTGTAGCTTTCAGTTCCCTCTCCCCCCTCCATGTCGTCTTTCTGCCTCTTTAAGGGGTTATAAGGTTTTAGAGTTTGTTAGGTTTCTTCTCAGGGTCATGTGTATGATAATCTGCCTGTCAGCAAGATTCTCACTGGCTGTGCTGAATTTGGTGGGCTCAGTGCAGGTATTTAACCCCCTGCACTCTAGCTACCTGGCCAGTTTACCTCAGGATGAAGAAGAGGAGCATCGTCCTGCTCTCCCACCTTCTTTTTAAATCTTATTAATATGTGTGTTTGTTGCAGTGTCTATCAGTCAGTGGTCGCCCAGCTAATGCTGGGTGGACATTTTGTTTTTTATAAATTTTAATGTTATTTATTGGTGCTGAATTGTATTGAACATTTATGAAGTAATTAATAATATTCTTTGGTAACCCAAAATAAACACCGCAGCCTTTTACTGCCAAATTCTGAATTGTGCTCTAGTCTTTATTTCATTGGGTTGGCAGCTACCTTCCCATGATAGTCATGGTAATGGTGTCCATGACCCTTATGCTACAATGCTTTCTTGAGCAGGAGAATGATAACAAGTAGGACAGGGAAACCAGCAAGACAAGAAGACATCAGAGAAGATGCGCCTGGCCATCCAGGTGCCGCAAACATGGCAGGCGGGGCATGGACCAGTCTGCCTGACCAGCAGAACTTGTGTTACCATGCCAACAGGATGAAGCTGCGCACTCACACCGCCTCCATCCTGTCTCTTCCCAGAGGCCACCCCTTTACTTCTCTGCAGCAGTCACTTTCCTCCCAGTGACGACACTCCTCCTTTCTTCTGCATTGCTCTCTCCTTGGAGCCCTCTTTTCTCTGACATCCCCCTCTCTGTGTGCGCCCTGCCTTCTCCTCCTCCTCCTAGCACTGGCAGAATGGCTATAAATCATAACCACCACCCACTCCCTAAATAAGAAGGCTGAAACAAAGGAGCCCTGCAGAGTCCCAGGACTGGAAACCCTGCCAGCTCCTCCTATGTTTTCACATCAGCAGCATCCAGCACAGAGGAAAAGATGGTGATCCCAGTCCAGCGCAGAAGTAGTTAACCCCTACAGTACTGGACATAAAAGTCAAAGCAAATAACTACAGTGTTGGTGCCGTGCCCGAGTTACAGTGCCCCATACCGACCTGTCTGATCCCCTCCCTATATACACAGGGCACTGACTCCTCCATTCTATGACTGGTGTAGAGTTTCCAACACATTAGTGTAAGTCACGGCATGACACCCACTCGGCAGCGCTGACACAATTACATGCTATCCCTTTACGTTGCCTTCGCACGCACATTTTTGTTTCTTTGGTTTGTAAAATGCTTGCCATGAATCCCCCCCCAAAAAAAGGTAGGACTGGGTATAAGTGCATATTCACTTATGACAAACATTTGGGCTTCTGTATTTTGTGCTGTAAAATGACTTGGAAAAAGCGGTGTTTTTGTAAAAAGTTCTGTTTGCGAATACGCTTGTAGATTTTTATGACAATGCACAGGAACTGCTACAGCTCAAAGGTGCAGCACTGAAAGATACCCAAGAACAGTAAAGGGATAAAAACGCAATGTGCAGATATACTACTCAAAGTTACTCTGGCACACCACAAGTATTATTGCCGCCATAAACAAGGGGACAAGACTTAAATGGATTTCCAGTTTTACGGTTCCCATATTCTCTTGCTGCAATTTGTTTTAAAAACAGAAAACAGAGTTTCACTCATCCTCCCCAGGTCCAGTGCTAAGTCTCCCAGTCACCCATGGTGACTGATATTGTTTGCAGCGCTGATGACATGTCACCTCAGACAGAGCCTCTGTGTTCAGGTACTGGCTACAGCGTTGGTAACTAGAGTTGAGCGACTTTTGGTTTTCTAGGGTCGCGTTTCGTTTCGTGAAACCCGACTTTTCCAAAAGTCGGGTCGAGCAAGATCGTCCGATTATAGGGAAAAGTCGGGGTCGTCCCGAAACACGAAACCCAATGTAAGTCAATGGGGAATAAAAGTCGGCAGTGAGAGGAGGACAGGAAACACACCTACAGTGCCCATTTGAATGCCAAAAGCATCAATTCTTCTTTCTTAAGCTTGTCAACCTTAATTAACTTCATAATACAAGTTACGCACTGAAAAATGGGGGTTATTTGGCTACAAACTGTGGGGGGGAGGGCTGGCTCCAGGTTTTCATGTGCCCTGGGCGAAAGAGCGCCCCTTTAACACATACCACAACTCATCATGCTCCGATACGGCAGAGAAATAGCGGTATAGTACAATGAAAAATACCTCACTTTTTACATCTCATGACGAGGCCCATCTATTTCTCCATACAGAATCATTGGTCCCATATAATGTTTGAAACAGTATATGATGAGCTCCACATAATGCTACAGTATATGTTGGTCCCCATGGATGAAGCTCCACTGTCTTATGGGCCCAAATAATGCTCCAAACATAATGGGCCCCATTTCTAATGCTCTAGTGTATAATGGGCCCTGTAAATGCTGCTCCAGTGTCTGATGTCCACCTTTGGAATGTTCCAGTGTATGGTGGGCCCCATCTATCATTCTCCAGAGTATAGTGCTCCCCAAAAATTGCTGTCCCAACATTGAAAACAATCAAATAAGTCTCCTCGCTAGGGAATCCCTGTACTTGTCTGGACAGGTGCTGTAGCTTGCTTAACAGCTCGCCAGCCGTTCTCACGCCCAGTATGGATTACACGTGATTGCACAAAGGTGAGAAAGGGTACCGTATCCCCAGATAACATGTATGGATAGCGTACACATTCAAAATATATGTCTCAGGAGGCAGGCTCAGACGGTGTTAGGCCCAGTATGGATTGCACGTGATTGCACAAAGGTTAGAAAGGGTACCGTATCCCCGGATAACATGTATGGATAGCGTACACATTCAAAATATATGTCTATACAGCATGAGGCAGGCTCAGACGGTGTTAGGCCCAGTATGGATTGCACGTGATTGCACAAAGGTTAGAAAGGGTACCGTATCCCCGGATAACATGTATGGATAGCGTACACATTCAAAATATATGTCTATACAGCATGAGGCAGGCTCAGACAGTGTTAGGCCCAGTATGGATTGCACGTGATTGCACAAAGGTTAGAAAGGGTACCGTATCCCTGGATAACATGTATGGATAGCGTACACATTCAAAATATATGTCTATACAGCATGAGGCAGGCTCAGACGGTGTTAGGCCCAGTATGGATTGCACGTGATTGCATAAAGGTTAGAAAGGGTACCGTATCTCTGGATAACATGTATGGATAGCGTACACATTCAAAATATATGTCTCAGGAGGCAGGCTCAGACGGTGTCAGGCACAGTATGGATTTGACGGCCCAGATTACACAGCGGAGGAGCAGGGAGAGGTAAAGATTGCAAATGCTGGGGCCCTGCCCAAGCAAGAGGGGCACACTCGTGGGCGTCGGTACTGGCACTGGGCCCCTCATAGTACAGCGGAGTGTCTGATGGCGGGTGTGCACCACCACCGTCAGAGACACTTGATTGCACTATGAGGGACCCTGTGCCAGTGCCCGCGCCCAAGAGTCGGCCTACCCACCTGTCCAGGGCAACGGCACTCGCACGGTGTCGTGCGGTAGGTGGTGACCCCGGCCATGGGGGGGGAGGCAGCACAGTTAGGGAGTTTTAGAAAGTGGCATATGTTGATGTTGGACATTCAGCTGATGCAAAAGGCGAAATAGGTGAAGTACCAGGAAGAGGTGGACCAAAGCAAGCCATTTTTCTGTCACCCTATGTGTCATCAGGGGAAGGTGGGACAAAAACCTTGGAAACCCATGCGTGGTTCATTTTAATGAAGGTTAGATCATCCACATTTTGGGTTGACAGACGGGTCCTTTTTTCTGTCAGGATTGATCCAGCTGCACTGAAGACTCTTTCCTTTAGCACACTTGCAGCTGGGCAAGCGAGCTCCTGTAAGGCATATTGTGCCAATTCAGGCCAGGTGTCCAGTTTAGCGGCCCAATAGTCAAAGGGGAATGACCTGTGTGGGAGAACATCGATATGGGAGGAAAAGTAGTTTGTTACCATAGTTGACAACTGCTGTCTCCTGTCACTTTCCAACGATGCAGTATTACCAGTTGTGTGAGCGGTATTTGAAAAATCAGTCCACAACATTGTCATGAAACCCCTGTCTCCAACGCCACTTCTGCTGTGTGCACCACGAACACCTCTGCCAAGCTGCCCCCGGCCCGTACGGCTCGTGTGAGAACCATCACCGCTGCTGTGTGCTGGGAATGCCTCAAGCAACCGATTTACCAGAGTTGCTTGTTTATTAGCCAATATTAGGTCAAGGTTCTCCTGTGGCATGATGTTTTGTAATTTGCCTTTATAGCGTGGATCCAGGATGCTGGCCAACCAGTAGTCGTCATCGTTCATCATTTTGGCAATGCGGGGGTCCCTTTTTAGGATCTGCAAGGCATAATCTGACATGTGGGCCAATGTTCCTGGTGTCAATGATGCACTGCGAGTGCTGGGTGGAGGAGCACTTTCTGGCAAATCCACATCCCTCCAGTCACGCACAAACCCTGTACCAGACCTTGCCACGCCAACATTTTCACTTGCCCCACGAGATGCATCCTCCTCCCCTAAGTAATCATCCCCATCATCCTCCTCCTCCTCCTCTTCTTCCTCCACCTCGTCCAGGAGAGGTCCCTGAGCAGACAATGGCTGAATGTCATCAAGGATTCCCTCCTCCTCTTCCTCCTCATCAACATTGGCTGCAGACGCCTGCTCCTTAAGGTGCGTCAAAGTTTGCATGAGCAGACGCATAAGTGGGATGCTCATGCTTAGGATGGCGTCGTCTGCGCTTACCAGCCGTGTGCATTCCTCAAAACACTGAAGGACTTTACAAAGGTCTTTCAGCTTCGACCACTGCACACCTGTCAACTCCATGTCTGCTCTCAAAGTGCCTGGCCGTGTATCCTCCCACAAATGCATTATGGCCTGCCTCTGCTCGCACAGCCGCTCCACCATGTGCAGGGTGGAGTTCCACCTTGTTGCAATGTCGATAATGAGGCGGTGGTTGGGAAGGTGGAGCAATCGCTGCATCTTCTGCATACGAACGGAGTGTACAGGCGACCGGCGGATGTGCGCGCACAGTCTTCGCACCTTCTGGAGCAAGGCTGTTAACTCCGGATAATTTTTGAGGAAGCACTGCACCACCAGGTTCAAGGTGTGAGCCAAGCAAGGTATGTGGCTGAGTTTTGAAAGGGCTATGGCTGCCACAAAATTACGGCCGTTATCACTAACTACCTTGCCTGCCTCAAGATGTACACTGCCCAGCCATGACTCAGTTTGTCGCTTCAAGTACTCGGCCAGCACCTCGGCGGTGTGTCTGTCGCCCAAACACATCATCTGCAACACAGCCTGCTGACGCTTTCCACTAGCTGCTCGATAGGGGGACACATCGTGTGCAACAGTGGCAGCTGCAGATGGAGTGCTCGTACGACTGCGCTCTGTGGACGAGCTTTCGCTTCTGGAGGAGGTGGAGGAGGAGGAGGGTCGAACGCCTACAGCCAACTGTTTCCTATACCGTGGGCTAGGCAGCACTGTCCCACCACCGCTGTCCCCTGTGGACCCTGCATCCACCACATTAACCCAGTGCGCAGTGATGGACACGTAACGGCCCTGGCCATGCCGACTGAACCATGCATCAGTTGTGAGGTGCACCTTTCCGCTCACTGACTGCTTGAGTGCATGGACAATGCGGTCTTTCACATGATGGTGGAGGGCTGGGATGGCTTTGCGAGAGAAGAAGTGGCGACTGGGTAGGTCATAGCGTGGTACTGCATAGGCCATGAGTTCGCGGAAAGCTGTGCTTTCCACCAACCGAAAGGGCATCATCTCAAACGAGATTAGTTTGGCAATGTGGGCGTTCAAACCCAGTGTACGCGGATGAGAGACTGAGTACTTTCTTGACCTACTCATAGTGTCTGGGAGGGTGAGCTGGACTTGAGAGCTGCATATGGTGGAAGTAGCGGTGGACAGGGCGGACTGAGAGAGGGTTGATGATGGTTATGGAGTTGGTGTTCTTTCTGATGGCCTAGAATCAGTCTTTCGTTGATATAACAGTGGGATTCCCTGACTGCTGTGGCCTTGCAACGACACCTCAACATTTGCTGCTGTGCTAACCGGTGGGCTTACAGTGGGGGAAACAATGTAGCGTTGCTGACTACCTTCGTTGTGATCAGTTGCACATGTGGCACTTGAGGTTTGGTGTTGTGTCCACGCTTGCAAGTGCATGCTGGTTAAATGTCTAAGCATGCAACTGGTATTCAAATTTTTCAGATTTTTCCCTCGGCTAAAGGTCTTTGCGCACTTCTTACAGATAACCTTGGCCTGATCATGAGGATTTTGTTCAAAAAAGTGCCACACTGCACTCTTCCTACTTTGGCAGACATTTTGCGGCCTAGCACGCTGTGATCTTTTGACCCTCTGGACAAGCTGTCCAGCAACTCTTTTGATGTTTGGAACCTGTCTTTGGAGTGCTCCGGGCCTGCCAGATAACAGCTGTTGCGATGTCGATGTCTGCTGTGGATGCTCCTCATCTGAGCTATTGGAAGCAGCACCCTCTTCCCCCAATGGATGCCAATCTGGGTCAACAACTGGGTCATCCATCACCTTCTCTTCTATGTCATGTGCACCTTCCTCTGTGTCACCGTGTATGATGGTATAGTGTGCGGGAAGGGGCACCTGAGTCTCATCAGGGTCAGAATCTGGCTCTGTACACTGCGAGGACAATGTAGTGCTCTGAGTGAATGTACCAGCAGAATCATCCATCAGCGGCTGTGCATCAGTGCACTCCATGTCAGATTCATCTTGGCCTGGGTAATTCACCATTTGACTTGATAATCCAGGCATGGTATGTGAAAACAGCTCCATGGAGTAATCAGTAGTATGGCCTGCGTCATCCTTCAATCTTGGTTGGGGTGAAGGACACAAGGAAAGGTGTGGTTCATGAACATGAGCCTCCAATGACGACTCAGTGCTTTTACTTTTTACAACTGAAGAAGAGGAGGCGATAGAGCTGGAGGCTGAGTCAGCAATGTAAGACAAAACTTTTTCCTGATGCTCTGGCTTTAAAAGCGGTTTGCCAACTCCTAGAAAACTAAGCGTTCGAGGCCTTATGTAGCCAGACGATGACGCAGGCTCAACACCTCCTGCATTCGGTCCTATTTTGTTCTTGCCACTACCATCAGATCCACCACCAACACCATCATTACCAGCTGCCAACCCCCGCCCAATTCCACGGCCTCTTCCACCAGCCTTCCTCATTTTTGGTAGAAATGTAGACAAAATCCAACAAACTATATAGTATGTAAAACAAGGTGTCTATAGGACAGGGGAGATTTTGAATTTCTGCACACACTTTTGGACACTGGACACTTTTGGATTGTGTGAGGCCCACTGATATCTGAGCGCTATGTGACAGGCTCGATGGCACAGCTGTGACCTAAGTGACTAGAGAATAAGTGAGATTTTGAATCTCTGCACACACTTTTGGACACTGGACACTTTTGGATTGTGTGAGGCCCACTGATATCTGAGCGCTATGTGACAGGCTCGATGGCACAGCTGTGACCTAAGTGACTAGAGAATAAGTGAGATTTTGAATCTCTGCACACACTTTTGGACACTGGACACTTTTGGATTGTGTGAGGCCCAATGAATATCTGAGCGCTATTTGACAAGCTCGATGGCACAGCTGTGACCTAAGTGACTAGAGGATAAGTGAGAGTTTGAATCTCTGCACACACTTTTGGACACTGGACACTTTTGGATTGTGTGAGGCCCAATGAATATCTGAGCGCTATGTGACAAGCTCGATGGCACAGCTGTGACCTAAGTGACTAGAGGATAAGTGAGAGTTTGAATCTCTGCACACACTTTTGGACACTGGACACTTTTGGATTGCGTGAGGCCCAATGAATATCTGAGCGCTATGTGACAAGCTCGATGGCACAGCTGTGACCTAAGTGACTAGAGGATAAGTGAGAGTTTGAATCTCTGCACACACTTTTGGACACTGGACACTTTTGGATTGTGTGAGGCCCAATGAATATCTGAGCGCTATGTGACAAGCTCAATGGCACAGCTGTGACCTAAGTGACTAGAGGATAAGTGAGAGTTTGAATCTCTGCACACACTTTTGGACACTGGACACTTTTGGATTGTGTGAGGCCCAATGAATATCTGAGCGCTATGTGACAAGCTCGATGGCACAGCTGTGACCTAAGTGACTAGAGAATAAGTGAGATTTTGAATCTCTGCACACACTTTTGGACACTGGACACTTTTGGATTGTGTGAGGCCCAATGAATATCTGAGCGCTATGTGACAAGCTCGATGGCACAGCTGTGACCTAAGTGACTAGAGGATAAGTGAGAGTTTGAATCTCTGCACACACTTTTGGACACTGGACACTTTTGGATTGTGTGAGGCCCAATGAATATCTGAGCGCTATGTGACAAGCTCGATGGCACAGCTGTGACCTAAGTGACTAGAGAATAAGTGAGATTTTGAATCTCTGCACACACTTTTGGACACTGGACACTTTTGGATTGTGTGAGGCCCAATGAATATCTGAGCGCTATGTGACAAGCTCGATGGCACAGCTGTGACCTAAGTGACTAGAGGATAAGTGAGAGTTTGAATCTCTGCACACACTTTTGGACACTGGACACTTTTGGATTGTGTGAGGCCCAATGAATATCTGAGCGCTATGTGACAAGCTCGATGGCACAGCTGTGACCTAAGTGACTAGAGAATAAGTGAGATTTTGAATCTCTGCACACACTTTTGGACACTGGACACTTTTGGATTGTGTGAGGCCCAATGAATATCTGAGCGCTATGTGACAAGCTCGATGGCACAGCTGTGACCTAAGTGACTAGAGGATAAGTGAGAGTTTGAATCTCTGCACACACTTTTGGACACTGGACACTTTTGGATTGTGTGAGGCCCAATGAATATCTGAGCGCTATGTGACAAGCTCGATGGCACAGCTGTGACCTAAGTGACTAGAGGATAAGGGAGATTGGATTGCTTTTAAAAAAGCAGTTTGCGGAGCAGTGGGTAAACAGCAATGCCAGCCTGTCAGGAAGCCTTAAAAGGCAGCCCAACAACCAACACCACTGATACACCACTATATAGCCTCCCCTTGCACTGCACACAGTGACTGGTGTGTTGTGCAGGCCAAATTGCTATCAGCAGCAGAAGCAGTTTTTTTTTCTTCTCAGCAGGACAAAAAAAAAAAATTGGGATTGCTTTTAAAAAAGCAGTTTGAGGCCCAATGAATATCTGAGCGCTATGTGACAAGCTCGATGGCACAGCTGTGACCTAAGTGACTAGAGGATAAGGGAGATTGGATTGCTTTTAAAAAAGCAGTTTGCGGAGCAGTGGGTAAACAGCAATGCCAGCCTGTCAGGAAGCCTTAGAAGGCAGCCCAACAACCAACACCACTGATACACCACTATATAGCCTCCCCTTGCACTGCACACACAGTGACTGGTGTGTTGTGCAGGCCAAATCGCTAGCAGCAGAAGCAGTTTTTTGGTCTTCTTCCCTGCCTAACGCTCTCCCTACAGAATCAGCAGCAACCTCTCCCTATACTGAGATCGGCAGAAGTAAGATGGCGGTCGGCGTGCACGCCCTTTTATACCCCCTGTGACGCCCACCAAAGCAAGCCAATCACTTGCATGCCCTTCTGAAAGATGGTGGTGACCCGTGCCTATGTCATGACGTTGCCCACAGTGTCCGTGGATCCTGATTGGCTGAAAAAGAGCGCAAAACAAACTTTTGAAACGCGACTTTGGCGCGTAAGTCGCCGACCTCGTGGCCGACCTCATTCTAGGGTCGGGTTTCGTTTCATGAAACCCGACTTTGCCAAAAGTCGGCGACTTTTGAATTTTTTCGACCCGTTTCGCTCAACTCTATTGGTAACATGTCACCTCGGACAGAGCCTCTGTGCTCAGTTACTGGCTGCAGCGCTGGTGACATGTCACCTCAGACAGAGTCTCTGTGCTCAGGTACCGGCTGCAGCGCTGGTGACATGTCACCTCAGACAGAGCCTCTGTGCTCAGCTATTGGCTGCAGCGCTGGTGACATGTCACATCAGACAGAGCCTCTGTGCTCAGTTACTGGCTGCAGCGCTGGTGACACGTCACCTCGGACAGAGCCTCTGTGTTCAGGTACTGGCTACAGCGTTGGTAACATGTCACCTCGGACAGAGCCTCTGTGCTCAGTTACTGGCTGCAACGCTGGTGACATGTCACCTCAGACAGAGTCTCTGTGCTCAGGTACCGGCTGCAGCGCTGGTGACATGTCACCTCAGACAGAGCCTCTGTGCTCAGTTACTGGCTGCAGCGCTGGTGGCACGTCACCTCAGACAGAGTCTCTGTGCTCAGTTACTGGCTGCAGCGCTGGTGACACGTCACATCGGACAGAGCCTCTGGACTCAGTTACTGGCTGCAACGCTGGTGACATGTCACCTCAGACAGAGCCTCTGTGCTCAGCTATTGGCTGCAGCGCTGGTGACATGTCACATCAGACGGAGCCTCTGTGCTCAGTTACTGGCTGCAGCGCTGGTGACACGTCACCTCGGACAGAGCCTCTGGACTCAGTTACTGGCTGCAACGCTGGTGACATGTCACCTCAGACGGAGCCTCTGTGCTCAGGTACTGGCTGCAGCGCTGGTGACACGTCACCTCGGACAGAGCCTCTGTGCTCAGCTATTGGCTGCAGCGCTGGTCACATGTCACATCAGACGGAGCCTCTGTGCTCAGTTACTGGCTGCAGCGTTGGTGACACGTCACCTCAGACAGAGCCTCTGTGCTCAGTTACTGGCTGTGGGTCGCCCTCCCAGGGCTGTGGGGTACTCGGTACCGGGCCGGTGTCAGTGGGATGTGTCACAGCAGCGGTGACCCAGTCCGTGGCCCTGGGCGCCCAAGTAATGGGAAAATGTAGTTACAGTAATGGAATAGTTCGTGACACCACCTGTGATGTTCGGCAAGGGAGATGTTAAGCTGACGCTGCGGACAGATCCGCTGGGACTGATGGTATGGTGCAGCAAAGATGTAATAGATCCCCACAGGTGAATGTTATGAATGAGTCACCGTAGGAGGCAAAAACAGAAATACTAGCTAAGTCCAGAAAACCAGAGAAGTTGGCAGCTATCGGATTGCAGACCCCTGAACCTATCAACAACAACTTGCAGTAGCCGTTGGGGGTTCCTACGGTGCCCTAGACCCCTCGATCACAGCCGGAGAACTAAATAGCCTAAAGACAGAAAGGGAAATCTAAACTGCCCCAGAGCAGACCCCAAAGCAATAGGCAGCCCCCAACATATAATGACGGTGAAGCAAGATGAAAAAACACTCACACAGATAGAAAGATAGGCTGAGCAAATAATGGGGCCCAAGCTAACTAAATAGGACAGGACAGAAAAGCTGCTGTCTGCAATCCGCCAAAACCCTATCAAAACAAGAGCCAACAGACTGGTAGGGAAAAAAGCCCTGAAGACGCTAGGCTTCAAAAAGACTATATCAGTACTCAGGTATTTTCCGAAGACAGAGCAAAAAGGAATTCAGCTTACCCCAGCAGGGAATGGCAGAAATCCAGAAAAACAAGGCAAAACAAAACCAAAACACAAATGCAAAAAGCAGAGCAGAAAACTTAGCTTTTGAGGAGCAGAAATCAGACTGGTCTCCTAGAATCCCTCAGGGAAATCGCCAGCAAGGCAGAAGGGCGTCGGCTGCCTTATATCCAGTCAGCAATTCCCGTCACCCAGTCATCATCATCCAGCTCAGGTGCTTGGTAATCAGCCTCACTACCTTCCTTCACCAGAAGAGGGAGTTCATCAGACCTCAATGGTGAAGGGGAAAATGAACTCACAACAGTACCTCCCCCTTGAGGAGGGGTCACCGAACCCTCATCCACGCCACCAGGGCTATCAGGGTGAGCCCGATGAAAGGCACGCACCAATCTTTTGGCATGAATATCAGAGGCAGAGACCCAGGAATTATCCTCCTGACCATAACCCTTCCACTTAACCAAATACTGGAGTCTCCGTCTAGCCAGACGGGAATCCAGTATCTTCTCTACCTCATATTCCATGTTACCTTCAACAAGTGCAGGGTCCGGAGGTGCCACCCCAGGAACTACTGGTTCAACAAACCTCTTCAACAAGGACTTATGAAACACATTATGGATTTTAAATGTGACAGGAAGAGCCAAACGAAAAGAGACCGGATTAATAATCTTCAAAATCTTGTAAGGTCCAATAAATCTAGGCTTAAACTTAGGAGAAGTCTCCTTCATAGCGATATTTTTTGATGATAACCAAACCATATCACCAACCTTAAACTGGGGACCAATGGTCCTATGTCGGTTGGAAAACCGCTTGGCCTTTTCCTGGGAGAGAAATAACTTATCCACCACTTGGTCCCAGATCTGGTGCATTCTCTCCACCACAGTGTCAACACCTGGGCAGGCAGAAGGCTCCACCTGCCCTGAAGAAAATCGAGGATGAAACCCAAAGTTACAAAAAAAAGGTGACATCAAAGTCGCAGAACTAGCTCTATTATTTAAAGCAAATTCGGCCAAGGGCAAAAATGAAACCCAATCATCCTGATCAGCGGAAATAAAACATCCATCTCAAATACGACTCCAAGGTCTGGTTTGTTCTCTCCGTCTGCCCATTGGTCTGAGGGTGAAAAGCAGAGGAGAAGGACAACTGAATTCCCAGCTTGGAACAGAAAGTCCTCCAAAATCTATACACAAACTGAACTCCTCTGTCAGATACAATGTTCTCAGGAATCCCATGCAAGCGAACCACCTGTTGCAAAAACAGGGGCACCAACTCAGAGGAAGATGGCAACTTAGGGAGTGGTACAAGATGAACCATCTTAGAGAACCTATCACAAATCACCCAAATAACAGTCATTCTCTGAGAGACAGGCATATCAGAGATGAAATCCATTGAAATATGGGTCCATGGCCTCCTGGGGACCGTCAAAGGCATCAACAACCCACTAGAGCGAGAACAAGGTTTAGACCGGGAGCAAGTCCCACAGGACTGCACAAAATTCCTGACATGACGAGACAAGGCGGGCCACCAAAAAGACCGACTCACCAGATCTCTAGTACCAAAAATACCTGGATGACCAGCCAATGCAGAGCAATGAACTTCAGACATCACTCTCTTCTTCCACTGCTCAGGAACATACAACTTTCCACTGGGACAACGCTCAGGTTTGTCCTCCTGGATCTCTTCCAGAGCACATCTCAAATCGGGCGAGATGGCAGAAATAACTACCCCTTCGCCTAAGATGGTAGCAGGCTTGGTCACCACAGGAGAATCAGCAAAGAAGCTCCTAGAGAGAGCGTCAGCCTTGACATTCTTAGTGCCAGGAAGAAAAGAGACCACAAAATCAAAACGTGTAAAAAACAAGGCCCACCTAGCCTGTCTAGGGTTCAAGCGTTTGGCCGACTCCAGGTAAATCAAATTCTTGTGGTCAGTGAGGACCACGACTTGATGTTTAGCTCCCTCCAACCAATGTCTCCACTCCTCAAATGCCCATTTCATGGCTAACAGTTCCCGATTCCCCACATCATAGTTACGTTCAGATGGAGAGAACTTTCAGGAAAAGAAAGCACAGGGATTCATTTTAGATGTTACAGGATCCTTTTGGGACAAAACAGCTCCTGCACCAATCTCAGAAGCGTCCACCTCTACCTGGAATGGGAGTGAGACATCAGGTTGCCGCAAAACCGGGGCAGCAGTGAATCTTCGCTTCAGCTCCTGAAAGGAAGAAACAGCCTCCGGAGACCAATTCAACACATCAGCATCCTTCTTAGTCAGATCAGTCAATGGCTTGGCAATACTAGAAAATTTTGCTATAAATTTCCGATAAAAATTAGCAAAACCCAAAAACTTCTGGAGGGCCTTCAAAGAAGTGGGCTGAACCCAATCATAAATGGCCTGTACCTTGGCCGGGTCCATTTCATTAGTTGACGGAGACAAAATAAATCCCAAAAATGAAATCCTCTGTACCCCAAAAAGGCATTTCGATCCTTTGACATACAGGGAATTCTCCCTCAAGATCCGGAACACAGTCCGAACATGTTCTACATGAGAATCCCAATCCTTGGAGAAGATCAAAATATCATCCAGTTAAATAATCAAAAATTTATCCACAAAGTCTCAGAAAATGTCGTTCATGAAGCACTGGAAGACAGAAGGGGCATTAGTGAGCCCAAAAGGCATCACCAGGTACTCAAAATGTCCCTCCGGAGTATTAGACGCCGTCTTCCATTCATCCCCATGCTTAATGCGGAAAAGATTATACGCCCCCTGAGATCAAGCTTGGTAAACCAGCAAGCACCTTTAACTCTGGAGAATAGATCAGAAATCAGGGGTAACGGATACTGATATTTAATAGTAATTTTGTTGAGGGCACGATAATCAATACAAGGCCTTAATGAACCATCCTTTTTGGCCACGAAAAAAACCCTAGCACCTAAGGGTGAAGAGGATGGTCTAATATGACCCTTCTCCAACGCCTCCTTAATATAGGATCGCATAGCCTCGTGCTCGGGTACAGACAAATTGAAGAGCCGACCCTTGGGAAATTTACACCCCGGGCTCAGTTCAATTGCACAGTCATAACTCCTATGAGGAGGCAAAGACGCAGACTCATTCTCACTAAATACATCATAAAAGTCCGCCAAATAGTCAGTAACATCATGTGACTGAGGAGAGGTGGAAAAAAACGGAGCCTCACTAAGGGCACACCGACAACCCCAACTCACCACAGACACAGATTTCCAATCCAAAACTGGATTATGAATTTGCAACCAGGGAAACCCCAGAACAATGGTATCATGCAAATTATGCAACACCAAAAATCTGCAATTTTCTTGATGGTCTGGGGCGACCCGCATTACCACCTGGGTTCAAAACTGAGGTTTATTTTTCGCCAAAGGAGTAGCATCAATCCCCCTCAAAGGGATAGGCGTCCGCAGAGGTGTCATCAGAAATCCACAACGTTTACCAAAATCCAAGTCCATTAGGTTCAGGGCTGCTCCCGAATCCACAAAAGCCTTGGCGGATAATGTGGACAAGGAGCAGATCAGAATAATTGCCAGAAGAAACTTAGGTTGAACACCACCCACAGAAAACGTGTGTGCAAAACGTTTCTCTCGTTTACGACAGACAGAAATAATATGCGAGGCAACTCCACAAAAAAAACACAGCTTATTACGCCTTCTGAACTCCTGATGTTGCTCCCTGGACAAAATTCTATCACATTGCATAGGTTCAGACACTTGTTCAACAGGTGGCAACACCTCTCGTGCAGTCCTGCGTTCACGTAAACGCCGATCAACCTGAATGGCTAATGACATAGAATCGTCAAGACCAGAGGGAACAGGAAATCCCACCAGAGTATCTTTTACGGCTTCTGACAAACCCTTCCGAAAGAGAGCTGCCAAGGCATTATCATTCCAGGTAGTAAGGACCGCCCACTTTCGGAATTTTTGACAGTAGAATTCTGCAGAATCTCGACCCTGGCTCAATGCCAACAGGGTCTTTTCAGCCTGATCAATAGCATTAGGTTCGTCATACAACAACCCCAAGGCTTGAAAAAATGCGTTCACATTAGTCAGAATTGGATCATCTGGTTTCAAAGAAAACGCCCAATCCTGGAGAGCGCCATGCAGCAAAGAGATGACAATTTTAACCTGCTGCGCGGAGCTCCCTGACAAGTTAGGCTTCAAGGCAAAAAATTATTTACAATTATTTTTGAAATTCAAAAATTTAGACCGATCCCCAAAAAACACATCAGGAGTAGGGATCTTTGGTTCAGCAGCATGTGAATGAGCAAGGTAGGAGGAAACTCCCCGCACTTACGCAGCGAGCTGCTCCACATGATCAGACAATTGCTTTATCTCCATTGGGAGAAAAAAAAAATTCCCCCTACGGCCTCAGAGATATAGAGGAAAACATATATACACTTTTCTTTTTTCTTTTTTTTTTACAATTCTTTCCTGCTATTGAGTACCCTAGGATCTGTGGTATGGCGGGTGATTCTATTATGAATGAGCCACCGTAGGAGGCAAAAACAGAAATACTAGCTAAGTCCAGAAAACCAGAGAAGTTGGCAGCTATCGGATTGCAGACCCCTGAACCTATCAACAACAACTAGCCTAAAGACAGAAAGGGAAATCTAAACTGCCCCAGAGCAGACCCCAAAGCAATAGGCAGCCCCCAACATATAATGACGGTGAAGCAAGATGAAAAAACACTCACACAGATAGAAAGATAGGCTGAGCAAATGATGGGGCCCAAGCTAACTAAATAGGACAGGATAGAAAAGCTGCTGTCTGCAATCCACCAAAACCCTATCAAAACAAGAGCCAACAGACTGGTAGGGAAAAAAGCCCTGAAGACGCTAGGCTTCAAAAAGACTATATCAGTACTCAGGTATTTTCTGAAGACAGAGCAAAAAGGAATTCAGCTCACCCCAGCAGGGAATGGCAGAAATCCAGAAAAACAAGGCAAAACAAAACCAAAACACAAATGCAAAAAGCAGAGCAGAAAACTTAGCTTTTGAGGAGCAGGAATCAGACTGGTCTCCTAGAATCCCTCAGGGAAATCGCCAGCAAGGCAGAAGGGCGTCGGCTGCCTTATATCCAGTCAGCAATTCCCGTCAGCCAGTCATCATCATCCAGCTCAGGTGCTTGGTAATCAGCCTCACTACCTTCCTTCACCAGAAGAGGGAGTTCATCAGACCTCAATGGTGAAGGAGAAAATGAACTCATAACAGGTGAAGCTATAGTCCCAGGGCAGTGTAGAGGTGGTTGGCACGGGGATGTAGCAGTGCCGTAAGGGTAGGAAGCAGACAAGACACAGCTGGGTGCAATTTCTGTACCTTTACTTGATAACTGCAGTCCAGGGTCCTGATTACAGATGGTATTGGAGCAGGCTAGCCTGGAAGCAATTCAGGGATTATCTCTCAGCAGACAGGCTATGCAGTCTCCTTCCTAGCGCCTATTTGAATGAAGTACTCCAAGCATTGAGTTACTCTGAAGTTCCTCCTGTGAGATGTTCCCAAGAACCTTACTTGCACGGCAGACAGCTGTAGCCTCTCTCGGGGACTCTTCGCTCTCTGAGTCCTGGCTCTCTATCCAAGCTGCTGTTGTGCCTCAGTCTTAGATGGGAGTAGGGCATTTACAGCCTCCTACTCCTCTGGTATCTGTTGCAGGACCGTTAGTATCAGTACAACCGTGGAGACCTGGCTCCAGTCCTTGCGCTCTCAAGCTGAGGGAGCTCGCCTTCCGCAGCTCAACCTCCAGCTTCTCCCTACACATCTGCACACTTCACCCTCCGCAGACTAACTGACCACTCCTTCCTCTTTGCCCTCAGAGAACACTCCTCCCCTTAATCCTGGTTCAGAGTTCCCCCTGCTGGTCTGGATTGGAACTGTGTTGCATAAATGGATTGATTGCGAGAGAGACCCATCATTGCCTCCAAGCCTGGCATTACCCTCCCCTGGAGGAAGGCAAAGCCACTGTGGCAACCATACTCCTGGGGGCGCCACAGCTGCAGCGCTGGTGACACGTTACCTGAGACAGAGCCTCTGTGCTCAGTTACTGGCTACAGCGTTGGTGCCACGTCACCTCGGACAGAGCCTCTGTGCTCAGTTACTGGCTACATTGTTGGTGACATGTCACCTCGGACAGAGCCTCTGTGCTCAGTTACTGGCTACATTGTTGGTGACACGTCACCTCGGACAGTGCCTCTGTGCTCAGTTGCTGGCTACATTGTTGGTGACACGTCACCTCGGACAGTGCCTCTGTGCTCAGTTACTTGCTGCAGCACTGGTGGCATGTCATCTCGGATAGTGCCTCTGTGCGCACTAGTTACTGGCTGCAGCGTTGGCGAGGTGACATCAGGGCTGCAAACAATAACAGACACAGCCACTGGGAACAGCAAAAGAGAGTCAGCGCTGGACCTGGGAAGGATGAGTAATGCAGAGATTAATTTTAACCAACTCTAACTGGGGAACAGCGTTTTTTGCTGAAACTAGAAAAACACTTTAAAATGCATCCAAATTTATCAAAGTAAGCCAACCATGAAATGATGTCAAGTTAGAAAAAACTATTGAAATGGGCTCTAAATTTATTATTCAGCATAAAACACTGGGATACATTTGGTGCATCCAGCTTAATAATGCTGCCCCATTATACTGATAATGAAATATTCACAACCAATATCTATAACAGCATGTATCAAAGCTGATAGACATAAAAGGTTCAAGCTTCATTTTAAAAACAGATGTTTATTGAAAATATAAAAAAATCAAACAACCATAAAAAACACTGGCAGAAAACCTTCATAAAAGGTGAGGAAATACGGGTAAGGGCTCATACTTACATGCGAGAAACTCGGACGAGTCTCGCACGTCAATACCCGGCACTGCCGCCGGACCTCAGGACCGGAGCGTTCAGCTGCATGTATTACTAAAAACAACCCAAAATATAACTCTCGTATGATACTCTCAACACACAGTGTGGTGGAGGAAACTACTCTGGTTTTACATCACTGATGGCATCATGCACAGTGACACGTATCTTCCCTCCATCACTTCACCAGTGACGGTCACAGTCTTTATACACTTTATATAAAGGCAGCATTCACCATACTCATTGGGAGTAATGATCATCTGGAAACTTCAGATATGTATATACATATTGCATTTAGCTCTTTATCTTGCCACCTTATGATTATGCAGACATAGGTCTTATTCCTTATATATTGGCCTCTCCTATATGGGCGCTATAAATGATTACACATTACAGTTGTGTTTCAGCATCCCTTTTCTGAGTTACAGCTTTTGAATAGAACTATATATATATGACTATACCTCATTTTTAATATTGAGATTTACTGATACCCGTATTTCCTTCCCTTTTTTGGAGGTTTCCTGCCCTGTCTTTTTTATGGTTGTTCAATTTTAACATTTTCAATAAACATCTGTTCTTACCATGAAGCTTGAATCTCGTTATGGCTATCAGATTTGATGCTTGATATTACAGATATTGGTTGGGAATTTGAGTGAAAGTGCAATTTGAACACTTTTCAGGACATTTATGATTATACAGGGTGGTTCAAAAGTAGGTGGACAATATGTGTAATGGGGTTATGAAGGGGGAGATTTATCAAACATGGTGCAAAGTGATACTGACTCAGTTGCAAAAGTCTTCCAGAAGAGTCTCTTTAGAATTGGGAATTTCACTAGTTTCCATCATGCGAATCCTGAAATCTATTGGGTGGAAAGCTTATCGTCCACATCTAATTCATGGTTTATTGGAGGATGATCCAGACAGGCGGCTGCAATTTAGTGAGATTATGCGTAACAAAATTGAAGAAAATCCAGTAATTTTAGATAACATTATGTGGAGTGATGAAGCTTCTTTCAAGTTATCTGGCCATATTAACAGACATAATTGTATTTACTGGTATAATGAGAATATGCATTTAACATTAGAGCAACAACTAAATGAGCCTGGTGTCAATGTTTGGGGTGGTATTTCAAGTTTTGGCGTTTTTGGACAATTTTTTTTTTTGATGGTAGAGTCACAGGAGATAATGAATCAGATCCTGCCCCGCAGTGTAAATACATTATAACGCCTGATGTCAGTTCATGGGCAGCGCGCACTGTGCATGCCCGAGAAATGTTTTCACAGAGCAGGGGCCGGTATAGGAGACAGAAGGAGGCGGGGCCCAGACGGCAGCACAGGGGCATGATGGACATCTATGAGAGGTGGTGCACAGACGGCAGCACAGGGGCATGATGGACGTCTATGGAAGGCGGGGCCCAGACGGCAGAGCAGGGGCATGAACGACGTCTATGGAAGGCGGGGCCCAGACGCTGCTTAGACATAATTGACGGCGGGGAGGTGGCTGCTTCAGAGGGACACACCATACCTATGGGACCCATTACAGGTATGAAGAGAGGACCTATTTATAAAAGTTAATATTTCAGTGTTACTGGGGGTCAGAAACGGAAGAGCCACCTTCACAGTGCAGCCTTAGTGCTGCTGAAGGTGGCTATTTTACTTAAAAATGCCCTGCGGGGGGGGTGTGACAGGTTCCCTTTAATGACGTTGTGGATGGGATTGAGTAAAGTGTCAGTCTTTGATGACTACACCAATTTCTGTAGGATATTAAAATCTGACCTTGATATTACAATATAATGCAAAACGATCTGGATAAGATGTCTGAATGGGCAAACACTTGGCAAATGATGTTTAATGTGGATAAATGTAGAGTAATGCACCTAGGATTGAGTAATCCTATAACTGCACATACAGTATATTATATGGGAGTATACTCGGGACTATAGAACAGAAGGACTTGGGTATTCTGGTTACAAGTAACCTGAGCAGCAGTACTCAATGTCAGGCAGCAGCCACAAAAGAAACAAGATTTTAGGGTGTCTAAAAAGAGAGAGAAAATCCTGCGATCCCAACGTGTTATTACCCCTTTATAAATCAATGGTGAGGCCTCATCTAGAATATGGGATCCAGTTTTGGGCTCCACATTTTAAAAAAGATATTCAGAAGTTAGGTATGGTTAAAAGACAGGCAACTAGATTATTACAAGGGATGGATGGCCTCTCATATGATGAAAGGTTGGAAAAACTGGGCTTGTTTAGCTTAGAAAAAAGACGCTTCAGAGAAGATCTCATTTACATGAATAAATAGATGTGTGGCCAGTACAGAGGACTTGCACGTGACTTTTTCCTTCCAAGGACCATACTAAGGACCAGGGGGCACTCATTACGGGTGGAAGAAAGCTAAACAGGATAGGGTTCTTTACAGTTAGAGCAGTCAGATTGTGGAATGCCGACCACAAGAGGAAGTAATGGCAGACACTATAACAGCTTTTGAGAAAGAGCTGGGTGATTTCCTCAGAACACATAACATTGTGGGTTATGGTTAATTTAGTAACAAAATGCTCAATTGGTGGAGAAAGGTTGAACTTGATGGATCTAGGTCTTTTATCAACCTATGTAACTAGAAGATAAAATATTTGTGCAGTGACAGCTGATGGGCTATACAGTGCACTGCGGGATGAATTTAATGCACTGGAATTGGAGCTATGGCCTGTTTCACACTTCAGTTTTCTGGCATCAGTCAAAATCCATCGTTAGCAGAAAAAAACGGATCCGACGGATTTGCCTGGTGGATCCGTTTTTTCCCATAGACTTGTATTAGCGACGGAATGTGAAGGATGGCCATCCGTTTTGTCCGTCGTGCGACGGATCGGTCAGAAAATAGGTGTCTGTCGTCTATAGGAACGTTTTTTTCTCCTTTGAAAAGGCGGACAGCGAAGGATCCGTCACCGTCGGTCGTCAGCTAGAATGGACGCCTATGGGCAGCGGATCCGTCGCTGTCCGTTAAAAAACGGATCCGTTGTCGGATTTCGTATTATCATTTCTGTTCCTTTAATTTAACCCCAAAAGCCTTTCTGGCACCAAAAATATTCTCTCTCTCTCTCTTCAGAATCGTGTTCCTTTAAATTCCAATATGCAGTGATGCCTGGTCCTGTAGGGTTACACTGTGTGATAACAGCATCCTCTGAGGCAGATATTCCATGTGCAGTGATGCCTGGTCCTATAGGGCTGCACTGTGTGATAACAGCATCCTCTGAGGCAGATAGTCCATGTGCAGTGATGCCTGGTCCTATAGGGCTGCACTGTGCGATAACAGCATCCTCTGAGGCAGATAGCCAATGTGCAGTGATGCCTGGCCCTATAGGGCTGCACTGTGTGATAATAGCATCCTCTGAGGCAGTTAGTCCATGTGCAGTGATGCCTGGGCCTATAGGGCTGCACTGTGTGATAACAGCATCCTCTGAGGCAGTTAGCCCATGTGCAGTGATGCCTGGTCCTATAGGGCTGCACTGTGTGATAACAGCATCCTCTGAGGCACTTAGCCCATGTGCAGTGATGCCTTGCCCTATAGGGCTGCACTGTGTGATAACAGCATACTCTGAGGCAGATAGCCCATGTGCAGTGATGCCTTGCCCTATAGGGCTGCACTGTGTGATAACAGCATCCTCTGAGACAGATAGCCCATGTGCAGTGATGCCTTGCCCTATAGGGCTGCACTGTGTGATAACAGCATCCTCTGAGGCAGATAGCCCATGTGCAGTGATGCCTGGCCCTATAGGGCTGCACTGTGTGATAACAGCATCCTCTGAGGCAGTTAGCCCATGTGCAGTGATGCCTTGCCCTATAGGGCTGCACTGTGTGATAACAGCATCCTCTGAGGCAGATAGCCCATGTGCAGTGATGCCTGGCCCTATAGGGCTGCACTGTGTGATAACAGCATCCTCTGAGGCAGTTAGCCCATGTGCAGTGATGCCTTGCCCTATAGGGCTGCACTGTGTGATAACAGCATCCTCTGAGGCAGATAGCCCATGTGCAGTGATGCCTGGCCCTACAGGGCTGCACTGTGTGATAACAGCATCCTCTGAGGCAGATAGCCCATGTGCAGTGATGCCTGGCCCTATAGGGCAGCACTGTGTGATAACAGCATCCTCTGAGGCAGATAGCCCATGTGCAGTGATGCCTGACCCTATAGGGCTGCACTGTGTGATAACAGCATCCTCTGAGGCAGATAGTCCATGTGCAGTGCTGCCTGATCCTATAGGGCTGCACTGTGCGATAACAGCATCCTCTGAGGCAGTTAGTCCATGTGCAGTGATGCCTGGTCCTATAGGGCTGCACTGTGTGATAACAGCATCCTCTGAGGCAGTTAGCCCATGTGCAGTGATGCCCGGTCCTATAGGGCTGCACTGTGCGATAACAGCATCCTCTGAGGCAGATAGCCCATGTGCAGTGATGCCCGGTCCTATAGGGCTGCACTGTGTGATAACAGCATCCTCTGAGGCAGTTAGCCCATGTGCAGTGATGCCTGGTCCTATAGGGCTGCACTGTGTGATAACAGCATCCTCTGAGGCAGTTAGCCCATGTGCAGTGATGCCTAGTCCTGTAGGGCTGCACTGTGTGATAACACCATCCTCTGAGGCAGATAGCCCATGTGCAATGATGCCTGGCCCTATAGCGCTGCACTGTGTGATAACACCATCCTCTGAGTCAGTTAGCCCATGTGCAGTGACGCCTGGTCCTATAGTGCTGCACTGTGTGATAACATCATCCTCTGAGGCAGACAGCCCATGTGCAGTGATGCCTGGCCCTATAGGGCTGCACTGTGTGATAACAGCATCCTCTGAGGCAGTTAGCCCATGTGCAGTGATGCCTGGCCCTATAGGGCTGCACTGTGTGATAACAGCATCCTCTGAGGCAGATAGTCCATGTGTAGTGATGCCTGGTCCTATAGGGCTGCACTGTGTGATAACAGCATCCTCTGAGGCAGATAGCCCATGTGCAGTGATGCCGGGCCCTATAGGGCTGCACAGTGTGATAACAGCATCCTCTGAGGCAGATAGCCCATGTGCAGTGATGCCTGGCCCTGTAGGGCTGCACTGTGTGATAACACCATCCTCTGAGGCAGATAGCCCATGTGCAGTGATACCTGGTCCTATAGGGCTGCACTGTGTGATAACAGCATCCTTTGAGGCAGTTAGCCCATGTGCAGTGATGCCTGGTCCTATAGGGCTGCACTCTGTGATAACAGCATTCTATGAGGCAGATAGTCCATGTGCAGTGATGCCTGGCCCTGTAGGGCTGCACTGTGTGAAAACAGCATCCTTTGAGGCAGACAGCCCATGCGCAGTGATGCCTGGCCCTATAGGGCTGCACTGTTTGATAACAGCATCCTCTGAGGCAGATAGCCCATGTGCAGTGATGCCTGGCCCTATAGGGCTGCACTGTGTGATAACACCATCCTCTGAGGCATATAGCCCATGTGCAGTGATGCCTGGCCCTATAGGGCTGCACTGTGTGATAACAGCATCCTCTGAGGCAGTTAGCCCATGTGCAGTGATGTCTGGTTCTATAGGGCTGCACTGTGTGATAACAGCATCCTCTGAGGCAGTTAGCCCATGTGCAGTGATGCCTGGCCCTATAGGGCTGCACTGTGTGATAACACCATCCTCTGAGGCAGATAGCCCATGTGCAGTGATGCCTGGCCCTATAGGGCTGCACTGTGTGATAACAGAATCCTCTGAGGCAGATAGCCCATGTGCAGTGATGCCTGGTCTTGTAGGGCTGCACTGTGCGATAGCAGCATCCTCTGAGGCAGTTAGTCCATGTGCAGTGATGCCTGGTCCTATAGGGCTGCACTGTGTGATAACAGCATCCTCTGAGGCAGACAGCCCATGTGCAGTGATGCCTGGCCCTATAGGGCTGCACTGTGCGATAACAGCATCCTCTGAGGCAGATAGCCCATGTGCAGTGATGCTTGGCCCTATAGAGCTGCACTGTGTGATAATAGCATCCTCTGAGGCAGATAGCCCATGTGCAGTGATGCCTGGCCTTATAGAGCTGCACTGTGTGATAACAGCATCCTCTGAGGCAGACAGCCCATGTGCAGTGATACCTGGCCCTATAGGGCTGCACTGTGCGATAACAGCATCCTCTGAGGCAGTTAGTCCATGTGCAGTGATGCCTGGCCCTATAGGGCTGCACTGTGCGATAACAGCATCCTCTGAGGCAGTTAGTCCATGTGTAGTGATGCCTGGCCCAATAGGGCTGCACTGTGCGATAACAGCATCCTCTGAGGCAGTTAGTCCATGTGCAGTGAAGCCTGTCCCTATAGGGCTGCACTGTGCTATAACAGCGTCCTCTGAGGCAGACAGCCCATGTGCAGTGATGCCTGGCCCTATAGGGCTGCACTGTGCGATAACACCATCCTCTGAGGCAGTTAGCCCATGTGCAGTGATGCCTGTTCCTGTAGGGCTGCACTGTGCGATAACAGCATCCTCTGAGGCAGATAGCCCATGTGCAGTGATGCCTGGCCCTGTAGGGCTGCACTGTGTGATAACAGCATCCTCTGAGGCAGACAGCCCATGTGCAGTGATGCCTGGCCCTATAGGGCTGCACTGTGTGATAACAGCATCCTCTGAGGCAAATAGTCCATGTGCAGTGATGCCTGGTCCTATAGGGCTGCACTGTGTGATAACAGCATCCTCTGAGGCAGATAGCCCATGTGCAGTGATGCCTGGCCCTATAGGGCTGCACTGTGTGATAACAGCATCCTCTGAGGCAGATAGCCCATGTGCAGTGATGCCTGGCCTTATAGGGCTGCACTGTGTGATAACACCATCCTCTGAGGCAGATAGCCCATGTGCAGTGATGCCTGGCCCTATAGGGCTGCACTGTGTGATAGCCCATGTGCAGTGCTGCCTGGCCCTATAGGGCTGCACTGTGTGATAACACCATCCTCTGAGGCAGATAGCCCATGTGCAGTGATGCCTGGCCCTATAGGGCTGCACTGTGTGATAACACCATCCTCTGAGGCAGATAGTCCATGTGCAGTGATGCCTGGCCCTATAGGGCTGCACTGTGTGATAACAGCATCCTCTGAGGCAGTTATCCCATGTGCAGTGATGCCTGGTCCTATAGGGCTGCACTGTGTGATAACAGCATCCTCTGAGGCAGATAGTCCATGTGCAGTGATGCCTGGTCCTGTAGGTCTGCACTGTGTGATAACAGCATCCTCTGAGGCAGATAGCCCATGTGCAGTGATGCCTGGCCCTATAGGGCTGCACTGTGTGATAACAGCATCCTCTGAGGCAGTTAGCCCATGTGCAGTGATGCTTGGTCCTATAGGGCTGCACTGTGTGATAACACCATCCTCTGAGGCAGATAGCCCATGTGCAGTGATGCCTGGCCCTGTAGGGCTGTACTGTGTGATAACACCATCCTCTGAGGCAGATAGCCCATGTGCAGTGATGCCTGGACCTGTAGGGCTGCACTGTGTGATAACAGCATCCTCTGAGGCAGATAGCCCATGTGCAGTGATGCCTGGCCCTATAGGGCTTCACTGTGTGATAGCAGCATCCTCTGAGGCAGTTAGCCCATGTGCAGTGATGTCTGGCCCTATAGGGCTGCACTCTGTGATAACAGCATCCTCTGAGGCAGATAGTCCATGTGCAGTGATGCCTGGCCCTATAGGGCTGCACTGTGTGATAACACCATCCTCTGAGGCAGTTAGTCCATGTACAGTGATGCCTTGCCCTTTAGGGCTGCACTATGTGAAAACAGCATCCTCTGAGGCAGACAGCCCATGCGCAGTGATGCCTGGCCCTATAGGGTGCACTGTGTGATAACAGCATCCTCTGAGGCAGATAGCCCATGTGCAGTGATACCTGGCCCTATAGGGCTGCACTGTGTGATAACACCATCCTCTGAGGCAGATAGCCCATGTGCAGTGATGCCTGGCCCTATAGGGCTGCACTGTGTGATAACACCATCCTCTGAGGCAGATAGTCCATGTACAGTGATGCCTGGCCCTATAGGGCTGCACTGTGTGATAACAGCATCCTCTGAGGCAGATAGCCCATGTGTAGTGCTGCCTGGTCCTATGCGGCTGCACTGTGTGATAACACCATCCTCTGAGGCAGATAGCCCGTGTGCAGTGATGCCTGGCCCTAAAGGGCTGCACTGTGTGATAACAGGATCCTCTGAGGCAGTTAGTCCATGTGCAGTGATGCCTGGCCCTATAGGGCTGCACTGTGCGATAACAGCATCCTCTGAGGCAGATAGCCCATGTGCAGTGATGCCTGGCCCTATAGAGCTGCACTGTGTGATAATAGCATCCTCTGAGGCAGATAGCCCATGTGCAGTGATGCCTGGCCTTATAGAGCTGCACTGTGTGATAACAGCATCCTCTGAGGCAGACAGCCCATGTGCAGTGATGCCTGGCCCTATAGGGGTGCACTGTGTGATAACAGCATCCTCTGAGGCAGATAGCCCATGTGCAGTGATGCCTGGCCCTATAGGGCTGCACTGTGTGATAACACCATCCTCTGAGGCAGAAAGCCCATGTGCAGTGATGCCTGGCCCTATAGGGGTGCACTGTGTGATAACAGCATCCTCTGAGGCAGATAGCCCATGTGCAGTGATGCCTGGCCCTATAGGGCTGCACTGTGTGATAACACCATCCTCTGAGGCAGATAGCCCATGTGCAGTGATGTCTGGCCCTATAGGGCTGCACTGTGTGATAACAGCATCCTCTGAGGCAGATAGCCCATGTGCAGCGATGCCTGGCCTTATAGGGCTGCAATTTGTGATAACACCATCCTCTGAGGTAGATAGCCCATGTGCAGTGATGCCTGGCCCTATAGGGCTGCACTGTGTGATAGCCCATGTGCAGTGCTGCCTGGCCCTATAGGGCTGCACTGTGTGATAACACCATCCTCTGAGGCAGATAGCCCATGTGCAGTGATGCCTGGTCCTATAGGGCTTCACTGTGTGATAACAGCATCGTCTGAGGCAGATAGTCCATGTGCAGTGATGCCTGGTCCTATAGGGCTGCACTGTGTGATAACAGCCTCCTCTGAGGCAGATAGCCCATGTGCAGTAATGCCTGGCCCTATAGGGCTGCACTGTGTGATAACACCATCCTCTGAGGCAGATAGCCCATGTGCAGTGATGCCTGGCCCTATAGGGCTGCACTGTGTGATAACATCATCCTCTGAGGCAGATAGCCCATGTGCAGTGCTGCCTGGCCCTATAGGGCTACACTGTGTGATAACACCATCCTCTGAGGCAGATAGCCCATGTGCAGTGATGCCTGGCCCTATAGGGCTGCACTGTGTGATAACAGCATCCTCTGAGGCAGATAGCCCATGTGCAGTGATGCCTGGCCTTATAGGGTTGCAATGTGTGATAACACCATCCTCTGAGGCAGATAGCCCATGTGCAGTGATGCCTGGCCCTATAGGGCTGCACTGTGTGATAGCCCATGTGCAGTGCTGCCTGGCCCTATAGGGCTGCACTGTGTGATAACACCATCCTCTGAGGCAGATAGCCCATGTGCAATGCTGCCTGGCCCTATAGGGCTGCACTGTGTGATAACACCATCCTCTGAGGCAGATAGCCCATGTGCAGTGATGTCTGGCCCTATAGGGCTGCACTGTGTGATAACAGCATCCTCTGAGGCAGATAGCCCATGTGCAGTGATGCCTGGCCCTATAGGGCTGCACTGTGTGATAACACCATCCTCTGAGGCAGTTAGTCCATGTACAGTGATGCCTGGCCCTGTAGGGCTGCACTATGTGAAAACAGCATCCTCTAAGGCAGACAGCCCATGCGCAGTGATGCCTGGCCCTATAGGGGTGCACTGTGTGATAACAGCATCCTCTGTGGCAGATAGCCCATGTGCAGTGATGCCTGGCCCTATAGGGCTGCACTGTGTGATAACACCATCCTCTGAGGCAGATAGCCCATGTGCAGTGATGCCTGGCCCTATAGGGCTGCACTTTGTGATAACACCATCCTCTGAGGCAGATAGTCCATGTGCAGTGATGCCTGGCCCTATAGGGCTGCACTGTGTGATAACAGCATCCTCTGAGGCAGATAGCCCATGTGTAGTGCTGCCTGGTCCTATACGGCTGCACTGTGTGATAACACCATCCTCTGAGGCAGATAGCCCGTGTGCAGTGATGCCTGGCCCTATAGGGATGCACTGTGATAACACCATCCTCTGAGGCAGATAGTCCATGTGCAGTGATGCCTGGTCCTGTAGGGCTGCACTGTGTGATAACAGCATCCTCTGAGGCAGTTAGCCCATGTGCAGTGATGCCTTGCCCTATAGGGCTGCACTGTGTGATAACAGCATCCTCTGAGGCAGATAGCCCATGTGCAGTGCTGCCTGGCCCTATAGGGCTGCAATGTGTGATAACAGCATCCTCTGAGGCAGTTCGCCCATGTGCAGTGATGCCTTGCCCTATAGGGCTGCACTGTGTGATAACAGCATCCTCTGAGGCAGTTAGCCCATGTGCAGTGATGCCTTGCCCTATAGGGCTGCACTGTGTGATAACAGCATCCTCTGAGGCAGTTAGCCCATGTGCAGTGATGCCTTGCCCTATAGGGCTGCACTGTGTGATAACAGCATCCTCTGAGGCAGTTAGCCCATGTGCAGTGATGCCTTGCCCTATAGGGCTGCACTGTGTGATAACAGCATCCTCTGAGGCAGTTAGCCCATGAGCAGTGATGCCTGGCCCTATAGGGCTGCACTGTGTGATAACAGCATCCTCTGAGGCAGATAGCCCATGTGCAGTGATGCCTGGCCCTATAGGGCTGCACTGTGTGATAACAGCATCCTCTGAGGCAGATAGTCCATGTGCAGTGATGCCTTGCCCTATAGGGCTGCACTGTGTGATAACACCATCCTCTGAGGCAGTTAGCCCATGTGCAGTGATGCCTGGCCCTATAGGGCTGCACTGTGATAATAGCATCCTCTGAGGCACTTAGCCCATGTGCAGTGATGCCTGGCCCTATACGGCTGCACTGTGTGATAACAGCATCCTCTGAGGCAGATAGCCCATGTGCAGTGATGCCTGACCCTATAGGGCTGCACTGTGTGATAACACCATTCTCTGAGGCAGATAGCCCATGTGCAGTGCTGCCTGGCCCTATAGGGCTGCACTGTGTGATAACAGCATCCTCTGAGGCAGGTAGCCGATGTGCAGTGATGCCTGGCCTTATAGGGCTGCACTGTGTGATAACACCATCCTCTGAGGCAGATAGCCCATGTGCAGTGATGCCTGGTCCTATAGGGCTGCACTGTGTGATAGCCCATGTGCAGTGCTGCCTGGCCCTATAGGGCTGCACTGTGTGATAACAGCATCCTCTGAGGCAGATAGCCCATGTGCAGTGATGCCTGGCCCTATAGGGCTGCACTGTGTGATAACAGCATCCTCTGAGGCAGATAGCCCATGTGCAGTGATGCCTGGCCCTATAGGGCTGCACTGTGTGATAACAGCATCCTCTGAGGCAGTTAGCCCATGTGCAGTGATGCCTTGCCCTATAGGGCTGCACTGTGTGATAACAGCATCCTCTGAGGCAGTTAGCCCATGTGCAGTGATGCCTTGCCCTATAGGGCTGCACTGTGTGATAACAGCATCCTCTGAGGCAGTTAGCCCATGTGCAGTGATGCCTGGCCCTATAGGGCTGCACTGTGTGATAACAGCATCCTCTGAGGCAGATAGCCCATGTGCAGTGATGCCTGGCCCTATAGGGCTGCACTGTGTGATAACAGCATCCTCTGAGGCAGATAGTCCATGTGCAGTGATGCCTTGCCCTATAGGGCTGCACTGTGTGATAACACCATCCTCTGAGGCAGTTAGCCCATGTGCAGTGATGCCTGGCCCTATAGGGCTGCACTGTGATAACAGCATCCTCTGAGGCACTTAGCCCATGTGCAGTGATGCCTGGCCCTATACGGCTGCACTGTGTGATAACAGCATCCTCTGAGGCAGATAGCCCATGTGCAGTGATGCCTGGCCCTATAGGGCTGCACTGTGTGATAACACCATTCTCTGAGGCAGATAGCCCATGTGCAGTGCTGCCTGGCCTTATAGGGCTGCACTGTGTGATAACAGCATCCTCTGAGGCAGATAGCCGATGTGCAGTGATGCCTGGCCTTATAGGGCTGCACTGTGTGATAACACCATCCTCTGAGGCAGATAGCCCATGTGCAGTGATGCCTGGTCCTATAGGGCTGCACTGTGTGATAGCCCATGTGCAGTGCTGCCTGGCCCTATAGGGCTGCACTGTGTGATAACACCATCCTCTGAGGCAGACAGCCCATGTGCAGTGATGCCTGGTCCTATAGGGCTGCACTGTGTGATAACAGCATCCTCTGAGGTAGATAGCCCATGTGCAGTGATGCCTGGCCCTATAGGGCTTCACTGTGTGATAACAGCATCGTCTGAGGCAGATAGCCCATGTGCAGTGATGCCTGGCCCTATAGGGCTGCACTGTGTGATAACACCATCCTCTCAGGCAGATAGGCCATGTGCAGTGATGCCTGGACCTGTACGGCTGCACTGTGTGATAACAGCATCCTCTGAGGCAGATAGCCCATGTGCAGTGATGCCTGGCCCTATAGGGCTTCACTGTGTGATAGCAGCATCCTCTGAGGCAGTTAGCCCATGTGCAGTGATGCCTGGTCCTATAGGGCTGCACTGTGTGATAACACCATCCTCTGAGGCAGATAGTCCATGTGCAGTGATGCCTGGCCCTATAGGGCTGCACTGTGATAACAGCATCCTCTGAGGCAGATAGCCCATGTGTAGTGCTGCCTGGTCCTATACGGCTGCACTGTGTGATAACACCATCCTCTGAGGCAGATAGCCCATGTGCAGTGATGCATGGCCCTATAGGGATGCACTGTGTGATAACAGCATCCTCTGAGGCAGTTAGCCCATGTGCAGTGATGCCTGGTATTATAGGGCTGCACTGTGTGATAACAGCATCCTCTGAGGCAGATAGTCCTTGTGCAGTGATGCCTGGTCCTGTACTGCTGCACTGTGTGATAACAGCATCCTCTGAGGCAGATAGCCCATGTGCAGTGATGCCTGGCCCTATAGGGCTGCACTGTGTGATAACAGCATCCTCTGAGGCAGATAGTCCATGTGCAGTGATGCCTGGCCCTATAGGGCTGCACTGTGTGATAACAGCATCCTCTGAGGCAGATAGCCCATGTGTAGTGCTGCCTGGTCCTATACGGCTGCACTGTGTGATAACACCATCCTCTGAGGCAGATAGCCCATGTGTAGTGATGCCTTGCCCTATAGGGCTGCACTGTGTGATAACAGCATCCCCTGAGGCAGATAGTCCATGTGCAGTGATGCCTGGTCCAATTGGGCTGCACTATGTGATAACAGCATCCTCTGAGGCAGATAGCCCATGTGCAGTGATGCCTGGTCCTATAGGGCTGCACTGTGTGATAACACCATCTTCTGAGGCAGATAGTCCATGTGCAGTGATGCCTTGCCCTATAGGGCTGCACTGTGTGATAACAGCATCCTCTGAGGCAGATAGCCCATGTGCAGTGATGCCTGGTCCTATAGGGCTGCACTGTGTGATAACAGCATCCTCTGAGGCAGTTAGCCCATGTGCAGTGATGCCTGGCCCTATAGGGCTGCACTGTGTGATAACAGCATCCTCTGAGGCAGATAGCCCATGTGCAGTTATGCCTGGTCCTATAGGGCTGCACTGTGTGATAACAGCATCCTCTGAGGCAGATAGCCCATGTGCAGTGATGCCTGGTCCTATAGGGCTGCACTGTGTGATAACAGCATCCTCTGAGGCAGTTAGCCCATGTGCAGTGATGCCTGGCCCTATACGGCTGCACTGTGTGATAACAGCATCCTCTGAGGCAGATAGCCCATGTGCAGTGATGCCTGACCCTATACGGCTGCACTGTGTGATAACAGCATCCTCTGAGGCAGTTAGCCCATGTGCAGTGATGCCTGGTCCTATAGGGCTGCACTGTGTGATAACACCATCCTCTGAGGCACTTAGCCCATGTGCAGTGATGCCTGGCCCTATAGGGCTGCACTGTGTGATAACAGCATCCTCTGAGGCAGATAGCCCATGTGCAGTGATGCCTGGCCCTATAGGGCTGCACTGTGTGATAACAGCATCCTCTGAGGCAGATAGCCCATGTGCAGTGATGCCTGATCCTATAGGGTTGCACTGTGTGATAACAGCATCCTCTGAGGCAGTTAGCCCATGTGCAGTGATGCCTGGTCCTATAGGGCTGCACTGTGTGATAACAGCATCCTCTGAGGCAGATAGCCCATGTGCAGTGATGCCTGGCCCTATACGGCTGCACTGTGTGATAACAGCATCCTCTGAGGCAGATAGCCCATGTGCAGTGATGCCTGGTCCTATAGGGCTGCACTGTGTGATAACACCATCCTCTGAGGCACTTAGCCCATGTGCAGTGATGCCTTGCCCTATAGGGCTGCACTGTGTGATAACAGCATCCTCTGAGGCAGTTAGCCCATGTGCAGTGATGCCTGGTCCTATAGGGCTGCAGTGTGTGATAACAGCATCCTCTGAGGCAGATAGCCCATGTGCAGTGATGCCTGGTCCTATAGGGCTGCACTGTGTGATAACAGCATCCTCTGAGGCAGATAGACCATGTGCAGTGATGCCTGGTCCTATAGGGCTGCAGTGTGTGATAACAGCATCCTCTGAGGCAGATAGTCCATGTGCAGTGATGCCTGGCCCTTTAGGGCTGCACTGTGTGATAACACCATCCTCTGAGGCAGATAGCCCATGTGCAGTGATGCCTGGCCCTATAGGGCTGCACTGTGTGATAACACCATCTTTTGAGGCAGATAGCCCACGTGCAGTGATGCCTTGCCCTATAGAGCTGCTCTGTGTGATAACAGCATCCTCTGAGGCAGATAGCCCATGTGCAGTGATGCCTGGCCCTATAGGGCTGCACTGTGTGATAACACCATCCTCTGAGGCAGATAGCCCATGTGCAGTGATGCCTGGTCCTGTAGGGCTGCACTGTGTGATAACACCATCCTCTGAGGCAGATAGCCCATGTGCAGTGATGCCTGGTCCTGTAGGGCTGCACTGTGTGATAACACCATCCTCTGAGTCAGATAGCCCATGTGCAGTGATGCCTGGTCCTGTAGGGCTGCACTGTGTGATAACACCATCCTCTGAGGCAGATAGCCCATGTGCAGTGATGCCTGGCCCTATAGGGCTGCACTGTGTGATAACAGCATCCTCTGAGGCAGATAGCCCATGTGCAGTGATGCCTGGCCCTATACGGCTGCACTGTGTGATAACAGCATCCTCTGAGGCAGATAGCCCATGTGCAGTGATGCCTGGTCCTATAGGGCTGCACTGTGTGATAACAGCATCCTCTGAGGCAGATAGCCCATGTGCAGTGATGCCTGGCCCTATACGGCTGCACTGTGTGATAACAGCATCCTCTGAGGCACTTAGCCCATGTGCAGTGATGCCTTGCCCTATAGGGCTGCACTGTGTGATAACAGCATCCTCTGAGGCAGATAGCCCATGTGCAGTGATGCCTGGTCCTATAGGGCTGCACTGTGTGATAACAGCACCCTCTGAGGCACTTAGCCCATGTGCAGTGATGCCTTGCCCTATAGGGCTGCACTGTGTGATAACAGCATCCTCTGAGGCAGTTAGCCCATGTGTAGTAATGCCTGGTCCTATAGGGCTGCACTGTGTGATAACACCATCCTCTGAGGCAGATAGCCCATGTGCAGTGATGCCTGGTCCTCTAGGGCTGCACTGTGTGATAACAGCATCCTCTGAGGCAGTTAGCCCATGTGCAGTGATGCCTGGTCCTATAGAGCTGCACTGTGTGATAACAGCATCCTCTGAGGCAGTTAGCCCATGTGCAGTAATGCCTGGTCCTATAGGGCTGCACTGTGTGATAACACCATCCTCTGAGGCAGATAGCCCATGTGCAGTGATGCCCGGTCCTATAGGGCTGCACTGTGTGATAACAGCATCCTCTGAGGCAGATAGTCCATGTGCAGTGATGCCTGGCCCTATAGGGCTGCACTGTGTGATAACAGCATCCTCTGAGGCACTTAGCCCATGTGCAGTGATGCCCGGTCCTATAGGGCTGCACTGTGTGATAACAGCATCCTCTGAGGCAGATAGCCCATGTGCAGTGATGCCTGGTCCTATAGGGCTGCACTGTGTGATAACAGCATCCTCTGAGGCAGATAGCCCATGTGCAGTGATGCCCGGTCCTATAGGGCTGCACTGTGTGATAACAGCATCCTCTGAGGCAGATAGCCCATGTGCAGTGATGCCCGGTCCTATAGGGCTGCACTGTGTGATAGCAGCATCCTCTGAGGCACTTAGCCGATGTGCAGTGATGCCCGGTCCTATAGGGCTGCACTGTGTGATAACAGCATCCTCTGAGGCAGATAGCCCATGTGCAGTGATGCCTGGTCCTATAGGGCTGCACTGTGTGATAACAGCATCCTCTGAGGCAGATAGCCCATGTGCAGTGATGCCTGGTCCTATAGGGCTGCACTGTGTGATAACAGCATCCTCTGAGGCAGATAGCCCATGTGCAGTGATGCCCGGTCCTATAGGGCTGCACTGTGTGATAGCAGCATCCTCTGAGGCACTTAGCCCATGTGCAGTGATGCCTGGCCCTATAGGGTTGCACTGTGTGATAACAGCATCCTCTGAGGCAGATAGCCCATGTGCAGTGATGCCTGGCCCTATAGGGCTGCACTGTGTGATAACAGCATCCTCTGAGGCAGATAGTCCATGTGCAGTGATGCCTGGTCCTATAGGGCTGCACTGTGTGATAACAGCATCCTCTGAGGCAGATAGCCCATGTGCAGTGATGCCTGGTCCTATAGGGCTGCACTGTGTGATAACAGCATCCTCTGAGGCAGATAGCCCATGTGCAGTGATGCCCGGTCCTATAGGGCTGCACTGTGTGATAGCAGCATCCTCTGAGGCACTTAGCCCATGTGCAGTGATGCCCGGTCCTATAGGGTTGCACTGTGTGATAACAGCATCCTCTGAGGCAGATAGCCCATGTGCAGTGATGCCTGGCCCTATAGGGCTGCACTGTGTGATAACAGCATCCTCTGAGGCAGATAGCCCATGTGCAGTGATGCCCGGTCCTATAGGGTTGCACTGTGTGATAACAGCATCCTCTGAGGCAGATAGCCCATGTGCAGTGATGCCTGGCCCTATAGGGCTGCACTGTGTGATAACAGCATCCTCTGAGGCAGTTAGCCCATGTGCAGTGATGCCTGGCCCTATAGGGCTGCACTGTGTGATAACAGCATCCTCTGAGGCAGATAGCCCATGTGCAGTGATGCCTGGCCCTATAGGGCTGCACTGTGTGATAACAGCATCCTCTGAGGCAGATAGTCCATGTGCAGTGATGCCTGGCCCTATAGGGCTGCACTGTGTGATAACAGCATTCTCTGACGAGTGCACTGTATGAGCAAACTGAAGCACTGGGACTATTTTATAACGGGGACTATTTTATAACGGAGACTAGGTACATGTGCAGTGACTCCTGACTCTCTGCGCGTAGTGCTGCACATACGGAAGAGAGGCTATGTGATTAGGGTCCCCGGGCCCCCAGCAGGTCGGTGAGGGGTGTTTCTGGGCCCAGTCCCCGTGCAGTGATTCACAGCACAGCTCACTGGCTAGCAAACTGGTCGCCTGCCGTGGAGGTGTGCCAGTGTCCTTCCGCTGCTGCTGGCGGAGGGATCTGTAGCGGCATTAGGGGGAGGGGGGCTACACCCGGGCGCTGTCCTATTTCCTCCGCTTCTCCCGGCTGTCGGAGCTCAGATTATCTCCGGCCGTGACGGAGCCGCTTCTTCCCCGCTACCGGCTACCCTCTTCCCCGCCCTCACTAACACCGGTACCTTTCGGTCGCCCCTGTCGGTGTCCCCCCCACTAAAGATGTCCGGCTGGCAGGATTACGTGGACATGTTGATGGCCGATGGCAGCTGCCAGGAGGCCGCCATTGTCGGGTACGTGGACGCCAAATACGTGTGGGCTACAACCCCCGGAGGCTTCTTCCAGACATTAACGGTAAGAGCGCCGTCCTGTGCGGCGGAGGGTGAGTGACCCGGTGCACCTGCTGCGAGGCGGCACATAACGGGCCCGGCCTCCTCTGTGCGGCTCCTATTAATAGCAGCGGCGTGTGCGGCTGCCTGCACCTCTGCTCGCGGCCGGGTGCACATTTTGCTCACTGGGGTCTTTTGCGTAGTCCTAAGTCACTGTCGGCATCAGATTTACGTATTTGACGTAATCGGCTTTCGAGAATCCCGCCTCCGCCGCTGCTGGCACCATGTTCTTCTGCAAGATGGCGTGCAACCATTGATTATTCCCTGCACAAGGGCTCGGGTCGTGCTCGGTGCTGAGCCTGCATAGGAGGCTCTCTCCATACAGAGGGTGCTGAACGCTGGTGCAGCCTGCACTGTATGGCTGGTGACGTATGGCGCTGTGGTGACGTGACGGATGGCGCTGTGGTGACGGATGGCGCTGTGGTGACGTGACGGATGGCGCTGTGGTGACGGATGGCGCTGTGGTGACGGATGGCGCTGTGGTGACGGATGGCGCTGTGGTGACGGATGGCGCTGTGGTGACGGTGACGGATGGCGCTGTGGTGACGGATGGCGTTGTGTGGATTGTGATGGATGGAGTTGTGCTGATGGCGTTGTGTGGATTGTGATGGATGGAGTTGTGCTGATGGCGTTGTGTGGATTGTGATGGATGGAGTTGTGCTGATGGCGCTGTGTGGATGGTGATGTGGCGGATGGAGCTGTGCTGACGGCGCTGTGCTGACGGTGACGTGACGGATGGCGCTGTGCTGACTGGATGGTGACGTGACGGATGGGGCTGTGTGGATGATGATGTGACGGATGGCGTTGTGTGGATTGTGATGGATGGAGTTGTGCTGATGGCGCTGTGTGGATGGTGATGTGACGGATGGAGCTGTGCTGACGGCACTGTGGATGGTGACGTGACTGATGGCGCTGTGTGGATGGTGATGTGGCGGATGGAGCTGTGCTGACGGCGCTGTGCTGACGGTGACGTGACGGATGGCGCTGTGCTGACGGTGACGTGACGGATGGCGCTGTGCTGACGGTGACGTGACGGATGGCGCTGTGCTGACGGTGACGTGACGGATGGCGCTGTGCTGACTGGATGGTGACGTGACGGATGGGACTGTGTGGATGATGATGTGACGGATGGCGTTGTGTGGATTGTGATGGATGGAGTTGTGCTGATGGCGCTGTGTGGATGGTGATGTGACGGATGGAGCTGTGCTGACGGCACTGTGGATGGTGACGTGACTGATGGCGCTGTGTGGATGGTGATGTGGCGGATGGAGCTGTGCTGACGGCGCTGTGCTGACGGTGACGTGACGGATGGCGCTGTGCTGACGGTGACGTGACGGATGGCGCTGTGCTGACGGTGACGTGACGGATGGCGCTGTGCTGACGGTGACGTGACGGATGGCGCTGTGCTGACTGGATGGTGACGTGACGGATGGGACTGTGTGGATGATGATGTGACGGATGGCGTTGTGTGGATTGTGATGGATGGAGTTGTGCTGATGGCGCTGTGTGGATGGTGATGTGACGGATGGAGCTGTGCTGACGGCACTGTGGATGGTGACGTGACTGATGGCGCTGTGTGGATGGTGATGTGGCGGATGGAGCTGTGCTGACGGCGCTGTGTGGATGGTGACGTGACGGATGGCGCTGTGTGGATGGTGACGTGACGGATGGCGCTGTGTGGATGGTGACGTGACGGATGGCGCTGTGGATGGTGACGTGACGGATGGCGCTGTGTGGATGGTGACGTGACGGATGGCGCTGTGCGGCTGGGGACGTGACGGATGGCGCTGTGCGGCTGGGGACGTGACGGATGGCGCTGTGTGGATGGTGATGTGACGGATGGAGCTGTGCTGACGGCGCTGTGTGGATGGTGACATGACGGATGGTGATGTGACGGATGGAGCTGTGCTGACGGCGCTGTGTGGATGGTGACGTGACGGATGGCGCTGTGTGGATGGTGACGTGACGGATGGCGCTGTGCGGCTGGGGACGTGACGGATGGCGCTGTGCGGCTGGGGACGTGACGGATGGCGCTGTGCGGCTGGGGACGTGACGGATGGCGCTGTGCGGCTGGGGACGTGACGGATGGCGCTGTGCGGCTGGGGACGTGACGGATGGCGCTGTGCGGCTGGGGACGTGACGGATGGCGCTGTGCGGCTGGGGACGTGACGGATGGCGCTGTGCGGCTGGGGACGTGACGGATGGCGCTGTGCGGCTGGGGACGTGACGGATGGCGCTGTGTGGATGGTGATGTGACGGATGGAGCTGTGCTGACGGCGCTGTGTGGATGGTGACATGACGGATGGTGATGTGACGGATGGAGCTGTGCTGACGGCGCTGTGTGGATGGTGACGTGACGGCGCAGTGTGGATGGTGATGTGACGGATGGCGCTGTGTGGTTGTTGATGTGACGGTGCTGTGTGGATGGTGACGTGACGGATGGCGATGTGTGCCTGGGGACGTGAAGGATGGCGCTGTGCGGCGGGCGTCCTGACCTCATACATGGATATGATGTGTAATAGTGGCCATGTTGGAGTAACTCGCATCTAAAAACTTCTAAATAGGATAAAACAAAACCAAAAACTTGTCCACACTTGTGGAGTTTTAGTTACTTTTAAAATGACTTTTCTTTGTTTTTCAGGTTTATAAGACCCTGATCACACCATATTTCTACCTGGATCTCCATAACTTATTTATCCAGACCCCTGGTGGGGGCTATAGACTGCAGTGACACGAATGAAGCTCATGTTTTTCTGAAGGTGTTCATATTTAAGAAATATACTGTAGTCTGCTTAACTTTTTGTGCCCATCTGGACAGATGGATGCTCGGAAAGCGCCCCAAACAAACGTAGGTCATTTCAGCTTCATTCGTGTCAACACGGTGTATGGCCCCATCAAGGATCCTCCTGAATCCTGTCCTTATGGGATCCTGGCAGAAATGCTGTGTGAACAGGGCCTGAGTCTGTATTCACAAGTCAGCTTGTCACGTGTGGGTTCTAGTTTTTTACGGCTAGGATATGTACCAGTTAGTGTCATACGCAAGTTCACATGTCTGTGTTTTTTGTTTTTTTTTTTGTTTGCTTTTTAAACTACCGTAAATGTCCGACAAAAAAAATAAAATGGAAACTTGTCAGTTTCTGACTTTTGGATCACCCACTTTTTTGCATCCATTTCTGCACAATACTTGTGATGTGAGTGTGCCAACCCTGAGCGCACACAGAGCTGACGGCTTGCTATATCTGATCTCCATTTCTGTAGCATTGACATCATAAAGAGAATCCACCATGAAAACGGACCTCTAATGCTGAAAAGTTTTTTTTTTTTTAATTTTCTCTCATTTTTTTTTTTTTTCTCCTTGACTTCCTTTGCACCCAGCAGGGTTTTTCCCCCTCTGCCGGACATTACACTCTTGCAGGAGCTGTGCAGAGGATAGACTCAGGCCGAGTTCAGACATCGCAGATTCCGCATATCTGCAGCAATTTGCAGTGAAATGGGTTTGAAAAAAATCTGCCCAAGAATGAGCTGATGGTGCGGATTTTCAGTCTCCAGCACTGTTGTTATTTTCGCTTTATTCATTGCTTAGCAAATGGAGCAAAGTGAAATGTGGAGTCAAATCTGCAAGTAGCGCAGATGGATTTGTTGCAGATTTTAACCAAATCCACCGCAGCAATTTTCTGCAACGTGTGAACGAGGCCTTAAAGGAACCTGTCATAGAAAATTGGTATCTGATCTGCAGGCGGGATGTTGCAGAGCAGGAGGCGCTGTTCAGACTGAAAGACATTTCTGTCGTATAAGTTTCAGTAGTTTCAACATTTTATTAATTGAAATCATTCATTGTTCGAAAAGTAAATGATCCAAGCATTTCTCCTCTTATTGGTCATTCTGTATAAGTGGATATAACTCTCTGAAACCGGGGGCTGCATTATTATTGGGCATTTTTTGGGTCAGTGTAGTCACCTGTGATGAGAAATTTAGCTTGTACTCTCCTGCGTTTCATTGATTGAAATAGAAGCAGTTAATTTCTGATCATACATATGATGGATCATTTCAATGCCTTTTTTCTCCGAGTTCATCCTGATCTTTCTGTTTCATTAATAAAAAAAAAAAAATCTCCGCTCTACTGGGTCACACAAGACGTGTGGGAGAAGGGGCTACGGTGGAGGACTCGTGTCAGGGGAACACTTTCTATGGGCACTAAAGGTACTGTCACAGTTAGCGATGTACCAGCGATCCCGACCGGCAATATGACTTGGTCAGGATCGCTGGTACATCGCTAAGTGGTCGCTAGTGAGCTGCCACACAGGCAGATCTCACCAGCGACATTGCAGGGGACGGGGGTCGCTACTTACCTGTCACACTAGGGAATCCTGACGTCCTCCCGCCCGGCTCCACGCTCGTCTCTCCACAGGAAGCTGACGACGAGAAACAGTCCTGGAGGTTCTCGCGCGATCAGCGATAACCAGCGGGGGAGCGGGTCGTAGGTAAGTATCAGACATATGGATATCGCTTAGTGTGACAGTACCCTTACTTGCGGTAATCCTAAGCGATTGTCACCCAGCAGGTTCCCGCTTTGGTCAGAGCCTCTCTTGGCAGTCTCCACAAATTTGATGGAAAGGTTTGCACTGAACGCTGTTCCTCTTGTCAGAATGACAGAAACCACCAGAGAACTTGATGGACCCCATAAAGTGTGTATGGCACCTGTCATTTTCTGATGAGTCTTCAGTGTTGTGGCTTCTGTTTGGAGCAGAAACAACTGTAGTGTGCACAAAGCCTTAAAGCATTCCTATCTCAAGTGTCCTTTTAGAATAGGCATGTGTGTGCTTACACATGAGGAATCCCACTATTTCCAAACGTTATATAATATGTACCCTGCATTTTCACCAGCCTTCCCTTCTGCAGGTTCTGTCTCTGCCAGTGGTCATTGAGCTTTTGGGTGGAAACGATCTGCCTAAGCAGCACACACGGACAGGAGGGATTCCCACTCCCCTATCCCTATGTAGCACATGTTCAGAATGAAGACCACTAGGCTATTTGCAGGTGGAGTTTCTGAAACATTTAAAAGCACAGTTTTTCCAGCAGAATTCGTTACAGGCAAGTCTCCTCTTTCAGTCTAATTTTTTTTTAACTTTTTTTTTTTTTTGCATTCCTTTTATTTGGCAGTTCTTAGTTTGGAGGGGATTGCATCAATATCTACTTCAATGAAGTGACATTCAAATTGGTTGAAAAAAAAAAAAAAAAAAAAAATGTGATCTGCACTTAGACATTCAGCAGTACTGAACATACTAGCTGTGAATCCAGCACTTACTAGAAAGCACTGTCTGCATGTGTCTGTCTTTCACTCTGCTTCTCCCTCCTCATCCTCCTGCCTTAAACAGACTTCAATGGGCAGCTGTTCTATCTGAGTGAGCGGACTGTCCATCTTTCCCAGAGCAAGATGGCTTTTATATTTTTTTTTTTTCTGGAGGGGGTGGGTAGGAGTCACATTTCACTGTACTGTTCATTTCTGCAGAGTTTTTTGAAACGACTGTTACCATCCATTTAAAATGAGCATATACACTTGGTTCTTGTTGGTTAAATGTTCATGCAGCGCTTTATAATGCAAGAACCTTCTCAATACAAAGTGCAAAAATTGGGAAGAGATGGGGAAAGCTGCTAAGATGCACCTCAGGTGGTGCTTATCTCCCTTTGGAACAAAGGATCAGCCATGCTGACATGCAATGTGCCCAATCATTTCTTCCTCATATAAGCTGCCTGAAACATTTTGCACACAATAGTATTGGTCAGTCTCGGTGAAATCCTCAGATTCGGCCTCCCGGAGTCTGTGCATGGCCAGATAACAAAGTGACTGATTTTGATATGTTCATGCACACCATGTAAAAAGAACGAATTCTACCATCCAAACAGGCCGGGGATTTTTCTTCAAGACTCCGGTTTGTATTGTATAGAGAATTGCAGGGGACGCATGCTTCCTTATTGTTTGTAAGGTCCAGGGCGGATCATGGTTTTGGCTCTGTTTTTCATGTATCCCTGGAAAGCTTCTAACGTATGGGCCAAACGTTTTCTAGGGCTTTATGGCCAAAGGATGGGATTCCTGCCGATTTCTCTGCCAGTATATGGCAGTATAATGCAACCAATGTATGACATGGCTTAGAAGATTACAATCTTCCATACTTCTGAGTCCAGGAGAAAACCCTTTACCTTGCATGTCCATAATGGATGCCACGGGTTAGCGTCTGTCGCTGGACTCCATCTAATGGATATATTGTAAAGTGATGCCATTGTAACCTATGGGTGACCAATGAGGTAGAGATGCCTAATGATGGCATGCCTCAACCACAGATTAAACTGGCAGCCATTTTACAAATGCGTCACGTATGACATCCCATGTGTTAGGTATCCATCTACACATCCGAGTAAAGGGGGTCAGATAATAGTGTCCAACACCCGGCACCTCCACTTATTAGCACATCTGCACTACGGGTTTAATGCACGGGAATCTGTATGTGCGCAGCGACCTTGTGCTTACATCTGCGGTCAGGGCTGTTCGTCCTCCACCCTGTGTACATTCCACCGTGGGGTGGACGTGGCGGGCCTTGTTTACAGCCCAGCAATTGCGGTTTATGATGAGCAGATGCGTCGGTTGCTGCTTTTTCTTTCACTGAATGGTGACCACTTTCAATTTAAAAAGGAGAATTCATTATGGCTTGCCGTGCGTCACAATGAGTCAGTGCAGCGCTCCTCCCTCACAGATGAGACCCACGCATGCAAGAACCTTTCCCGGGGCTGGAGACTCCAGAATCGGCAGGCCTGGAGTGACTCTGCAGTTATTCGGAAAGCCCACGCTTTCTCCTCCAGGCCTCGGCAGTGCTATGCATCGCTGTGCAGGGTCTTCTCTGATGCGTACCCTGCTCGGGGAGGTTCTCCATCATCTACAGTAGAGCAGGAATCCTACACGTCTCCTAATAAATGTACCAGGCAAATATTCTGATATTTGTAGACTTTTAAGGCATGTATGTAGTCAAAAATAATAATCTGAGGCATATTCCCCTACTAGCAGGTATAGCTCTGATGAAAAGGATTCAGTATAAGTGTGTGTTTTTATTTTTTTTTATTTTTTGAAATATAGCGCTTCCTATTAATATCTGGTGTTCTTATGCTTAGTTTTTGAGTTTCTAATTTGTTTCAGGTTTTTAACCCCTTCCTGACATGCACTGTACATATACTGCTCTGTGGGTGCGGCGTTCCTGCAAGCAGCAGTATAGGACACCCCGCAGCAACACCCACAATCGGTGCTAGCATTTAACACCTCTGATGCCGCTGACCGTAGTGACGGCAACATTGAGTAGCATCGCGCAGGGAATGGGCTCCCCACGGTCAAGTTGTCCTGATGGTCTACATGGAGACCTCCAGCCGCAAGATGGCCACAGGGTCCTTCAGGGAAGGTGGCGTGTCTGTGCCTGCTCAGAGCAGGACCTGAGACTCCTCCTTCCATGCCCGTCAGATTCTGGTCTGATGCCCTGCAGTGCAGAAGCATTGCAGAGTATCGAATCGGCAATCTGCAATATAATGATGTCCCATCCTGGGGCAATGTAAAACAGTTAACTTTTTAATAAAAAAAATAAATCCCCAAATAAAAAAAACAAATGTTTTTTCCAATAAATACATTTATTTATGTAAATGAAAAAAACCCCCATAAAAGTACCGCATCCATAACGACCCACTCTATAAAACTGTCCCACTAGTTGACCCCTTCAGTGAAAACTGTTAAAAATAAGGGTGTGTGCAGACGCTGCGGATTAATCCGCACGGATTTTGCAAAAACCGCAGATAAACCGCAGGTCAAAAGACCTGCGGATTATCTGCGGTTTGGTCCTGCGGATTCACCATCTCCACAATGGTGGAGATAGGAACCCCGCTGCGGATTCCGCAGAAAGAATTGATATGTCACTTCTTACTGCGGGTTCAAAACCGCAGCAAATCCGCGCGGATTTTTCCGCAACGTCTACAGTGTTTTTTTTTTTTTTTTTTTTTTTTTTTACCATTCATTTGAATGGTACTGTACACCGCAGCTAAAACTGCTGCGGGTCCGCAGCGTGTGCACATACCCTAAAAGCATTGTTTTTTGCCTCTTTTTATTTATCATACCGCTGATCAAAAGTGCAATAAAACGCGATCAAAAAGACGAATGTAAATAAAAATGGTACCACTCAAAATGTCATGTCCCGCAAAAAGCAACCCCCCATATAGCTCCATCAACAGAAAAAATAAGTTATAGCTCACAGAATTAGCAATACAAAAATTATTTTTTTTCTCTAAAATAGTTTTTATTGTGTAAAAGCGCCAAACCATGAAAAAAAAATATAAATTGGCTATCGCTTTAATCGTACTAAACCGAAGACTAACCCCCCCCATTACCACCGATATGTCTTTTAACCCCTTCACACCCGAGCCTGTTTTTGCCTTCGTGACCGGGCCAATTTTTTCAATTCTGACCAGTGTCACTTTATGAGGTCATAACTCTAGAACGCTTTAACGGATCCTACTGATTCTGACATTGTTTTCTCATGACATATTGTACTTCATGATGGTGGTAAAAATTTTTAGATATGAGCTGCGCTTATTTGTTAAAAAAATCAAAATTTGGCGAAAATTTAGAAAATTTTGCAATTTTCAAACTTTTAATTTTTATGCCCTTAAATCAGAGAGTGATATCGCACAAAATAGTTAATAAATAACATTTCCCACATGTCTACTTTACATCTGCACAATTTTGGAAACATTTTTTTTTTTTTTTTTTTTGGAAGTTATAAGGGTTAAAAGTTGACCAGCGATATCTCAGTTTTACAACAAAATTTGCAACACCATTTTTTTTAGGGACCACCTCACATTTGAAGTGAGTTTGGGGGGTCAATATGACAGAAAATACCCAAAAGTGACACCATTCTAAAAACTGCACCTCTCAATGTACTCAAAACCACATTCAAGAAGTTTATTAACCCTTCAGGTGCTTCACATGAATGAATGGAATATGGAAGGAAAAAATAAACATTTAACTTTTTTTCACAAACATTTTACTTCAAAACCATTTTTTTTTTTTTATTTTCACAAGTGTAAAAAGAGAAAATGAACCACAAAAATTTTTGTGCAATTTCTCCCGAATACGCAGATACCCCGTATGTGGGGCTAAACCACTGTTTGAGCACACGGCAGAGCTCAGAACGGAAGGAGTGCCGTTTGACTTTTTCAATGCAAAATTGGCAGGAATTGAGATCGGATGCCATGTCGCATTTGGAGAGCCCCTGATGTACCTAAACAGTGGTGACCCCATTTTGGAAACTAGACCCCTTACAGAACTTATCTAGATGTGTTGTGAACACTTTGAACCCCCAAGTGCTTCACAAGTTTATAACGTAGAGCCATGAAAATAAAAAATCATTATTTTTCCACAAAATGATCTTTTAGCCCCCAATTTTTATTTTCACAAGGGTAACAGGAGAAATTGGACCCCAAAAGTTGTTGTCCAATTTGTCCTGAGTACGCTGATACCCCATATGTGGAAGAAAACTACTGTTTGGGCACACGGTGGGGCTCGGAAGGGAAGTAGTGACGTTCTGGAATGCAGACTTTGATGGAATGGTCTGCGGGTGTCATGTGCGTTTGCAGAGCCCCTGATGTACCTAAACAGTGGAAATCCCCCACAAGTGACCCCATTTTGGAAACTAGACCCCCCAAGGAACTTATCTAGATGTGTGGTGAGCACTTTGAACCCCCAAGTGTTTCAGTAAAGTTTATAAAAATGATCTTTTAGCCCCCAACTTTTATTTTCACAAGGGTAACAGGAGAAATTGGACCCTAAGAGTTGTTGTCCAATTTGTCCTGAATACGCTGGTACCCCATATGTGGGAGAAAACTACTGTTTGGGCACACGGTGGGGCTCGGAAGGGAAGTAGTGACGTTCTGAAATGCAGACTTCGATGGAATGGTCTGCGGTCGTCATATTGCATTTACAGAGCCCCTGATGTACCTAAACAGTGGAAACCCCCAATTCTAATTCCAACCCTAACCCCAACACACCCCTAACCCTAATCTCAGCCCTAACCATAACCCTAACCACAAACCTAACACCAACACACCCATAACCTTAATCCCAGCCCTAGCCCTAACCTGTGTACCTGCTTTTTTCTTTTTTTTTTTTCCTTTACTTTTTTTTATTTTTGTGACAAGATCGCTGCGCTGCGATCTGACCTATAGTAACGCCACTTCTCCTCTGATCTCACACTGACAGATGATCAGAGGAGAAGCAGCGTTACTATGTGACAAGATCGCTGCCTGGCACACAGTAACGTGACTTCTCCTCTGATCTAACACTGACAGATGATCGGAGGTGAAGCAGCGTTACAATGAGTGAGATCGCCGGGAAACAAGCAGCTTTCCCAGCGATCGCTCCCATTGGCTGCTGTGACGCTGACGTCTTCAGGACCTGAACCAATCAGGTCTCGATGACGTCGGGGGTCCCAGCATGCATTGTGCACCGGGATCCCCGCGTTGTAAGGTATGTGGGGGTCCCGGGGGGCACAAAACCGCCGACAGTAGATAAACGTCAGCGCTGCACAAAGCCCAGCAAGCGCCAACGTTTATCTACAGTGGGCGGTCGTGAAGAGGTTAACAGCGGCAGTTAAGCGTACTTATGATTCAGCACTGCTTTTTACCGGCGCTGAGAAATAAGTGTATAGCACCCTCTAGAGTCGTAATATCTCCGGGATCTCGTCTACCGGAGTAGCTGAGACCACAGAGAACATGATTCAGGTCGGTTTTTATCGACCCCAGTGTTGCGATTGCCGTTATTAATGGAATAACGGCGACTGCAAAAAAAAGTCTTGATTTCCCATTTAAGCTCTCTCTCCTCTGATGTGATCGCACAGCTGATTACCCCTTCCCCGGCCGCTGGTGTCATCTTCCGGGAAGAAAATGGTGGGCGCATACTCACCTGAGATCGGCCGGCACCAGGTAACAATAGGACATCACAGTGATCAAAATAAAAAAAAAAACTGTTAATCAAACACCCCTTTATCACCCTCTTAGTTAGGTAAAAATAATACAATAAAAAGAGTATTTTCAATTTTCCGTTGGAGTTAGGGGTGGGTGTTTGAGGTTAAGTTTGGAGTTAGAGTTGGGGGGGGGGGGGGGGGGGGTTCCACTGTTGAGGTACATTCAGGAGGTCTCCAAATGTGACATGGCGTCACCATTGATTCCAACCAATTTTTCATTCAAAAAGTCACAGTGGTCCCTCTCTTCTGAGCCCTGCCATGCGCCCAAACAGTGGATTTCCCCGACTTAAAGGGTTGGCTTGCTCAGGAGAAATTGCCCAACAAATTTTGTGGTCCATTTTCTCCTGATACCCTCGTGAAAATAAAATAAAAATGGTTCCAAAGTAAACTTTTTGTGGAAAAAAAAAAAAAAAATGTTCATTTTTTTTACTTCCACATTGCTTTAGTTCTCGTGAAGCCCCTGAAGGGTTAATAGCCTTAAGAAGTTTATGTGCCCACATAGCGTTTTTCATGCAGAATATTCCTGAGCGGAAACGCACACCCTCTTCGTGGGAAAATACATGCGTTTTATGAAGCGCTTTTCTAAGCGTTTTTGACACTTTTGTTAAGCATTTTAGCATGCGTTTTCCTATGCGTTTTTATGCGGAAACGCATGTGTTTCTGCAAAATTAATGAACATGCTGCGTTTTTTTTTTTCCGCAGCGGAAATTATGATTACATTAGATGCTTTTCTTAAGCGTTTCCGTGGCAGAAACGCTTGTCTAAAAGCGCTGCTTAAACGCTACTTGGGCACACAGCCTAAATGTGGTTTTGTGCACCTTGAGGGGTGCAGTTTTTAGAATGGTGTCACTTTTGGGTATTTTCTGTTATATTGATCCCCTAAACTCAATTCAAATGTAAGGTGGTCCCAAAAAAAATGACGTGGGGTCCCCCTATATTTTATGGCCAGAAAGGCTACGCAGACAGCTGTGGACTGATATTCATAGCCTAGATAGGGGTCACAGCCTGCAGCCGCCCCTGAAATGCCAATTCTGGCACAATTCTGGCACTTGGCCCCTCTCTTCCCACTCCCGTGTAGCGGTGGGATATGGGGGTAATAAGGGGTTAATATCGCCTTGCTATTGGAGCCCAGTTAATAATGGAGAGGCGTCAATAAGACACCGATCCATTATTAATCTTTTGAAACGGTTAAACTACACACAAGAATAAAGTATTTTAATGAAATAAAACACGACACGGTTTACATATTTTTATTGCACGCTCAGATCCAAGCGATGTCCTTGTCTCCTAGAAAAAAATGAAAAATAATAAGCCAACCGTATAATCCCTGTCCGACGCAGTCCAATTAATAACGAGGGTCCCACGACGATCTCCCCTATAGAACAGTGACATCAGGTGATGTGACCGCTCAATAGGGCCTCCCAGTGATGAACTGACAGATAATCCTCCTTCAGTCCATCACTGAGGTTACCTGATTTCAGTCTCACTTTACAGCACTGCTGCGTGAGAATTGGGGTTAGGGCTAGGGTTACGGGACCTCTTTCCCCGCAGAGGGATACCTCTGCCTGTCATTTCAGTGCAAGAGCCCCTGGAGAGCGGTCGCATCAGCTGATGCGGCTGTTCTCCACGGGAGATCGTCGTGGGACCCTCATTATTAATTTGACTATGGCGGAGAGGTGAGTATAGGTTGGTTTATTATTTTATGTTTATTACAGGAGATTGATGGCTTCGGGGAATTAGGTGTATGCGGTGAGTATGTACTGTTATGTGTTGTATGTTCTGTATATAATGTTTGTGTTTATTTAATTTTTTTTTTTATATGCAAGACATTAGCCAGGTGATGGGACTACTATTGTCCCATCATTGGCTAATGTGTCACTCACTGGCGGTGTAGCAGGCATCGCCCGCTGGTACTTGTAGTCCCATCGGACAATGCCCACACACACACACACACCTCTGCAGAGGCCCGATGAGCCCCGCACATACACGCCCAGTCACCGCCCACACACTATGCACGCACACAGTCACCCCCCTCCTGATCTGCAGCGTTTCATCCATAGCAAAACCGCAGATCTTCTTGAGACCTGCGGTTTTGCTGCAGATCAATGCAAGTCAATGGGTGCAGAAACGCTGCAGATCTGCACAAAGAATTGACATGCTGCGGAAATAAACCCGCAGCTAATCTGCAGCATGTGCACAGCATTTTTCAAATTCCATTGACTGTAATGGTACTGTACAACGCAGCAGAATCTGCTGTGGTCCCGCAGGGCCAAATCCTCTGCAAATCTGCGGTAGAATCTGCAACGTGTGCACACACCCTTACAGGTGCGTGTCTCCCGGAGCATGAGCTGGGCATAATCTACTGGTGACTGCAACGTACTTGCCACTACAACAGCAATTTGCAATTTTCACTCAGCAACATCCACTGCTGTTTGTTTCTGGAAAACACCCATGGAGTCACAATCGTCACTACATCTGTAGATAAATTCCCAAAGGGTTATAATTTCCAAAATGTGGTCAGTTGAGGTGGGGATTCTACTTTTCTAGCACTTAGCGGCTCTTTATATGGAATATTAAAACTACCGTGTTTTTGGACCATAAGACGCACTTTTTTTCCCTAAAAATTTTTTTGGGGAAGTGGGGGTGCGTCTTATGGTCGCAATATACTTACAAATCCTGTGGCGGTGGTCTCTGTCCCGATGCGGTCTCGGTCCTGATGCAGTCTCCGTTCCCATGTTGGCACGGCGGTAGCTGTACTCTGTGGGGTGGTGGTGTCGGGGGTCTGTGGTGTGGCGGCAGTGGGGCTTTGTGCTGCATGAGTGGGCTCCGCCGGCATTTTGTCAAAGCCGAAGCCCCTGCAGCTCCGTTGCTGCAACGTGATTGGCTCAGGAAAGATGGCAGCCGGTGGTGGCGCATGCTTAGATTCAAATCTCGACAATGAGATCTTGTTGCTGAGATCTGAATCTGAGCATTCCAGAGGCCACCAGCATCCATCTTTCCGTAGGCCTCCACGTCGCAGCAAAGGAGCTGCGGGGGCTTTGACGAAATGCCGGCCTAGCCCCCCATGCAGCACAGAGAGCCGCCTCACCACCGTACCAGCCTGGGATGAGATTTCCCGGAGGCCACCGCACCAGCTGGACCACCGAACGACCCCTGTGACCACTCTTCTACCTGTGTCGATCCCTTCCCTGGTATGCTGAATTCGGACTGTAAGAGAGACCCCCATTTGACACTTTTTTTTTTTTTTTTTTTTCCCTATATTCCTTCTGAAAATGTGGGGTGCGTCTTATGGTCCGGTGCGTCTTGTAGTCCAAAAATACGGTATTCTAGGAAAATCTGCTCTCCAGGAGGCAAATGGCGCTCCGTCCCTCCCAAGTCTCCCTGTGTGGCTAAGCAGTACTGTACTGCCACATATGGGGTATTTCTACACTCAGTAGAAACTGTGGGGCAATTTCTGGTGCCATTTTACCCATTTCCCAGTATGAAAATGTAAAACTTGGGGCTAACACACAATCTTGGTGGTAAAAATGTAAATCTTATTTTATCTTCACTGCCCAATGGTATAAAAGTCTGTGACACACCTGTGGTGTCAATATAATCACTGCACCCCTAGATGAATTCATTGAGAGGTTTAGTGTGTAAAATGGGGTCACTTATGGGGGCCTCTGCTGTTGTGGCACCTCGGGGGCTCTGCCAATGTGACATGGCACCCTCAAACAAGTGAAGCAAAATCTGCACTGTAAGGCTGTGTGCAGAAATGCTGCGGAATTATTATTATTATTTTTTTTTCCTGTGTGGATGTTTTTCTCTTGACTCTGTGGTTAGTAATGAGGTTTTCTGACACCCCTGATCTTTGACATCACAGCTGTCATCAAACCCATATATTGCCCTGATTGCCACCGCTCCATGGCATTTAGTATGAGCCCGGTAAAGCAGCAGAATTTCCGCATCTAGTGTGCTCGCAGGGAGACCAGGCAAGGATGATGACCGTTGTAGTCAGCGCCTGGGACCAGCGCTAACTGTACTGCTTTTCCATGGCGCCGCAGCATTGCATTCTGGTATGTGTCACACAGATGACACACGGATTTCATGGGTGCAGTACATATTGGTGTCCACACGTGGGACACACTGACATGTGCGGAGCCGCACAGATTTAAATGGGACTATGTGCACTTGTCTTCAGTGTGAAAACTGTCACCACACGTTCTGGAGACACTGATGTGTGAAGGGGCCTTGCTTGTATTTTTATTCTCTGGAATCCCTGGTGTTTGAATACATACTAGTCCAGAGGGCGGTCCCCCTCAGACTGACAGCTATCTCAGCATTCAGTCATACAGGTAAGACTGTCAATCTGCAGTAAGACCGCCCACTGGACTCCTATTCATACACCAGGAATTTCAATGCACAAGATGCAAATTGTACTGAAACTTTTCACTCTAAAAATGTCTTATCGATCTGCTCACCTGCCTGCCAATCAGGTACCATTTGCACTATTACAAGTCACCTTTAAAAAAACAAAAAAAAGAAACAAAAACCTGCTGAGCACAAAGTCTTACATTTTCACTCATGGAACTAGCTCGAGTATGGCAGCATGTATTTCTGTGCAGCTGTCACACTCCAGTCGGGAGAGCCAGCGGCCAGTCCGAGCACTGCTGTTGTGCCGTCTGACTGCGCCATGTAGGGTAGCTTCCTCTCCCAGCTGCTGCTTGGAGAGCTAACTTTCAAAAATAATACCTTGTCTGCAATCTTCCTTATATAGTGGTGAAGAAGCTTTGTCAATAATACTAGCAGCCACAGATCAATTGTGTTAGGCCGGCTTCACATTTGCGGTTTGATGCGCATACATCCGCATGCGTCCTGCGTACCTATCTTTAATATGGGGTACGCAGGGACATGCATTTGTATGCGTTAGGGTGCGTTTGCGTACGGTTGTGTTTTTTCACGGTATGCGGCGGGAAGCGCCAAACGCATCTTGTTGCATTTTTTGCGGCATCAAATATCCGCAGTCATCAGCATGCGGATGCCTGTGGATGACGTGCATAAAAAACAAAACAAAACCCCGCATTACTGGCTATGTAAACGTACGCATTCCCAGACTTCCACTGGCCAGTTTGATCCAACACTCAGATCCGTATCAGACAAGTCTCCGTGCTTTTGTGCAGACCACTCATTTCGAGGGGAAAAAAAAACAGACCAGTTACCATAACTACTCAACAAAACAAGTGCACACAAAGGTCTCACAAAAGTTAACAATTAAATCTACTTAAAAAGAAAAAAAATCTCTAATACAAAAGACATACTTATACCAAAACAGAACGCTCCTAGAAGTGGCACCAGTAACATGTACAAAGTAAGAGATGTAAAGTAACACGACTGCCTCTAAATAATTTAGTGAAAAAATGCATAACACAAAAGATGGTATGTCAGTGAAAGGGGTTGCAGTACATGCGTCCTGGTCCACCTGCCTCAATGCACATTTCACCCAAAGGCTTCATCAGGGGGCATCAAGTTAACTACCCAACAGACTGTTATAGATACGAGTGCTATCTGTGACAAGCACAACACTTGTACAAAAATCCTGACATCTGAATGAGCACTACCTCTGTATTTATTGAAATCCCTGGTGTTTGTATCTGTAGGAGTCCAGTGAGCGGTCCTGCAAGTGATTGACAGCTATGTCTGCATACGCATAGACTGTAAATCGTTGAGTAGGACCACCCACTGGAACAGAAATCCCATGCATACAAACCCCAGGGATATCAATTAATAAATGAAAGTTTGCGGAAACTTGTCCCATGAGTGTGTCTTCATCTGGTCAGCTCCTCCTGCCCTATAACAAGCTGCCTACCCAGATCAGATACGATTGTAGAACAATGGGGGAAAAAAACATCCAGCTTCAGGATCTAATTTAAAAACACTTAATTATTGCAAAATAATGTTAAAGTCACAGCTAGCAAACCTGCAGTGAAAAAGCCAACATGCTTCAGAAAGGGTCTTTTGTCATTTAAAAGGTAATAAAACCTAATAAACATGACACAGCCCTTATAAGAGCATAGGGGAATATATAGGGTGGGCCATTTATATGGATACACCGAAATAAAATGGGAATGGTTGGTGATATCAACTTCCTGTTTGTGGCACATTAGTATATGGGAGGGGGGAATTTTTTCAAGATGGGTGGTGACCATGGCGGCCATTTTGAATCCAACTTTATTTTTTCCAATGGGAAGAGGGTCATGTGACACACCAAACTTATTGAGAATTTCACAAGACAAACAATGGTGTGCTTGGTTTTAACGTAACTTTATTCTTTCATGAGTTATCTACAAGTTTATGACCACTTATAAAACGTGTTCAAAGTGCTGCCCCTTGTGTTGGATTGTCAATGCAACCCTCTTCTCCCACTCTTAACACACTGAGAGCAACACCGCAGAAGAAATGCTAGCACAGGCTTCCAGTATGTCCCTTGTCCTCAACAGTTCTTTCGGCAAGTTCCGTTCCCAGGCGTGCTTTGCGAGAATGACCTCTGATGACGTAGCGGAAGCACCGCTGAGGACCGGGAGGACTTCGGGGGGCCGACAGAGGGTAAGTATATGGCTGGAGTCACACTAACCTGCGCAAAATACGGTCCGTAGTTTACATGCGTAATACGGATAAATGACCCCTAAATAGTGCTCCGTATGTCATCCGTAATCAAGGTGTGGTCGCGTATTTTGCGCATGTAAGCATCCTTATGTAATCCGTATGGCGAGATTTTCTCGCAGGCTTGCAAAATGGACATATAATGGAGCCCTATGACAGGGTTTATAACAGAAACCAAAGAATAGATATAGCCATAGCCACATAGAATATATATATATATATATATATATATATATATATATATATATATACACATACACACTCACTGGCCACTTTATTAGGTACACCATGCTAGTAACGGGTTGGACCCCCTTTTGCCTTCAGAACTGCCTCAATTCTTCGTGGCAGAGATTCAACAAGGTGCTGGAAGCATTCCTCAGAGATTTTGGACCATATTGACATGATGGCATCACACAGTTGGCGCAGATTTGTCGGCTGCACATCCCTGATGCGAATCTCCCGTTCCACCACATCCCAAAGATGCTCTATTGGATTGAGATCTGGTGACTGAGGAGGCCATTTGAGTACAGTGAACTCATTGTCATGTTCAAGAAACCAATCTGAGATGATTCGAGCTTTAGGACATGGCGCATTATCCTGCTGAAAGTAGCCATCAGATGTTGGGTACATTGTGGTCATAAAGGGATGGACATGGTCAGCAACAATACTCAGGTAGGCTGTGGCGTTGCAACGATGCTCAATTGGTACCAAGGGGCCCAAAGAGTGCCAAGAAAAAATTCCCCACACCATGACACCACCACCACCAGCCTGAACCGTTGATACAAGGCAGGATGGATCCATGCTTTCATGTTGTTTACGCCAAATTCTGACCCTACCATCCGAATGTCGCAGCAGAAATCGAGACTCATCAGACCAGGCAACGTTTTTCCAATCTTCTACTGTCCAATTTCGATGAGCTTGTGCAAATTGTAGCCTCAGTTTCCTGTTCTTAGCTGAGAGGAGTGGTACCCAGTGTGGTCTTCTGCTGCTGTAGCCCATCTGCCTCAAAGTTCGACGCACTGTGCGTTCAGAGATGCTCTTCTGCCTACCTTGGTTGTAACGGGTGGCAATTTGAGTCACTGTTGCCTTTCTATCAGCTCGAACCAGTCTGCCCATTCTCCTCTGACCTCTGGCATCAACAAGGCATTTCCGGCCACAGAACTGCCGCTCACTGGATTTTTTTTCTTTTTCGGACCATTCTCTGTAAACCCTAGAGATGGTTGTGCGTGAAAATCCCAGTAGATCAGCAGTTTCTGAAATTCTCAGACCAGCCCTTCTGGCACCAACAATCATGCCACGTTCAAAGGCACTCAAATCACCTTTCTTCCCCATACTGATGCTCGGTTTGAACTGCAGGAGATTGTCTTGACCATGTCTACATGCCTAAATGCACTGAGTTGCCGCCATGTGATTGGCTGATTAGAAATTAAGTCTTAACACACAGTTGGACAGGTGTACCTAATAAAGTGGCCAGTGAGTGTGTGTGTATATATATATATATATATATATATATATATATATATATATATATATATATATATGTATATATATATATATGTATATATATATATATATATATATATGTGTATATATATCTATTCTTTCGTTTCTTTATTAAACCTGTCAGTGTGAGTTTACTCTATCGCGCACTGAATTGCCGGCTTTGCTAAAAGACACCGGGTGCGTATTTCTCGCAAGTCACATGTGTGGTCCGTGTGTAATCCGCATTTTTTGCGCACCCATAGACTTGCATTGGCGTACTATGGCCGTAGTACGCTGACAATCGCAGCATGCTGCGATTGGCACGGAGCGTAGAATACGGATGAGAAATATACGGCTGGTGCGAGGGACCCCATAGAGAATCATTGGTCCGTGTCTAATGCGTACTTTTAGCGCCTCTCACTCGGCCGTATTCCTCGCCAGTGTGACCCCGGCCTATCCCTATTTTTTTTTATTTTAATTCTATTTTTAACAGGAATATGGTACCCAGGGCCTGGAGGAGAGTCTTCTCTCCACCAGACCCTGGGTACCATCCGCACATGAAGCGCTCATGTTACGCATAGCCATATGCATAAAGTGAGCGTTTCAATGCAATCCTAAGGCGGTGGAATCGCCGCGATTCCGCAAAATTTATGGACATGCTTCAGATTTTACCGGTATGCGATTCCGCAGCGGAAAAATCTGCAGCATTGGCACAGCAACTGTGGAATCCCATAGGATGGCATTTTAAATAGCGCTTGTTAAGTGTTTCCGCAGCAGCAAAAACGCGGCGGAAACGCTTAAAAAATGCAGCGTGGGTACACAGCCTAAAGTTGCTTCTGGAATTCCACTTTAGATGACGGTCTCAAGATTGCTGTCAGTCAATAGGGATTGATATTTTATGTCTTACAATATATGTCTCTCACATGTGGATATTGCCATAAACTAACACTTGGGGTAATTGCTAATAAAGTGTGCTGTGCCTCTGAAAGCTTACATCTGGTACCACCTGGATGCTAGAGTGGTAAGGTATATTGTTTTTGCTTTGTGGTTTCCTTTAGATTCAGTATGACTAATCAGACAGGGGATATATTTTCTTGAATCGTTGTAGTAAAGGAACAGCCTGTCTATTCCAGTATAATTAGTTTTCATATAAAGCAACAAATATTGGAATCCAAGGTGCAACTTATCTGTCTTAATATGCCGTGTGCGGTCCCTCACGTTATTGACAGTCCCTTTGTCCCAAGTGGTCTTTTTTTTTGTTCTTGCGTGTTTCAACCCCCTCAGTTTTTTTGTGGGGGTTTAACAGGGGACCATGTTAGGAGACCCTCCATGGGCTAGTCCCTGCTCTGTCACTGTGTGGTGTGCCCAAAGACAGTGCGCTCTCCCCAGCATCAGTACGTTGTAAGGATACCCGGTGTGCAGGCAGTAGCACAGGCCCCCTAATTGCATTGGGATTGTCAGATGAAGCGTCATAAAAAAGTAAGTAGGGGGACTGTTTTAATAAAATCATATTAGAAAATAGTTTCGATGATGGCATTAAATAGATAAGTATTTAAGCTGAAAATTTATTTTTCTTTCGTACTATCTCTTTAATGTAAGACACAAAATCCATGCCTTGTTCCCCGTTCTTTCTTTCGGTGCACTGTTACTCATGTCTTCTTGATTTTTCTTGGCTCTGGGATTATTCACCTTGCGCTGTGTGCCTTGACAGGATATGACTTAAAACGAGGATCCATTTCACTTCATGCAATGACTAAGGCTATGTGCACACGTAGGAGAAAATTTCTGCTCAAAAACCTGACTCCCTTCCCAGAAACCGTGCCTTTTTTGTCTTCACGTTTTCCGTGCGTTTTCGTTGCGGTTTTGATGCGTTTTTTTCTGGCGCGTTTTCAAAACGCATTGAACAAGCCAGAAACGCGGAAAAATCAGCGAAATGAGCATGCTGCGTTTTTTACTGCGATGCTTTTTTTTCGCTGTAAAAAACGCATCAATGTGCACAAAAAGTGCAAAATGCATAGAAATGAATGGGAAGCTTCTTTTTCATGTTTTTCCCTCGGCTTTTTTGGCAAATCCGCAGGAAAAACCGCGAAAAAAACGCTGTGTGTGAAAACAGCCTAAAGACTCTTGTCTGAAACCCGTTTTGCTTTTCTCTCTGCGATGTTATTGGCTTTAACTTTGTTAATGTTCTTTTAGGTTAAAGATCTTAACGCTGGATGTTTTCCATCTCTGTTCCTCCTCGTTGAACGCCGTGCCTCAGGACCTTCTCTTTTTCCCCTTTAGGAACATGTCTCAAAATGTAACACCAGTAGGACCTGTTCACACGTAGTGTGTTGTGTGTTTTTTTTTTTTTTTTTTTTTTTTTTTCTTTATTCATGCAGACAAAACTGCATTTTACAGTAATGGCAAAATGAATTGGAGTTCTAAAAATCTTTTTTTTTTTTTTTTTTAATTTTTTTTTTTTTTTTTTTATGCCAAGATGTAATTTCTTTCATCTATTTCATTGTTGTTTTTCCCTAAAGGTACTGTCACACTTACAATGTACCAGCGATCCCGACCAGCGATATGACGCAGTCAGGCATCGCTAAGTGGTCGCTGGTGAGCTGCCACACAGGCAGATCTCACTAGCGACATCGCTGGGGACGGGGGTCGCTACTTACCTGTCAAACCAGGCGATCCTGCGTCCTCCCGCCCGGCTCCACGCGTCGCTCGTCTTCACAGCAGGAAGCTGACGACGAGAAACTGTCCTGAACGTTCTCGCGCGATCAGCGATAACCAGCGGTCGGAGGTAAGTATCACACACAGAGATATCGCTAGCAATATCGCTATAACGTCACTAGTTATAGCGATATTGCTAGCGATATCTCTTAGTGTGACTGGCCCTTAAGAGCAAAATGGCTGGGCACCAAGAGTGTGCTGAATTTGTGCTGTGGTTTTCTGACCACTGCTTGTGTTTTTCATGCAGAAAAAAATGCCAGTTGTGAATTTAACCTTAACTAGGTTATTAAATAGGATACACCATAAATATCCGATGGGTGGATCGAGCTCCTGACCGAGGGGTCCGCTGTGCTCTGGGGAGTGTTGTCCCCTTCATTGCTCACGAAGCACAGTTCCCTTAATTTTGTAGCGACGGTTCTGGCACTTTAGTCAGCTAGTCATTGTGGATTTTGGGAGTTAGACTATGGGCTCGTCCAAATGGTGCCTCCTCTGCTGTTCGTAGCAAAATGAGAAGCATGCGGAGAGCACCAGGACTAATGCAAGTTAATGTCTCAGGTCACGTGACCTTTTTTACACACGCACCCATGGTCTGCGTGTAAAAATCTCAAAGTGCTATATGGATATGTAAAAAAGATTACCGTAAGTAATGAATCCATTACACTTAAAGGGGTCTTCTGCTAAGCCTGCAGTCCTTCTATGTGACTGACTTCTGAATTCTTCCCACACATGCACCACACGCTGTAAACCCACATACACACGCTGAGTAGTTGTAAGCCAAAATCAAGAGTGGGACAGTCAGAGAAGGTATAATAGAAACACATCCCCACTTCTGCATTTTTCACCCGTGTGCGTGTGTCCTAAGGATTCATTGGTATTGCTGGCTATAGCGGGAGGTCACATGACCGCCAGTATGTTATTTGCATACCTCATAGTAACATAGTTTTGAAGGCTGAAGGAAGACCTTATGTCCATCTAGTTCCGCCTATTTTTAGTGCAGCTGTTCTGCATTGTTGATCCTGGGGAAGGCAAAAAAACCCACAGAGTAGAAGCCAATTTTCTCCATAGGGAAAAAAATTCCTTCCCCTAAGCTGGGTCAACCATCTACTTATAATATTCTGTTATTCATAACCTTCTATACTGTTACTCACAAGAAAAGCATCCATTCCTTTCTTAAATTCATTCAGTGAGTTGGCCATCACCACTTCCTCAGGAAGAGAATTCCAGAGCCTCACTGCTTTTACCGTGAAGAACCCTCTTCTATGCTGGTGCAGAAATTGTCTTTCCTCCAAACGAAGAGAACGCCCCCTTGTTCTTGTCACAGTCCTTGGTACAAACAGTTCATTGGAGAGATCTCTGTATTGCCCTCTGATATACTTGTACATACCGTATTTTTCCAACCATAAGACGCACTTTTTTTCCCCCAAAATTTTTGGGGAAAGTGGGGGGTGCGTCTTATGGTCGCAATACACGGTACTAACCTGGTGGCAGCGGGCGGGGCTCTGCGGTGCTGTGGTGGCATCGGGCGGCGCTCTGCGGTGCGGTGGTGGCAGCGGCTCCGCCGGCATTTCTTCGCTGCCCGGAGGCCTCTGCACTTCCCTTGCTGGCCGCCGCCATGTTGCGGTGGCCTCCGGGAGCATGGACGCCGGAAAGATGGCCGCCGGTCCGGGGACGGCGCATGCGCGGGATCAGATCTCGTCCCGAGATCTCGTTGCCGAGATTTGAATCTCGTCCCCCGAGATCTCGGGACGAGATCTGATCCCGCGCATGCGCTGTCCCCGGACCGGCAGCCATCTTTCCGGCGTCCATGCTCCCGGAGGCCAGCAAGGGAAGTGCGGAGGCCTCCGGGCTGCGAAGAAATGCCGGCGGAGCCGCTGCCACCACCGCACCGCAGAGCGCCGCCCGCTGCCACCACCGCAGAGCCCACCTGCCCCAGCACAGCTGCCCCAGCCCAGCTGCCCCATTACAGCTGCCCCAGCACTGCTGCCCCTACCCCAGTGCAGCTGCCCCAGCACAACCAACCTGCCCCAGCTCAGAGCTGCCACCGCACGAGCCTGGACCACTGAGTGATCCCTGTGACTACGTCTCCACCTGTGCCAGATCCCTTCCCAGGTAAGCTCAATTCGGACTGTAAGACAGACCCCCATTTGACACATTATTTTTTTTTCCCCTATTTTCCTACTGAAAATTGGGGTGCGTCTTATAGTCCGAAAAATACGGTATATATTAAGTCTCCCCTAAAGGTACTGTCACACTAAGCGATATCGCTAGCAATATCGCTATAACTTGTGACGTTATAGCGATATTGCTAGCGATATCGCTGTGTGTGATACTTACCTACAACCCGCTCCCCCGCTGCTTATCGCTGATCGCGCGAGAACGTCCAGGACTGTTTCTCGTCGTCAGCTTCCTGCGGCGCTTCCTGTGGAGCGACAAGCGTGGAGCCGGGCGGGAGGACGCAGGATCTCCTAGTGTGACAGGTAAGTAGCGACCCCCGTCCCCAGTGATGTCGCTGGTGAGATCTGCCTGTGTGGCAGCTCACTAGCGACCACTTAGCGATGCACCAGCGATCCTGACCGCGTCATATCGCTGGTCGGGATCGCTGGTACATCGCTAAGTGTGACAGTACCTTAAGTCTTCTCTTTTCTAGAGTAAATAGACCTAATTTTGATAACCTTTCTGGGTATTGTAGTGAACCAACTCCATTTGTCATTTTAGTAGCCCGCCTTTGAACCCTTTCAAGGTCAGTAATGATTTCTTGAGCACCGGCGTCCAAAATTGCACACAATACTCTGGTCTGACGAATGATTTGTATAGAGGGAGAATTATGTTTTCATCTTGTGTCCCCAGACCTCTTCTAATGCATCCCATGACCCTATTTGCTTTGGTGGCAGCTGCCTGACACTGGGCACTCCAATTTAGCTTCTTATTAACTAAGATGCCTAAGTCTTTTTCCATGTCTGATTTCCCCAGCAGTTTCCCATTTAGTAAGTAATTATAGCATCTGTTTCTCCTTCCCATGTGCATAACCTTACACTTATCTGTGTTAAACCTCATTTGCCATTTTTCAGCCCAATTCTCCAATTTACTCAAATCTGTCTGTAGTTGCAAACTGTCCTCCTTTGTGTTAACTACCTTACATAGTTTTGTATCATCTGCAAATACTGATATTTTACTGTGTAAGCTATCCACTAGATCAGTAATAAATATATTAAATAGTAGGGGGCCCAATACATAACCCTGTGGTACCCCACTAGTAACCCTGGCCCAATGAGTATGCCCCATTAATAACCACTCTGTTTTCTATCACTAAGCCAGCTACCTACCCATCTACACACATTTTCCCCTAGCCCAAGCTTTCTCATCTTACTTACCAATCTTTTATGTGGGACAGTGTCAAATGCTTTAGAGAAGTTGAGATAAATGACAGCCAATGATTCTCCTTGGTCCATTTGAGAGCTTACATCCTCATAGAAGCTAATCAGGTTAGTTTGACAGGAGCGATCCTTCATATATCCATGTTGCTATGGAGTTAAACATTTATTAACATTGAGATATTCCATAATGGTATCCCTTAGAAACCCTTCAGAAATTTTACCCACAACAGATGTTAAGCTTACCGGCCTATAATTTCCAGGTTCCCTTTTTGAATATTGGTATCACATTTGCTTGCCGCCAATCAAAAGGAACAGACCCTGTTTCTATAGAGTCTTTAAATATAAGGAATAGAGGCCTGTCTATCACATCACTTAACTCCCTTAATACCCGAGGGTGAATGCCATCAGGGCCTGGTGATTTGTCAATTTTAATCTTACTAAGGTGGTTCTGCACTTCTTTCTGGGTTAGGCAGGTAATACTTAATGGGGAGTTTACATTATCACTCTGCATTTCCCCTGGCAAATCCTTTTCCTGTGTGAACACTGTTGAGAAAAAAGTATTTAAAACATTTGCTTTTCCCACATCGCTCTCTATGATTTCACCCTCATTGTTCTTTAAAGGGCCGACACCATCAATTTTAATCTTTTTACTGTTTATATAATTAAAGAATAGTTTGGGGTTTGTTTTACTTTCCTTAGCAATGAGTCTCTCAGTTTCCACTTTTGCTAAATGTATTTGTTTTTTGCACATTTTATTTTTTTCTCTATAACCTTTTAATGCTTCTTCATTGCCTTCTTGTTTTAGCTTCTTAAATGCCTTGTTCTTGTTATTTATTGCCCTTGTATTATATTGTGGTCACTGTTCCCTAGGTGCCCATCAACTGGTACTTCTGTTATTCTATCTGGCCTATGCTTAACCCCTTACTGCCATGTGACGTACTATCCCGTCCATGTTCCCTGGGGCTAAATTTCCAGCGACGGGATAGTACGTCACAGCGATCAGCGGCGCCCACGTGGTGAGCGCCGCTGATCGCAGCCGGGTGTCAGCTGATTATCACAGCTGACACCCGGCACAATGTGTCAGGGGCGGTCACGGACCGCCCCCGACATGTTAACCCCTTGCACACCGCGATCAAACACGATCACGGTGTACCGGGGGTGAAAGGGAAGCATCGGCAGGGAGGGGGCTCCCTCCGTGCTTCCCTGAGCCCCCCACAGCAGCGCAGTGTGCAGCGCTGCTGCGGGGGGCTCCATCCCTGCAGGTCCCTGAATCCAAGATGGCGACGGGGACCTTCGGGGGTCTGCAGGGAGCTGGCTTCCTCAGTGCCTGCAAAGCGCAGGCAAGGAGGAAGCCTGTGTAGTGCTTGTGACAGATTACTGATCTGTGATGTGACAGATCAGCGATCTGTCACAGGACAGTGATGTCCCACCTGGGACAATGTAATAAAGTTTAAAAAAAAAAAGTGTAAAAATAATAAAAAAAAATAAAAAATCGCTAAATAAATTAAAAAAAAATAAAAAAAAAAAATTCCCTAATTCATTTTTTGGAAATAAAACAAAACAATAAAAGTACACATATTTGGTATCGCCACGTCCGTAACGACCCGCCCTATAAAATTGTCCCATTAATCCCTTTAGCTAACCCCTTAAAAAATAAAAAACGAAGCAAAAAATAATGATTTATTATCATACCGCCGAGCAAAAAGTGCAATAATGTGCAATCAAAAAGACGCATATAAATATCCATGGTACCACTGAAAACGTCATCTTGTCCCGCAAAAAACGAGCCGCCACACAGCATCATCAGCAAAAAAATAAAAAGTTATAGCTCGCAGAATAAAGCGATGCAAAAATAATTATTTTTTATATAAAATTGTTTTTATTGCATAAAAGCGCCAAAACATAAAAAAAGACATAAATGAGGTATCGCTGTAACCGTACTGACCCGAAGAATAAAACCGCTTTATCAATTTTACCACAGGCAGAATGGTGTAAACGCACCCCCCAAAAGAAATTCATGAAACGCTGGTTTTTGTTCATTCTGCGTCTCAAAAATCGGAATAAAAAGCGATCAAAAAATGTCACGTGCCCGAAAATTATACCAATAAAAACGTCAACTCGTCCCGCAAAAAAATAAGACCTCCCATGACTCGGTGGGTCAAAATATGGAAAAATTATAGCTCTCAAAATGTGATGCAAAAACTATTTTTACAATAAAAAGCGTCTTTTAGAGTGTGACAGCTGCCAAAAATAAAACCCGCCATAAATAGTAAATCAAACCCCCCGTTATCACCCCCTTAGTTAGGGAAAAAATAATAAAATTAAAAGAAAATGTATTTATTTCCATTTTCCCATTAGGGTTAGGGCTGAGATTAGGGTTAGGGGTGTGTTGGGGTTAGGGTTGGAGTTAGAATTGGGGGTTTCCACTGTTTGGGCACATCAGGGGCTCTCCAAATGCAACATAGCGTCTGATCTCAATTCCAGCCAATTCTGAGTTGAAAAAGTCAAATGGTGCTCCTTCCCTTCCAAGCTCTGCCGTGCGCCCAAACAGTGTTTTACCCCCACATATAGGGTATCAGCCTACTCAGGACAAATTGCAAAACAACTTTTGGGGTCGAATTTCTCCTGTTACCCTTAGGAAAATAAAAAATTGGGGGCAAAAATATCATTTTTGTGGAAAAGAATAAAAAGTTTTTATTTTCACGCCCGGGCGTTATAAACTTCTGTGAAGCACTTGGGGGTTCAATGTGCTCACCACACATTTAGATAAGTTCCGTGGGGGGTCTAGTTTCCAAAATGGGGTCACTTGTGGGGAGTTTCAATAGTTTAGGTACATCAGGGGCCGTCCAAACGCACATGACACCCGCAGACCATTCCATCAAAGTCTGCATTCCAAAACGTCACTACCAGGGCTGTGGAGTCAGAGTCTGAGTCGGTGCTCATTTTGGTGGAGTTGGAGTCGGTAGAAAATGGACCGACTCCGACTACTAAAATATATAATAAATTGGGTACAGTAGTTCAATGCAGAATATGCTGAATATTTTTTCATAGGAATTTTGGGAAAGTTATGAAATGTCCTATAAATGGCTGTTCTATTCCTGATCTAAGGCTACATTCACACACAGCGTTTTTGCTGCGTTTTTTGTGGATACGTTTTTCAGCTGCAAAAGCCGATCAGATTTTTAAAAAACCGCATCACCTGAAAGGTTTTTGAGCTCAAATTGTTTTCAATATCAAAAGCAGATTAGAAATCTGCTCTAGCTATCCATTTATCCATATCTGTCTCCATATCTTATCTGTACCAAAAAGAATGAAAGCTGGGTAGCACACAGACTAACACTTCCTGCCAGGCAAAGGAGGAGGAAAGAGCGTCTCAAACATCATTAACAAGATATTTTGTAAGTGACAAAGTTACTGTAACAATGACAGCAGATATGTCTAAAAGGCAGCTCATCCAGCTTGTTGTGAAGGACGGTGTACCATTAACATTATTTGCACGACCAGCTTTTACAGCTCTTAATGGAGAAATGGCCCGCAAACTTGGTGTTTCTCTGGAAAGAGAAAGTATTAGAAAATTAGTGATTGAAGAAGCCCTTAAACAAAAGGAAGATCTTAAAAAGACTCCCAATAGACGCTTCATGTTTCTTAAAATGGATGCCTGCACACGTCACAGAGTGAACTATTTTGCCATCAATGTTCGATATGTTTGTGACAACAAAAATTGTTACCAACACGCTGGCAGTAAAAGATCCTAAAGCTCGTCACAGCAGCCAGTTTCTCCAGGCCTTAGTGGAAAAAGTTCTGCAAGATTACGAACTCCAAAAAGAACAGGTTCTTGCTATTGTAACGGACAATGCTTCAAACATAAGTACAATTACACTGATGAATGAGAGTAATGAACAGCTAGAGGAACATTTAAGATTCAATATGTTTGAGATGGAAGGCCACAGTGCTGTTCATGTAACTGAGGAACAAACAGATATTACTACAGAAGAACAGCAAAATTATACTGTAGAAATAGATGATCTTGTTGAAGCTGCTTCCAAACACTTTCCTATTCATCACATGCGCTGTGTTGTGCACACGCTGCAGCTGGCAATAAGAGAGAGTCTGCAAGAGGGACATGCTGGAAATCTGACCGGAAAAGTGATGAAATTGGTTATTGCCACCAGAACCTCTAAAATTAATTCCATCTTGAAGAGACGTGCTGGAAAAGGGCAATTGTTGATCAACTAAAACCGTTTCTTATAGATATGGTGAACCCTCAGGTAACCCTAAATGAAGGTCAATGGACACAGGTGGCTGAATTGAAGGAATTGCTTAATCACCCATTTACTGTGACTAAAAAATTACAAGCTGAGGATTTAACTCCTGGCATTTTCATGAGGGAGCGGAAGAACTTGCTATTTTGCTGTTTAATCGCAGATGGCATTTCTGCTTCAATGAAACGGAGAGAGACACAGCTATTGGAAAATAAAATTTTTCTGGCAGCTGTTTACATAGACCCAAGTCATCGTATATTGCTTGATGATCAACAGCTTACTAAAGGAAAAGAAGCTCTGACTGAGGTAGCAGTTAGGAAGAGTGGCATACAGGAGGACTGCCAAGCGCAAGAGGACTCGGGTCCTGACAGTGCTACTGCTGCCATATCTTCATCCTCATCAGATGAGGAGATTGACTTTGACAAGTATTTGTATGACATGGAGCAGGCAAAGCGTTGCCGCAAGGAAAAAGATTTCACTCTGTCTCCTATAGCAAGCAGATTGACCATATTTCAGCAAAATGTTTCACTTGTTCTCAAAGAAATAGAAAAATTCAACCGTTCATCAAAACTGACTGTGCATGAGGCAATTCCTCTATACCCGGAAATTGTTAGAGATGTTGCCCATGTGGTTACAGCTTTGCCTCCAACCCAAGTTACTGTAGAGAGGTTGTTCTCTAGCCTTAAAATTATTAGGTCAGATTTGAGGTCATCTGTGAAGGAGGATCTGATGGAGGCAATTTTATTTCTTAGAACAAATTCATAGACTGCACAAATGTTATTTAGTATGTTTTTGTTGAAAACTGTTTTTTGCCACTTATAGTTTGACATAGTGTTATATATATACACACACTATAAATATAAATATATATATATATATACCGTATTTTTCGCTTTATAAGACGCTCCGGATTATAAGACGCACCACAATTTTTGAGGAGAAAAATAAGAAAAAAATATTTTTTAATAAAATGGTGGTGCCTCTTATAATCCTTGCATCTTATTGCTTACCGGGGTTGGTGGCTGCGGTGTAGAGGGGTCCCAGGCTCGCTGCTGGAGGAGGCAGGCGTGGAGTGATGCTGCAGGCCGCATTCAGGGATGAGGGGGGGGCTCCGATGTGTGCTGTTGCTGCTGCAGAGTCTTGTGCTGGTGTCAGGTTTCTCCACTTGTCCGGCGGTTGGAAGCCGGTGCTGCGGGTGCTCCGGTGCGGCGTTGTGTGCCCATCGATGCCCGGGGCTCTGCCGACATTGTTTGACAGACCAGAGCCCCAGCATTTCCTCGGTTCCCTGTATATGTGCGCTGAAGTGCCGGTAAAAAAAAAATGGCCGCCGGCGCGTGCGCAGATGGGATCTCGGGACCAGTTCTCGAGAGATGAGATCTGAAATCTCATCTCTCGAGAGCTGGATCCCGAGATCCCATCTGCGCACGCGCGGCGGCCATTTTTTTGCAGGCACCACCGCGCGCACACGGAACCCAGGGAAAATGGCCGCCGGCGCGTGCGCAGATGGGATCTCGGGACCCACCTCTCGAGAGATGAGATTTCAAATCTCATCTCTCGAGAACTGGGTCCCGAGATCCCATCTGCGCACGCGCCGGCGGCCATCTTTTTACCGGCACACAGGGAACTGAGGAAATGCCGGGGCTCTGGCCTGTCGCACAATGTTGGCAGAGCCCCGGGCATCGACGGGCACACAACGCGGCACCGGACACACCCGCAGCAGCGGCCAGCAACCGCCGGACGCCCCCGATCACAGCCTAGGTAAGGCATGTCCGCTTTGTAAGACGCACCCCTGTTTTCCCCCCAAATTTTGGGGGAAAAAAAGTGCGTCTTAAAAGCGGAAAATACGGTGTGTATGTGTGTATGTGTGTATATATATATATATATATATATATATATATATATATATATATATATATATATATATATATATAATATATTTTTTTTTCGATATTACATAGTGTATTACATGTTTTTACAATGAAAGGAAATTGAGGAGTCGGAGTCGCAGGTTTGGCTTACCGACTCCACAGCCCTGTTCACTACTTCCCTTCCGAGCCCCGACGTGTGCCCATACAGTAGTTTTCTCCCACATTTGGGGTATCAGCGTACTCAGGACAAATTGGACAACAACTTTTGGGGTCCAATTTCTCCTGTTACCTGTGGGAAAATAAAAAAAAATTGGTGACTAAAAGATCATGTTTGTGGAAAAAATACGATTTTTTTTAATTTTTTTTCTTTTATTTTCACACCGGGGCGTTATAAACTTCCGTGAAGCCCTTGGGGGTTCAAAGTTCTCACCACACATCTAGATAAGTTCCTTGGGGGGGGGTCTAGTTTCCAAAATGGTGTCATTTGTGGGGGTGTTCCCACTGTTTTGGTACATCAGGGGTTTTCCAATCGCGACATGGTGTCCGATCTCAATTCCAGACAAAAAAGTCAAATGGCGCTGCTTCCCTTCCGAGCTCTGCCATGCGCCCAAATAGTCGTTTACACCCATATATGGGGTATCAGCATACTCAGGACAAATTGCACAATAACTTTTAGGGTCCTGTTACCCTTGGAAAAATAAAAATTGGGGGTAAAAGATCATTTTTGTGGGAAAAATATGATTTTTTTTTTTTTAATTGTACTGCTGTACGTTATAAACTTCTGTGAAGCCCTTGTGGGTTCAATGTTCTCACCACATATCTAGATAAGTTCCTTGGGGGGTCTAGGTTCCAAAATGGGGTCACTTGTGGGGGGTTTCCACTGTTTAGGTACATCAAGGGCTCTCCAAACATGACATGGCGTCTGATCTGAATTCCAGCCAATTTTGCATTGAAAAAGTCAAACGGCGCTCCTTCCCTTCTGAGCTCTGCCATGCGCCGAAACAGTGGTTCCCCCCCACATATCAGGTATCTGCGTACTCAGGAAAAGCTGCATAATAACTTTTCCAGTCCTATTTCTCCTGTTACCCTTGGTAAAATAAAAAAAATTGAACCTTAAGTATTTTTTTTGTGAAAAAAAAGTTAAATGTTCATTTTTTTTTTTTTTTTTAAATATTCAAAAAATTCCTGTGAAGCACCTGAAGGGTTAATAAACTTCTTGAATGTGGTTTTGAGCACCTTAAGGGGTGCAATTTTTAGAATAGTGTCACTTTTGGGTATTTTCTATCATATAGACCCCTCAAAGTGGCTTTAAATGTGATGTGGTCCTAAAAATAAAATGGTGGTGTAAAAATGAGAAATCGCTGGTCAACTTTTAACCCTTATAACTTCCTAACAAAAAAAAAAATGTCGGCTCCAAAATTGTGCTGATGTAAAGTAAACATGTGGGAAATGTTACTTATTAAGTTTTTTGTGTGCCGTATCTCTGTGATTTAAGGGCATAAAAATTCAAAGTTGGAAAATTGCGAAATTTTAAAAATTTTCGCCAAATTTCCGTTTTTTTCACAAACGCAAGTTATTTGAATGAAATTTTACCACTAACATGAATGTCACAAGAAAAACAATGTCGGAATCACCGGAATCCATGGAAGCGTTTCAGAGTTATTACCTCATAAAGGGACAGTGGTCAGAATTGTAAAAATTGGCCCAGTCCTGAACGTGCAAACCACCCTTGGGGGTTAAAATTAAGTCCAGAAGGGCTGTCCCTCTAGTTGGGCCCTGCACAAGTTGTGACAGATAATTATCCTTGGTTACTGACAGAAACCTATGCCTATGCGGCATCAATAGTAAAAGATAGAATGTTAAAAATGATAAAAAAATAAAAAATCGGGGCATATTTACTTTCCGACGTCCCGTGCTGTCTCAGCGACGCTCCCGTTCCCAGCGATGCCATGCGAGACCTGTGATGACGTTGGTCTCACGTTGCTATAGCGATCTCACGAGACCACTAGAGTATCGCGAGACTACGTCATCAAAGGACCCTGCCGCAAGGCATTACTGGGAACGCTGAGGCCCGGGAAGGCAGCGCGGGACGCCGGAAGGTAAATATACCCCGATTATATATATATATATATATATATATATATATATATATATATATATATATATATATATATATATATATATATATATATATATTATTTTTTTTTTTTTTTTTTTTTTTTTTTTTTAGAGGGGGATGGTACCCAGGGCCTGGAGGACAGTCTCCTCTACTCCACACCATGGGTACCATCTGCACATGAGACGCTTAACTTTGCGCACGGTGGACATAGCCACATGCGGGAAGTAAGCGATTCTCATGCATCCCTATGGGTGCAGAATCGCGGCAGTTTTTTGCGATTCCGCAAAAAATGAGCATGCTGCGATTTTTTTTTTTTTTTTTTTTTTTTTTTTTTTTTTTTTTTTTTCTTCCACAATGCGATTCTGCCGTGGAAAAAAGCGCAGCATTAGCACAGCATGTGCGGAATGTCGTAGGAATGCATGGGGGGCGTTTTGTACAAGTTTTTTTAAACATTTTCGCAGTGATTTCGTGCCGAAAATCGTGGCAAAAGCGCTTAAAAATCGCATCGTGGGCACGCAGCCTAAAAGTGGACATATATATAACAGACTCCACCACCTTTCCTTTTTTTGCAATCCCTCCTAAACAAATCATATCCTTGCAAGTTAGCCGCCCAGTCATAGCTGTCTAATCATGTCTCCTCTTACCACATTCCAACTAGATGTGCAAATCGCATACTTGTGGTCACATGGGATCCCGCTCTCCGTGGCAAAACCTAAGAATCATGACAGCATGTGGGTAGAGTGACTGCAGAAGACCTGACAATCCCTTTAATATGGAAAACTAATTGTCCTTAATTATTTCTTGCATTGCTCGTGTAAAAAGGGTTTACAAAACGGATGTAGTACAGCTATGAAGAACGGTCACATGGAACAAAATACGTATGCAAAATAAAAATCTTCTATGCTAAAAATGCACAATTTTGCACATGCTGGGTGGAACCTGGCCTACTACTGATCTATGACTGATGCCTGTCTCAGGGTAAGCCTTCAATATTAACTTGGGGTGCAAAGACAGTGTGGGCATTATAAATGCTCAAAGCTTTCTCATTGTAAAGTACTGATTTCTGTAAAGTTTTTGCAACAGATTGTAATTGAGGTTTGTGTGTGTATGGCCAATAATTCCTCGTGAGGAAATGCTAGGATTTATAAAGCGTGACTGCCCCATGTCCGTGGTACTGCCACTACACTCATCACGTATGTGCATCTACTTCTCCTTTGCATTATCAAAACCTAAAAATGACCTTTTTGTGCATGACCATAGCAACCAATGAATCTCCAGTGTACATTTTTGGGTTCCTACTTTTAAAAATCCACTCCTAGTTTTGGGTTCAAACACTACAACAACATTGCACATGTGAAAGCAAACATGCAAGGGGTCCCCTGTGAAACTGGACCTTAGGGCCACAACATACGGCAGGCAGCCATGTTCCACGACACGCTCAGCCCCCCTTACCATTGTCATTCAGGTAAGCAATGGGAGATCAGCAGCTGCTGGCACTGCTCACCTGTAGAAGAAACAAAAGATTGGCAAAGATCAAAGTGTCTACTTCCTCCAGACAAATTAATTTGTCCTCTTTAGAAGTGGGGAAATCTCGATCTGTGGTCAGATGTAGATAAACCCTCTCGGAATCTCTTCATTCCAGAAATCTATCATAAAATGCAGCAAAGAGGTGAGAATTTTTTTTTTTTTTTTTAATATCAGAGAACCCCTTTAATGGCTTCCACTTGATGTATATCCTGGAAGAAGCTCCCAACTGCCCCTAAGGGAAGGGTCACACGACCCTAAAAATTGTTTAGAGTTTCATCCAGAAAAGGGGAAATTTTCTTTTTTTTTTTTTTGTGTCACTTGTCATCCGTATTCAATCCATTGTTTTTTACTCTGCAGTTATTAAATCCTTTACAAGACCATTTACTGTTTCCTATGTTGTATAAATTCAATGTATCTGTAATAATCAGATGCTTTACGGTGGCTCTGTATGGCATCTGATTATTATAATTTTAAATTGGCGTGCCTATAGATATGAATGATCCGAGTCTAATCTGATCTATGAAAGAAACTAGTGCATGCTGAGCTTTCTTTTTCATATGCACTGCCCCATTGAATCACATTGATCTGAATGCTGCCTGTTTTTTTTCCATGGCTAGCACTCGACCGAAAATTCAGCCTTGTAAACGAGAGGCTATGGGTTCCCATTGTATGAATGGAAAAAAAAAAAAAATATATATATAATATTTACACTGTTCCTATGATCCTTGCAATAGTTTGTGTTGGTCTCTGGATACAAGGAGATCGGAATGAAAACACATCCAGGACTTAAGAACTTGGCAGCAGAGGGGAACACCATGCTATAATTTTTTTTTTTTTTTTTTTTTTAAATTCTATACTTGCAAATTTTGCTGCATAAAATACGTGTCCTTGTTGTGGATTTTGTCTTAATTGATTTGTGGAAGTTCTGCATGTGGCTAAAACATAAGAGTTCTGTGCTGTTACTGTAAAACGTGTCTTTGTTTTCCACAAATCTGTATAGGAAGGAAAATCTCCAGCAACTCGGTACATGTGAACACTGCTGCAGTGCGGTTGATCCTTCCATATAGATGGAAACCATAGTGCAGATGTGAATTTTTTGGGTTAAATATCCTCCATTCTGTTTTCCTGCCATTGTAAGTGGTTGGTTTTCATGGGCCACCCCTGTATGATCTGTAAAACAGATGTCCCATCACAGTGATCTATGACGTGACTTCTGTCTGTGGTTTCCCTCATACTTTGTAGTGGGAAATCTCCAGCTGCCTCTGAAGTCACTAGGCTGTACTTTATGGTAGACATAATATTACAGCGGTGGATTTTGTGACCTGTCTTTAATAGGGTATGTGAAGGAGCAGCTGCTTTGGAACTTGGAGCAGCTCATTCCTTCTCTAGAGACACATTGGGAGTGCTCCCCAGACTGAGTCAGCACTCGTGGCACATGGCCTTTGTGTGTCTTCCATTCTCATTTATTGGATAAGCTGAAGGAAAGTTTTGTGTAATTCTATATTGTAGCATGGGGTAGATCCAAGGCTTATTTGTGGGGGGGAGGGGGGTGCACAAGGCTTTGTCCTGAAACTTCACCATTTAATCTCTCTTCTCTGGATCGAAAAGGCTGCAATGTCTTTTTTTTTTTTTTTTTTTTTCTCACAATACGTTAAAGGGATTATTCACTACTTTCTCTAGTCACTTTCCACGACAGCCATATCGGGAGGATGTCTCCCCGCCCTAATGGGGGACAGGAAATGCACAAGAGGTTAAATAACCCTCCCCTTCCTGCTATATCCAGTGTTTATCCTGTCCCCTATGGGGCATGAAGAGGTCCTGATAGTGCTGCCGTGGTCGTCGACCGGAGGCACTACAACATCAGATACCTGTAACGCCGGGCAGTCAGCGGTCGGGGGCTCTGCTCTCCTCTGTAGGAAGGCTGCTCCCATCTCCACTTTGGTGGTACTTGGGACCCTTGCCCGCCCCTCCTGCGCCCCCTGAGCAGGGTAAACACGGTGCTGTGCGGCCGGGGTCCTCCTGGAGCTCCCCGGCATCCTACCCCCCCCCCCATGCGGCATGCGATCCGGCGCGCACGTGCACACCGGAGGTGGCATCGGGACTGGCGCCGAACTTCCAGTTTGCCTTCCACCTGCTTGCCAGGCGGGAACGCACGCACGACTCGGGGCCCCAGCCACTGGCCCTTCTGGGCTGAGCGTGGCTGCTCTCGTCAGAGGATGGAGCACCGCCGAGTGTGCAGGGGCAGCCGCTGAGCAGCTAGGGAATTCAACTGTGGGGAGAGGTGACTGAAATGACCCTCACCCGTGGACCGAGGGGAGGAGGAGCACACAACACGCTGAATGGACCTCGGTTATTCTAATCCTGGTTCGGGTGCGTCCAGGTAAGGCCATTATCTGTACAGTGACTGTGGCAGACTGACCATGGACGGCGACAAACTCTTACTGCCTGCTACTGCGGGCACAGCGTCATCCTCTTACTGTAAGTAGCGGGGTGGGTTCCCCCTTTTCTGTCCAGAGTAGTCTCGGAGCTGGCTTAGTATGCCTTCTCTCTCTTTTGTAGGGAGACAAGGCCTCTGACCCTAAAAAGAGTAAACCAGGTGTGGTTCCAGGCCTCCCTCTTCATATAGGGGTAGCTTTGTCAGCCCTGCACGGACAATGTATTATGTACAGAGAAGCCCTCCTACTGGACAGTATAAAACTCTCATCGGACAAGAAGTCCAATCTTCTATGACGACATTTTCCCAGCCACAGCCCCCTCCTGCATGGAGGAAATCTGCACCTGTGTAATCTGATTGACTCGGGTGAATTTGATACCTCTTGGGAAAATGAGGGTTCCACTTCCACCCTCAGATCTGGGAATACTATCTCTCTTCCGAAGGTGCCTCCGGCCATTCTAGGCTGAGCGTGACTACATTCGTCACAGCCGCTAAGCAGCTTGAGGCTGGGCCGGGACTGGAATGAGAGACCAGATTAGTTAGTACGGGAGGAGGAAGTGGAATTCTCTCTATAAGATGAGATGTTTGGAGGGGCTGAAGCCTTCACGGCTGGTAATGGGCCCCTCCCGAGAGAGACTTGGTGTCACCTCAGAATTGAGGAATCTGTTTTTCCCTTGGACAGAGATGGCTCCTTATGGGAAGTCCCTAAAGTGGACGTGCAGGAGAGTGGCTCTTCCATTTAAGGGCAACTCTCAATGGCAAGCTTGCCCAGAAAATCCTGGGACGCCTCCACAACCCTGCTTAAGGCCAGTATAGCCTCTACGTGTGTAGCCGGGGCCCTGTCTGCTGGTGGCGTACGCCGGAGGATCACCTCACTCAGGGGACCTCCAGGGAAGAAACCCTTGACTCTCTTTCCCTATTACAAAAGCGACAGGGTTCCTAGCGGATGCTTCCGCTAAGTCCGTCCGGGTAGCAGCAAAATCTGCGGTGTCAACCGGCCCGTCTAGGTTCGGCAGGTGGCGGCTGCTAAGCAGCTTGAGCCTGGGCCAGGACCCGAATGGGAGACCAGCCTGCAATTGCAGGTCACGGGTCATGCAGTTACCTCTCCAACTCAGCCAGGGGAACTCTGTGGCTGAAAGCTGGGGGAGGAGACTGTCATACGTCTATACGTTTCCCTTTCAGGGAAATTATTATGTGGCCCAGCTGTGGATGATATCCTAGAGAAAGCAACTGATAAAAAGAAGTCTCTTCCGGAACCTAGGAAACGATTTCTTCGTCTCCCTCCCCGTGACCAGTCCTCACAGAATTCACGGTTCTCCGGTCGGGGGCTGACCCTTGAATTTCATAGATTGTTGCAATTAGAGTTGAGCGACTTTGGTCGGATCGGGTTTCGTGAAACCCGAATTAAACAAAATTTGAGTCGGATGAAACTGGTCCGACTAGGGCAAAAAAAAGTCGGAGTTTCGTCCGAAACCTGACCCCAATGCAAGTCAATGGGAAATAAAAGTCGGCATTGAGCGGATCATCTTGGTGTTCCCTAAGTGTCCTGGACCCCTTCCATCCTGATATCACAGATCTTAGAATTTCTTCAAGACTGCTTAGTTCTAGGGCTCACTCCTAGTACACTAAAGGTACAGGTATCAGCTTAGTTTATTTTACAATCAAGATCTGGCAAGCCATCGCTGGATCAAGCGATTCATAACCTCAGCAACTAGAATCTGTCCCAGACTCTGTAGTCAGTTTCTCCGTGGGACTTGAACCTAGTTCTCAAAGGCTTGACCAGGGAACCATTGAGCCACTGTCTTCCTCGGCTCTGGAAAACTTAACATTAAAACTGTGTTTTTGGTAGCAATTATTACTGCAAGGCGCATAGGAGAATTACAGGCCCTTTCAATACAGGAGCCATACTTGACCATCACGGAAGATGGCATCTTCCTAAGGTTAAATCCCTCCTTTTATGCTTAAGGCAGTCTCAAACTTTCATAGGTTCCAGGAAAAGCCTTTCGCACCCTCGACGTCTGTAGAGTAGTTCTCTTCTGCCTCCAGCAGACAGAGTTGGATGATTGACCTGATTTTATTGATTCAAATTTCCGGTCGGAATAAAGGCAAAAGACGGCAAAGATTACAATCACGAATTGGATCAGGCAAGCTATCAGCCTCACCTACTTGTCACAGAACGTTCCTCCTCCTACATCTCGTAAAGCCCACTCTGCTCGTCAGTATCAACATCATGGGCAGGAAGAGGGAACACATCTTCTGAGCAGATATGCAGAGCCGCTACCTGGTCGTCTGTACATACATTCACCAGACACTATACACTAAATTTCAACAGGGATTTAACGTTTGGCAGATATGTTCTGCAGGCTGTTGCCCCTCCCTAAGAAATTAGTTGTTGGTATTTCTCCGATATGGCTGTCGTGGAAGATGACTAGAGAAAATAAAATTAGTCTTACCGGTAATTCGGTTTCTAGGAACCTTCCACGACAGCACTAATTTCCCTCCCTATCTGATACTCTTATTGGATGATTCCTACACCTTGGTGATAACTATACATGCTAGTGTGTCCAGAAGAAACACTGGATATAGCAGGAAGGGGAGGGTTATTTAACCTCTTGTGCATTTCCTGTCCCCCATTAGCGCGGGGAGACATCCTCCCGATATGGCTGTCGTGGAAGGTTCCTACAAACCGAATTACCGGTAAGACTAATTCTATTTTTTAATATTGAGGACCTATGTAAGGGTCACTATCAGACCGATGAGGATCCGACACCTGGCGCAGACACTGTCATTGGTCAGCGCAGTAGAAGTGTGGAAAAGGTGTCTGGAGCGGGACTGCGCATCTCCGTTGTTGAGTGGCTGTAGCCAAGACGTGTAAATCCGCTCCCCTCCTACGCATTGCCTCCAGAGAGGATGATTACAGATGGGGAGAGGTGTAAGGCTAGTTTCACACTAGCGTATTTTACATGCAGGGCACGGCGCCGCTAAGCCCCACCCCCTGCCCGCCCCGTCCGGTCATCTACTATCGCACACGGCTGCATGCGATCTGTGCACCCTATCTTTAGCATAGGGTGTGCAGACCGTGCGCTAGTAGGATTTGTGCGTGCGCTGTGCACTTTTGAGGGGGGCCGGTGTGCGCCGAACGCTTTTGGCGCACCTTCAAAAGTGCGCACGCATGCACAAATCCTACTAGCGCACGGCCAGCGCATGGTCTGCGCACCCTATGCTAAAGATAGGGTGCGCAGATCGCATGTGGCCGTGTGCGATAGTAGGAGGCGATGACCGGATGGGGCGGGCAGGGGGCGGGGCTTAGCGGCGCTGCATGTAAAATACGCTATATGGCTGGATGGATTCGTTGGATGGCTTTAAACTCATTCGCGCGGACAGGACAAGGGAGAGCGGTAAGAGGAAAGGCGGAGGGCTGGCGATATTTGTGAATGATAGATGGTGTGACTCTAGGCACATCGTTGTCAAAGAGCAAACATGCTGTAAGGACATTGAGCTATTAGTTGTGGGCATGAGACCTTTTTATTTACCGAGGGAACTATCGCATGTAATCATGATAGCTGCATATGTCCCCCCTTCTGCGAAAACTGATGCCGCCACTGAGGTCCTACAATCCACAGTGAGCATGATGCAGTCCCTTCACCCCCAAGCACTCCTTCTGGTTTCGGGAGACTTCAATCATGTGTCTCCAGCATCCATACTACCCGGTTGCACACAGTATGTTACCTGCCTCACTAGAGATCTTGGACTTGTTCTTTGCCAATGTGAGAGGGGCATATGCCTCGTCAGCCCTACCGCCCCTTGGAAGATCGGATCACAACCTAGTGCACCTCCAACCCGTGTACAAGCCACTTGTACAGAGAGAACCTGCTGTCACTCGCACAGTGAGGATATGGACTGAGGAGAGTGATGATGTTCTGAGAGACTGCTTTGAAACAACCACTTGGGATGTGCTGCAAGATTCCTATGGTGATGACATGGATGGTCTCACACACTGTATAACGGACTACATTAATTTCTGTGTAGACAACACGGTACCCACAAAAGTAGTGAGGTGCTTCTCTAACAATAAACCATGGATCAGCCCCGGAATAAAGGCTCTTCTCAAAGAGAAGTTGGCCTTCAGATCAGGTGACAAGGGCAGGCTGAGAGATGTGCAGAAAGATCTGAAGAATCTAATCAGGCAGGGAAAGGCTAATTATATGAGAAAGATTGAACTGAAATTGTCACAGAAAAGGATTCATGAAGTCTGGGAGGGTCTAAAGTCTATATCTGGGCATAGACAGACTGTCTCCAGGATGGTTGTAGAGAAAGAGGGGCTTAATGAACTTAATCTATTCTTTAACAGATTTAATCACACACTGGCTGCTCCTGGCCCTGCATACCATTCACACCTCTCTGCTACAATAACCTCACCCCCTGCTGCAACTTGTCAACTGAGTCAGGGTCTGTTCTTCACAAGTACCCAGGTTGCAAAAGAACTGGATAAGATCAAAGTTTTGAAGGCTGCAGGTCCTGACAGCATCAGTGCAAGGCTAATCAAAACCTGCGGGCACCAGCTGAGTGAGATCACTACATTATCTTTTCAATATGAGCCTGAGAATAGGTATAGTACCACAACTGTGGAAATTATCGTGTGTGGTACCAGTTCCGAAGAAACCTTATCCGAAAGACCTTAATAACTATAGACCTGTAGCATTGACATCACACCTGATGAAGGTACTAGAGAGATTGGTTCTCACACGTCTCCGTCCTCTAGTGAGCTCGGATATTGACCCTCTCCAGTTTGCCTACAGGCCGTGCATTGGTGTGGATGATGCCATTATCCACCTTCTAGATAGGACTCTCTCTCACCTGGAGAAACCTGGGAACACTGTGAGAATAATGTTCTTCGATTTCTCTAGTGCTTTTAATACCATACAGCCAGGTCTACTGTGAGACAAGCTGGGCCTTGTTGGCGTGGACCTCCAACTCTCCACCTGGATCCTTAACTACCTCACGAACCAACCTCAGTTTGTAAAGGTTCGGGACAGTGTGTCAGACACGGTGATCTGCAATACAGGGGCACCTCAAGGTACAGTTCTTGCCCCTTTTCTCTTCACACTGTACACTGCGGATTTTAAGTGCAACTCATCTAGCTGCTACTTGCAGAAGTATTCTGATTACTCTGCAATAGTAGGCCTCATCACAGGAGGAGATGAGAGTGTACAGAGATACTAACCAAGCTTTTGTGGAGAGGTGTCAGAGGAACCACCTTAGGATTAATTCCGGGAAGACCAAGGAATTGGTGGAGGACGTTCGCAAGGGAAAAAATCCACCAGTAGTGGTGAACATTCAGGGAAATGACATTGAGATAGTCGACACCTATAAGTACCTTGGTGTGATCCTCAATAATAAGCTTGACTGGGCCCATCACTTGGATGCAGTGTACAGGAAGGGCCACAGTAGGCTTTATCTGCTCAGAAGGCTGAGAGCCTTCGGAGTTAGGGGGGCACTCCTTGTATCCTTCTTCAACTCTGTTGTGGCATCAGTCATCTTCTTTGTTGTGGCGTGCTGGGGTAGTGGCATATCAACCAGGGACAGGAATAGGCTGGACAAACTGATTAGAAGGGCCAGCTCTGTCCTGGGATGCCCCCTTGATCCAGTTCAGGAAGTAGGCGACAGGAGGATACTGGCCAAGGTGAGCTACATGATGCAGAATGATTCCCATCCCATGCATGAGACCGTGACAAAGATGTGCAGTATTGTCAGTGACCGGCTACTTCATTTTAAATGTGAGAGGGAGCGCTATCGAAAGTCCTTTCTTCCTGCTGCAGTTAGGCTGTATAACCAGCACTGTCCAAAACGAAGAACGACCCAAACGGTGAACTCATAAATCCAAAGTTGTGATAGTCCGGTTATATCTTTTTTTTTTTTTTTTTTTTTTTTCCGTATATGTACCTACCTACTGTCAATGTAATGCCTTTATGCATCTGTATCTGTACTTGTTCCTGCCTTGCTGCTGTAATGCTCTGAATTTCCCCATGGTGGGACGATTAAAGGATTATCTTATCTTATCTTAGTGTGAAACTAGCCTAAAGGTACTGTCACTTAGCGATGTGCCAGCGATCCCGACCAGCGATATGACGCAGTCAGGATCGCTGGTGCATCGCTAAGTGGTCGCTAGTGAGCTGCCACACAGGCAGATCTCACCAGCGACATCGCTGGGGACGGGGGTCGCTACTTACCTGTCACACCAGGCGATCCTGCGTCCTCCCGCCCGGCTCCACGCGTCGCTCGTCGTCACAGCAGGAAGCTGATGACGAGAAGCGGTCCTGAACGTTCTCGCGCGATCAGCGTTAACCAGCGGGGGAGCGGGTTGTAGGCAAGTATCACACATAGCGATGTCGCTATAAAGTCACAATTTATAGCGATATTGCTAGCGATATCGCTTGGTGTGACAGTACCTTAAGAAGCGCACTTATCTGATGTTAATGACGTATCCTAGGGATAACTCGCAAATATCAAAGTAGTGGACAACCACTTTTAAGGTCATTTTTATGCGGTCTGATATTAAGGTACTGTCACACTAAGAGATATCGCTAAAGCTTGTGACGTTATAGCGATATTGCTAGCGATATCGCTGTGTCTGATACTTACCAACGACCGACTCCCCAGCTGGTTATCGCTGATCGCGCGAGAACGTCCAGGACTGTTTCTCGTCGTCAGCTTCCTGCGGTGCTTCCTGTGGAGAGACGAGCGTGGAGCCGGGCGGGAGGACGCAGGATCGCCTAGTGTGACAGGTAAGTAGCGAACCCCGTCCCCAGTGATGTCGCTGGTGAGATCTGCTTGTGTGGCAGCTCACTAGCGACCACTTAGCGATGTACCAGCGATCCTGACCACGTCATATCGCTGGTCGGGATCGCTGGTACATCGCTAAGTGTGACAGTACCTTAAGCTAATGAGCATTCATTAAAAAAAAAAAAAAAAAACAAACTCTCTTCCTGTGTACACATTACCGATCATCCATCAAACCGCAAAACTTTAATTCAGTGGATGAGCAGAATATTTCACATAAATCCTCATTGCTGGCAGCATCCCCATGTACACAGCGTATGAGCGTCCAACAAGATGGATTCTGTATGGGGACTGATTGATCTTAACCATTTTCCTGTTCCCATCAGTTTGTGGTAGCCCAGCATATCAGTGACTTGTATATAGCCAAATGCACTTGTCCGTAAAGGGGTCGTCTACCACTCTGACAACCTGTTTTTAATCTGAATGTTTCCTCCATTTAAAACAACACTGGGGCCGTGCTGGTGCTGTTCCAGCCGCGTCTGCACTATCGCCCAGCAATCAAGTAATAGTGTGACATCACAAAAACCCTGCAGCCAATCAGTGGACATATTGCATGCATACGGAAGAAGAGCAGCTGCACTGACTGGTTGCAGGGTTCACGTGACATAACACGGGTTACACAGTTACCGGGAGAGCCAGTACCGAAACCGCTGGAATGACGTCAGGGGTGATTAGAAGTGTGGTTCTACATATTGATTAAGAAAGTGATGTTTAATTAGTGGACACCCCTTTATGTTTAACCCCTTCCTGCCATCCGACGTACTATCCCGTCCATGGGACCCGGGCCCCTATGCCCATGGACGGGATAGTACGTCTCAGCGATCAGCGGCGCCCACGTGGTGAGCGCCGCTGATCGCGGCCGGGTGTCAGCTGATTATCACAGCTGACACCCGGCACAATGTGTCAAACATGATCGCGGTGTACCGGGGGTTAAAGGGAAGCATCGGCAGGGAGGGGGCTCCCTCCGTGCTTCCCTGAGCCCCCCACGGCAGCGCGATGTGCAGCGCTGCTGCGGGGGGCTCCTTTCCTGCAGGCCCCCGAATCCAAGATGGCGACGGGGGCCTTCGGGGGCCTGCAGGAAGCTGGCTTCCTCAGTGCCTGCAAAGCGCAGGCATGAGGAAGCCTTCTGCACTGCCTGTGACAGATCGCTGATCTGTCACAGTGATCTGTGATGTGACAGATCAGCGATCTGTCACAGGACAGTGATGTCCCACCTGGGACTATTTAATAAAGTTAAAATAATTAAAAACAAAAAAAAATCGCCAAATAAATTAGAAAAAAAAAATATTCCCCCAATAAATCCATTTTTTTGGAAATAAAAAAAAGAAAACCAATAAAAGTACACATATTGGGTATCGCCGCATCCGTAATGACCCGCCCTATAAAACTGTCCCATTAGTTAACCCCTTTAGCGAACCCCTTAAAAAATAAAATTAAAAAACGAAGCAAAAAATGATTTATTATCATACCGCCAAACAAAAAGTGTAATAACGCGTGATCAAAAAGACGCATATAAATATCCATGGTACCGCTGAAAACGTCATCTTGTCCCGCAAAAAACGAGCCGCCATACAGCATCATCAGCTAAAAAATAAAGTTATAGCTCGCAGAATAAAGCGATGCAAAAATAATTATTTTTTATGTAAAATAGTTTTCATTGCATAAAACCGACAAAACATAAAAACGACCTAAATGAGGTATCGCTCTAACCGTACTGACCCGAAGAATAAAACCGCTTTATCAATTTTACCGCACGCGGAACGGTGTAAATGCACCCCCCCAAAAGAAATTCATGAAACGCTGGTTTTTGTTCATTCTGCGTCCCAAAAATCGGAATAAAAAGCGATCAAAAAATGTCACGTGCCCAAAAATGGTACCAATAAAAACGTCAACTCGTCCCGCAAAAAATAAGACCTCACATGACTCGGTGTGTCAAAATACGGAAAAATTATAGCTCTCAATATGTGGTGATGCAAAAACTATTTTTACAATAAAAAGCGTCTCTTAGCGTGCGACAGCTGCCAAACATAAAAATCCGCCATAATTAGTAAATCAAAGCCCCCGTTATCACCCCCTTACTTAGGGAAAAATAATAAAATAAAAAAAATGTATTTATTTCCATTTTTCCGTTAGGGTTAGGGTTAGGGCTGAGATTAGGGTTAGGGGTGTGTTGGGGTTCGGGTTGGAGTTAGAATTGGGGGTTTCCACTGTTTGGGCACATCAGGGGCTCTCCAAATGCAACATGGCGTCTGATCTCAATTCCATCCAATTCTGAGTTGAAAAAGTCAAATGGTGCTCCTTGCCTTCCAAGCTCTGCCATGCGCTCAAACAGTGTTTTACCCCCACATGTAGGGTATCAGCCTACTCAGGACAAATTGCAAAACAATTTTTGGGGTCCAATTTCTCCTGTTACCCTTAGGAAAATAAATTGGGGGCAAAAATATTTTTGTGGAAAAAAATGATTTTTTTATTTTCACGTCTGAGTGTTATAAACTTCTGTGAAGCCCTTGGGGGTTCAAAGTGCTCACCACACATCTAGATAAGTTCCTTGGGGGGTCTAGTTTACAAAATGGTGTCATTTGTGGGGGGTTTCCACTGTTTAGGTACATTAGGGGCTCTCCAAAGGCAACATGACACCCGCCGACCATTCTATCAAAGTCTGCATTCAAAAACGTCACTACTTCCCTTCCGAGCCCCGACGTGTGCCCATACAGTAGTTTTCTCCCACATATGGGGTATCAGCATACTCAGGACAAATTGAACAACAACTTTTGGGGTCCAATTTCTCCTGGTACCCTTGGGAAAATAAAAAAATGGCGACTAAAAGATCATGTTTGTGGAAAAAATACGAATTTTTTATTTTCACGCCCGGGCGTTATAAACTTCTGTGAAGCACTGGGGGGTTCAAAGTGCTCACCACACATCTAGATAAGTTCCTTAGGGGGTCTAGTTTCCAAAATGGTGTCATTTGTGGGGGGTTTCCACTGTTTTGGTACATCAGGGGTTTTCCAATCGCGACATGGTGTCCGATCTCAATTCCAACCAAAAACGTCAAATGGCGCTGCTTCCCTTCCGAGCTCTGCCATGCGCCCAAATAGTGGTTTACCCCCATATGTGGGGTATCAGCGTACTCAGGACAAATTGCACAATAACTTTTAGGGTCCTGTTACCCTTGGGAAAATAAAATTTGGGGTGAAAAGATCATTTTTGTGGAAAAAATATGATTTTTTTAATTGTACTGCTGTACGTTATAAACTTCTGTAAAGCCCTTGTGTGTTCAAAGTTCTCACCACATATCTAGATAAGTTCCTTGGGGGTCTAGTTTCCAAAATGGGGTCACTTGTAGGGGGGTTTCCACTGATTAGGTACATCAGGGACTCTCCAAACGTGACATGGCGTCCAATCTGAATTCCAGCCAATTTTGCATTGAAAAAGACAAACGGCGCTCCTTCCATTCTGAGCTCTGCCATGCGCCAAAACAGTCGTCCCCCCCCCCCCCCCCCCCCCCACATATCAGGTATCAGCGTACTCAGGACAAATTGCACAATAGCTTTTGCAGTACAATTTCTCCTGTTACCCTTGGTAAAATAAAAAAAATTGAACCTGAAGTAATTTTTTTTATGAAAAAAAGTTAGATGTTCATTTTTTTTTAAATATTCAAAAAAAATCCTGTGACGCACCTAAAGGGTTAATAAACTTCTTGAATGTGGTTTTGAGCACCTTGAGGAGTGCAGTTTTTAGAATGGTGTCACTTTTGGGTATTTTCTATCATATAGACCCCTCAAAGTTGCTTCAAATGTGATGTGGTCCTAAAAATAAAATGGTGTTGTAAAAATGAGAAATCGCTGGTCAACTTTTAACCCTTAACTTCCTAACAAAAAAAAATTTTGGTTCCAAAATTGTGCTGATGTAAAGTAAACATGTGGGAAATGTTAGTTATCAAGTTTTTTGTGTGCCGTATCTCTGTGATTTAAGGGCATAAAAATTCAAAGTTGGAAAATTGCGAAATTTTCGCCAAATTTCCGTTTTTCTCACAAATAAACGCAAGTTATTTGAATGAAATTTTACCACTAACATGAAGTACAATGTCACGAGAAAACAGTGTCAGAATCACCGGGATCCATGGAAGCGTTCCAGAGTTATGACCTCATAAAGGTACAGTGGTCAGAATTGTAAAAATTGGCCGGTCATGAACGTGCAAACCACCCTTGGGGGTGAAGGGGTTAAGGAGTTCATGGGGCAAGATGAGCGAATACTGGCTAGTTTCACACTAGCGTTTATGAGCGCAGCGATGGCCTGCGCACGGCCGTCGCTAACCCCCCCCCTGCCGCGCCTCCGCCGGTAGCTCCGCCTACCGGCGCATGACGCTGCATGCGCCCTGCGTCCCCTATCTTTATCACTGGGGGCGCAGGCCGTGCGCAATATGCGTTTGGCGGCGCATGCGCCTTTTTGACGGTGTGCCGGCGCAACCAAACTGCAGCAGGTTGCGTTTGGCGCAGGTCGGCGCACTGTCAAAAGGACGCATGCGCCGCCAAACGCATATTGCGCACGGCCTGCACCCCCAGTGATAAAGATAGGGGGCGCATGCAGCGTCATGCGCCGGTAGGTGGAGCTACCGGCGGAGGCGGGGCTTAGCGGCGGCCGTGCGCAGGCCGTCACTGCGCTCATAAACGCTAGTGTGAAACTAGCCTAATTCACAGGACTCCGGTCTAGTGATCACATCAAAATTGTGTGGCTGCATGAATGAGGTCCTTCGACCTGGTGTCTCTTTTGATTAGTAGTCCTTTGTGCGTCCATGTAATGACCTTGTGCTGGGGATTCGGGCAGGTGGGAGGCGGTGTACAGGGCCCCTGTCCTGCCATCCCTCCTGCCAGGCTCACTTCTTCCTCCAGTTCTGTGACCTTCTCTGGTCAGTGAGAAGTTGGCTTTTCAGCACTGCCCATGTGACAGCTGTTTGCTTATGGAAAGCCACATTTCCCACAAGTTGCATGGTTCTCCAGGGCTTGCTGCGCTTTCCTGCGCAGTGCCCATGTCACGTCTCCAAACTGTACCTGGCAGCTCTTGTCTGTGCCTTACCACCTGACGTAAAGGTTTATAATCCACACAAGGCTTTAAGAGGGAATATATTGGTATATTGTGACCTGTGCACTCCTATATGCTGCCTATCACACTGTGGTGGAGAGGAGCTGCTTTTTCTTGACGAGCTAGTTCAGCCAACATTTCGCTGTTCTGCACAGTAAATAGTGGCTTGCCAAATGTAGATGAACAGCAGATAATGAAGATTTATGGGATGGGTGAGGGTGCCATGTTTAGCAGCATGCACGTTTGCTAAGCGATGGCAATTGATGATTTTATTTTCTGATTGTGGGACACTGAAGGAGGAATCGTCTTGTGGGAATAACCCTGAATGCGCTTGTTCAGCCAATGCTCCTTTTCCCATCATAAACTTGCAGTCTGCTTGGCTGCAGAAAGGAGAATAAATTTGCCGATTCCTATAAATCTTAAAATGAAGTTGATGAAATGAGGAGAATTTCAGTATAACAGCTGCGTGTTGGATGATGAAACTTTAATGATCACTCTTGCCGACTGATGACTACTTCTTCTGGAAAGAAGTTGGCCATGTCTGAATTTTTCTTTCATCTGATTATTCAGCCACGATTTAACTTTTTTTGCAAGTACATTCCCAGACGACTAATTTGTCCTTCATCAATATCATTAAAACTTGGGGGCCAGCTTAGAATGAAGGCCAATATGAACTGAAATGTGTATAGTTACTTGGCTGAAACAGTTGTTCATGCAAGACTAGGGTCTGCACTAGCTTTATAAAGTCTGATCCAAGAGAATCAAGCCGATTAATCAAATTTCACGCTCATCAAACTTTGATCAGTTTGGTCAAAATGGGATCTCATAAGGATGAGATGGGGGGCACGTCTCCATCTTTTCCGTTCTATTAAGGCCCCGTTACACACATCAATGTCCCAGCGATCCCACCAATGATCAGACGTGGATGGGATCGCTGGGACATAGCTGATCGCTGGTGAGCTGTCACATATAAGACAGACCCACCAGCGAGCAAGCTGGTATCCAAGATAAACAGCGGGTAACTAAAAACCGCCCGGCTCTTAGATACCAGCTGTTTACATTGGAAACCAGCTCCCAGCGTCGCTGATCGTTGGTCTCTCGCTGTCACACACAGCGATGCGCACTGGCCAGCGGGAGACCAACAATCAAAAAATGGCCCAGGACGATCCTGCACGAACAGCGATACCCGGCAGGGGGGCCGGTCGCTGATGCATGTCACACACAGCGATGTCGCTGGCGAGATCGCTGGCGAGATCGCTGTGGTGTCACAAAATCGGCGATCTCGCTGGCGATCTCTGTGTGTGTGACGGGGCCTTTAGTCCATGGAAATCGGACTGCACGCAGATGTCATCAGAGTGCAGTCCCAATTATTTCCACGCAGTTATTGACTTGCCTGGCCGAGTGCAATCCAAAGATCAGATCAAACTCGGGTATGCTGCGATTTTCTTTTTTTCCCACCAAACCAGCTCTGTCCGAGGAAAAAAATGTTGCGTGTGCATGGCTCCTCCAACGCTGGTCTGAGTGCAATTCGATGTTTTGTCAGATAAGTCATCTGCACCTGTCTGTCTAATATATATATATATATATATATATATATATATATATATATATATATATATATATCTTAAAGAGCACCTTCACATTGAGCTTGAAATGTGATCTGATAACATCATGTTGTATCAGTTCCCCATACACATTAGACTGCAGTTGGCTGAAGCCGCTGATGGCGACTTGTTCATCTGACAGGTTAGTGTGTGTGTGTGTGTGTGTGTGTGTGTGTGTGTGTGTGTGTGGGATCCCCAGACGATTGATTGTAGTTGGAGAAGAGTTCTACATTTTGGACAGGTGATCCTTTTGCTCTCCTTAGAGCTAAGTCACCACCACTGATGAGTGGCAGTGGCTCTCTCAATGAGAATGCAGGAAGGCTTGGCAGAGCAAGTATTTACGTATGGAATGATTGACCGAACCATAGATCGGCTGACCACCATCTAATGTGAATTCTCAATTCATCAGGTGAAATAGTAACATAGTTATTAAGGCTATCCTAACTTCCCTAACATGTTGATCCAGAGGAAGGCATAAAAACCCATGTGGCAAAACAGTAAGCTTCACATTGGGGAAAAAAAATTCCTTCCCGACTCCACATAAGGCTATCAGACTAGCTCCCTGGATCAACGCAATATTAAGGAAACTAGTGTATATACCCTGTGATATTATACTTTTTCAGGAAAGGCATCCAGTCCCTTCTTAAATTTTAGTAGGGAATCAGTCATTACAACCAGGGCTGTGGAGTCGGAGTTGGAGTCGGTATAAAATGGACCAACTCCGACTCCTAAAATATATAATAAATTGGGTACAGTAATTCAATGCAGGATGTGCTGAATATTTTTTCATAGGAGTTTGGTAAAGTTATGAAATGTCCTATAAATGACTGTTATATTCCTGATCTAAGGCCACATTCACACACAGCGTTTTTCCTGTGTTTTTTGAGGATACGTTTTTCAGCTGCAAAAGCAGATCAGCTTTTTAAAAAACTGCATCACCTGCAAGGTTTTTGAGCTCATAGATAATGTTTTCAATAGCAAAAGCAGATTAGAAATCTGCTCTATCTATATATCCATTTATCCATATCTGTCTATCCATATCATATCTGTACCAAAAAGAATGAAAGCCGGGTAGTACACCAATATATATTCTGTTCTATCTAAATATCTTGATTATTGGATCATAAAAATGATTAAATGTCTGAGGTTCACATTGTACTACAATAAATTTTTCACTTAAATATAAGCAATATGTGTGGGAGTTGGAGTCGGAGTCGGTGTAAGGGAAATTGAGGAGTCGGAGTCGCAGGTTTGGCTTACCGACTCCACAGCCCTGATTACAACATCATATGGCAGAGAGTTCCATAGTCTCACGGCTCTTACAGTAAAGAATCTGTGTCTGTGATTATGCTTAAACCTTCTTTCCTCCAGACATAGAGGATGCCCCTTTGTCCCCGTCACAGGTCTAAGAGTAAAAAGATCATTAGAAAGGTCTTTGTACTGTCCCCGCATATATTTATACATTGTAATAAGATCACCCCAAAGCCTTTGATTTTCCAAACTAAATAACCCCAAGTGTAATAATTTGTCTTGGTATTGCAGACCCCCTAGTTCCCTAATAACCTTGGTCGCTCTTCTCTGCACCCGCTCGAGTTCAGCTATGTCTTTCTTATACACCGGAGACCAGAACTGTACACAGTATTCTAAGTGTGGTCGCACTAGTGACTTATATAGAGGTAAAATTATGTTCTCCTCATGAGCATCTATGCCTCTTTTAATGCATCCCATTATTTTGTTTGCCCTTGCAGCAGCTGCCTGACACCGGCCACTAAATTGAGTTTGTTGTCCAACCATACACCCAGGTCTTTTTCAGTGACAGTTTTGCCCAGTGTTTTACAATTAAGCACATAATTATACATCTTGTTTGTTCTACCCAAGTGCATGACCTTACATTTATCCCCATTAAAGCTCATTTGCCATTTATCAGCCCAAGCTTCTAGTTTACATAAATCCTCCTGTAATATAAAATTGTCCTCCTCTGTATTGATTACCCTGCAGAGTTTAGTGTCATCTGCAAATATTGAAATTCTACTCTCCATGCCCCCTACAAGGTCATTAATAAATATGTTAAAAAGAAGCGGGCCCAATACTGACCCCTGTAGTACCCCACTGCTAACTGTGACCCAGTCCGAGTGTGCTCCATTAATAACCACTCTTCTGTTTCCTATCCCAAAGCCAACTCTTAACCCACTTACCACTTACAGATATTTTCCCCTGTCCCCATTGTTCTCATTTTATGTATCAACCTTTTGTGTGGCACCGTATCAAAAGCTTTTGAAGTCCATGTACACCACGTCTACTACATTCCCTTGGTCCAGTCCAGAACTTACCTCTTCATAAAAGCTTATCAGATTAGTCTGACAGGAACGGTCCCTCGTAAACCCATGTTGATATTGGGTCATGAGGTTATTCTTCTTCAGATACTCCAGTATAGTATCTTAGAAAACCCTCCAGGATTTTACCCACAGTTGAGGTTAAACTTACTGGCCTATAATTTCCAAGTAAAGTTTTTGTCCCCTTTTTTGAATATTGGCACCACATTTGCCATACACCAGTCCTGCAGTACAGACCCTGTTTATTATGGAATCTTTAAAGATTAAAAATAATGGTCTGTCTATGACTGTACTTAATTCCTGCAGTACTCGGGGGGGGGGGGGGGGGGGGGGTGTGCGTATCCCATCCGAGCCCGGGGATTTGTCAATTTTAGTGATTTTTAGACGCCACCGTACTTCCGGCTGGGTTAAGCAGGTGACATTTAATGTAGAATTTTTTTTTTTTATCACTGATCATGTTATCCTTCATGGGATTTTCTTGTGTAAATACTGTTGGAAAAAGTCATTTAGCATATTTGCTTTTTCCTCATCCACCATTTTGCCCTAAATATTTATATGGGGGCCAACACTATCACTTCTCCTATGCCTCATTTGGGGACACAGACAGTGGGTGTTATGCTGCTTGCCACAAGGACACTAAGTAAACCAGAAAAAAAGTTAACTCCTCCCCTGCAGTATACACCCTCTCGCTGGATGAGATTTCTCCAGTTCTTCCTTAGTGTCTGTAGGAGGCACTTGGGTCTGGTTTCAGACCCCACCATTTTTATTTTATTTTTGAATTTTCTGCAAATTTTTTATTTTTTAACCCCTTCCTGACATCCGACGTACTATCCCGTCCACGGTACCCGGGCCCGTATGACCGTGGACGGGATAGTACGTCTACCGCGATCAGCGGCGCCCACGTGGTGAGCGCCGCTGATCGCGGCCGGGTGTCAGCTGATTATCACAGCTGACACCCGGCACTATGTGTCAGGGGAGGTCACGGACCGCCCCCGACACGTTAACCCCTTGCACACCGCGATCAAACATGATCGCGGTGTACCGGGAGTTAAAGGGAAGCATCGGCAGGGAGGGGGCTCCCTCCGTGCTTCCCTGAGCCCCCCACGGCAGCACAATGTGCAGCGCTGCTGCGGGGGGCTCCTATCCTCCAGGCCCCCGGATCCAAGATGGCGACGGGGGCCTTCGGGGACCTGAGGAAGCTGGCTTCCTCAGTGCCTGCAAAGCGCAGGCAAGAGGAAGTCTTCTTCAATGCCTGTGACAGATTGGTGATCTGTGATGTGACAGATCAGCGATCTGTCACAGGACAGTGATGTCCCACCTGGGACTATGTAATAAAGTAAAAAAAAAAATTAAAAAAAAATTTAAAAATAAATTTAAAAAAATCGCCAAATAAATTAGAAGAAAAAAAAAAAATATTCCCACAATAAATCCATTTTTTGGAAATAATAAAAAAAAACAAAAGTACACATATTAGGTATCGCCGCGTCCGTAATGACCCGCCCTATAAAACTGTCCCATTAGTTAACCCTTTTAGCGAACCCCTTAAATAAAAAACGAAGCAAAAAATGATTTATCAAACCGCCAAACAAAAAGTGTAATAACGCGCGATCAAAAAGACGCATATAAATATCCATGGTACCGCTGAAAACGTCATCTTGTCCCGCAAAAAACGAGCTGCCACACAGCATCAGCGAAAAAATAAAGTTATCGCTCGCAGAATAAAGCGATGCAAAAATAATTATTTTTTTATATAAAATAGTTTTCATTGCATAAAACCGACAAAAACATAAAAAAACGACCTATATGAGGTATCGCTGTAACCGTACTGACCCGAAGAATAAAACTGCTTTATCAATTTTACCGCACGCGGAACGGTGTAAACGCACCCCCCCAAAAGAAATTCATGAAATGCTGGTTTTTGTTCATTCTGCATCCCAAAAAATAGGAATAAAAAGCGATCAAAAAATGTCACCTGCCCGAAAATGATACCAATAAAAACGTCAACTCGTCCCGCAAAAAATAAGACCTCACATGACTCAGTGGGTCAAAATACGGAAAAATTATAGCTCTCAAAATGTGGTGATGCAAAAACTATTTTACAATAAAAAGCGTCTTTTAGCGTGTGACAGCCGCCAAACATAAAAACCGCCATAAATAGTAAGTCAAACCCCCCGTTATCACCCCCTTAGTTAGGGAAAAATAATAAAACTAAAAAAAAAGTATTTATCTCCATTTTCCCGTTAGGGTAAGGCTGTGTGCACACGCTGCGGATTAGGTGCGGATTCATCCGCGCGGATTTTGTAAAATCCGCAGGTGAAACCGCAGGTCAAAAGACCTGCGGATTGCTCTGCGGTTTTGTCCTGCGGTTTTTCATCTCCTCAATAGAGGAGATGGCAAACCGCAGGAGAATCCGCAGAAAGAATTGACATGTCAATTCTTTCTGCGGATTGAAAACCGCAGATAATCCGCGCGGAAAATTCCGCACCATCTGCACTGCGGTTTTTGATTCCCATAGGGAATCATGGTACTGTACACCGCAGCAGAAACTGCTGCGAGTCCGCAGCAGCCAAAACCGCTGCGGAACCGCAGCAAAATCCGCAGCGTGTGCACACAGCCTTAGGGCTAGGGTTAGGGCTCAGATTAGGGTTAGGGGTGTGTTGTGTTGGGGTTAGGGTTGGAGTTATAATTGGGGGTTTCCACTGTTTGGGCACATCAGGGGCTCTCCAAATGCAACATGGCGTCTGATCTCAATTCCAGCCAATTCTGAGTTGAAAAAGTCAAATGGTGCTCCTTCCCTTCCAAGCTCTGCCATGCGCCCAAACAGTGTTTTACCCCCACATATGGGGTATCAGCCTACTCAGGACAAATTGCAAAACAATTTTTGGAGTCCAATTTCTCCTGTTACCCTTAGGAAAATAAAAAATTGGGGGCAAAAATATCATTTTTGTGGAAAAAAATGATTTTTTTATTTTCACGTCCGAGTGTTATAAACTTCTGTGAAGCACTTGGGGGTTCAAAGTGCTCACCACACATCTAGATAAGTTTCGTGGGGGGTCTAGTGTCAAAAATGGGGTCACTTGTGGGGAGTTTCAATAGTTTAGGTACATCAGGGGCTCTCCAAACGCACATGACACCCGCAGACGATTCCATCAAAGTCTGCATTCCAAAACGTCACTGCTTCCCTTCTGAGCCCCGACGTGTGTCCATACAGTAGTTTTCTCCCACATATGGGGTGTCAGCGTACTCAGGCCAAATTGGACAACAACTTTTGGGGGTCCAATTTCTCCTGTTACCCTTGAGAAAATGAAAAAATTGGGGACTAATTGATCATGTTTCTGGAAAAAATACGATTTTTTTATTTTCATGCCCTGGCATTATAAACTTCAGTGAAGCCCTTGGGGGTTCAAAGTGCTCACCTCACATCTAGATAAGTTCCTTGGGGGGTCTAGTTTACAAAATGGTGTCATTTATGGGGGGTTTCCACTGTTTAGGTACATTAGGGGCTCTGCAAAGGCAACATGACACCCGCAGACCATTCCATCAAAGTCTGCATGCCAAAACGTCACTACTTCCCTTCCGAGCCCCGACGTGTGCCCATACAGTAGTTTTCTCCCACATATGGGGTATCTGCATACTCAGGACAAATTGGACAACAACTTTTGGGGTCCAATTTCTCCTGGTACCCTTGGGAAAATAAAAAAATGGTGACTAAAAGATCATGTTTGTGGAAAAAATACGAATTATTTATTTTCACGCCCGGGCATTATAAACTTCTGTGAAGCACTGGGGGGGGTCAAAGTGCTCACCACACATCTAGATAAGTTCCTTAGGGGGTCTAGTTTCCAAAATGGTGTCATTTGTGGAGGGTTTCCACTGTTTTGGTACTTCAGGAGTTTTCCAAACGCGACATGGTGTCCGATCTCAATTCCAGCCAAAAACGTCAAATGGCGCTGCTTCCCTTCCGAGCTCTGCCATGCGCCCAAATAGTGGTTTACCCCCACATGTGGGGTATCAGCGTACTCAGGACAAATTGCACAATATCTTTTAGGGTCCTGTTACCCTTGGGAAAATAAAAATTGGGGTGAAAAGATCATTTTTGTGGAAAAAATATGATTTTTTAATTGTACCGCTGTACGTTATAAACTTCTGTAAAGCCCTTGTGGGTTCAAAGTTCTCACCACATATCTAGATAAGTTCCTTGGGGGGTCTAGTTTCCAAAATGGGGTCACTTGTAGGGGGTTTCCACTGTTTAGGTACATCAGGGACTCTCCAAACGTGACATGGCGTCCGATCTGAATTCCAGCCAATTTTGCATTCTGAGCTCTGCCATGCGCCGAAACAGTCGTTCCCCCCCACAAATCAGGTATCAGCGTACTCAGGACAAATTGCACAATAACTTTTGCAGTCCAATTTCTCCTGTTACCCTTGGTAAAATAAAAAAAATTGAACCTGAAGTATTTTTTTTGTGAAAAAAAAGTTAGATGTTCATTTCTTTTTAAATATTCAAAAAAATTCCTGTGACGCACCTAATGGGTTAATAAACTTCTTGAATGTGGTTTTGAGCACCTTAAGGGGTTCAGTTTTTAGAATGGTGTCACTTTTGGGTATTTTCTATCATATAGACCCCTCAAAGTGGCTTCAAATGTGATGTGGTCCTAAAAATAAAATGGTGTTGTAAAAATGAGAAATCGCTGGTCAACTTTTAACCCTTATAACTTCCTAACAAAAAAAAATTTTGGTTCCAAAATTGTGCTGATGTAAAGTAAACATGTGAGAAATGTTACTTATCAAGTTTTTTGTGTGCCGTATCTCTGTGATTTAAGGGTATAAAAATTCAAAGTTGGAAAATTGCGAAATTTTCAAAATTTTTGCCAAATTTCCATTTTTTTCACAAATAAACGCAAGTTATTTGAATGAAATTTTACCACTAACATGAAGTACAATATGTCACGAGAAAACAATGTCAGAATCACCGGGATCAATGGAAGCGTTCCAGAGTTATGACCTCATAAAGGTACAGTGGTCAGAATTGTAAAAATTGGCCCGGTCATGAACGTGCAAACCACCCTTGGGGGTGAAGGGGTTAATGGAGTGAAGGGGTCGACTGTTCCTTTCTACAACCTGCTCTCCCCCAAACCAACAACAGGCAAGCACGCGGAGTATACCTCCCCGTACACTTTTCCTGCGACGAACGGGGCTGATTCCTCTGACGATGATTCCTTACGTTGGACAGATATGAGGGCAAGCGGAGGACCTTACCTACAGTGCTCCCGAATGCCCTGAATCAGCCCCATAGCTCTCCATCCCCCTACCTATAGGGTGGATCGATTGAGCATACCCCTTTAAGAACTCCTCCAGCTCTGCTACATCAGCCCAGGAGGATGAGAAGACCTGCATGGATGGCACGGACAGCGACGGCAGGCCTGAGCACTGGAGGAGTTATGGGGTCGGGTCCTGGTCCCCGGGAGAGGCGCTGACTTTGTCTCAGCAGCGGTGCTCTGGCGCCCCACTGCGGTCACCCTGCTCTCTGCGCTTACCGCGGGTAGGCCAAAAATTTAGTCCCCGACTTTTCCAGCCTACTAGGCCGCAATTTGAATAGCGCCGCCCACTCCCTGCCCTCGGTGCTTATCGCGGGTAGGCCAAAAATTTAGTCCCCGACTTTTCCAGCCTACTAGGCCGCAATTTGAATAGGGCTCCGGCGACGACTGGGAACCTTCCATCAGCAGGGGCCGTAGTCGCTCAAGGGATGCTCAGGCAAGAAAGCGGACCCATGACGTGTCCCTTAGTCACTCTTGTGCTTCGGCACCGGCGAGTTCTGTCTCTCGCTCTCCCTCTCCTATTGTTCGCAGCGAGCACGACTCTGAATTCGAATCTGACACGTCAGCCCCTCAGAATCCTCCAACTGACCAAGAGTCACTTGATTCTCTTATAGAATCAGTCAACAGGATTCTGGAGTTGGATGAGGAAAATATTCCCGCTCCAGCACACGCTATCTCATTTAAGAGGACCAAACGTGGACGCAGGTTATTTGCCAGCCATCTGGAGTTTGACATTGTCCAGAAACATAGGGATCGGCCACATTAAGCGGTTCAAGGGCAAAAGTCTACTGAGACTAAATACCCTTTTCCTCCAGGCCTAATGAAGGATTGGTTGCAGTCCCTTCGGTGGACCCTCCGGTATCGCGTCTTGCTTCTAAAACGCTCAAATCCGTCTCTGAGGGCTCCTCAGTCAGAAACCCCTCCGATTGTCAAATTGACTACCTTGCCCTCTCAGTTTTTTTTTTTTGAAGCTTCAGGAGCTGCGCTTTTCCCATCTTTCGCGGTGACTTGGGTCACTAAGGCATTGGCCGCTTGGGCAGAAGTCTTAATTACTGCCTTCCAGGGTACCAATCTTCCTCCAGAGGCAACAAGGGTCGCCAGGCAGATAATTCACGCAGCGGACTTTGTAGTGGACGCTTCTTTAGACGCCGCCAATTGCGCTGCTCAAACTGCCACTAATGCGATTTCCATTAGAAGAGCCCTATGGCTCCGCGACTGGCAGGCGGATACCACATCTAAAAGATCGTTGACTTCCCTGCCCTATCAGACTGGTCGTCTTTTTGGAGAGAAACTAGACCAGCTCATTTCTGATACTACCGGGGGGAAAAAGTAAATTCCTTCCTCAACAAAAGGCTGTTCGGCCGTGTCGGAGCCAACAGCCGACGCGTTTTTGACCTTTTCGCAACTATTCCGGTTGGTCCTCCTCTACCTTATCTTCCAGATCACGTCGGTCCCCGCGCGGAGACAGAGGCTCCCAGGTCTCATACAGACCTAACCGCTCTTCTAAGCCCAGGCCAAGGGCATCTCGATCTAGGTTAGCCAGACCCCATAGATCTTCTACACAATGAGTTGTTGCGGTATCCGGCAGACACTGACAAAGTAGGCAGTCTACTTTCCTTCAGTCACACATGGCTCGCGGTCGTCCACGACAAGTGGGTCTGGGAGCTGGTGTCCTCCGGATACAAGATAGAATTTTCGTCCTCACCCCCCAGGAAAAAGACGAGCCTTGCTTCGGGCTGTTCAGGCTCTGCAAAGGGACGGAGTCATTATTCCGGTCCCTCATCACGAAAGGTTCAGGGGTTTTTATTCAAATCTTTTTGTGGTTCCAAAGAAGGACAGGACAATGCGGCCCATACTGGATCTCAAACTGTTAAATCAGTTTGTCAAGGTACGGCGATTCCTAATGGAATCTCTCCGATCAGTTGTCGCTTCCATGGAAAAAGGAGAGTTCCTAGCATCCATCAACATCAAGGACGCTTACCTTCACATTCCGATCTGCCCGTCCCACCAGCAGTTCCTGCGTTTTGCAATTCACGAGGAACGCTTCCAGTTTGTTGCCTTGCACTTCGGACTCGCCCCCAGGGTCTTTACCAAGGTCATGGCGGCTGTCATTCTCCACTCTCGGGGAGTAGTGGTGTTACCGTATCTGGACGACCTGCTCATCAAGGGTCCGTCCCTTCCAGCCTGCGAGGAATCTGTGGATATAACCGTAAATACTCTCCTGGGCTGGAATATGAACTTCGAAAAGTCTTTTCCAAAACCGGCCCAGCAGATTTCCTTTTTAGGAATGATCTTGGACACTTCCCACGGGTTGGTCATTCTCCCTCCAGAAAAGAACTAAGCCTTACAACAGGCAGCGCAGACTCTTTCCCGACCGATTTCTCACTCCATTCGTTTCAGCATGAGAGTTCTCGGAGAGATGGTGGCAGCGATGGAAGCGGTTCCATTCACACAGTTCCATCTCCGTCCTTTACAACACGCATTGCTGTTAGCTTCTGACAAGAACCCGTTCTCCCTGGACCGTCGGTTCCTTCTGTCCCTGTGGGTCAGACAAGCCCTCAAGTGGTGGACACTGATGTCCTCCCTGAGTCAAGGGAGGTCTTTTCTCCCAGTAAGATGGTTGGTAATAACCACCGACGCAAGTCTTCTGGGCTGGGGTGCGGTCTTTCGTCACCACACGGCACAGGGTCGTTGGTCAACTTGGGATTCACGTCTCCCCCTCAATATCTTGGAGATACGTGCGATCAGACTAGCTCTACGGAGTTTCCACCATCTCCCTTCACCCCATCAGGAACCAATATCAGTATATCAACCGTCAGGGAGGTACTCGGAGCAGGATGGCCATACACGAAGTGAGTCACATCCTCCATTGGGCTGAGACCAACCATTCGCCCATCTCAGCAATCCACATCCCAGGCGTAAAGAATTGAGCGGCAGATTTTCTCAATCGCCAGGGCCTTGCCTCGGGAGAGTGGTCTCTTCATCCGGAAGTCTTTCAGCAGATTTGTCCTCGTTGGGGGGACTCCGGATGTGGATCTCATGGGCTCAAGACTAAACAACAAGGTTCCTCGATTCATTGCCGGATTGCGCGATCCATGCGCCATCGGAGCGGATGCCCTAGTTCTGTCGTGGCATCAGTTCCGGCTCCCGTACATCTCCCCCATCCCCCCCCCCCCTTTCCTTGCTTCCGAGGGTCATCAAGAAGATCAGAACAGAGGGAGTACCAGTGATTCTAGTCGCGCCAGATTGGCCGCGCCGGGCATGGTACGCAGAACTGATGCAACTGGTCGCCGACGTCCCCTAGCGACTTCAGATCACATGGATCTACTCTCTCAGGGCCCGATTTACCACCAGAACTCCGGGGCCCTTTCTTTGACTTCGTGGCCGTTGAATCCTGGATTTTAGCACAGGCTGGGTTCTCTCATGACGTGATTTCCACCATGATTAGTGCTAGGAAGCCTGTGTCCATGCGCATCTATCACCGCACCTGGAAAACCTTCTTTCATGGTGCAAGGATCATGGTCGATCTCCTCTGGCGTTTTCCATTTCGACCATATTGGAATTCCTTCAATCCGGATTAAAGTCAGGCCTCGCGCTTAGCTCGCTCAAGGGCCAGATTTTGGCCTTGTCAGTGCCATTCCAACGCAAAATTGCCACCAAACTTTAGGTCAAGACGTTCATTCAGGGAGTCTCCCATGTGGCGCCTCCTTATAGAAGGCCATTGGAGTCATGGGACCTTAATCTGGTTCTCAGGGCCTTACAGGAGGCTCGTTTCAGGACATGCCACTGACCGTCCTCTCTTGGAAGGTGGTCTTTCTAGTGGCAGTTGCGTCAATCAGACGAGTTTCGGAATTGGCGGCCCTGTCCTGCTGCCCTCCGTTCCTGAACTTTCATCAGGACAAGGCAGTTTTCAGGACGTCCCCGTCCTTCCTGCCCAAAGTCGTATCCTCTTTCCATCTCAATGAGGAAATTTGTTTTGCCTTCCTTTTGTCCGGTACCAGTCCATCGCATTGAGAAAGCCCTCCACACCCTGGATGTGGTTAGGGCTTTGAGACGGTAGATCTCGCGGATGGCTCCCTTCCGCAAGTCAGATACCCTGTTCATACTTCCAGAGGGGCATAGGAAGGGTCTAGCTGCTTCAAAAGCAACACTAGCCAGGTGGATTCGCTTGACGATTCAGGAATCCTACCGTGTCAGGAACGCGCCTGTCCCAGTAGGGACTAAGGGGCACTCTACCCACTCAGTGGGCACCTCTTGGGCCATTCGGCACCAGGCCTCGGCAGAACAGGTCTGCAAGGCTGGGACCTGGTCCAGTCTGCATACTTTTACAAAACATTACCAAATTCATTTTCAGGCCTCTGCGGATGCAGCTCTCGGCAGACGCATCCTGCAATCGGCAGTACCACAGTGTTAAGTCAGTGGTACATGCAGATGTATGCTCCCCACCCAGGGACTGCTTTAGGACGTCCCACTGTCTGTCCCCCAATGAGGAATAGGAGAAATAGGGATTTTTGTGTACTCACCGTAAAATCCTTTTCTCCAAGCCAATCATTGTTGGACACAGCACCCACCCTGTTTAGCCTATTGGCTCACTGTAGCATTCTTAGGTTTTGACATAGTTATGGTTATTGTTGACTGTTTATGCTCCTACTGCTTTTTTCACCGAACTGGAGAAATCTCATCCAGCGAGAGGGTGTAATACTGTAGGGGAGGAGTTAACTTTTTTTTTATTTTCTGGTTTACTTAGTGTCCTCCTAGTGGCAAGCAGCATAACACCCACTGTCTGTGTCCCCCAATGATTGGCTCGGAGAAAAGGATTTTACGGTGAGAACACAAAAATCCCTATTTTTTTTTTTTAGTTTCTTACTATTTATGTAGTTAAAGAATATTTTGGGATTATTTTTACTTTCTCTGGCAATGAGTCTCTGTCTCAATCTTTGCCATCTTGATTTGCTCTTTACAGAATTTATTTAATTTTCTGTATTTATTTAAAGGGAATCTGTCACCCTTTTTTTGCCCTATTAGCTGCCAACATAGACATCAGGGCTTATCTACAGCATTCTGTAATGCTGTAGATAAGCCCCTGATGTAACCTGAAAGAGAAGAAAAACGAGTTAGATTATACTCGCCGAGGTGGGCGGTCCGGTCCGATGGGTGTTGCGGTCCGGTCCTGCGCCTCCCTTCTTCATGCGATGACGTCCTCTTCTCCCGTCCTGAAATGGCTCCAGCGCAGGCGCATTGCTCTGCCCTGTTGAGGGCAGAGCAGAATTCTGCAGTGCGCAGATGTAACCTGGGTGCAGCAGGAGTGCAGACGCTGTATTGGACATTGCTGCAGGACTGCAGAACGCTGCATTGCGCATGCACCCAATTTTTTTTTTTCCTCATTGGTCTCTAATGAATTTTATTAATTTGCATTTTTCTATTTGTTTTGTTTTAAATGAATTCTATTTTTTCTTTGGAAGCTTTCTATAATTATCAGCAAAATGCATGTTTGCCCATATGACAGATTCTCTCTATATTGATCTTCCCAAGCTTTACATGGCTGCGGGAGTGCTGAGCGCCGCAATGCGCATGCGCCCGCTCCTTCCCGTGATTGGTTTCTGGGGATCTGCATCACTGACTGTGACGTCAGTCGCACTCGGCGTTGCACTTCCTGGTTTCTGATGGGGGAAGACGGCGGATGTTTATGCCCAAGGCGGCGCCATGTAACCATGACGCTCCTGATTATATAGTGTCTGCAGCTGTCAGCTCCCTATTTATTTCCTTCTGCCCCTGCTTACATCACTCCCTGACGAAGCAAGAGCAAAACGTGCGTTGGAGTGTGGTGTGTGCAGGGGGCAGGAGGAGACTCTGGTCAGTAACCACATGAAGTGATATTATTCCATTCACTTAATTATACCGCAACATTTGTGTTGGTAGTCAGCAGTGATCCAGCAGTGTTAAGTCATTCTATTTTTCTTTCTGCACTTAAATAAGAAATGAACAATAAAATAAAATATTTGTGCAATGAAGGCTATATAGCCCCTTTATATTTTCTTCACTGAGCACTTTTTTTTTGAAGGTGGTTGCATATTGAAATTAACATTTTCACACCATTTTATGGGATATAATTAATAAATTGTTTATTTGTGCAGAGGACACTTTATATTTTATATATTTTCACATGTTTTCTGCATATTTGGGTGAATATGTACTTTATTTTTATGATATATATTGATTTGGATCATATCACTGACTTTCTAACATTTACTGAATGCTATGTGTGTTTTGTTGTTGGCCATATTGTGTCTCTTCGTGCCCCCTGCACACCATTTGTGCGTTGGTTTTTAATTATATTTTTATATAAAAAAATTGTGAGATACAAATAAAATTCTTGTCACAATGTATTGTCTTTAGTATCTTTTATTTGGATGTGTACTGTGATAAAACACTCCGGGATCGCCTTTGCTGGGGTCAAAGGTCACGTGCATTCAGCATGAAACTCAGGCGCAGAGCTGGGATTCGGGTGTAACTGACCCTGGGTCAGGTTTATTAATGGTGAAAGCAATGCATAAAGAAATAAAACATAAAACAAATCCTTGCCTGTCCGGCACTAACTAAACAATGGACAACCTAACTACCAACTGGCGGGCTTCTCCCGTCCAGCCAAACCACAGTTGCAGTGGGCACCGCTTCCACTCACGTGTGTCTCTCACACAGACAGGCTCTCTGTGTTCCCAGGCTGAGACCCTCACACAACCACCTGGCCTCCTTTTATATCCGCCCTCCCATTATTCATTAGCAAGCAGGTGCGATACTGACCAGACTAGGCCACATAGGAAAGGAATCTGGGCGAGATCTACCTGCCCTCATCCACTATTCCCACATGATTCTCACATATCCCCCCCTCTGCTCAGACCACTCTGGTCGAGCAATGACACCCGCCAAACAGTGCACTTGGGACAGGGCATCTGCATTCCCCATCTGTACCCCTGGGCGGTGCTCCACCGTAAAAGTGTAGGCCTGCATGGCAAGGAACCACCGGGTCACCCGGCTATTCCGTTCCTTGTTCAAGTGCATCCACTTGAGAGGGGCATGGTCAGTGATCAGCCTGAACTTTCGGCCCACCAGGTAATATTTGAGGGCCTCCAGAGCCCACTTAATGGCGAGGCACTCTTTTTCTATGACTGCATACCTTTTCTCGTGTTTATTCAGCTTCCTGCTGAGATAGAGGACTGGGTGTTCCACTCCGTCCCTCACTTGTGAGAGTACGGCCCCGATACCGGTATCAGAGGCATCCGTTTGTACCACAAACTCTCTGCGGAAGTCCGGAGTCACCAGTACGGGCTGAGAGCAAAGTGCCCGTTTTAGGCTATGGAAGGCTTCTTCAGCCGCTAAACTCCATTTAATCATGACGGAGTCTTTCCCTTTTGTAAGATCCGTCAGGGGGGTAGCGATGGCTGCAAAATTGGGTATGAACCGGCGATAATAGCCGGTGATCCCCAGGAAGGCTTGCACTTGCTTCTTGTTGACAGGTTGTGGCCAGTCCTGAACCGCCTGAATCTTATCAACCTGGGGTTTAACAACACCCCTCCCAATTACATACCCCAAATACCGGGCTTCTTCTAGCCCGATGTGACATTTCTTGGGGTTCGCGGTTAGACCTGCCTCCCACAGGTCGTCAATCACAGCTTGTACTTTCTGGAGATGAGTCTCCCAGTCCAAGCTGTAAATGACAATGTCATCCAAATAGGCCGAAGCGTACCGCCTATGTGGCCTCAAGACTCGATCCATCAGTCTCTGGAAGGTCGCCGGTGCCCCGTGCAGTCCAAACGGCATATACACATACTGAAATAAACCTTCCGGCGTAGCAAATGCCGTCTTTTCTCTGGCAGCCTCAGCCAGAGGGATCTGCCAATACCCCTTTGTTAGATCTAGGGTCGTAATATACCGGGCTTTTCCTAACCGATCTATTAACTCGTCGACCCGGGGCATAGGATAGGCATCAAATTTTGAGACCGCATTCAGTTTCCTGAAGTCATTGCAGAACCGGATGGTGCCGTCCGGTTTAGGAATTAGCACAATCGGGCTGGACCACGCACTGTGCGATTCCTCAATGACTCCTAACTCTAACATTGCCTTCACTTCTCGGGAAACGGCTTCACGGCGCGCTTCCGGGATTCGGTAGGGCTTTACGTGAACTGTGACACCAGGTTCCGTTACGATGTCATGTTTCATTAGCATAGTCTGCCCGGGTTTTTCTGAGAAAAACTTTTGGTTGTGAAGTAGAAACTGCCTGACCTCAGTCTAATGCCGCTCCGAGAGAGTCTCTGCAACCCGTACCTCCGGTACGGTATGCGAGCAGACAGGACGGGCCAGCTCCGCTGACGAGGCAGACCGATCCTTCCAGGGCTTTATCAGATTTACATGATAAATCTGTTCAGGTTTCCGTTTACCTGCCTGGTATACTTTGTAGTTTACTTCACCAACTCTTTCCTTAATCTCAAAGGGGCCCTGCCACTTTGCCAGGAACTTACTGTCCACCGTGGGGACCAGAATCAACACCCTATCTCCGGGTGCAAACGTACGGATTTTGGCGCCCCTATCATAGATTATTTTTTGGGCTCCTTGAGCCTGTCTCATGTGTTCTTTGACGATAGGCATAACAGCCGCAATACGGTCCTGCATTTGTGTGACGCGATCTATCACCGTTTTAAATGGAGTGACCTGACCCTCCCAGGTTTCTTTTGCAACGTCTAACAGTCCGCGAGGACGTCGGGCGTACAACAACTCGAAAGGCGAGAATCCCGTGGAAGACTGGGGTACTTCCCTGATGGCAAAAAGCAAATACGGAAGTAAATAGTCCCAGTTCTTCCCATCCTTGTCTATCACCTTTCTCAGCATCTGCTTCAGAGTTTTATTGAACCGTTCAACCAACCCGTCTGTTTGAGGGTGATACACGGATGTGCGTAACTGTTCGATTTGTAACAATCGGCAGAGCTCCTTCATTACCCTGGACATAAAGGGGGTCCCCTGGTCGGTGAGTATCTGTTTTGGTATACCGACCCGACTAAACACATGCACCAGTTCCTTGGCAATCGTCTTGGTGGCCGTGTTACGCAAAGGGATGGCCTCCGGGTAACGAGTGGCATAATCCAAGATGACCAGGATATGTTGGTGTCCACGTGCAGACCGTGGAAGGGGCCCAACTAAATCCATCCCAATCCTCTCAAACGGGACTTCAATAATAGGTAGGGGTACCAAAGGGCTACAGAACCGGGGCTTAGGTGCAGAGGCTTGGCAGTCAGGACAAGACTCACAATATACACGAATATCGTGATGCATGCCTGGCCAAACAAAACAGTGTAATATCCTTTCGGTGGTTTTCTGGACTCCCAGGTGACCTCCCATCACATGTCCGTGGGCCAGGTCCAGCACCTGCCGCCGGTAGGGTTTTGGCACGACTAATAGTTGCACCGTATCTTCCCCCTTTTTCTCTATCTGATAGAGTAAATCATTCTCCAGAACCATGTAAGGATATGCCAGCCTAGAGCCAGGTTCTACGGGTACCCCATTTATCACTTTTACATTTGTCCTAGCCTGAGAGAGGGTAGGATCCTTTATTTGCTCACTTTGGAAGTCATCTTTCTGAACTTCTAAATCCGGCAAACGGGGAGGTGGACGGCTGTCTGCCTCCTCCTCTTCCCCGGTCTCCTCCGTATCACCCGCCATGACTGAAAACGGGAACTGCAGGTCATTTCCCGCAGACTCTTCCCCAGAGTCTTCCGGGGAGACCTCTTCCAGGGGTTCGGGACCCACACGCGCCCTGGGAGAAGAATCATGTACACTATTACCCTGGGGTATCAACTGATTCTCCCACAATTGCCAGAAGTGGGGAAAATCCCGGCCCAGGATAACATCATGCAATAACGCCGGGACGAGTCCCACTTTATGTTGCACAGACCCATAGGAAGTTGTAATGCATATGACCGTGGTGAGGTACGAACAGGTGTCTCCATGCACACACGTTACAGAAAATTTGTCTGATGGTCCAGTCGGGGCTGACACCAGACTGGCCTTCACCAGAGTCACCACACTTCCCGAGTCTAACAATGCCACCACATTTTTGCCATCAACAGTTAAATCACACAAGTGTTTTTCCACATCCTTTTGACCGGCATTCACACTCTCACTACCCGTGCAACCATAGACATGTGGTTTTTAGAGTCTGTGACGTCGCACTGCATGGGTTCAGTAGTGACCGGACAGTTCGCAGCAATATGTCCCATCTCTTGGCAGCGGAAACACCTAACGGGCCCCTTGCTTAGACCATAGTTCGTTACTCTCGGCCTCGCAGTGCGGGCAGTCCCGTTTTCCTCCCCCACTGTCTTAGGGATTTTTCCATCTCCCCATCTCCCTGGAACAGTCTTACTGGTTCCACGTGGAGATGATGAAGAACGAGGTGGGGTAGCGTCGTCTCGGAGTCCTTCCGCCACGGAGTAACGTTCAACCAGATCCACCAGTTGATCTGCCGTCGTAGGTTTTCCATGGCTTACCCACTTCCTCAGGGCTGGCGGTAGAGCTCTCAGGTACTTGTCCATGACTATTCTCTGGATTATCTCTGGCGCTGTCAACACCTCGGGTTGTAGCCACTTCTTCGTCACGTGGATCAGGTCGAACATCTGGGACCGCGGTGGTTTATCCGGCTGATAAGTCCATTGATGCACTCTCTGTGCACGGACAGCGGTCGTCACTCCCAGCCGGGCCAAGATCTCGGCTTTCAATTTGTCAAAGTCCTGCGCGGCTTCAGGCTCTAAGTCATAATAAGCCTTTTGGGCCTCACCGGAAAGAAACGGGGCAATCAGGCCGGCCCATCGTGCCTTTGGCCATTTTTCTCGCACTGCCGTCCGTTCAAACGTGGTCAGGTATGCCTCGACGTCATCTTCGGTCATCATTTTCTGCCAGTACCGACTCACGTGAATCACTCTCGACTCGGCTTCCAGGTTAAGCTCAGGTAAGCTTGCCAAGCGCTGCGCCACCTGCTGGAGAAGCGAACGATCGGCAACTGTCATGTCCACCAACTCCTTCAGCTGGGCCATCATCACCCGATTAGCTTCTTGCTGGACGGCGGTGGACTGTACCAGCGCTTTCACCACGTCCTCCATGCTCATGCTTGCAATGTGATGCCCGCATTCTCCACCACAATGTGATAAAACACTCCGTGATCGCCTTTGCTGGGGTCAAAGGTCACGTGCATTCAGCATGAAACTCAGGCGCAGAGCTGGGATTCGGGTGTAACTGACCCTGGGTCAGGTTTTGTTAATGGTGAAAGCAATGCATAAAGAAATAAAACATAAAACAAATCCTTGCCTGTCCGGCACTAACTAAACAATGGACAACCTAACTACCAACTGGCGGGCTTCTCCCGTCCAGCCAAACCACAGTTGCAGTGGGCACCGCTTCCACTCACGTGTGTCTCTCACACAGACAGGCTCTCTGTGTTCCCAGGCTGAGACCCTCACACAACCACCTGGCCTCCTTTTATATCCGCCCTCCCATTATTCATTAGCAAGCAGGTGCGATACTGACCAGACTAGGCCACATAGGAAAGGAATCTGGGCGAGATATACCTGCCCTCATCCACTATTCCCACATGACTCTCACAGTACTATAATAATATAAATAGTCAGCACTCTGAATATCTTTGGTTTTATATCTTTTTGATATTGAGTTTTTTGATTATATATTTTTCTATTGTTGGTATCTTTTTCCATATAGGTATTTTTGAGTCTGTCACTATTGGTCTTAAGGCCCCGTCTCACTAAGCGATCTCGGTAGCGAGATCGCTGCTGAGTCACAACTTTTGTGACGTAACAGCGATCTCACCAGCGAGATTGCTGTGTGTGACAGCGATCAGCGAGCGGCCCCCCTGCCGGTATCGCTGATCGCTGGAAGAAACCTCTGGACATTTCTTTGGTCGCTGGTCTCCCGCTGGCCAGCACGCATCGCTGTGTGTGACAAGCGGGAGACCAGCGATCAGGTGTAAAAAAAAAAAAAAAAAAAATAATAATAAAAAAAATAAAAAATATAGTTATTCTCACCTTCCGACGTCCCGTTCAGCCATGCTGCCTCTCTCCACGCTCCGGTCCCAGTGATCCTTTGCACAAATGACCGCGAGACTTTGTTATCCCTCGAGACCGTGACATCTCGCGGTCATTCGTGCAAAGGATCACTGGGACCGGAGCGTGAAGAGAGGCCGGAAGACTGTGTGGGACATCGGAAGGTGAGAATTACTATATTTTTTTTATTTTGATTCTGTTTTTTACAGCGATGGCCAGCGATGTCGGGCGCTCGGCATCGCTGTGCTGATCGCTGGTGAAGCTGTCTGTGTGACAGCTCACCAGCGATCACATAGCGACTTACTAGCGATCCTGACACCTTGATATCGGTGTCGGGATCACTGGTAAGTCGCTTAGTGTGACGGGGCCTTTATACTAACAAACCTGCTGTAAGTTATGGTGGGGGGGGGGGTGTTCTTCCTTTGAGTGTCGTTGCCTGGTTGTGATAGGTTAGCATCCTACAAGCAGAAAAAGAACACGCCCCCAACTCAGTGAAAACTCTTAACATCCACTTAAAAGTTAATTTTGTAGGCAGCCAATGTTTGTTTACTAATTTCTCCGCAAAGAAGTGAAAAAAATATATAATATATTCCGCTCTGCAACCACTAGCTTTTGTCCAATTCGACAGGAATAATCTGGTGAAAGGTCTTCAATGATGTAGCCACATGAGGTCTTGTCGCATTTTTCAATGCTGCTAATCTAATGAGTGTTCCCGCGTAGTGTAACTGCCACAGATTTGCTAAAGATTATCTACTGTGTATTACAGTGGCAGAATGGTGCGGGAGGAATCTCGTGCAAACGCAGCATAAAATTAACCAGCGCTGCAGTTTGGGATCTGCACCATGTCAATATGCAATGTGTATCGGCATTGCACATAGTGACCCGTGTAGCTAGCCTACACTGTTTTCTCAGTGATTACCTCTGCTGCTTTCACAGTTGCGTTTCCGCTGCAAGAGGACCACAGCACAAATGCCCAGAGGGATTTACAGCAAACGTTAAAATGGGCAGAATTAGAGTTTCCACTAATTCGGCTATTACAGCTTGTTGGCTTATAAAGTGTAAGTGGAGTGCCTGTGGGTTGAAAGAGCAGTCAAGAGCCTAGCAATGGCCTCCTGGTCACGTGTACTTGTGCTTAGGGCATCTATGGCTGTGTGCACACAGTGCTTTTTGAGGCTTTTTTTCCCCCCAAACGCTACAGAATCCTTATTGCCAGCAAAGTCCATAAGAATCCTGAAGCGTTGTGTGCATGATCAGTATTTTTGCCTTTCTGGATTTGCTGTGCATTGAAATCCGCAGCATGTCCATCCTTTGTGTGTTTTTTGACCCATTGAATGCGCAGGAAAAAAACGTACCAAGAACACTGCAAATTTTTGCTGCCAAGGGATGCCGAAACCTTGCAGAAACTTCTGCAGGCAAGTATTCAATGTGCGCACATAGCCTTAGTCCAGGGGTCTCAAACTCAATTTACCCGGGGGCCGCTGGAGGTAGAATCTGGGTGAGGCTGGGCCGCATGAGGTTTTCCACAAGAAAAGCTCTTACAAAAACATTCCAATGTTATCAAATGTCTTTATTTTTTTCATTTTATTTTGTGTTAAAAAATAAATTAACAAAATCATAAGAAAAAAATAAATCCGTAATAAATAAAATGAAAATGATAATACAGCAGATATAGAAGACTGAAGAAACCACATAGTTGCTGACTAGAGAAATGTAATTATTCAGATTCGGATGTCTGTATTAACAGTTCTTTAACATTTTAACTTTCTGAACATGAATGGAACATTGAACATAAACTGTTTTGAACATGGCTTCTTCTGCCTACTTCTTGCTGCTAGAGATCTGGCAGCGCCTACTCTCGCATAGCCGAGCCACATTTGGCTTAAGGGAGGAAGCAGTTGAGACCCTCAGTAGGGCTTGAAGATGCTCATCAGTAAGTCTGGACCTGTACTTGGACTTATTGAAGTTCAAGGTAGAGAAGAGCTTTTCACACAAGTATGTGCTTCCAAAAAAACACATGGTCCGCTTTGAACATTCGGGAAAGCTCAGGGAAGCTGGGGGGCAATTCTCTCAAAAATTGCCCGAGCTTGTCTGCTTTTCCACTCACCTCCCTGAGCTTGGCTTTGAGGTCAGAGTTGCACTGCAGGTCAATGAGCTCCATTTGAAGCACAGGAGGGGCCTCTTGCACATCAAAGAAGAAGAGGTCCGCAAAAATTTGAAATGTGGCTCTGTGCGTCTTGAAGTCTGCAAATCTGTCATCAAATTCCTCCTGTAGCTTCAAAATGACATCCATATACTCCTCACCACTGAAAGGTGTGCCTGCTTCCATGAGTGCCTTGTATGATGGGAAATGGCAGAGGTTTGTCTGAGAAAGCTGGGCTTTCCATAACATAAGTTTTGTAGAGAATGCTCTCACGTTGTCATGGGCAGCACTGACAAGTTGCCCCTGGCCTTGTAACTTCTTGTTCAGTACATTAAGCTCATGTGTGTGTGATATCAACAAAAAAAGCTAAGTCCATGAGCCATTTTGGATCACTTAGCACAGGAACAGCAGCCCCCTCTTTCTCCATGAAGGCTTTCACTTCCGCTCTCAACTCAAAAAATCTCTTCAGTATGTTTCCCCTGCTGAGCCAACATACCTCGGTGAAGTAGAGCACATCCCCATATTTTGAATCCATTTCCTCTAAAAAAGCACGAAACCTTCTGTGGTTTAAGCCCCTGGATCTGATTTGGTTGATGCATTTCACAACGAAAGGCATCACATTGTCAAACTTCAGGCATTTGATGCAAAGGGCCTGCTGATGGATAATGCAGTGCAGAGCAATGACCTCCTCCACACCTTCCTCTTCCAGGTTTTTTAACAAGTGCCACCAGTCCATTTTTCCTCCCTGTCATTGATGGCGCTCCATCAGTTGTTGTTCCAACAAACCTCCTCCAAGGTAAACCGGCATTCTCAATGGCATCACACAGCTGGTGAAATATCTCCTGCGCGGTGGTCTGGCCATGCATTGGAATCACTGTGAGCAACTCCTCTATGACTTCAAAATTGTCATCAACACCACGGACATAGATTCATAGATTGCGAGCTGGGCAGTGTCGGTGAGGTCTGTGGTCTCATCAAGAGCGACTGAGTATACTATACTAGTATATGACTGAGTATTGCTTTCTCACACAGTTGATCATAAATGTCACTTGACAGGTCAGAAATGCGCTCTGCTACGGTGTTGGCAGAAAAGCTGATGTTGCTAAACTGAACTTTCTTTTCTGGACAGATAATACTTGCAGCCTGTAATATGCACTTTTTTTACAAATTCACCTTCTTTGAATGGCTTTCCTGCTTTAGCAATCATCTCGCTAACCACGTAGCTAGCTTCGACTGCTGCATCATTCTCTTTGGTTGCTTTCTTAAAGAAATCTTGTTGCCTCAGTAGAAATCTTTTAAGATTAGCAACCCAGTTGGCTCTTTCATCTCCCTGGTATTTTGCATACTCCTCAGCTTGTCTAGTTATGTAATGACGTTTCAAATTGTATTCTTTGTGCACTGCAACTTTATCTGTGCAAATAAGATGCGTCGGGATGCCCCTGTGCTCATCAAGTAAATATTGCACTTCCCACTTTTCCTGAAAGTCTGTGCTAATCACAAACCTTTCTCTTCACTGCAGGCTTTGAAAAAGACATGTTTGGGGCTGTGTAATAGATAATTCCACTTGGTGTCACTGTTTCAGTGTTAGCCGATGCGTCTTTTCCGCTTTTTTTTCTGTCCCGCTGAGCAGCAATTTCCGCGGCCGCCTCCGCTTCTGAGACCGGGGTAATGGCGCAAGTTCGCAATAAGGCCGTCTGATGTCCCGCCTCCGAGAGCAATATACCGTACCGCCCCACCGATCATTCTGAACCCGGCGCACCGGAGTCTGTGGCGCGGTCCGGTCCCTGCTCGGCTGGTCCTGCTGCATGTGTTGTGAGTGTGACTCGTATGCCTTGCCTGCTGACAGCAGACTGCTGTGACTGTCTAGCCATCATACCTCCTGCTGCAGCTCCGATGGTCCAGCGCCGTCCATCTTCTTCCTGTATGAGTGCGCGGTCACGTGGTACCTCATTAAGCTCATGAATATGGGCGCCACGCCTATGAGAGTGGAGTGGCGTCCATATTCATGACTTTAATGAGCGGTACTACATGTGACTGGGACTTCACATGCGAGACTCGGCCGTGTTTCTCGCATGTGTGATCCTGGCCGAGGTGAGGGCCGCAAACCATTGTTCCGAGGGCCCATGAGGTGAAAGACGCAAACTATTGGCCCACGGGCCGCGAGTTTGAGACCCCTGCCTTAGTCTGTCAGTCACCAACCTGATGCAATCAATGTAGACATATCGTAGTGTATTATATAAGCGATCAGAAGATTGCAGGTTTAAACCCCCCCCCCCCCCCCCCTCTAAGGGTATGTGCACACGCTGTGGATTCTGCAGCAGTTTTTATGTAGGCTCCCCGCCGAAGCCTACATCAAAGCGAGGGTACTGCCATTGGATGTACTATCCCGTCCAATGGCAGTAAGGGGTTAATATGCTATTACATTATAGTTGAGAGGCTGGAACCCATTAGGACATAAAGTTAGAGGTGTATGGGGAGGTGGTAGTAGTAGTAGAAGAAGACTTCTAATTGGCACCTGGTTATGGGGTGCTATTGGATTTTTAGAGTTTTGTTCCTAGCTGCTGTGGTGCACTTTAATGTTCCCTTCTACAGGGTGGGCCATTTAAATGGATACACCTGGGTGGGCCGACTTCAAAATTGCCACCATGGTCACCACCCAACTTGAAAAGTTTCCCCCCTCCCATATACTAATGTGCCACAAACAGGAAGTCGATATCACCAACCATTCCCGTTTAATTTAGATGTATCCATATAAGTTAAGGTATAATTTTAATCAGTATAACGGCGCTGACCTGCCACTGTCTGTAGTTTACTGTGCACAATCCTACTGACAGGTTCCCTATAAATAATTAGAATGAAAATGTCAATGAACAATCTGGGAATTACAGTCCCTTCTGAGGGTTAATTATGTAGTAGTATTAGTAGTTCCCTCTTTCTGTGGATTAACTTATTTCTTTTAAAGAGTGCCTTTCACCAAATTTTTCACGTTGACCTGGACACACAATGTAATAGGCTTTACAGAGTGAAGTAAGACTTTTTTTTTTTTATTTATTTTGCTGTATGTTTTGGATATATTAGCAATCAATGGATTTGGCTTGTAAGCAGTTGTTTATTTTAAGTCAAACCTGGCATTACCAGAGATTTTACTGGGGGCGTGTATTTCTTCCTCTATGTGATGCTGGCCAATCGCAAGTAAAGAGCAACACACTGGGAAAATAAGAACACGCCCCCCACAATAGCAGTGACAGTCTGCTCTTATCACTACAGAGTGATAATGTGCTGAAATATGGTATAGTAAAGAAAAGGAGACACAAAATCGCAGTAGGGTCTTATCCACGTTACAAGGAGAGATTACACCAAGAAATTTGCTCACCTGGTTAGGATGAAAAAAAGCATAAAGACTGGCGGCTGCTGCAGATCCACAGGTCCTCAACGATCAGAAGTAATCACGTATTCAGGGGAACATAACTACAAATTCCCCTGAATACGGAATATGGTATAGGTGAGTGATTACCGAATGTCTTTCAGCTCTCCTCTCTGGCAGTCTCATTACAAACACTTAAGGGGGTTTTACACTAAGCGATATCGCTAGCAATATCGCTAAAACGTCACTGGTTTTGTGACGTTATAGCGATATTGCTAGCGATATCGCTATGTGTGATACTTACCAGCGACCGGCTCCCCCGCTGTCCATCGCTGATCGCGCGAGAATGTCCGGCTCCATTTCTCGTCGGGCGCTTCCTGCTGAGACTTCCTGCTGTGACGACGAGCGACGCTGGACACGGGCGGGAGGACGTCTGGATCGCTGTGTGTGAATGGTAAGTATCGTGCGCTGCGTCGCTGCTGCATCGCTGTGAGATCTTTCTGTATGAAAGCTCACTAGCGATCATTTAGCGATGCACCAGCGATCCTGACCGGGTCGGATCGCTGGTGCATCGCTAAATGTAAAAGGGCCTTTAGGCTGGGGTCTCACTTCTAGTAGCTGTCCATACAGCTCTCCAATCATAAGCAGGCATCCAGATAAGAGGTCGAGGAAAGAACATGCCCCCACCACAGCTTAGAATAAGCTCTCCTCAGTGCAGTGATTGCATGTGCCTGAGAACCACATGCCTGAGTGTGCTCACCAGCTTTCAGCCTTGATCTACCACAGTCACTGTGGGGGAGAGGCAGGAAAGCAGAATTACCAGCAAATAAAGGTCCTGCCAATAAAGCTTATTTGCGAGAACTACTAGGAGTGTTTGTAATGAGACCACTTCTGCAGTACTGTCCCTTCTCCCACACTGTCTGCCAGAGATGAGATGAAAGCTGTCAGTCGGCTTTGAAAGCTCTGAAGTAGCAGCTAGTTTTAATCCTGGTGAATCAGTGGAAGGGTGAGACTTTGTAATTTTGAGGATTTTCCTGTGACTATTCTGTGTTATTTGCCTGCTTTCAATAAAGTATTGCCACACTGTTTTACCCTCACCCTGTGTTGTCTGAGTAGTATAATGTACACAGTAATTAATGGGTATTCGGTGAGATGAGCCCTTGTCAATGCTGTTTCAGGCTAGCAGACTATAGCACCCGCTGACCCCCCTATGTCTCCACACCATTTTGACTTTAAAAAAAAAAAAAAAAAGTAATTAAAACTGAGGTTCCAAATGTCTTGATTGCTAATATGTCCTGCAATGAAGAGATGAAGTTAAAATAAAGTCAAAACTTTATTCCACTCTGCAGCGCCCTATTACATTTTGTGTCCAGTTCAACATGAAAAATTAGGGGAAAAGTCCAAATTGACCTGTTTGGTCTAGCGTTGCAATAAATATTATGTACATTTTCACCTTGGCCTTTTTCAATCTCTCGCACTCTTTATATTGGGTGTAAGCAGTGAGTAAGTCAAGTTGGTTGATGCCTTATGGCATTGATGGTGAACCTTCTAGAGACAGTGCCCAAACAGCAAAAAAAACAACTCTTACAGAGAACAGCCACAAACTGGAGCAGAGGTACCACACCGCAGATATAAAGGAATAAGCACCCTCCTATCCTTGTATATGCCCCTCATGCATGTATATGCCCTGCCATCCTAGTATACAGCCCCATGATGCCAACACATGGAAATAAAAAACCAAACACTGCTATTCACGTTCCTTCTCCCCCGCTGCGTCGTCTTCTGAAGCTGGCATCTGACATCCAAGTGACCGGAGGCACATGACGACACTGCCATGCGCCCAGTCGCGTGTATGCTGTCAGTTGCTGGCCTCTGATTGCCCTGCAGCGTGTATTGCTGTGCACAGACCTGACAAGTTTGTGCGCTGCAGTAGACTTCAGCATGATGTGTGTCCGAGAAAGCACATCTAGCTGAAGTAGGGGCTGGTGTCGCCGGGCTCCTCGCCCTCACGGGCCCTGTTCACTGGTGCGGGACTGCGCTGCTGAGGCTATGGTGCAAGTGCCCCCTCTGGCACGCGTGCAATATATTTGCCACCACTGCCTAAGGATATTGCTTTTTTCTTACACTCTCCCACACCCCCATGTTATCACATCTCCCTCTTGCCCTTTACCCCCCCCTCGGGCTTACAGCTTTGCTTTTCACTGTTGGGTTTTTACCTTGCATAATTTTATCAGAGGTCTCCCATCCTTTTGGGGTGATTGCACATGTATGGGAGGTGGTTTTATTGTCCTTGTGTGGTACTATTGGATCCATGGCTATGATTTTGGAGGCTTGTGGGGACTCTCACTCTGCGTTCATTCATGCAATTTACCTATATTATGTATTTCTGCCATAATAATGCATTAGAGTATGTCATTTTTGCCTTTTATGTTTGATTAATTGTGGCCTGTTTTTGCACATGGCTGTATCTATATAGATTCATTTTGGATTCCATGATTTTGCATCATATATTATACCCGTATGGACACCAACTGCAAAATGTTGCGTTTTCGTGCGGTCGCCGCACACATCAAATCACTGCGTGCGGACGCATCCGCATACAACGCATGTCCCTGCGTACCCAATGTTAAAGATAGGTACGCAGGGAAACGTGTGACGCATGCGGCAGTGGGTGGAGCGTAGGCGGAGCTTCACGGAGGAAGTAGGCACCCATCCGCAGCCCTCCTGAACGCAAAGCTGAACCTTGCCTTACATGGTCAGCATCTGCATCTCGGCTCCTGAGCTCACTCTATATACACCTACATATATCATTACATCCTACTTCTAACTAAGCTTCAATTTTTTTTGTCCTTCTCAATGCATTGTAAAGTTGCGTTTAATGTACTTAAATACCTTGCTTCTTTCTCTCTAAAACATCATGCTGCACTAGTCCTTTAACCATCCAGTTCATAGAAGCTGCTTTGAGGATCCATGCAGTCTGTGGGGGAATTATTCGGTCTGAGTACAGGTTTGGGGTGCAGAGCAGCTCAGACGGGAAGGGTTGTACAGAAGATTATTATTAAAGTAGTGCACAAAGGATACCGTATATACTCATGTATAAGCTGAGGCACCTAATTTTGCCACGAAAAACTGGGAAAATGTATTTACTCGAGTATAAGCTGGGTATGCATTGTCCCCTCATTCCTGTCCTGGTATGCATGACTCCTCATTCCTGTCTTGGTATGCGTGGCCCCTTATTCCTGTCCTTGTCTGCATGGCCCCCATGAGAAAAGCATAAAAAAAACCTCCTACTTACCTTCCCTGTGCTCCCTCGCAGCATCTTTTTCTGATGCCAGCAGCTCCCGTGGCTGGCCGTTCACGTTTTTCCGCTCATTAAGGTAATGAATATTCACCTTTCTCCACTCAGCGGCACACGTGACCAGTTAGCCACAGGAGCTGCTGGAAGCTGGATCAAGATGCTGCGAAGGCGTGCAGGGAAGGTAAGTAGGAGCGCTTTTTTTTTTTTTTTTTTTTAATACAGCTGCTGGATGCCTGCGGCTGTAACTGTGCGCGCTATGAGAGAAATAAATTGCCAGGGCAGTGAATATTTATTTCTCTTTAGTGGCGAGTGCAGCCGCCGACTCCTGCCTAGTGTAACCTGCCGCTCCGCCGCCTGCTTCTAGGGCAATAACTCGTGTATAAGCCAAAGGAGGTGTTTTCAGCACAAAAAATGTGCTGAAAAACTGCTTATACATGAGTATATACGGTAATTAAGTAAATGTTACTCCTTTTAAAATAAGGGTAGGTGTAATAGATGTGCAAATCATCATATAAATCTAATGGTAGGTGTAAACTTTTCTGTGTAGATGGCAGGGGTGTCTTCTTGTATCAGAAAAACTAAATGGAGCCTCCCGCAGATGGTGTCCAAAGGAGCATCTCCTCCTGATACTGTTGAACAGTACAGAGGGGTTACTAGTCAGCCATTCTTTGCATTTATTTCAGGAGTACAGCACTCGATTTCCTCCATTTTGGTGAATAGTTGGTCACAATGAAATGCACATCTAATTAAAAGGGAATCTATAAACACATTTGACCTGATATCAGCTGTGTTGTTGCTGAGAAATCCTCCTTTATCATTTTATATAAGTGATCTCTTCCAGGCTCTGGGGCGGATGGTGCCACTGCCTGGAGAGAACTCTGCCTCCAAAGCTTATGTTATATGAAGGAGGAGTTACCAGTGTAACCTGTGTAATGGTTACTCTGCTCTCCTGATCTCGCTGCAGAGTTGTGTGTGATTATACCTGAGACATCTGCAGGCTCCGCTCAGCTTCCATCTCACAGGCAGATAGGGCTGCAGTATTGTTACCTTACAGCAGAGCACAAGAGCTGCAAAAAGGATATATGCAAGAGAATATTCACTTTTTTCTTTTCTGTGTTAGTTACTTGACTCACTGGTAATTCCCATTCATGTAAAATAATCTCTGGAGGCAGAGTCCTCTGCAGAGCCTGGTCATTTATGCAAAACAAAAACCTGGATTTCCCTGGAATAAGACATCGGATCCTAGATATCAAGATGTCATTTTATCCAGCTTCCTATGACGTGCATGTCCATACAGATGGCTTAGGCCTGTTTCACACTTCCGTTTTTGACCATCAGTCAAAATCCGCTGTTTTTTTTCCCTATTGATTTGCATTCTTGACGGATGGCCATCCGTTGGATCCGGTTTTTTGCGACACCGTCAATTTTTTTGCGTCCGCCGACATGCCTGGACGGACCATGCAACGTTTTTTTGCTGCAGGATCCGCATTTTATAGTGCGCATGCCCGGAGGAATGAAGTCAGCCTGAAATCATTTCTGGCGGACAGAAAAAATTCTCTCTCTCTCTTTTTCTCTCTCTCTTTTTTTTTTCTCTTTTTTTCGCTCTCTTTCTCGCTCTCTTTCTCGCTCTCTTTCTCGCTCTCTTTCTCGCTCTCTTTCTCGCTCTCTTTCGCGCTCTCTTTCGCGCTCTCTTTCGCGCTCTCTTTCGCGCTCTCTTTCGCGCTCTCTTTCGCGCTCTCTTTCGCGCTCTCTTTCGCGCTCTCTTTCGCGCTCTCTTTCGCGCTCTCTTTCGCGCTCTCTTTCGCGCTCTCTTTCGCGCTCTCTTTCGCGCTCTCTTTCGCGCTCTCTTTCGCGCTCTCTCTCGCGCTCTCTCTCTCGCGCTCTCTCTCTCGCGCTCTCTCTCTCGCGCTCTCTCTCTCGCGCTCTCTCTCTCGCGCTCTCTCTTTCGCGCTCTCTCTTTCGCGCTCTCTCTTTCGCGCTCTCTCTTTCGCTCTCTCTCTCTCGCTCTCTCTCTCTCGCTCTCTCTCTCTCGCTCTCTCTCTCTCGCTCTCTCTCTCTCGCTCTCTCTCTCTCGCTCTCTTTCTCTCTCGCTCTCTTTCTCTCTCGCTCTCTTTCTCTCTCGCTCTCTTTCTCTCTCGCTCTCTTTCTCTCTCGCTCTCTTTCTCTCTCGCTCTCTTTCTCTCTCGCTCTCTTTCTCTCTCTCTCGCTCTCTTTCTCTCTCTCGCGCTCTCTTTCTCTCTCTCTCGCGCTCTCTTTCTCTCTCTCTCGCGCTCTCTTTCTCTCTCTCTCGCGCTCTCTTTCTCTCTCTCTCGCGCTCTCTTTCTCTCTCTCTCGCGCTCTCTTTCTCTCTCTCTCGCGCTCTCTTTCTCTCTCTCTCGCGCTCTCTTTCTCTCTCTCTCGCGCTCTCTCTTTCTCTCTCTCTCTCGCTCTCTCTTTCTCTCTCTCTCTCGCTCTCTCTTTCTCTCGCTCTCTCTTTCTCTCTTTCTCTCTCTCTCTCTTTCTCTCTTTCTCTCTCTCTCTCTTTCTCTCTTTCTCTCTCTCTCTCTTTCTCTCTTTCTCTCTCTCTCTCGCTCTCTCTTTCTCTCTCTCTCTCGCTCTCTCTTTCTCGCTCTCTCTCGCTCTCTCTTTCTCGCTCTCTCTCGCTCTCTCTTTCTCGCTCTCTCTCGCTCTCTCTTTCTCGCTCTCTCTCGCTCTCTCTTTCTCGCTCTCTCTCGCTCTCTCTTTCTCGCTCTCTCTCGCTCTCTCTTTCTCGCTCTCTCTCGCTCTCTCTTTCTCGCTCTCTCTCGCTCTCTCTTTCTCTCGCTCTCTCTCGCTCTCTCTTTCTCTCGCTCTCTCTCGCTCTCTCTTTCTCTCTCTCTCTCGCTCTTTCTCTCTCTCTCGTTCATTCATCGGAACCGTCAAAAAAACGGTCCGGTGGCATCAGTTAGCAACGGATCCGCTTTCCGCCATTTTGATGGATTTTAACTGACACAAAAAAACTGAAGTGACACAGGCCTTAGGAGGGGCCATCCTACTGACAGATTTTCTCTAAGTGCAGCAATGTAAAGTGAATGTTAAGGTTATGATCAATCAGGAAAACCATTTGCTAATTAGAGGGCCAGACCTCATTGTACTTGTGGAACAAGTGAGTAGCTTTTTGCAGGAATATGGAACGTTGTAGTCAGTCGGCAGGCTGCACAGGTTGTATAGTGGTCGTCCTGAAGTAAACCTAATGGGCTAAACAAAAGCTTGTTGTCCCCAGATGACTGGTAGACTGCTGCTCTTGTACGTTGGTGATTGAACCTGAATTCTGCAGAGCGTTTCACCATTACCCAGGAAAGGTTACATTCCCTCATGTTTGGGATTCCTGTCTGGTCCTTGTCACGGTGATGCTTTGCAGATGCTGGGCTTATGATTTATGGATGTTCCCTCCTCCAGAATATCTTGTGCAGTTTTATGTAGTGAGATTGGCTAGCAATGCTCCATGGTCCTCTTCTGTCCTGTCTATTACCCTGGCTGCATTGTAAGGACCTGGTGATGACTGCAGCATTCTCTACCACGCTGCTCATTTTACGGCCCTTTTTGTGATGGGTTTAATTCTTCCTTTACATATAGTAGTTGTCATCTGTTATGTGGTTTCAGACATGTCACCTGCATATCAAAAACTGCTGTTCCCATTTCCGCATAGATTGTAAGTTCTTGTGAGCAGAGCCCCCAACCCTTGTCACTCAGTACCTAGTGTATTTGTCTGGGCACACAGTCGGATTCCCCTCACTATAATCAGACAATTGGTTTATGTGCTGGAGCTGAAGGAATCCTTTCTATTACACAGTTGTGCTCAAAAGTTTACATACCCCATGCACATTTTTTGCTTTCTTGGCCTTTTTTCAGAGAATATGAATAACTTCAATACCTTTTTTTTTTTTTTTCCTCCACATCTGGTATATGCAAATTACCCACATCACATCCCTGCCTGTCCTTTTTGGTTAAAAAAAAAAAAAATTACATGAAGGTTAATGAGGTCATCTGCCAATTTTTAAACGAGTTGCTCCATCTTCTTTTCTTCAGGACTGTTCCTCTCCTGACCACCAGCTTGAGACAATCCCTTTAATATTGTGAGGCAGGCCAGTAGGAGAGAAGTATGAGCATTCAACAAGCAGGCAGAGAAGACCCGCAATGTGGGCTGGAATTTGTGATCTGTTTTCACCTATCCGGCTGCTATTAAATATTTTGGGTGTATGTCATTCTGACATGTTCATTAGCCCCCAACCTTACAGGCAGCTGTCCATCACTTGTTCTGGCAGCAACAAATGACACTTGGTCTCGTGATCACCTTCTGATCTTCACAAGTTCTGATAGGATATTATTTACATGATGCACTAGTTTCACACCTGCATTCAGGGAAACTGTTGCAATTTGTTACATTTTATTGGGGAAAAAGTGCTGCATGTTGTGCTATTTTTTTTTTTTCTTCTTCCCCCTAGAGAAAGACATTCTTTAGGCTATGTGCCCACAGTAGCGTTTTTGAACGCTCAGGAAACGGGTCTCCTTCCCAGAAAACGCGCGTTTTTGATGCGTTTTTTTCCGCGTGTGTTTTGGACTATAGGAAAAAGCCAAAAACGCAGACCTAAGCGGAAATTAATGAACATGCTGCGTTTTTTACCGCTAAGCGTTTCCTTAGCGGTAAAAAACGCATCCATTGGCACAAAAAGGCCAAAATGCATTAAAATGAATGGGATGCTTCTTTTAAGCATTTTTGATGCGGTTTGACCCCGAAAAACGCATCAAAAACACTTAAAAGCAACGTGGGCACACAGCCTTAATGGAACCCCAACAAAGCCTGTCTTGCGTAGCGGTAACCTTTCACCTGTTCTGGCTCCAATAAACTGCCACCATGTGTGAGCCATGGGCATAGCTTTCTGCCTCCTTGGGCATATGCAGTGCGCTGGTGAAGCCTGGGAGGGTACGTCCGGCTTTATTTCTCATCACCAGCAAAGCAGACCTTTTGTGTGCACCCGGGAGATTTTCAAAGGGCAGATGGTGACGTTGCTCTTGTAAATCACATCAACCACACTCCGGAGGCGTGCTTATAAGATGGGAAGGAGAAATAACCTGGGGTAATGAACAACACCGCCAGGCTTGTCCTCACAGAGCAGAAGAGTCATGGTGGCGGATTGGGGAGGTCCAGGGGAGCTGACTGGTTTTGTTTAAGGCCTGTTTCACACTTCCGTTTTGACAATCAGACAAAAAAAAGTATCCGCCGTTTTTTTTTTTTTTTTTTTTTTTTTGGCGGATCCGTTTTTTCCCCATTGATTTGCTTTACCGGCGGATCTTGACGGATGGCCATCCGTTGGATCCGTCTTTTTGCGAATCCGCCAAATTTTTTCTGTCCGCCAACATGCAACGTTTTTTTTGGCTGCAGGATCCACATTTTATAGTGCGCATGCCCGGAGGAATGAAGTCAGCCGGAAATTTAACCCTCAAATCATTTCTGGCGGACAGAAAAATCTTCTCTCTCTCTCTCTCTCTCTCTCTCTCTCTCTCTCTCTCTCTCTCTCTCTCTCTCTCTCTCTCTCTCTCTCTCTCTCTCTCTCTCTCTCTCTCTCTCTCTCGTGAACAAGTGAGGTGCGGTATATAATTAATGTTCATATCTCTCCAGACAAGTATGTGTTACATGTTCCATCCATGGTTTTCATAGATAAAATGTGTATGAAGATCAGAATGTCTCAATGAGATCTTGATCTTCAATGGGTAAAATGGAAACATCCCTGTGAAAACAGATTTGCAATTTTACTTGTTAAAAATCCTTCCGTGTTCAAGAATGAAGAGATTTTTAATTATATTGTTCACTGCTAATTGCCTAGGCTACTGCCCACCACTCGAGTCTAGCGGTGGCCAAACATACTTTGTGCGTACAAGCTCTTTCCATTAGAACTTGTAATTGCTGCTCTAAATCTGGCTGGAGTGCATTGTTGGCTCCTGAGTCCTGACCCTGATCGGCTTCAGTGCCTCAGGGAATCCAAAGAAAAAGTTGCCCCATGCAACAACATCAAAGCGTGCATAGTGTGGGCCACGAGCAATGATGCCGTTGGTTTATGAGGTCAAGCAAGCAGGAGCGCACTGCCACTTTGCAAGCAAGAGGCAGAGGAGCAGTGCGCTATTATTCAGGAAGGTGATACACCCTTTTTAATGTGTGTCTGTGTATACTCTATATGCAGCCTTGTCACATTTTATTAAGGGCTCTCGCCTCTCCTGCTCCATGAAATTTATAGGTTATGCTGATCATGTAGGTGCTGACTTATCTTTGCTATCGGTGGCAGAAGGCCAGCTGCTATACATAACTGGGCTCCTTCTGAAACTGCAGGGATTTGAGTGCACTGATACCCTGCATGCAACTTCTTGGTAGATACCATGGTCACTATTGACAGTATCGTCCAAGTTAGTTAGACAAAGGGATGTAATATGTTTCTTAGCAGCTGTTGACCTAACAGTTATCTGGCATTACGATGGCTTTACACGTCCATATTGCATGTACGTGTTGTATCTGTGTGTTTTGTTTTTTTTTCCCCACAAATACAGCACATACCAATTTATAATCTATGATGTTATTCACATGTCCAATCTTTTCTGGTATTGTGGATGAGAATGGCCAATATAAGTCTATAGGTCCGTGAAAAACATGCAGAGCACACGGATGGCATCCTTGTACAGTCCGTTTGCTTTACATATTCAACATTGCAAAGGATAGGAGAAGCTTTGTAATTTATTTATCCATGTACGAAAAGCATTAACACATTCATGGTGAAACGGATACATGGATAGAAAATGCTGACAACAGTGCCATTTTTTTTTTTTAGTGTGTGTTTAGAAATCTTGAAGTATATTATGTAAGCCTTTTCGATTATAAAAGTTTAAAGGGAACCTGTCACCCCCCCCAGGCGTTTTTAAGTAAAAGAGCCACCTTGTGCAGCACTAATGCTGCATTCTGTTAAGGTGGCTCTTTTATTTGGCGTCCATTCCACTGCATAAATAAGCGTTTTTAAAATTTGTCTGACATACCAGAAGTTTGACCAGGGAGCAGGTCTTTCCCCCTCGGACACAGACTCCTCACATCCATCAGTCATGTCCTCCTTTTGAATTTGGCGCCGCCTCCTTAGCGTTCATTTCAATTCCTTGGGCCTGCGCTGTAATATCTTTTCTCGGGCATGCGCAGTTAGCGCTGCCCGTCCTCTGACATCACATGATGTCTGAGCGATCGCGCCTGCATGGACGCGCGGCCAGCCAGAGATCCCGCCCCCGCAGTCTCTTCTGATTTATTCACACTGCGGGGCTGGGAATCTTGGGCATGCGCAGTAGTTCTCTTCGGCTCTCCCTCAAATCTCTCCGCCTCTTTCCTACTGTGCAGTGTCATAGGAGGAATCATCAATTAGGCATGAGCTGATTGTGACTCTGCACAGTAGGAAAGAGGCGGAGGGATTTGAGGGAGAGCTGCAGAGAACTACTACGCATGCCTAAGATTCCTAGCCCTGCAGTGTGAATAAATCATAAGCGACTGCGGAGCGAGATCTCTGGCCGCGCGTCCACGCAGGCGCGATAGGAAGGCCAGGATGTGATGTGAGAGCATGGGCAGCGCTAACTGCGCATGCCCAAGAAAATATAGTACAGCGCAGGCGCCAGGATTTCAAAAGAACGCTGAGGAGGCGGAGCAAAGACTCAAGGAAGAAATGAGTGATGGATGTGAGGCGTCTGTGTCAGAGGGGGTAAGACCTGCCCCCCCAACGGTCAACCTTCAGGTATGTCTGACCAATTTTAAAAACTACTATTTCTGTGGTGGAAGGGACGCTAAATAAGAGCCACCTTGACAGAATGCAGCGTTAGTGCTGCACAAGGTGGCTCTTTTACTTAAAAACGCCTGGGGGGGGGGGGGTGACAGGTTCCCTTTAATACATCCAGAAGGACTAAAAACCCATTTGACATAATTAGTAATATTAGGGGGATTGACCACTACTGGTTAACTGCTCCACTGTTTGTTATAAAATTCATACTTTACCCCGTTCTAGTATCACAGCACTGGTCACTACTGAGTGCAGCACAGATTCATCTCCACAGCACTGCCTCACTACTGAGCATCTACATAAAGTGCAGCACAGATTCATCTTGGCTACGACCCCACACCACTGGTCACTACTGAGCATGTGCATAAAGTGCAGCACAGATTCATCTCAGCTCCGACTCCACAGCCCTGCCTCACTACTGAGCATGTACATAAAGTGCAGCACAGATTAATCTCGCCTACAACTCCACAGCACTGGTCACTACTGAGCATGTACATAAAGTGCATCACAGATTCATCTCCACAGCACTGCCTCACTGCTGAGCATGTACATAAAGTGCAGCACAGATTCATCTCAGCTACAAGCCCAGATCCTTACATCAGGAACAGGACAGACATGTATAACATTTCATAACTTTCCCAAATTATGAAAACATTTGCAACACATCCTGCATTGTACTCCTGTACGCAATTTATTATATACTAGCTGAAGAGCCCGGCGCTGCCCGGGCATAGTAACTAACTGTGGTTAGTTATAGCAAATTATAATTATCCTCCATCACATAGTCCCGTGCCCATATACCTATCATACATATCCACGATCCCATAGACCCGTGCCCATATACCCATCATACATATCCTCATCATACATATCCTCCATCCCATAGTCCCGTGCCCATATACCCATCACACATCCTCCATCCCATAGTCCTGTGCCCATATACCCGTCATACATATCCTCCATCCCATAGTCCAGTGCCCATATACCCATCACACATCCTCCATCCCATAGTCAACCATTATGACATCATAATGAGCGGCGGGGCTTGCAACCTATGATGACATCAGCGTCGCCATGGCAACCATTATGACGTCACAATGAGGGGCGGGGCTTGATACACACACTTTTTCCCCATTATGTAGGTAGGGGCAAAATTGTTTGAATTGGAACGCGTGGGGTTAAAATTTCGCCTCACGACATAGCCTAGGACACTCTCGGGGTCCAGACGTGTGACTGTGCCAAATTTTGTGGCTGTAGCAGCGACGGTGCGGATGCCTATCACATACATACATACACACACTTGAGCTTTATATATTAGATTTTAGGAGTCAGTCTATTTTTATACGGACTCCACAGCTTTGGCTGTAAGGCTGTCTTTCTCTTTTCAGCTGCATACTTCAGGATTCTGTTCTGATTGAATAGTAAAGGCTGCAGCTGATCACCAGCTGCTGATCAGCTGCAGTGGCGACATGACATGATAGTGGCACTTGTCCAAGGAGCGTATGCAGATTTTGTATTTTATAATGGATAGTTGATTGGTTAAGGATTTGTCTTTATGCATAACGCTGATTGAGGTGTGTGCGCATCTGTATATATGTGTGTGTATGTATGTGTGTGTGTGTGTGTGTGTGTGTGTGTGTGTGTGTGTGTATATGTGTGTGTAATAAATATATAGATATATATATATATATCTATCTCCCCATATATCAACATTGGACATAAAACACAATTTGATATAATTTTTTTTAATCATAAATATAATTGAACCCATATGCGAATACTGAACAAACTACGGTAAATTTAAAAACCATATGTAGGAAAGGTGAGTGATTCTGGTACCCAGGTAGCGTTCCAACCCGTAATCCAATAGTGGCAATAAACCTGGCAGGCAGGATAGTTTGGCATGCCAATAAATCTGTTATGTTCAAACTGGATTTGTACTTGCCCAATATCCCACAAGTTATTGTCAGTGGACCCAAATAGTAATGCTCTAGCCATTTGGTTACATTCTTCTCATTGAAATGGGCACATTAATTTAATCTATTGACAGTATTATTGCTTTTGCTGATGCCTTCGTTACAATAGTCTTTTGGGACCTCCCTCCAGATCCCTTAGGCTATGTGCACACGCTGCGGATTCACCTGCGGGTTTTTCCGCAGGTAAAACCGCAGGTAAAGTGACCTGCGGTTTTCCTGCGGATTAGCCTGCGGTTTCACACCTCTACTATGTTAAAGGTGTGAAACCGCTGGGGAATCCGCCCAAACAATTGACAAGCTGCGGTTTGTAAACCGCAGCAAAACCGCAGCGTGAGCACAGCAGATTTGAAATGCCATAGGCTAACATGGTACTGTACCATGTCTGCGGAACTGCTGCGTTTCCGCAGGGCCAAAAACGCAGCAGAATCCGCAACGTGTGCACATAGCCTTACGATATCCTTTCTGACCATTCTGAACTCTGTTATGATGTGTACTTTTGGAAGGTGTGTCCCTCATAATACTGAAGTTACTTTGATGTATGTGACTGTATCTTGCCTTTAGTTAGGACATTTGTGACAAGACTTTGTCACACATTTGATTTTTATTTATTTTGTTATCTTGTCAGTTACTGTTATTTTTTTTGTATATTTCACACCATTCTGATGGTCTGAACAGACCAAAACATTAAATTGTGGATTCACAATAAATCTGTTAAATGCTCAAACTATCCTGTGTGCCATGTTTATTGTTACTATGAAATTTAAAAAAAAATGTTTTCTAATTTACAAAAAACAAAAAAAGTGATGAAAAAATTATTGGTACCTCCAAAATACAGTACCAATCAAAATGTCAACTCATCCCACAAGAAACAAGGCCACTCACGACTCCATCCACAGAAGTTTGCAGTGTATGGGATGAAGGCTTAATCAGATGTTATCCACACTGCTAGTACTGTAATCTGTGGATTTTCCACCCAGTATGGATGTACCTTTAGTCTCAGAGCTAATACAGTTAGATCTTGTAGTTTACACTCTCCCTATTTCATTATTTCGACTCTGTAAGTGATGATAAAAGGGACTTACCGTATTTTTCGGACTAAAAGACGCACCGGACCATAAGACGCACCCCAATTTTCAGAAGGAAAATAGGGGGAAAAAAAGTGTCAAATGGGGGTCCGTCTTACAGTCCGAATTCAGCTTACCTGGGAAGGGATCCGGCACAGGTGGAGAAGTAGTCACAGGGGTCACTCAGTGGTCCAGGCTTGTGCGGTGGCGGCTCTGTGCTGGGGCAGGTTGGTTGTGCTGGGGAAGCTGCGCTGGGGTAGGTGCAGCTGTGCTGGGGCTGTGGCAGCTGTGCTGGGGTAGGGGCAGCTGTGCTGGGGCAGCTGTGCTGGGGCAGGGGCAGCTGTGCTTGGGCAGGTGGGCTCTGCGGTGCTGGCAGCGGGCGGTGCGGTGGTGGCAGCAGGCTGTGCTCTGGTGCAGGGGCGGCGCTCTGCCGGCATTTCTTCGCAGCCCGGATGCCCCCGCACATCCCTTGCTGGCCGCCGTTATGTTGCAGTGGCCTCCAGAAGCATGGACGCCGGGAAGATGGCCGCCGGTCCGGGGACGGCGCATGCGCGGCTTAAGATCTCGTCCCGAGATCTCTGGGGACAAGATTCAGATCTCGGCAACGAGATCTCGGGACGAGATCTTAAGCCGCGCATGCGCCGTCCCCGGACCGGCGGCCATCTTCCCGGCGACCATGCTTCCGGAGGCCACCGCAACATTGTGCCAGCAAAGGATGTGCGGGGGCCTCCGGGCTGCGAAGAAATGCCGGCAGAGCCGCCGCCCGCTGCCACCAGCGCACCAGCCAGAAGGTTAGTACCGTGTATTGCGACCATAAGACGCACCCCCCACTTTTCCCCAAAATTTTTTGGGAAAAAAGTGCGTCTTATGGTCGGAAAAATACGGTATGTGCCATAACATAAAAAAAAGAAAAAGCTACTTGTCTGTAGATATAGGGTTAATCTGCAGGTAAATGGCATTAAAATCCTGCCTTATTGTAAATGCAGCTACAGGGAGAAAATGAATGTGTACTACCTGCAGTCGCTTGCTTTCAGTCATACAGGCGGTGCAAGGAGTGATTAGTAACTTGCCATTATACTGAGAGCGATGCAGTAATCACTCCCCAGGACTTGGACTGACAGCCTGCTTTGCACACATACATTGGGTACGGAAAGTATTCAGACCCCTTTAAATTTTTCACTCTTTGTTTCATTACGGCCATTTGGTAAATTCATTTATTTTTCTCATTAATGTACACTCTGCACTCTACCTTGACGGAAAAAAAAACCCAGAAATGTAGACATTTTTGCTAATTTTATTAAATAAAAACTGAAATCACATGGTCATAAATATTCAGACTCTTTGCTCAGACGCTCATATTTAAGTCACACGCTGTCCATTTCCTCACAGCTCACAGTGCATGTCAGACCATATGAGAATCATGAGGTCAAAGGAACTGGCCAAAGAGCTCAGACAGAATTGTGGCAAGGCACAGATCTGACCAAGGTTACAAAAGAATTTCTGCACTACTCAAGGTCCCTAAGAGCACAGTGGCCTCCGTAATCTTTAAATGGAAGAAGTTTGGGATTACCAGAAGTCTTCCTAGACCTAGCCGTCCAGACAAACTGAGCAATCGTGGGAGAAGAGCCTTTGTGAGAGAGGTAAAGAACCCCCAAGATCACTGTGGCTGAGCTCCAGAGATGCAGTAGGGAGATGGGAGAAAGTTCCACAAAGTCAACTATCACTACAGCCCTCCAGCAGTCTGGCCTTTATGGCAGAGTGGCCCAACGGCAGCCTCTCCTCAGACATATGAAAGCCTGCATAGAGTTTGCTTAAAAAAAAAAAAAACATGAAGGATTCCCAGACTATGAGAAATAAGATTCTCTGATCTGATGAGACAAAGAGAGAACTATTTGATGATAATTCTAAGCGGTATGTGTGGAGAAAACCAGGCACTGCTCATCATCTGCCCAACACAATCCCAACAGTGAAACATGGAGGTGGCAGCATCATGCTATAGGAACGAGGGGGGTTCAGCTGCAGGGACAGGACAACTGGTTGAAATTGAAGGAAACATGAATGTGGCCAAGTACATAGATATCCTGAATGAAAACCTCTTCCAGAGTGCTCTGGACCTCAGACTTGACCGAAGGTTCACCTTCCAACAAGACAATGACCCTAAGAACCCATCTAAAATAACAAAGGAGTGGCTTCAGACAGGGCTGTGGAGTCGGAGTCGTGGAGTCGGAGTTGGAGTCGGTATAAAATGGACCGACTCCGACTCCTAAAATATATAATAAATTGGGTACAGTAATTCAATGCAGGATGTGCTGAATATTTTTTCATAGGAATTTGGGAAAGTTATGAAATGTCCTATAAATGGCTGTTCTATTCCTGATCTAAGGCTACATTCACACACAGCGTTTTTCCTGTGTTTTTTGAGGATACGTTTTTCAGCTGCAAAAGCTGATCATCTTTTTAAAAAACCGCATCACCTGAAAGGTTTTTGAGCTCATAGATAATGTTTTCAATAGCAAAAGCAGATTAGAAATCTGCTCTATCTATCCATTTATCCATATCTGTCTATCCATATCGTATCTGTACCAAAAAGAATGAAAACCGGGTAGTACACCAATATATATTCTGTTCTATCTAAATATCTTGATTATGGGATCATAAAAATGATTAAATGTCTGAGGTTCACATTGTACTACAATAAATTTTTCACTTAAATATAAGCAATATGTGTGGGAGTCGGAGTCGTGGAGTCGGAGTTGGAGTCGGTGTAAGAGAAATTGAGGAGTCGGAGTCGGAGTTGCAGGTTTGACTTACCGACTCCACAGCCCTGGCTTCAGAACAACTCTGTGACCATTCTTGACTGGCCCAGCCAGAGCCCTGACATAAACCCAAGTGAACATCTCTGGAGAGACCTGAAAATGGCAGTCCACCAACATTCACCATCCAACCTGACAGAAGTGGAGAGGATCCCCAAATCCAGGCGTGAAAAACTTGTTGCATCATTCCCATGGCTGTACTAGCTCAAAAGGGCGCTTCTACTCATTACTGAGCAAAGGGTCTGAATACTTATGACTAGAGTTGAGCGATACCAGCCGATACTTGAAAATATCGGATCGGAATGGATCGGCCGATCTTAAAAAAAAGTATCGGTATCGCCGATTCCGATACCGGGAACCAATGCAAGTCAATGGGGCCAAAATATCGGAATTAAAAAAAAAACCTTTCTTTCCTTGTAGGTTAATTCTACATGAAGAAAAACAACTAAGAATAATGTAGAATGTATTGTGGGAGGTGGAGGAGACATTAAAGCCATAGAGGTTTAGCCCAATCAAATGGAATAGCAGGAATTAAACTTTTTTTTTTAAAGATGTTAGGAGTTACAAAGATATTGACTATGTTAGCCTCATTTATATTTTGCCAGACATGTATGTCTTCTTCTTCTACTTCCTTTTTTTACATTCTTCTTCTTCTTCTACTTCCTTTTTTTACATTCTTCTTCTTCTTCTTCTACTTCCTTTTTTTACATTCTTCTTCTTATTCCTTTTTTTACATTCTTCTTCTTCTTCTTCTACTTCCTTTTTTTACATTCTTCTTCTTCTTCTTCTTCTTCTTCTTCTTCTTCTTCTTCTTCTTCTTCTTCTTCTTCTTCTTCTTCTTCTTCTTCTTCTTCTTCTTCTTCTTCTTCTTCTTCTTCTTCTTCTTCTTCTTCTTCTTCCTTTTCTTACATTCTTCTTCTTCTTCTTCTTCCTTTTCTTCTTCTTCTTCTTCTTCTTCTTCTTCTTCCTTTTCTTACATTCTTCTTCTTCTTCTTCTTCTTCCTTTTCTTACATTCTTCTTCTTCTTCTTCTTCCTTTTCTTACATTCTTCTTCTTCTTCTTATTCAACAATTATTATTCTACATATTCAGCTTCTTCATCTTCTTCCTATTCTTCTTCATCATATTCTTGTTTGTGTCAGGCATTCCTGTAGTTGTTATCTAGAAAAGTTAGAAGTTTACACCTTCCGTTCTGCCTGTCACAAAAGATTTACAACAGGATTTGTCCGCGTTCAGTTTGGCCTGCAGAAGCAGGCCTTTTCCAGGGGCACCACGAGGAGGAACGGACTCACCCCCATACACTGCTTAGTCTTCTTCTGCTTATAAATAAGATAATATCATTTGCTCAGAGTATTAGTCTTATGCTTAATGTTCTTCTGCTTTGTTTTTTTTATGCTTCTTTGTCTTCTCTCTCTTGTTGTTCTGCATCTTGGTGGTTGTCTTCCTGTTCTTTGTCCTCTTGAACCAGCTGACGGTACTGGCACCCGGAGGGGCAGCAGAAGGAACAAGAGCCAATGGCACTACCGAGGACCAGCTGACGGTGCTGGAACCCGGTTACTAAGCAGGAGGTACCTGTGCTACAAAGCACTACCAAGGACCAGCAGACGTTGCCGGAACTCGGATACCGAGATGGAGGCACCTAGGCCAAACGCTCTGACGAGAACCAGCTGACGGTGCTGGAACCCGGAGGGGTAGCATAAGCTGCAAGAGCAAATGGAAATAGCGAGGACCAGCTGACAGTGCTGGCACCCGGAGGGGCAGCAGAAGGAATAAGAGCCAATGGCACAACCGAGGACCAGCTGACGGTGCTGGAACCCGGTTACTAAGCAGGAGGTACCTGTGCTACAAAGCACTACCAAGGACCAGCAGACGTTGCCGGAACTCGGATACCGAGATGGAGGCACCTAGGCCAAAGGCTCTGACGAGAACCAGCTGACGGTGCTGGAACCCGGAGGGGTAGCATAAGCTGCAAGAGCAAATGGAAATAGCGAGGACCAGCTGACAGTGCTGGCACCCGGAGGGGCAGCAGAAGGAATAAGAGCCAATGGCACAACCGAGGACCAGCTGACGGTGCTGGAACCCGGTTACTAAGCAGGAGGTACCTGTGCTACAAAGCACTACCAAGGACCAGCAGACGTTGCTGGAACTCGGATACCGAGATGGAGGCACCTAGGCCAAAGGCTCTGATGAGAACCAGCTGACGGTGCTGGAACCCGGAGGGGTATCAGAAGTTACCCCTGAAAAGCAAAGTTGGCATGCCGCAAGCTGGCCGCAGTTACCGAATCACACAGTCCTACAGGGGGTGCTTGTCCTACTGGCACTATGGAACAAACCTTTCTTACCAGAACCCGCAGTCCACATAGGAAGCACCTAAACTGCTGGCACCCTAGCCTCGGCTAACCCAACCGCAACACGACATGGCAACTTGGGGTGGCAAACTGACATTGACACTTCCCGGAAACAGCAGGCAGGGCTGGAACCAAGCTGGGCAGGAGGGAGTACCCGTGCCAAAGTCAGTTATGAGCAGCAACTGGCGATGTTGGAGCCCAGGACAAGCACTTAGCAGGCTGAGGCCTGATGTGCTGTCAATTGGGAGGCAGCAGGACAGATTGCCATCAAAACAGCAGGGGAACAGCTGACGTTACTGAACCCCACAAACACAGGAGCTAGTGTTTTACTCTGTGAAGACGGCACTTCCGAGCAACAACTGGCTGTGTTGAAGCCCAGGGACAAGCACGGAGCAGGCTTAGGCTGCATTGAAGAAATTTTAAGATCGGTTGTAGACTACTAATTTGAACCAAGCTCCACTTAGGCCTGTGGATTCACTGATTTTCGTATTTCCCCTGTCCTCCAACCCCGCCAGTTACAGCTCCGAAGTGGCGTCTGCACAATCCACACTTGTTCCTGTGTTACAGGTGTTCAGTCCGGTCAGTTAATCCCCTGATGTGTGTCCGGCAATGTCGCCTGCTCTGTCCACATTCCGATAATGGGAATGTGGACAGAGCAGGCGACATTGCCGGACACACATCAGGGGATTAACTGATCGGACTGAACACCTGTAACACAGGAACAAGTGTGGATTGTGCAGACGCCACTTCGGAGCTGTAACTGGCAGGGTTGGAGGACAGGGGAAATACGAGAGACAGTGGAGCCACAGGCCTAATTGGAGCACGGTTAAAAATCAGTAGTGGTACGACTGTGTAGGCAGCAGGAGACTTTGCCATCCACACAGCAGGGGATCAGCTGACATTACTGAACCCCACTGAGACACGGGAGCAAGTATCTCTTTCCGTGTGGACGGCACTTCCGAACTACAACTGGCTGTGTTGAAGCCCAGGAAATAGGAGGGTGTAGGCAGAGGCCTACTGTATTTTGAATGAGTTTACAGCAGGAGAGACTGCCATCCACACAGCAGGGGATCAGCTGACGTTACTGAACCCCACTGAGACACGGGAGCAAGTGTCTCTTTCCGTGTGGACGGCACTTCCGAACTACAACTGGCTGTGTTGAAGCCCAGGAAATAGGAGGGTGTAGGCAGAGGCCTACTGTATTTTGAATGAGTTTACAGCAGGAGAGACTGCCATCCACACAGCAGGGGATCAGCTGACGTTACTGAACCCCACTGAGACACGGGAGCAAGTGTCTCTTTCCGTGTGGACGGCACTTCCGAACTACAACTGGCTGTGTTGAAGCCCAGGAAATAGGAGGGTGTAGGCAGAGGCCTACTGTATTTTGAATGAGTTTACAGCAGGAGAGACTGCCATCCACACAGCAGGGGATCAGCTGACGTTACTGAACCCCACTGAGACACGGGAGCAAGTGTCTCTTTCCGTGTGGACGGCACTTCCGAACTACAACTGGCTGTGTTGAAGCCCAGGAAATAGGAGGGTGTAGGCAGAGGCCTACTGAATTTTGAATGAGGTGACAGCAGGAGAGACTGCCATCCACACAGCAGGGGATCAGCTGACGTTACTGAACCCCACTGAGACACGGGAGCAAGTGTCTCTTTCCGTGTGGACGGCACTTCCGAACTACAACTGGCTGTGTTGAAGCCCAGGAAATAGGAGGGTGTAGGCAGAGGCCTACTGTATTTTGAATGAGTTTACAGCAGGAGAGACTGCCATCCACACAGCAGGGGATCAGCTGACGTTACTGAACCCCACTGAGACACGGGAGCAAGTGTCTCTTTCCGTGTGGACGGCACTTCCGAACTACAACTGGCTGTGTTGAAGCCCAGGAAATAGGAGGGTGTAGGCAGAGGCCTACTGTATTTTGAATGAGTTTACAGCAGGAGAGACTGCCATCCACACAGCAGGGGATCAGCTGACGTTACTGAACCCCACTGAGACACGGGAGCAAGTATCTCTTTCCGTGTGGACGGCACTTCCGAACTACAACTGGCTGTGTTGAAGCCCAGGAAATAGGAGGGTGTAGGCAGAGGCCTACTGAATTTTGAATGAGGTGACAGCAGGAGAGACTGCCATCCACACAGCAGGGGATCAGCTGACGTTACTGAACCCCACTGAGACACGGGAGCAAGTGTCTCTTTCCGTGTGGACGGCACTTCCGAACTACAACTGGCTGTGTTGAAGCCCAGGAAATAGGAGGGTGTAGGCAGAGGCCTACTGTATTTTGAATGAGTTTACAGCAGGAGAGACTGCCATCCACACAGCAGGGGATCAGCTGACGTTACTGAACCCCACTGAGACACGGGAGCAAGTGTCTCTTTCCGTGTGGACGGCACTTCCGAACTACAACTGGCTGTGTTGAAGCCCAGGAAATAGGAGGGTGTAGGCAGAGGCCTACTGAATTTTGAATGAGGTGACAGCAGGAGAGACTGCCATCCACACAGCAGGGGATCAGCTGACGTTACTGAACCCCACTGAGACACGGGAGCAAGTATCTCTTTCCGTGTGGACGGCACTTCCGAACTACAACTGGCTGTGTTGAAGCCCAGGAAATAGGAGGGTGTAGGCAGAGGCCTACTGTATTTTGAATGAGTTTACAGCAGGAGAGACTGCCATCCACACAGCAGGGGATCAGCTGACGTTACTGAACCCCACTGAGACACGGGAGCAAGTGTCTCTTTCCGTGTGGACGGCACTTCCGAACTACAACTGGCTGTGTTGAAGCCCAGGAAATAGGAGGGTGTAGGCAGAGGCCTACTGTATTTTGAATGAGTTTACAGCAGGAGAGACTGCCATCCACACAGCAGGGGATCAGCTGACGTTACTGAACCCCACTGAGACACGGGAGCAAGTATCTCTTTCCGTGTGGACGGCACTTCCGAACTACAACTGGCTGTGTTGAAGCCCAGGAAATAGGAGGGTGTAGGCAGAGGCCTACTGTATTTTGAATGAGTTTACAGCAGGAGAGACTGCCATCCACACAGCAGGGGATCAGCTGACGTTACTGAACCCCACTGAGACACGGGAGCAAGTGTCTCTTTCCGTGTGGACGGCACTTCCGAACTACAACTGGCTGTGTTGAAGCCCAGGAAATAGGAGGGTGTAGGCAGAGGCCTACTGAATTTTGAATGAGGTGACAGCAGGAGAGACTGCCATCCACACAGCAGGGGATCAGCTGACGTTACTGAACCCCACTGAGACACGGGAGCAAGTATCTCTTTCCGTGTGGACGGCACTTCCGAACTACAACTGGCTGTGTTGAAGCCCAGGAAATAGGAGGGTGTAGGCAGAGGCCTACTGTATTTTGAATGAGTTTACAGCAGGAGAGACTGCCATCCACACAGCAGGGGATCAGCTGACGTTACTGAACCCCACTGAGACACGGGAGCAAGTGTCTCTTTCCGTGTGGACGGCACTTCCGAACTACAACTGGCTGTGTTGAAGCCCAGGAAATAGGAGGGTGTAGGCAGAGGCCTACTGTATTTTGAATGAGTTTACAGCAGGAGAGACTGCCATCCACACAGCAGGGGATCAGCTGACGTTACTGAACCCCACTGAGACACGGGAGCAAGTATCTCTTTCCGTGTGGACGGCACTTCCGAACTACAACTGGCTGTGTTGAAGCCCAGGAAATAGGAGGGTGTAGGCAGAGGCCTACTGTATTTTGAATGAGTTTACAGCAGGAGAGACTGCCATCCACACAGCAGGGGATCAGCTGACGTTACTGAACCCCACTGAGACACGGGAGCAAGTATCTCTTTCCGTGTGGACGGCACTTCCGAACTACAACTGGCTGTGTTGAAGCCCAGGAAATAGGAGGGTGTAGGCAGAGGCCTACTGTCTTTGTAATGCGGAGACAGCAGGAGAGACTGCCATCTCCACAGCAGGGGAACAGCTGGCAGTGCTGAACCCCACTAACACTTGAACGAATGTGTTTGGCTCTGTGGAGACGACACTTCTGAACACCAACTGACGCTGTTGGAGCCCAGGATTAGGCGAGGAGCAGGCTGGGGCCTACTGGATTTGGGCAGGTGAAGGCAGCAGGAGACTTGCCATCTCCACAGCAGGGGAACAGCTGGCAGTGCTGAACCCCACTAACACTTGAACGAATGTGTTTGGTTCTGTGGAGACGACACTTCTGAACACCAACTGACGCTGTTGGAGCCCAGGATTAGGCGAGGAGCAGGCTGGGGCCTACTGGATTTTGGCAGGTGAAGGCAGCAGGAGACTTGCCATCTCCACAGCAGGGGAACAGCTGGCAGTGCTGAACCCCACTAACACTTGAACGAATGTGTTTGGTTCTGTGGAGACGACACTTCTGAACACCAACTGACGCTGTTGGAGCCCAGGATTAGGCGAGGAGCAGGCTGGGGCCTACTGGATTTTGGCAGGTGAAGGCAGCAGGAGACTTGCCATCTCCACAGCAGGGGAACAGCTGGCAGTGCTGAACCCCACTAACACTTGAACGAATGTGTTTGGTTCTGTGGAGACGACACTTCTGAACACCAACTGACGCTGTTGGAGCCCAGGATTAGGCGAGGAGCAGGCTGGGGCCTACTGGATTTTGGCAGGTGAATGCAGCAGGAGACTTGCCATCTCCACAGCAGGGGAACAGCTGGCAGTGCTGAACCCCACTAACACTTGAACGAACGTGTTTGGCTCTGTGGAGACGACACTTCTGAACACCAACTGACGCTGTTGGAGCCCAGGATTAGGCGAGGAGCAGGCTGGGGCCTACTGGATTTTGGCAGGTGAAGGCAGCAGGAGACTTGCCATCTCCACAGCAGGGGAACAGCTGGCAGTGCTGAACCCCACTAACACTTGAACGAACGTGTTTGGCTCTGTGGAGACGACACTTCTGAACACCAACTGACGCTGTTGGAGCCCAGGATTAGGCGAGGAGCAGGCTGGGGCCTACTGGATTTTGGCAGGTGAAGGCAGCAGGAGACTTGCCATCTCCACAGCAGGGGAACAGCTGGCAGTGCTGAACCCCACTAACACTTGAACGAATGTGTTTGGTTCTGTGGAGACGACACTTCTGAACACCAACTGACGCTGTTGGAGCCCAGGATTAGGCGAGGAGCAGGCTGGGGCCTACTGGATTTGGGCAGGTGAAGGCAGCAGGAGACTTGCCATCTCCACAGCAGGGGAACAGCTGGCAGTGCTGAACCCCACTAACACTTGAACGAATGTGTTTGGCTCTGTGGAGACGACACTTCTGAACACCAACTGACGCTGTTGGAGCCCAGGATTAGGCGAGGAGCAGGCTGGGGCCTACTGGATTTTGGCAGGTGAAGGCAGCAGGAGACTTGCCATCTCCACAGCAGGGGAACAGCTGGCAATGCTGAACCCCACTAACACTTGAACGAATGTGTTTGGCTCTGTGGAGACGACACTTCTGAACACCAACTGACGCTGTTGGAGCCCAGGATTAGGCGAGGAGCAGGCTGGGGCCTACTGGATTTTGGCAGGTGAAGGCAGCAGGAGACTTGCCATCTCCACAGCAGGGGAACAGCTGGCAGTGCTGAACCCCACTAACACTTGAACGAATGTGTTTGGTTCTGTGGAGACGACACTTCTGAACACCAACTGACGCTGTTGGAGCCCAGGATTAGGCGAGGAGCAGGCTGGGGCCTACTGGATTTGGGCAGGTGAAGGCAGCAGGAGACTTGCCATCTCCACAGCAGGGGAACAGCTGGCAGTGCTGAACCCCACTAACACTTGAACGAATGTGTTTGGCTCTGTGGAGACGACACTTCTGAACACCAACTGACGCTGTTGGAGCCCAGGATTAGGCGAGGAGCAGGCTGGGGCCTACTGGATTTTGGCAGGTGAAGGCAGCAGGAGACTTGCCATCTCCACAGCAGGGGAACAGCTGGCAGTGCTGAACCCCACTAACACTTGAACGAATGTGTTTGGCTCTGTGGAGACGACACTTCTGAACACCAACTGACGCTGTTGGAGCCCAGGATTAGGCGAGGAGCAGGCTGGGGCCTACTGGATTTTGGCAGGTGAATGCAGCAGGAGACTTGCCATCTCCACAGCAGGGGAACAGCTGGCAGTGCTGAACCCCACTAACACTTGAACGAATGTGTTTGGCTCTGTGGAGACGACACTTCTGAACACCAACTGACGCTGTTGGAGCCCAGGATTAGGCGAGGAGCAGGCTGGGGCCTACTGGATTTGGGCAGGTGAAGGCAGCAGGAGACTTGCCATCTCCACAGCAGGGGAACAGCTGGCAGTGCTGAACCCCACTAACACTTGAACGAATGTGTTTGGCTCTGTGGAGACGACACTTCTGAACACCAACTGACGCTGTTGGTGCCCAGGATTACGCATGCCGCATGCAGAGGCCAATGGGCAGCGGTTTTTATGGAGGTTGTGGACTACTACTGATTCTAACCATGCTCCACTTAGGCCTCTGGCTCCACTGTCTCTACTATTTACCCTGGCCTCCAACCCCGCCAGCTACATCTCTGAAGTGGCGTCAGCACAATCTACACTTGTTCCTGTGTTACTGGTGCTCAGTCCCATCAGTTGATCCCCTGATGTTTGTCCGGCAAGTTCGCCAGCTCTGTCCTCATTCCCACTACTGGTTATGGGAATGTGGACAGAGCAGGAGACCTTGCCGGACACACATCAGGGGATAAACTGATGGGACTGAGCCACAGGAACACAGGAACAAGTGTAGATTGTGCTGACGCCACTTCAGAGATGTAGATGGCGGGGTTGGAGGTCAGGGGAAATAGTAGAGACAGTGGAGCCAGAGACCTAAGTTGGGCACGGTTAAAAATCAGTAGTGGTTTGAATGTTGATGGAGCTGGTGACTCTGCCGTCCACACAGCAGGGGATCAGCTGGCATTACTGAACCCCAGTAACACAGGAGCTAGTGTGTTTCTCTGTGCAGACGACACATCTGAGCGACAACTGGCTGTGTTGAAGCACAGGGATTATAGTTCAGGTGGTAGAAAAATGAACACACCAGCAGACCTGGATACAGTTGCCAACCACTAATTTAGTCTGTAAGAGGAATGGCAAAGTCTTTGGAGATCCAGGCCTTGTTCATTTTCAGAAAAGTCAGCCGGTCAACATTATCGGAAGATAGTCGCGTGCGACGGTCTGTTAGTACACCACCTGCGGCACTAAAGACACGTTCCGATAATACACTGGCAGCAGGGCAAGCCAGCACCTCCAATGCATACTGGCTAAGCTCTGGCCATGTATCCAGCTTAGAGACCCAAAACTTGAAGGGGGAAGAGCCATCTGGGAGTACAGCGACAGGGCAAGACATGTAGTCTGACACCATCTGACGGAAGCGTTGCCTCCTGCTGACTCGAGGCGTCGCTGATGGTGTAGACAATTGTGGTGGACACACAAAACTTTGCCACATTTGGGCCATAGTGGTCTTGCCTTGTGCTGCGGCACTGCCTCTGCTCCCTCTTTGTGCAGAGTTTCCTCCACTGCCTCGACGCACAGAGCTGCTTTGTAAAGCACTTGCAACAATGCTGTCGGGTGGAATGGAAAACATTATGGACTGCACCAGTGACTCTTCGTACTCCCGCATTTTACGCTCCCGGTTCAACGTTGGTATGAGCCTTTGTACGCTGTCCCGGTAGCGAGGATCTAGGAGGGTGTACACCCAATAATCAGCCGAGACGAGAATGTGGGCGATGCGGCGGTCGTTTCTCAGGCACTGCAGCATGAAATCAACCATGTGCTGCAGACTCCCAACTGCCAAAGAACCGCTGTCCCCTGTTTGAGGCGTGACCTCGACCTGCTCTGCATCACCCCACCCTCGCTGTACATACTGAGTAGAGGTTTGTGTACCTCCCTCCTCTGGAGAGATGTCTTCCTCCTCCATCGACTCCTCCTCATCCTCCTCACAAAGTGTCCCCTGCCTAGGCCTTTGTGAGGAAACACGTAGCGCAGACTGTCCAGAAGCAGATGGCATTTGGGACTCCTCATCCTCCACCTCTTCTGAAACCTCATCCCTTAGTGCTTGCAGTGTTTGTTGAAGCAGGCAGATAAGGGGGACAGTCATGCTGACTAGTGCATCATCTGCACTCGCCATCCGCGTGGATTCATCGAAGGCACGCAAAACGAGGCAGATGTCCTTCATAGAGGCCCACTCAATGGTGCTGAAGTGTGAACGGCGCACAGTGCGACTTGTTTGCGCCTGATGCAGCTGGTACTCCATGACTGCTGCCTGCTGCTCACACAACCGCTCCAACATATGTAACGTTGAATTCCACCGGGTGGGTAGGTCACATATGATGCGATGTTCTGGAAGGCCAAATCGTCGCTGCAGAGCAGCGAGGCGCGATCTTGCCGTGCTGGAACGTCGCAAGTGAGCGCACTCTATGCGGACCTTGTGCAACAGTGCATCAAGATCCGGATAGTCCCTCAGAAAGCTCTGCACGACCAAGTTAAGAACATGTGCCAGACATGGGATGTGTGTGAGGTTGCCTAGGCCAAGAGCTGCCACCAGATTTCGGCCATTGTCACACACTACCAAGCCCGGCTGGAGATTCGCTGGCCCAAACCACACATCGCTCTCCAGCTTGATAGCATTCCAGAGCTCCTGCGCTGTGTGGCTTCGATTCCCCAAAGAAATTAATTTGAGTACAGCCTGTTGACGTTTGGCCACGGCTGTGCTCATATCGGTCGTAACAGGCTCCTGCTCTGCTGTTTCTGAGGAACTTGAGTAGGAGGAGGAGTCTATGTGTACAGACTGGAGTCCTGCAATCCGTGGCGTTGGAAGAACACGTACAGCGCCACTCTCCAGATCCGTACCCGGCTCCACAACATTGACCCAGTGGGCAGTGAGGGAAAGGTATCGTCCCTGTCCATGGTTACTGGTCCACGCATCGGTGGTCAGGTGGACCTTGCTACTAACGGCGTTTAGTAGCGCATGTTTTATTTTGCCCTCAACATGTTTCTGCAGGGCAGGGACGGCTCGCCTGCTGAAATAAAAGCGGCTGGGCACGTTGTATTGGGGGACTGCCAATGCCATTAAGTCCCGGAAGGTGTCAGTGTCCACCAGCCTGAATGACAGCATTTCAACTGCCAGAAGTTTGGCAATGCCAGCATTCAGAGACTGTGCTCGGGGATGGTTTGCCGAGTAAGGGCGCCTTTTATCCCATGCCTGTGCTACCGATGGCTGTGATGGATGGGAACGTGCTGTTATGGGTGGAATCTGACAGGGTCTCCGGACAACAGTGGCAGAGGTTCTTCCTTGGCGATCCTGTGAGGAAGCCGAACCAGCAGTGTGTGAGCTGGAGGAAGAGGGCCCAACACGAACTGAAGAGGTGGTAGGTGGTGCTGTACGTTGGCCTACGTCTTGAGGGTGTCTCTGCAACTCCAACTCGTGCTTGGTGCGCACATGCTTCCACATATTTGTGGTATTGAGGTTGCTGACATTTCTCCCTCTTTTGACTCTCTGATGACACAGCTTGCATTTGACAAAGCAAATGTCATCTGCAACTGTGTCAAAAAAGGACCACGCACTGCAACTCTTGTGAGCGCCCGGTTTGCCTTTGGAAGGAGGAATGCTCCTAACGGGTGCCGAAGTGGAGGGTACAGGCAACCAAGTCTTCCCCCTCCCTCTGCCTCCTGTTTTGGCCGGTAGGGGAATCTCTTCCTCCGAGCTGCTCCCACCACCTTCCTGTTGCTCACGCCATGATGGGTCAAGGACCTCATCATCTTCCCTCCCCTCTTCAAACAGCTGCTTCTCCGGGGTTGTCTCGCCAGCACCGTACGCACCAGAAAGTGGCAACTGAGTCTCGTCATCATCTGATGCGTACTGAGGTGTGCTGACCATAGGCACTGGCCCACTCGCCTCTTCAGATTCAGAGGGACAAAGAAGTTGCGCATCACTGCATACTCCCTCTTCTTCACATTCAGGAATGCTGCTTGGCTGGCCCCCTCTTTCCAAGCCAACAGATTCCGAGAACAGAAGTAGAGATTGTGATGGCTCCTGTCCATGTCTCTCTGACTGCCTGGGCACTTTGGCAGGTGGTGAAGAGACAGATGGTTGCTCTTCGGTGCTCTGACCCTGAGAGGATGCGGAAGTAATTGAAGTCGATGCGTTAGCTGCCATCCATCCGACAACGGCTTCAATTTGTTCCTCCCGCAGCAGTGGGGTACGTTGAGGTCCTACAAAGCTGCGCATAAAGGACTGTTGCCTGCTAAAACTGGGGGATGCTGATCCACTGGTGCCCGCAGCAGGCCCAGAATCCCCACGTCCTCTACCTGTAGAATCCCCACGTCCTCTCCCTGCAGAATCCCCACGTCCTCTCCCTGCTGAAACTCCACGCCCACGCCCCCGCGCCTTACTCCCTGCCTTCTTCATCTTGCAAGACTGCTTAAGATAGGCAAAAAAGGACAAAGGGGGGCCTTAGTGTGCTTATTCCTGAACAGCTGGTTACAGGTACAAGAAACACTAATTTTATGAAGTGTGTGTGTGTGGACTAGACTTTAATAGGAGCTGATGTGGCCTACACAAGTTCAAAATGTAGTGTTTGGTGAACTTTTTATGTGGTTTCTTTGTTTGAAACAAACTCAAAGTATGAGAACAAAGAATTGAAACTGATAGTATCACCAACTTTTTGGAGCTATTACAATGCAGGCAGGTAACCTACAATGCAAAAGATGAGGCTCCAAAAAAATTGGGTAATACTAATCTGGCTGCGCCGGCAGGGCACAAGCCAGAAAAAAAGGCTCCTCTATCTACTCCTATATAGTGTTTGCAACCAACCAATGTTGATGGATACGGATGGATGCACACTAATAGGAGAAGAAAAAATGAGCTGCACTCAGAGACAAATATGTGTGAGGCAGTGACGCACGTTGAGCGTCCTACAACCAGACGTAGCTGCAGGACACTCTACTCAGCGTGAGCTGCACTCACACACAGTCAGAGACCTCTCAGACAGCCGTCAACAGTGCAGCTAAGTGGGCACTGGCACTGACAGGCTGCAGAAAGGCTCCGCTGTGTACTCCTATATAGTGTTTGCAACCACCGTAGATGGAGACGGATGGATGCACACTAATAGAAGAAAAAATGAGCTGCACTCAAATAAAAATATGTGTGAGGCAGTGACGCACGCTGAGCGTCCTACAGCCAGACGTAGCTGCAGGACACACTACTCAGCGTGAGCTGCACTCACACACAGTCAGAGACCTCTCTGACAGCCGTGAACAGTGCAGCAAAGTGGACACTAGCACTGAAAGGCTGCAGAAAGGCTCCGCTGTCTACTACTAGTGTTTGCAACCAACGTATATGGATACGGATGGAAGCACACTAGATTGAAATTATTTAAAAAATGCAGCTCAAAAAATAAAAGATGTATGAGGCAGCAGTGATCACACTGGGTGGCCTACAGCCTGACGTGGCTGCAGGACCCACTCCACAGCGTGAGCTGCACTCACACAGCCCTTGCAGACAGCTGTGAAAACAGCGCTGCTAGGGAAAAGCAAGCTACAGTGGTGGTTTATGTAGCCTGGATAAAGCACAATATTGTTTTTAGAATCGCTATTTCTAACTGTCCCTCACAGTCTTCTACAGCAGCCTGTCCCTAACTGAATTCACAGCAGAGTGACCAGAAATGGCGGCTGCGGTGGCTTTTATAGTGCATCATGACATCATTTCGGCAGCCAATCACAGCCATGCCAATAGTTAACATGCCTACATGCCTAACAGGATGTGCCCACACTTCGGAGGATTCCCATTGGCTTAATCAAAGCAAGCAGGCTCATAGCATGATGGGAACTTCCTATTCCGATTCCGATCCCGGAATCCGATATGAAAAAAGTATCGGAATTAAGTATCGGAATTCCGATACCGCTGATATCGGCCGATACCCGATACTTGCGGTATCGGAATGCTCAACACTACTTATGACCATGTGATATTTCAATTTTTCTTTTTTTAATAAATTTGCAAAAATTTCTTCTCTTTTTTGTCAAGATGGGGTGCAGAGTGTACATTAATGAGAAAAAAATGAACTTTTTTGAATTTACCAAATGGCTGCGATGAAATAAAGAGAAAAATTTAAAGGGGTCTAAATACTTTCCGTACCCACTGTAACACACACACCTGACAATTGTGCCGCGGAGTGATTACGGCCGCCACCCACAGTATAGTGTGCTGTTGTGCCTGTTGCTGTTAGATGCTCCCTTATGATTGAAAGTGAGGGGCTCCTGGGAGAATGGAAGTTCATTTTCTACCTGTAAATAGCTTTTTTTTTTTTTTTTGCACATGACCGTTTCCCTCTTGGGAATAATGTAAAAAAAAAAAAAAAATACGGCACTCCACGTTGGATGCAAAAGATTATAAGGATATGTTATTGATACGGATGCAGCCACTGTATAGAAAGAATTGACATTTCGGCCAACAGCAAGTCCTTCATCAGAACAGTGGGACCTTAGAAGTAGTCTCTTGTGGCGCTGTGGTAATGCACTACTGTGCAGGGGATATGGCGCGCCTCTAGGGAAATTATTTTTCCTTTGCTGGTCAAATTTTGTTTTTTTTTTTTTTTTTTTTTCCTAACTAAGGGTGTTGGCATCGGAGGCAAATTTTCCCCCTCCCTTGCTAACTTGGTTGTTGCCGTATTGGAGGAATATTTTTTATTTTCTCATAACCTTTTTCACGAGAAAATTGAATTTAAGGCCGTTTAAATTTATGACCTCATTATAATCTGGAGGGGCTCAGAATTTGAAGTTAATCAATTCATATACAGTTGTGGCCAAAAGTATTGACACCCCTGCAATTCTGTCAAATAATAATCAGTTTCTTCCTGAAAATGATTGCAAACACAAATGCTTTGGTATTATTATCTTCATTTAATTTGTCTTAAATGAAAAAACACAAAAGAGAATGAAGCAAAACATTGATCATTTCACACCAAACTCCAAAAATGGGCCAGACAAAAATATTGGCACCCTCAGCCTAATACTTGGTTGCACAACCTTTAGCCAAAATAACTGTGACCAACCGCTTCCGGTAACCATCAATGAGTTTCTTACAATGCTCTGCTGGAATTTTAGACCATTCTTCTTTGGCAAACTGCTCCAGGTCCCTGATATTTGAAGGGTGCCTTCTCCAAACTGCAATTTTTAGATCTCTCCACAGGTATTCTATGGGATTCAGGTCTGGACTCATTGCTGGCCACCTTAGAAGTCTCCAGTGCTTTCTCTCAAACCATTTTCTAGTGCTTTTTGAAGTGTGTTTTGGGTCATTGTCCTGCTGGAAGACCCATGACCTCTGAGGGAGACCCAGCTTTCTCACACTGAAGACTACCAACAAATTTTGCAGCATAATGTAGGGCCCAGACTTCATAATGCCATGCACACGGTCAAGCAGTCCAGTGCCAGAGGCAGCAAAGCAACCCCAAAACATCAGGGAACCTCCGCCATGTTTGACTGTAGGGACCGTGTTCTTTTCTTTGAATGCCTCTTTTTTTCTCCTGTAAACTCTATGTTGATGCCTTTGCCCAAAAAGCTCTACTTTTGTCTCATCTGACCAGAGACAAATCCAAAACGTTTTAGGCTTTTTCAGGTAAGTTTTGGCAAACTCCAGCCTGGCTTTTTTATGTCTCGGGGTAAGAAGTGGGGTCTTCCTGGGTCTCCTACCATACAGTCCCTTTTCATTCAGACGCCGACGGATAGTACGGGTTGACACTGTTGTACCCTCGGACTGCAGGGCAGCTTGAACTTGTTTGGATGTTAGTCGAGGTTCTTTATCCAACATCCGCACAATCTTGCGTTGAAATCTCTTGTCAATTTTTCTTTTCCGTCCACATCTAGGGAGGTTAGCCACAGTGCCATGGGCTTTAAACTTCTTGATGACACTGCGCACGGTAGACACAGGAACATTCAGGTCTTTGGAGATGGACTTGTAGCCTTGAGATTGCTCATGCTTCCTCACAATTTGGTTTCTCAAGTCCTCAGACAGTTCTTTGGTCTTCTTTCTTTTCTCCATGCTCAATGTGGTACACACAAGGACACAGGACAGAGGTTGAGTCAACTTTAATCCATGTCAACTGGCTGCAAGTGTGATTTAGTTATTGCCAACACCTGTTAGGTGCCACAGGTAAGTTACAGGTGCTGTTAATTACACAAATTAGAGAAGCATCGCATGATTTTTCGAATAGTGCCAATACTTTTGTCCACCCTCTTTTTTATGTTTGGTGTGGAATTATATCCAATTTGGCTTTAGGACGATTCTTTTTGTGTTTTTTCATTTAAGACAAATTAAATGAAGATAATAATACCAAAGAATTTGTGTTAGCAATCATTTTCAGGAAGAAACTGAGTATTATCTGACAGAATTGCGGGGGTGTCAATACTTTTGGCCACAACTGTATCCTATATGAATGACCATTTCAATCTGAAATTGACACATCTACTTCGCATGTAAATTATCTTGATATTACCCTTTTTGGAGATAATGGTACCAATAGAATCTCCATTTCTCCTTCCAAAAAAAAACCAGATGACCTCAACTCTATTTTAGATGCTGGGTCATGTCATCCACCCCATGTTATCCAAAATATCCCAGTTGGTGAACTCACCAGGACTAAATGGAACTGTCCTTCCAATGATACATTTATCATTGATTAACAGAAAATATATAATAGATTATAAAACACTAATTCCACTTTAAATAGGGTCACTTCCATAGTCCATAGGATTGATAGGAGCCTTTATCAGATTGTTCCACAGTAAAGAATAATAATTTATAACATTTTCTACCCAATATAGTCCCCAATACCCAGAAATAATGAATATTGTAAGCAGGGCTGTGGAGTCGGTAAGCCAAACCTGCGACTCCGACTCCTCAATTTCCCTTACACCGACTCCACGACTCCGACTCCGACTCCCACACATATTGCTTATATTTAAGTGAAAAATTTATTGTAGTACAATGTGAACCTCAGACATTTAATCATTTTTATGATCCCATAATCAAGATATTTAGATAGAACAGAATATATATTGGTGTACTACCCGGTTTTCATTCTTTTTGGTACAGATACGATATGGATAGACAGATATGGATAAATGGATAGAGCAGATTTCTAATCTGCGTTTGCTATTGAAAACATTATCTATGAGCTCAAAAACCTTTCAGGTGATGCGGTTTTTTAAAAAGCTGATCTGCTTTTGCAGCTGAAAAAAGTATCCTCAAAAAACACAGGAAAAACGCTGTGTGTGAATGTAGCCTTAGATCAGGAATAGAACAGCCATTTATAGGACATTTCATAACTTTCCCAAACTCCTATGAAAAAATATTCAGCACATTCTGCATTGAATTACTGTACCCAATTTATTATATATTTTAGGAGTCGGTCCATTTTATACCGACTCCGACTCCGACTCCACCAAAATGAGCACCGACTCCGACTCCACAGCACTGATTGTAAGTAAATATATACCCATTTTAAATGAAAACCTCAAAGTTTAGCATCTTCAAACAGTCAGACATTAGATTTGTAGCTAGAAAATCTCCCACTCTAGGTAACGTTCTGTCACTCAGCAATTTTTTTCTCGTCATCAGCAATGTACACAACCTACCTGGCTTTCCCACAAGGGATTTTTTGAATGTGGACACATCTTGCAAAGCATCCGGTTATGCAGAAAATAACAAATGTGAGACGAAGTCTAATATTGCTCACCAGCCGTTCTGTAACAGCTTTACTAACTGCAACAGCCGCGGGTGATTGACCTTGTTGGATGTACAGAGTATAACCTGCAATATATAGGTTGCACCACATGACCGCTAAAAAAACCGTATCGGAGGAACCACTAATCTGATGCGGACAGCTCTAACATTTTTGTTCTAATCACTAAAGCAACATTAATTCACTTAAATGTTGTGGCATTAAGAGAGTAAAAAAGAAAACCAAAAAGATTGGGAGACCTAAAGAAAAATCTTAAGCAAGGAATCTTTTTGGATGTATAAATTGTAGACCAGAGTTCCTTCTGGCATGAATTCCAGACATGACCTAATATTGCAATATAATGGAGTTATGTGTATGTTTGTTTGTTAAATATATAATTTTTTCTTGTTTGTATAATTGTTTTTATATGCGTTTTCTGATTGGTACCGGGTTCTATATATCCTTCTTGTCACTATAGAGTTAATATTTGGCGTGATCACTGATCATCTACCTCTACCTGTTTTGCCCTCAGGTTGGATATTAGGACCCCTCTACCACACACCATGATTAAGGCAACTTGCTGAAACGCGCCGGTTATACTAAGGGGCAGTGCAGATCAGCAATTACGTTCTCTTGACGATTTGGCAGGAGAAAACAACCGCAGCGTTCTGTGACTGGCAGCAAGACTCTGCTCACACGCACCCTTACAAGTCTATGGGTGCGTGTGAATCATTGGACTGCACTCTGTCTCTGGAGTGCAGTCTGATATATGTCGAGACAGGCAATGGAGAAATAACTTTCTCTGTCGCGCGAGGATAGTAGCACAGAGCACTGACACTTCGTGATCGCAGCAGAGCTGGAGCCGAGTCTCCTTAGCAGATCGATGATGCGCACTACTGTGATTCCAGCCTAAAATACAGACTCCTCTTGGGTCAACTGATCATATGCGTTGCCGCAAAGAAAGAGGAATGAGCCGCTTCTTTCAGGAGAAGAGCACTTTTTTTTTTTTTTTTTTTTTAAGCTGCCATGCTCACTGCTTAGTCTGCGCACATCTGGATACATTAGATCTTTCCTAATACAAAAGATCATTGGGGGAATTCACTAAGCGTTCTGTAAAGCCGCTGACCAGGACCACATGCGGTAGAAGCCAGGGAGACCACGGCATGTGGTGTCCATATGGATTCCTTACTCGCCCCCAGCAATGGCACAAGTAGGTGTCTAGCGAGACCAAATGACCCTCTGCATCTTGGTGACCTTGTAAGTTATTATGAACCCCTTTTTACTTTTCTTTGAGCGATGTAAAAAAGCTTAGTGGCAATAACCCGACAGCACAACAAATGATGAGGTATGTTATTTGGGGGTCCGCTCCACTCTCGTGGCGTAATAGCATGGTTGTCTGCCGCGCTCCACATTTTGCTGATGTTTATGCTGGTAATTCACACTAAACACTATTTGACACTTTCTTCCTTCTTCCTTTCCTGTCCAATTAGTCATGAATTGGTCGTGCTTTTTAATCTTAAGTGACCCGATGTCCCGCCATGTGGGTCAGAATTGCAGTCTTAGATTAGGCAGCAGATTTCTGCCTGCATGTGGCAGTGGGCTTACACTAGACTGACCGTCACGGGCTGTGAATGCTGGGGACTTACTGTAGAGGAATGGTGTCTACTCTGGCCCAATTATTCCAATAGCTCAATTAGAGTTCAATCGTTCTGTGACATTTAGCTGTCAGCCGAGCCCCTGCCCAGCGCTGTGTATGTTGGCGTGCCCGGACCATCTTCTAACCACATCCCTGCTGTAAGGAACAGCTCAGATCTGTAGGTTTGTACGCTAGAAGTGAGTACACAGACATGGACCCCTCAAGCACAAAAGGGTTATCCTTAGGTGGGCTCCCCTGGCAGCGGCTCATTTAGCCTGTGTCCCGTCGGACCTTCCCCTATAGCACATGAATGTGATTCCTGCATGTATGGCAGCCGCTCTCCATAACTGGAAGCGTGACCATGTGCCATCCTTGATGCCGGCAGCGCTCTGCCCTCCCAGGTCACCGAGATGCGCACTTTTCTTGGGTGGCAGACTGTTTTTAATCTCTCTAACTTTGCTCTGTTCTTGTGCGAATCCTTGAATAGCTCATACCAGATATTAATGTGTTTTTTTTTTTTTTTTTCCTTCTTAAACTCCAGCCTGCTGAAATAGATGTGCTGATAGGAAAGGACAGAGAAGGATTCTTCACTAATGGTCTAACTGTCGGAGGAAAGAAATGCTCGGTGATCAGAGACAGCCTGTATATTGAAAACGATTACACAATGGACATCAGGACAAAAAGTCAAGGTGGAGAACCAACATACAACATTGCTGTAGGCAGAGCCGTCCGAGGTGAGCCCGGTGATGGTCCTGGTGGGGACTTCTTGTGTCATGTGGTCCTTGAAATGCCTTTTTATCCATGGTCCTTTTACATAGAGAGCAAAGCATGAGTTCCCAAAAATAGATGCATGACACGCTAATAAAAAGCAAGCAAAATCCCCGCGGCTCAGGGAGGCCTGTAACTGCTAGCTACAAGACTTGGAGGACCTGTTAGAAGGTGAAAGTGGCCAGCTTTTGCTCCTAGTTTATTTCCACTTTTTTATATAGTGCTGGTTTTTATTGTCTCTAATAAGGAGGTGTCTTCTGGCTGCTATTAGTTTGCTCACTGCCATATAATAAAGCCGAGTGCTATCCGATAGCCCTCGGCCTAAAGTTATACTATGGGACACTGTAGATTATCGATTTTCTCATGCCTGCTGTATGTGGCTCCGATATTTGGATCACATAAGTCTATGGATCCCTGTGAAACATAGGACTACGCTCGGATGTCATCTGAGTGCAGTCTGATGTAAGTGCACAGAGGCAATGGAGAAATTAAGTTCTCCTTCTCCACACCTGTGCTGCGATTATCGTGAGAATGGGACGACCTTAGAATGACACTCGGATCTAACTCTGACAGAGTATGTCCTTTGCGTAGTGGCCCCTGTTCTCTCGCATGAGAGAATCTACGCTGTGTGAGCACTGAGCATACCCTTAGTCTGTGAGTCAAATCCCCTTTAGTAAAGACCATACAAATTAGCACTAGATCAAAAGGCACCTATCTCTGAAACTTGTTTTTTTTTTGTTGTTTTTTTTTTTAAAGAAAAATCTGAAAACTTAGGAGCAGTGAGAATAGAATGAGAGCAAAAACTGTCCACTTTTTTGATCTGCTGACAGATCCTCTTTACGAAGATGCTGAGGTCCTCTCTAACCAGTAAGGTGGGATTCTTCTCAGCAGCCATTTTTCATTAGGAATTATTAGCGACCTGTCTAGTGGTTGCATTGGAATCTTCTGCATTTACACCCTATATAGACCACAGGCTGCAAACCTTGTGGCTTCAATGCAGGATGTCTCCACCGGGACTGGAAGCTATGATGACACATTCTTCATTTACCGCTGCAGTCAGTCATAGGACTCCACGATCTGGTGAATGGAGAACAGGAAGTCATCGCTTCTTGTCCCGGTAGAGACCATTCAAGCAGCCTGTGCCATAGTCACATGGATTTGAGCTATAGTGAGTATAACTTATTTTTACGATTCTCGAACATTCCTGCCTTTTTGATATTTATTTTTACAAATTGGACCACCGCATTTAAAGAGATCATAACCTTTTCACTACCAGTTTTCAAACTTTCAGCTTGGACAAACACAGCCGCCATACAATTCTGTAAAAAAATTGTTTTGTCTGTAAACTCGACCCATGCAGGGCCTTAGATGCACAACACTTGGGTGACATCTAGGCTTTATATGTGCAGAGGTCATACTGTTGCTTGTGCTTATGTTTACCAGCACGTCTAGATAAAATCCATAAAGCTAGGGCAACATTGTGACTGTCACCGAGACACAAGTCTCACGGCCAAAGTTTGCCAGATGTGGCTGCTACAGTGGTTGTATTGTAACCCCCAAGGGTACTGCGATCACAATAAAGTCCCAAAACGGCTTCTGAAGTTATGCCACTTGCTTCTCATGGTCCATTTACTCGAGGCAGTAGTCGACGAAAGATCATTTTCACAATTGGCTTGGTTCTGATTATCAGCCTGCCTAAGCAAGCCAGCAATCACCTGACAAACAAGTAAAATGCTCAAATGCGATGATATTTTTTATGAATGTATAAAAATCACTATCTGCATCAGATTGTCCTGTCTAACAAGGGATGTCCTGTGCATAAAATGATACTCGGGCCTGAGGGCCATCATTAGATCTTATTGAAGAGGAATCTGTCAGCCAAAACCCTACATTTACCCAAAGCCATAGCAGTAATGTGCAGATAAATACACTGCTGTACATGTGTAAAACTAATGGGAAGCGCAACTACAGGGAGGAAAGTTAGTCAGTCATCTTTACAGCACCAGGGCTCTTAGGTCAGTGGTCACTATACACGATAATCACTTCCCGAACGCACTGTAGAGCAGGATCTCCGCCAAGTTGTAGGGGGAGTGATTACTGCGCGCTCACTGCACCAGTGCCGTCCTGATAGCTTCCATACAAGCTGTCCGATCCACAGGCAGCATGCCTCTGGCACCGGCTGCATAATTTCAGCCAGGTATGTGCGACTCAACACCTGGCAGGTACTGGTTATCTGTCCGCCCAATCTCCGGCCTATAAAGTATGCTCTTCTCTGAAGCACCCCAGCGTTTCCAAGTTGCACATCTATGGCTGAAATCACATAACCAACTTCTGATATATGTGGCCCATGGATCAGGCAGTATGGATCTGCGTTCCAGAGGTGCAGCGAGCACAGGAATTGTCGCTGTGCCATCCGCAGCAGCAGCCATCTGTAACATGCAGTGGCGCTGCTGCTCCCTGGTTTCCAACAGTGTTATCTTGGTGGTGAAAAGAAATCCCAGATTTACTAAGGCTGGTTTCACACTAGCGTTTTTTTACGCAGCGCTGCGTGCGCATACATGCGCCCCTATGTTTAACATGGGTGCGCATTGTCTAGCGTTTGTATGCGGTTTTTTGCAGTGTGCGCCTATGCGCGCCGGACGCACCCTGTTACATTTTCTGTGTGCCCAACCTGTTTCAAAAAACGCATGCGCACAAATGCGCATGGACATGCGCACGTCAGCGTTTAAAAACGCATGCGTTTTTAGAGTAAAATTGGCTGAGGCATGCACAAAAAATAAGCAGACGCATACAAAACGCTTATGCGTTTTTTGTATGCGTTTGCACTGCGCACGCAGCGCAAAAAAAACGCTAGTGTGAAAGTAGCCAAATAAAGGTTTATTTTGGGAGAGGTAAATTCCCAGAAAAGACACATTTTGTATTATTGGACTCCTAAGGACCCATACTATAGACATGAACGATCGCACACGATGAACGCCTTACAAAAAGCAGGTAGTCCTCCATATTCATGTGCTCTTTATATCCCTGCCCACATTACAGATTGGCAGCTTTCTGTGTACACTGTGCATAGGCAGACAGATGCCAATCAAGATATGGGTGTGGCTATACAAAGCCCTGCATTTAGAGACTTAGGTGATTTTTTTTTTTTAATCTGCTGCAGATGTGCTGTTTTATCAAAACTGCATCAAGCAGCTGCATCACTGGATTCAGGTCTTTACCCTTACATCATGATGCTCAGAAGCATATAGAAAGCTGCACACAGAACTTTTATTTTGTTACATCTTTAAAACTTGTATTAGGCTATGTGCACACACTGCAGATTCACCTGCGGGTTTTTTCCCGCGGAACCGCAGATAAAACCGCAGGTAAAGTGACCTGCGGTTTTGCTGCGGTTTGGCCTGCGGTTTTGCCCTGCGGTTTCACACCTCTACTATGTTAAAGGTGTGAAACCGCAGCAGAATCCGCAGAAACAATTGACATGCTGCGGAAAAAACCCACAGCTTTTCCGAAGTTAAAAAACCGCAGCGTGAGCACTGCAGTTTTGAAAACCCATAGGCTAACATGGTAAAGTACCATGTCTGCGGAACTGCTGCAGTTCTGCAGGGCAAAAACCGCAGCGTGTGCACATGGCCTTAGATACAAAGATAAAACATTGAAAATTGTGGAGAGGTGATTGTATAGCACAAAGACTAATAGATGGCACCACAGCTAGGTCAATAAGATGAATGACCTAGCATACAGTATGAGGTGTAGACTAATGGCATCATATAATGTGTAATATTAATAGATGCTGAATTTATTCCTATGTAGTAAACCAGAGGTAAAGCGATCTAGTGCAATAGATGACATCTTTGAATGTATAATCATGAGAGGATAGAATGCCGTCAAAACAATATGAAATCCACAAATGCATCCTGAAAGAAATAAGAGGAAGAACATACCTTGGCCAACAGCAGTGCTGCGTCCCCAACACACGTTTAAGTCGGCTTGCCCTTTTCTGGGGAGGTGTCGTCATACTAGAGCTGCAACCCTTAAGAAGTTTTGCCAAACCAATCATACAGCGTGTAGCTGTTTTCCAAAAAGAAAGGTTGCTGTTGATTGGCGCATTGAGCGCTGATGCTTATCGGAGGTCAGCATCACCAAGGGCGTCATCGGACAGGGGGTGACCACAATGATAAGCCTATAGTTAAGTGCAATGAGTGCATGTTTGTAAAAATAACTGTAAGGCTGGAAGATCTAAAGAGCCGAAGTGTGAAATGTACGTGGGAATGAAAGTGTGCTGAAAATAAAGTAAAAGTGTAGGCTGTAAATAGAACCTGTAGTAAAGTGAAAATAAGCGTGCATATGCATCAATAGACATAAAAAAAAAAACCCTTAGATATGTTATATTGATCAATGCATTTATAAAACTTTAAAGAATTGGTCAAGAAAAAATATGCATGTAGTATATGTACGACGTGAAGTGAGAACAAGTAGAATGAGATGAATAGAGATACAGAAAGACCTATATGTATGGAGTCCAAAGGGGCAGTGTTAAAATGCTGTTTGGCCACTTTCTGCCTATGCACAGTGTGCACAGAAAGCTGCCAATCGGGTGTGGGAGGGGCTATACAGGGCTCAGCATTCAGAGACCTGTTAGATCTGCAGCAGAGAAAACTGATTTTTATCAAAACTGCAGCAAGCAGCTCAGTAAGTGCCACATTGCTGGAATCAGGTCTTTGCCCCTACATCATTGTTTTCAGATGCTAAAAACATGGTGATCGATTCCCTTTTAATAAGACCTATTTTTGTAACCCACTTTCTCTTTTTCTCTTTCAGTCTTGGTCTTCGCAATGGGGAAAGAAGGAGTCCACGGAGGCGGCTTGAATAAAAAGGCGTTTGCAATGGCAAAATATTTGAGAGATATGGGATTCTAGCTGTTAGGCCAACTTATATTCTAGGGGGAAAATAAAAAAAAAATTGCTACTAAACTTTCCTGTCTGAACAAAGCATCCTTTCATCTGGAAATTTTATTAGCAATAACTGGGGTGATGGGGGATGAACCTGTGTCTCCTTTGTATCCCTATTTAAGTGGGGAAAGTTTTTCTTTTTTTTTTCTCTATTTTTATTTTTCCTTTTGATTTTTCTCTTTTCAAGCAATTCAGTTAATATGGCAGATTATGTCCTCGATGGGACAACTCGACCGGATGTTCTGTTAACTGCTTTCACCCTTCCTAAAGGCTTTACCACTGAGCAGCGTCTCCTGCCAGCAATCGCTGTGTCCCCCCCATCATCCAGCCTGTGGGTGATGGTGACAATTCGTCTTACGTTTATCCATTATCCCCTTGTTAATGTCCACCCTCCTCCCATGGTCTAGTTGTAGTCCCATAATGTGAAATGTGGCTTTAAATGTGTTAAAGAACTCGTCCTCCAGTTTCCGTCATACCATGGTGTCCGTCACATTGTATTTGGGATTTCTGTAGTAAACTGTGGACGTGGGTCACAGCTCAAGACCACTTGAGTACTGAATGTAAAGTTTGCCACAAATTGTACCTCAGCGAAGTAGGTTTCAGGCCTCGCTCTTCTAAAATACCAAGTACTTGACTCGATTAAAATCCGCTTGCTAAAGAGATTGATGACAAATTTAATACCCAGTTTTCCAGGAGATTTTCCCATTTTGTGCTGCTTTGCTACAAGCAAGAAGTATCTAGCACAAGCTTATGTGGTCTTGGAAGAGGTCTCGGCTTAGTGTAAGTGAAGGCCTAGCGTCTTAAATCTGCAGGACTGAACATGGGCTATAAAATGTGTGTGTATATATGTGTGTGATATATAAATATATATATATTATATACATACTGGGGTGAATGGCAGCGCACAGAAAACACGGCTGTAAAATGAAGCATGTTGATAAACCACTGATCGTTTGCCTTTTGAGTGGTTTGAGCATATTCACAGCTCAGCTTTAGTCTTCCTTTGCTCAAACACAGGTGGATATACCTACAACCTACACTAAATTCTAGGTCCACGTTCTCACGACTTCTTGTATCTTTTATTTTTGGTGTGTCTCTGATTGATCCCTCCTATATGATAAGTTCAGGTCACGGTGCCGCCTTTACCGGTTTGGCATTGACCGCTGTTCTCCGGAGGGATGTGTTTTCAGTGCAATAACTCAGTTACACCCTTTTTATTCCACACTAGTATATGCCAAATCCTATTTTTTAAAATAAGTTTTAAAGCCATTTGCTAAAATGTATTCTTTCATCGTGGTTGAGATGGGGGGGGGGGGGGGGGGTAAATCTTTTATTTTTAACTATAAGCTCCAGTTTAAAAAAAATCTTACACCCAGCACTGCAACGGTTTTCATGCATGTGGAAGCGAACATGAGAATATAGAAGCGCCAATATAAGAAGGTCTTGAGTCCCGTAAGAAGGAAGAGATTTTGGGGTATCTTGATAACTTATTTCTCTTTCTGAACCTACATAGTAAGCATTTGCCGCCTCAGGCAAGGGCCCGTATCTCGCAATGTTAACTAATCTATGTTCTGGTCTCCCCTTCCCTCCTAGAAATATCCTTCCTCTAGTTTAGTTCTGTTGTGATCTCATGACATTAGCGTAAATGACAGTGTCGCCTTTCCTGTCTGCCACATAGGATTTTTTTTTTTTTTTTTATTGGACGCTGGCTGATCGAAGATCCTGCTGGATACAGCAAGAACTTTTATTACATTCTTCTAGTAAAACCAAGCAAGCTATTTAACACTAAAAATATAAAATCCTTCATTTTTGAAGGGCTGTTGACACAGGCTCTTGATCAGCTAGCTAGTTTGTAGTTTTAAGGTTCTTTTTTTTTTAAGTTAGGGAACATTGTGATTAAACCCTTGTTAATAATGTACACTGTTGTGGTATATTTTTTTTGTTCATAGGACCAATTGCAGCGACATATTTCCCAAGTGCTTAAAGGCTTTAGTGCATCTTAAAGTAAGCCGGTCACTAACTAGAAGGAGCTCCGTTGTGAGTTGCATCAGTATTAGGTTGCATATTTGACCAGGAGACCAGTACATTGAGGTCAACGTTACGAAGCGTCTCTGATGCAATTTTTTTTTTTTCCAGTTGAGCTCATCCAAACATTGGTCGAGGCCACAATATGGCCGCTTTATCGTCACGGCTAGTCCATTTTAGGGAAGGAGCGGCCAGCTGTAGTGAAGTACTCCAGCTGATTGACTTTTTTTTTTTTTTTCTTTTTTTGGCTGGCTCTCCTAAGAACAATGACAGCGCTGCTTGATTCTCTTCATAGTTTTTAAAGGGTTGGTAGTTTGCAATAGTGCTGCTGATAAACCGTAACAGCAAATTAACAGTTGGGGAAAGTTTGCTGCAGAATCAGTTCAGTACGTTTTTTCCTCGTATTATTTGAAGCGCGCATAACCTGGCGGTCAGTTAAATTCACTACTCACTGTCTGTTTTAATAAATGGGGGGAAAAAATAAGAATTCTTTGTACTAAAGAATAGTAGATGGCATTCTTTAGAATGAAGCCGGCTGTATTTGTGATAGCTTCATATGTATTCTGTGCCATATGACAAAACCAAGCCGTGAGATGGGTTTTAACTGACACAAGGTCTTACTTCCTCTGGAATGGCACTTCTGTAAAGAGATTTTAGTATTTTTGCTTCTGTTTTGTCTTGTGTATCATGTAAAAGAAGAAAAAAAACTGTACACATTCTTGTTAATTTGTCCATATCTTTCCCTGCACTTTTGTTACATCTGGGATACAGTCTAACTCATCTGATTTAATATGCATTTAAAAAAATGCCATAAACTATTAAAACACCTTGTTTACAGACAGATGAAATTAAAATTTATTCCAACCAAATTGTTGTCATCCTGTGTTTTTTTTTTTTGTTTGTTTTTTAAATTTATCTAATCGTTAACTGCAGTATTAAAGACCTTCCTCATGTAATTCTAGATCAGCAATACTGTCTATCATAGGAAATATCAGTGTAACTAAAGGGGTTATGCTAAGTTTTGGAAGTTGTTCCCTAGATCAGGGTTTCCCAACTCCAGTCCTCAAGGCACACCAACAGATCATGTTTTCAGGATTTCCTTTGTATTGCACAGGTGAAGCAATTATCACCTGAGCAATACTAAGGAAATCCTGAAAACATGATCTGTTGGTGTGCCTTGAGGACTGGAGTTGGGAAACCCTGTCCTAGATATAGCATGGGGGGGATAGCACCGTTCCCTTAATCTGGAAGTTATCTTCTGCAGACCAAGAAAATGAATGGAGCAGCAGCACACATGATAGGCCATCTTTTCATTCAGATGGGTGCTCTTGGCATAGTTCTCAAGACTGATGGAGTCAACTGCAGTTGGATCGCTAGCTATAAGTTATCCCTTATACCATAAATAGAGGATAATTTTATGGGACTATTTAAAGGGATTATTCATGCTTGGGGCTGAAGTCTGCAGCGCCAAATAAGTAACATTCAGTAGTAAAATTTAAAACAGGCAGTCGGCTCATCACTTAATCTGTGTACTAGGAGCTCCTGTACACGGACAGCCGATGGATTAAACGTGCATATGGAAAAAAAAATTCCAGCAGCGAGAAATCCTTAAAACGTCAAGTTTATTTTCTGTACGTTCAAATTCCAGAGCCCATATCAACGGATTAAAGAAGTTGTCAAATACTTGGTTCCCGTGGTGTCGGCACTTGCTCTCCCTGGGGCTCTTGTGTGGTGTTTCGACGCCGGTGCCCATTCGGCGCTGGTGTCACTGGCTCCACCTTCCCAGACTTCCTCTTCATATTCCATTTGTCCAGAGATTATGGGCGCCGGCGTCAACTGTTGCAACACCCTAACAGCGTTAGGATTTAGTGTTAGGACCTGTAAACGTGGGGACCTTTGGCGTAGGTTACAGGCTCACGTATTTTGGCCAAAATATCGGCTACTACCTCACATTTTGTGTTTTTTTTGCACTTTTTTATTCAAGGTGCAGTTGGGCCCATTTTGGTCTTGTAAACTGCGGTGTCTGTTCACATGGAATGCATCTTGATAGTGCTGGGCAGCCCGCCTGATCTAATAGAAGGGTGTCACTACTAGGCTGTTAACCTGGATGCTGTGCATGGCCATAGTGTGAACAGCGCCGCATACAAGTTTTTTTATTGTGCATTAATATACCAGGCAACCGCCCCCTCCATGGATTGGTAGGCTGTGAGCGGTTGTTTCATCGGTATTCTTGCACCTGTGTTGCCATCTTAATTTTATATGGGTCCACTGCATCCTGATAGTGCATTTGTCTGGAGGCCTGGACGGGTAAACCTCTCTGCTTTTTGCTGTGTTCTCATGGAGAACTTGGCCGACTTCTCTGTCGGCTACAGGCTCTACAGTAGGGACGGGTTGCACCTCAATGGGGTGGGTGCAGCTGTGCTGTGGGGGGGGATGGTCAGACTGATGAAGGAGCTTTTAAACTAGGATCTGTGGCGAGGGAGGGTAGATAGATGGAGTAGATAGACCGCTGGGGTCATTGAGGATTTAGGGAGGTTGGGACATGTAAAGAACATAGGAAGGTGAGGAGTAATAAATGTGCTAATAGTATTAAATGTCTACTGGCAAATGCAAGAAGTTTTGTATACAAAATGAATCAGCTGGAGACTCTTATGTCAGCCACAGAATAAGATGTGGTGGGCATTGCGGAGACTTGGCTGGACGAAAGCCATAACTGGATGACAAAAGAGGGTTGCACTACATTTAGGAAGGACAGAAAAGGTGAAGGGGTGTAAGATTTAATAAAAAAAAACGAGACCAGTGCTCAATGACAATGTATATGGGATGGCTACAAGGGAAAGCTGCTAATTAGAGTTTGTTACAAGCCTCCTAATATAGCTGAATGGGTAGAGGAGGAAATGCTGCAGCAAATTAAAAAAACAGAAAACAAGGACCCTATGTGGGATTCTAACTGGCCAGACATTCAGTAGGACATAGAATCTTCTAGTTGTGCTTAAAGTTGCATGTTATCTACCATTCGGGACAATTGCCTCTCTCAGCTGGGAGATGAATTGACCAGGGGAGATAATCTGCTGGATCTCCTTCTGTCAAATAAACCAGATACAATTTCATATCTACAGGTCAGGGAACATTTGGGAAGCTGTGACCTTAATTTGGTATGTTTCGTTCAAACATTCAAAAGGGGAAATGCAAAAAATGGAATTTTAGGAAAGCTGATTTCAGCAAATTAAGGGAAGAGCTTGAAGAGCGTAATCATGTAGACTGGGACCAGCTCATGGTAACTGGGGAGGCCAAACATAAATGGGCCATGTTTAAGAATCCTGTAGGAAACTTATACCCTCTGGTAATGAAATGGCCTGGAATACAAAGAAACCATTATGGATATATAAGGCAGTACAAAGTTTAATCAGACTAAAACAAAGGGCATTCAGAATCCTGAAGGCCGATAATACAGAAACAGCATTTCAGGAGTATAAACATCTAAGTAAGAAATGGAGAAAAGAATTCAAGCTATCAAAGTTGTACACAGAGAAACAAATTGCCTTTCTGGAGTTCGAACAAGGGGATCCTTATTGTTTGAGATAGTGGGAGTCCTGGAAGTGGAACCAGCACCTGAAATGGAAGATAAACTGCAGTACATGAAAATGACCACTAGAGACTGTATTTAGATACTGTGATTTTATAAGGGCTCATCCAGGTAAGGTGTATCCTATCCACTAAGCCTCTGGTCACACACCAGAAGTTGGTGCAGCTTCCAGAGAGGACATGTGGAATCAAGGAGGTTAGGACTAACAGGAAATTCAGGAGCTAACAAACAGGTGGAGTGGAACCCAGCAGGGATGGTTGCAGTTTGAAACAGTAGTACATATAATGGAGCATACCAAACAACACTAGTCTCAATCCCAAGGCACCGTTGAGTGTGTTTTTGTCAGTGGGCCTAAAATGGGCCTTGGGGGATTGATACTGATCCACGCAGGGCAACCTACAAAACCTGATGTGGAGTACAACAGAGGGCAGCAGATCTAAAGAAGGGAGCAGATCCTGGGATAGACAGGTGTGTAATGGCTCTACTCTGCACATTGCTTTCATCTGGCAACTGTAGGAGCAGATATGTTGATAAATCGGGTTTCTGGGTGTCAGACTCTCACTAATCGCATATTAATAACCTTTCCTATGGGTAGGTAATGAATATATTTGCCCAGCCTCCATCTTTGTTGATAAGGATTAGCCTTTATGATGCGCTGATGCCCCTGTTATTGACAATGACTTTAAAATATTGATTTTTTTTCATAAACAAGTAGGATTTGCCTGCGTTATGTTTAGTTCCAATATGAACTGACGTGGAATGTCATATTCAAGGTCATCATTACAAAACAACATCCTTTCGTTGCCCTCTGCCTTTAGCTCACTGCTGCCTTGTTACTTGTGAAGCCACAGACTGAGCTTCATATGTGACTGATTTGTACTATATACTGCAATGCAGTGGATATAAAAAGTACACATTCCTGTTAAACTGCTAAGTGTATATATATGTCATACCTAATTTCTGATCTTTGTCATCTTTAATGTCACCCATAATGTGTAGAAATCCATTGGGAAAAATAATTAAATCATTTTGATGGTTGGAGGTTTGAGGGGAAATAAAACAAAATGTGGTTGCACAAGTGTTAACAATTTCTTACAATTGAGAATGTGGTTGTGTTCAGAATTAGCCAATCACTTGTAAACTAATGTTATATAATTTTCTGTACACAGCTGCCATCATTTACAGTGATTCTGAATAACCCCATATAAAGTTTCTGTTAAGTAGGATTTTCCTGACATTATCTTAGTTGCATTTTACAGCAAAACTCATGGTTCATAAACACCTTACAACACTAGAAAAGGATCTCATTGTTGAAAGGTCTGTCAGGAGAAGGTTACAACAAAATTTCCAAAGCATTAAATATACTAAAGCACTTTGAAAATAGTTTAATTTAGCACAACAGTGACATTACCTAACTGGGTGTCCCTCAAAAATTGTTGAAAGGCCAAAAGAAAATCGGTCTGGGAGGCTGCCAAGAAGGGTACAGCAACCTTAAAGAAGCTGCAGGAATTTCTGTCAAGCAATGGTTGTGTACAGCATGTGACCACAATCTTATTCCTCATGTCTGCCCTGTGGGGCAAGGTGGCAAGACTAGCTTTTTCTTCTAAGAAAAACATCCAACCTTTGCTATATTTTGTCAATCTACATCAAGTCTGCCAAAAGCATATGGGAAATTGTGTTATGATCTGATTAGACCAAAGTTTATTTTTTAGCCATAATTCTAAAAGGCATGTTTGACAAAGCCATCACGCTGCATCACCAAAAGAACACTATACCCACAGTGAAGCATGATGGAGGTAGCTTTTATACTTTTGACTCTTTTTCAGAAGCTGGAACTTTGGGTTTAAGTCAAGGTGGAGATATGTCAGTTTAACAAGAAAACCTTCAGGCCTCTGCTAGGAAGATGAGGAATTTCACCTTTTAGTGACCTTAAGCATACCACTAAATCAACAAAAGGATAGCTTTCCCAAAATCGGATAAGTGTTTTGAAATGGTAACTCCACAGCGCAGACCTGAATCCAACAGAAAATCTGTGGGTTGAGCTGAAAAGGGCTGTACATTGGAGATGCCCTCACCATACTGCAAGGACGAGTGGGCAAAGACTGCCAATTCTAGATGTGCCATGCTGATATAATTCATTAATTTAGAAAGGAGTCTGTATATTTATGCAACCACATTTTAGTTTTTTTTTATTTTTCCATCTGAAAAGATTTCAGTTTATTTTGGGTGATATTAAAGGTGGCAAAAGTTCAGGAATGATTCTTGGAATTATTAAAAAAAAAAAGTTTACATGGCAAATCTAGGCATTTTAACGGGTGTGTAGAGTTTTTACATCCACTGTATATGAAACAAGCAGCAAGAAATTGTAGGTTGAAGTACCTTATGGGGACTAACAAAAATACAATGTAAGAAAAAGTTTTAAAAAATCACAAAGCTTTTCCATAGTCCTTAATCCAAACCAGGTAAGGGGTCCGCAAGTGAGGCGGGGGCTCAGAAGCTGAGCATCAACATGCAGCAGATACCGGCTATATTTCATTTCTGGCATCTGTCTCTGACACCTGCAGCCAGAGCCGCGTTTTGACTGCAGCTTTTTACCTTTTTAAATGCTGCTGTCAATCTGCGGTGTTTAACCTCTTCCTGACATTTGCAGTATATATACGTCATGATCGGGAAGGACATACCAACCAATGTAGTATATATAAGTCATGGCGATTGCCGCCGGGTGGCAGCTGATTCTGACAGCTGACACCTGGCTCTCACTCGCACTACTCCCGGCACTTTAACCCCCTATATGTTGTGATCGCAGCATTTAGGCTGTTTTCACACTAGCATATTGAGGAGCTGCGGAAGGATGCGAATTTCCTCCGTGAAGCTCCGCCCACGGCCACACCACCGGTCAGCTCCGCCTCTGTCGGCATGCGGCCTGTGTACCCTATCATTAGGTACGCAGGCCGTGCTGATGTATGCGGATGCCTCCACATGTGTCATTTTGACGGTGCAGCGACTGCACCAAAATGCAACATGTTGCATTCGGCACAGGTCGCCGCACCGTCAAAACGACGCATGCGGAGGCATCCGCATACATCGGCACGGCCTGCGTACCTAATGCTAAAGATAGGGTATGCAGAGGCTGCATGCTGACGGAGGCGGAGCTGATCGGAGGTGTGGCCTTAGGCGGAGCTTCACGGAGGAAGTCCACATCCCTCTGCAGCTCCTCCATACGCTAGTGTGAAGCTAGCCTAAGTGAGCAGACAGAAGGAAGAGAGCACCATTGACCTTGGATTGGAGACCTTTTGTTGCCATGGTGACCCGATGTCATGACATCCAGGTCACCAGGTACTAGCAAGATAGTTAGATCATGCGCAGTGCATGATCTAACTAACTTGTGTCTCAGGGCTGAGAAGCTCTAAGGTATGTCAATGCTCCTGCATTGCTGTAACTTATAACTGCAGCCATATGGCAGAAAGGGAAAGTCATAGTGGGGGGAAAAAAAAGGAATTTTTTTTTAAATAATAAAAAATATATATTGTACCCTTAAATAAGTATTATGAAAAAAAAAAGACAGATTTGGTATAGCCGCGTCCGTAACGACCCGACCTATAAAACTCCCACTAATTAACCCTTTTAGTGAACACTGAAATAAAAACCGATGCTTTATTATTTTTTTTTAATTGTCATACCTCCAAACAAAACATGGAATAAGGGTATGTTCCAACAGTCAGTAAACTGAGGTTTGGACACTGTACATACGCAGTGTCCAGATGTTACAGCATAGTGGATGGGATTTCAAGAAACCCTATGTCCACTGTGCGGAGACGGACATGCGACACTTCTTTACAGACCGCAGCATGTCAATCTTGCGGAGTACAATATATTGGATGCGGTGAATCCGCACGGTTGAATAGACACATGCGGAATCACCTGCGTTCAAAAGCCAGCAGCGCTTTGGACGCAGCGGACATGTGCTGTGTCCAAAGCGCTGCCAATTACTGACCACATGCACCCGGCCTAAAACACTATCAAAAAGACAAATATAAATAAAAATGGTATCTCTTAACGCGTCATCTTGTCCCACAGGAAACAAGCTGCCATACAGCTCAATCAGCGGAAAAATAAAGTTAAAGCTCTCGGAATAAAGCAACGCAAAAATAATTATTTTTTCTATAAACTAGTTTTAATTGTTTAAAAGCTCCAAAACAAAAAAAGATAAATGAACTGTCAATATAATTGTAACAACGACAAGAGAAACCGCGGACGGCACCGCTTTTACCGTGAACGTGTTGGTGATGTGCGGCAATCAGAAGACCAACAACCAAGGATCCCGGGTGCTTGACCTCGAAGTAATCACAGCTTGAAATCCTTGTAGAAAAAAAGGTCGCACTCGACGGGATGAATTCTCAACGGACCCGTTGAAGCGTTTGAGCAGCGCAAAACGGCCGTTGTCAGTCTTTTTGCACTCTAGATGTCACCCTCCCGACTCTGACATGTAAAATATATGTGTCAATAAATTTGAGAATTCATCCCGTCGAGTGCGACCTTTTTTCTACAAGGATTTCAGTCAATATAATTGTACTGACCAGAAGAATAAAGCTGCCTTATTAATTTAACCACACGTGGAACGGCATTAAATTCCTGAATTCGGAATAGAAAGCTATCAAAAAATATAAGCCCGAAATTGATACCAATAAAAATATCAAGTACTGCAAATAACAAGCCCTCACATGACTGTGGGCAAAAATATGGAAAAATTTTAGCTCTCAAAATGTGGGGATGCAAAAACTTGCTTTTTTTTTTTTTTTTTTAAGAAAAAAGCATCTCTTAGTGTGTGACAGCAGCCTAACATGCAAAAAAAACTTAATCTAGTACACCACGCGAGGAACGGCGTAAAAATTAGAAATGAGCAAATATTTCACTGTTCGGTTCGGTTTACGTTCACGGAATTTGTAATATTCGCCGAACAATACCGAATGCCATTCACGTCAATGGGTGGTAAAAACAAATGCATGCACAATACCTTATAATTATGTATCGGGGTCTGCAATAAAGTAGAAATAGCATAGCGGGGACCGACACTGCTTCCTCTACAGCCAACCCAGCAGATGGAGACTGTAACGGGCAAGGTATTGGAATCACTTCCATATCCCTCTGAAAGCCTGGAAGGGGGGCATAACTAGGTGTCCTACCAAATCCCTACTCGGACAAGTGGCAGCAGGCGAAAACTGCAAACCAAGGAGGTGGCACTGGGTGCTAATCCACGGCTGACCTACATAATGTGGCAGCTGACCCCCTACAGCGGGTAAGCTGCTAAGGCCCAAAGGAGGGATGAAAAATGCAGGTAGAAACTCTGGAACCACAGGTGCAGATGGGACCGGCTGAGGAACAGAAAAGCACTGGCAGGTGCGGTCTGGACCAGGTGTTAGGTGCTGGCAAGTGTGATCTGGATCTGCTGATGGACAGAAGACCGCAGACGGGTACAGGGTAGACAAGCAGACACGGACCTGGGGAACCTGACAACTAGTAAGCATGCAAGGCAAAATAACAAGGCAGCTCAGACACCTCTATATTGGAGGAGAGGCCTTAAATAGGTGTCGCCAAGCTATAAATTGGGAATGAGATTGATGCGGGTGATCCCTTTAAGAGGGAGGGTGCGCACTCGTGCACCCTCTAAGCATAGTTCCCGGTCCTACAACTGAACCTTGGTGGGCACCGACACATAGGGGGCGAGATGAGGTGGTGTGTGAGTGGGAGACAGTGAATGTCCTGTCTCTTAGGTACGAGGAGATCCTACAAAGGGCAAAGTCTGATACAAACCAGACAGGCCTAAATGCATCTGCACTAATACAGGGTGCAGCGGATTATTTCTTCTGCACTGGTGTACCACACGGCCAATCCCTGGTTGTAGGCTGGCTGGTTCATTTGCTATTTATGCACCTGTGCAGCTGCCATTTTACTTGGGTCCGCTGCACCCTGTATTAGTGCAGATGCATTTAGGCCTGTTTGGTTTGTATCTGAATTTTTTGGAGGATTTTTTCCTCTTTTTGAGGTTTTCATGTTAGAAAAGGGCAAAGTTTGTAATGTCAACAGATCAGAGCATCTGTAGTAAGAGGGAATGGTCCACTCGGTGAAAGACATGCCAGGTCCAGAAGGAGGACAAACTCGGGTCGCTTTCATTTGATGGTTAGTAGGTCGTTGGTGACTTTAGTTTGGGCAGTTTCAGTGCAATGGTGCGGTCTGAAGTCAGATTATATGTGGTCAAAGAGGGAGCAAGAGGAGAGGTGGGAGGACAGTTCAAAATGTACATGTTATGGGCTTGCGGAACGCACCAAATAATAAAGATGTAATAAGGTGCGTTTGCAGCCCGGGGTCCACCGTGCAGAGATGTTAAACTGCTGCTCGGTAATGGCGGAGAACTAAGTGAACACCAGGGACATATCCGCTGACCCGGTGTGCACAGAGGCGAACTCTTACCTCTCGGAGCCGTGGAAACAAATGCCGGAGCCTGTTAACACTCAGTGCTCGGCTAGATAAGCACTAGCTAATGGTCACAGAACTCTGCCTCAGAGACTCAGGGCTAGAGTCCCTCTAGACCACTAGCGCTCGGCGCCGCAGCTGCGGTGCCAGCAAGAGAACAGAAAATATAAATCGCACCAAGTGAGCATTGCACAGCTCCGGCAGATGCCACTAACCACCCAGAGCAGGGAGGAAATCGCTTATTAGCGCACGGCGCCGCTGTAAGGAACGTTGCTGCTCATGCGGTGCAGAGGTGCCTTGTGCTGGATGGCACCTAACGATAACGCTCGTGTGGAGAGCGGGATACTCTGGCACATAGACTATGCCACTACTGGCGCGGACTCTGACTCTGTAACCTCTATACCATACACAACCAAAGGGAGGGGATCTTAATGAGTCAGTCACCAGTCTCATGCATCCATCTTCATACACACAGCTACCCATAAGGGTGTGTGCACACGCAGATTCTGCTGCGGATTATTCCGCGCGGGTTTTGCAAAATCCGCAGGTCAAAAGACCTGTGGTTTATCTGTGGATTAGCCTGCGGTTTGACACCTCTACAATGGAGCTTGTTTAGAACCGCAGCGGAATCCGCACAAAAAAGTGACATACTGTGATTTTGAAACAGCGGAAAAATCCGCACCATGTGCACTGCGGTTTTTGTTTTCCATAGAATATAAAGGTACTGTACACCGCAGCAAGAACTGCTGCGGATCCGGAGGGCCAAAACCGCTGCGGATCCGCAGCGTGTGCACACACCCTAAGAGTCTATACTAGCGCATGGCCGAGTGGCGTCCTTCTGAGACCTTCCCAGTAGTGGACCAATCGGAGCAGAAACGGGACCTGCACATGTGACATCTGACCTCCAATGAGAGGTCGTCCCACGGGCATACTCAGTACCCAAAAGACGGGACTTAGTCCCAGAAGCGTCTAATTGCTGCTGACTCAAGCATGGAGTTATAGCAGAGCCAGAAGGAGCAAGCAGACGCCTAGCAACAGCCTGGACCGACGTCTCTGCTGAGCAGGAATCTGCGGCTGCAGAGGAGTGGGAGACCGCAGAGAACATGGCTTGAGATTTCCCCTGTGCAGTGGGGGAAACTCGACACCTAACATTACCCCACCTCCTAGGGCCCCCTCCCCCCTGAGCCTCGCCACGCTCAAAGGCTGCAATGAGCAGGTGAGCGTGGATGTTTTCCACAGGTTCCTAGGTCCGATCCTCTGGGCCATGACCCTTCCAGTCCATCAGATAATACTTTTTACCACCTGACACCCCACAATGGCCTCTACCTCATACTCGTCCGAGGACAAGCCCGATGTCCCGGCAGATGACTCGGAGAACCGGGACATGTGGATGGGCTTAAGGAGGGAAACGTGGAAGGTGTCGGTGATACCCAGGCATGGAGGAAGGGCCAGCCGGTAGACCACAGGGCTAACCTGTTCAAGGACCTTGAAGGGACCTATGTAGTGAGGCGTGAACTTTGTGGACTCGACCCGCAGCCTGATGGTATGGGCGGAGAGCCACACTAAGTCGCTAAGGACGAAGGTCGGTGTGCGTCCGCTGAGACCTTTCTTTCCTTGGAGGCCCGGATGGCATCCTGAGTGCGGTCCCAAATATCACATGCCTCCACCGCCCAGTCTGCCACCCTAGAGTCAGTGGGCGACATGGGCATGGGCACAGGGACGCGCGGATGCTGGCTGTAATTAAGGAGGAAAGGGGTCTGGCAGGTGGAATCGGCCAAAGAGTTGTTCAAGGCGAATTCCGCCCATGGTCGCAAAGATGCCCAGTCATCCTGCCTGGCCGAGACAAAATGTCGTAGGTATGTGACCAGAGTCTGGTTGGCCCTCTCTACCAACCCGTTCGTCTCGGGATGATAAGCTGAGGAGAGATTTAGCTCAATGCTGAGCAAGCGACAGAGCTCTCTCCAGAACCGAGATGCAAACTGGGGGCCCCGGTCACTGACAATCTTGTCCAGCATGCCGTTTAGGCGAAAGACATGTTTGATAAACAACACTGCCAGGCCACATGCAGAAGGTAGCTGAGAAAGGGGCACCAGGTGCACCATTTTAGAGAAATGGTCAGTGACAACCCAAATCACAGTGCTGCCACTGGACTTGGGCAGGTCCACGACGAAGTCCATGCCAACCAGGGCCTGTCCACCACCGGCAGGGGGTAAAGTAGGTCAGTGGGCTGTTGTTGGGGAAACCTATTCTTGGCGCAGGAGACACACGCCCAAATGTAGTCTCCGACATCTTGGGCTATATGCGGCCACCAATAGGTCCTTGCCAGTAGCTCAGAGGTCCGCTTAGTCCCAAAGTGTCCACCCACCCTAGACGCGTGAGCCCATGAGAGGACCTCCGGTTGCAAACGGGCAGGGACAAAAGTCTTGCCCGGAGGCACCAACTCAAGGGCGACCGGAGCCACAGTCCTCAGACGGGACAATTAGCAGAGGCTCCACATCCTCCGCTGACACCACAGAGCGAGAGAGAGCATTAGCCCGGTCGTTCCTCTCACCGGAAAGGATGAAGTGGAACCGGGAGAAGAAAAGGGACCATCTGGCCTAGCGAGAATTCAGCCGCTGGGCTGTCTGTAGGTATATCAAGTTTTTATGGTTGGTAAACACCTGGAAAGGGAATCGAGCCCCTTCCAGGAGGTGTCTCCACTCCGAGAAGACCAATTTCATTGCTAGCAACTCCCTGTCCCCGATGGAATAATTCCTCTCCGCCGGTGAAAAGGTGCACTGCGGTTTTTGTTTTCCATAGAATATAAAGGTACTGTACACCGCATCAAAAACTGCTGCGGATCCGCAGGGCCAAAACCGCTGCGGATCCGCAGCAGAATCCGCAGCGTGTGCACACACCCTAAGAGACTATACTAGCGCATGGCCGAGTGGCGTCCTTCCGAGACCTTCCCAGTAGTGGACCAATCCGAGCAGGAACGGGACCTGCGCATGTGACCTCCGACCTCCAATGAGAGGTCCTCCCACGGGCATGCTCAGTACCCAAAAGACGGGACTTAGTTCCAGAAGCGTCTAATTGCTGCTGACTCAAGCATGGAGTTATAGCAGAGCCAGAGGGAGCAAGCAGACACCTAGCATCAGCCTGGGCAATACGTCTGGACCAAAGTCTCTGCTGAGCAGGAATCTCTGCGGCTGCAGAGGAATGCGAGACCGCAGAGAACATGGCTTGAGATTCCCCCCTGTGCAGTGGGGGAAACTCGACGCCTAACACATGTTCCAGTAGTTCGGTGGCATAGGGGAGAAATGATAGGTGATAGGTAGACAGAGGATGGGTCAAGGGTGGGCTTTTTGAGGATGGGTGTGATTGAGGTATGTTTCAATCAGGATGGAAGACACCAGTTGATAGTGACAGGTTGATCAGGTGGGATATGCTTGTGATGAAGACTGGTAAAGTTTGGAATGAGGTGAGACATTAAAGCGAACCTGTCAGCAGTTCTGGCCGCTATATGATACGGTCACTGCCTTTCAGGGCTTATCTAGAGAATTCTATAATGCTGTAGATAAGCCCCCAGTCCGACCTGAAAGATAAGAAATATAAGTTTTATTATACTCACCTGGGGGGGCGGTCTGGTCCGGTCCGATGGGTGTCGCAGGTCCCCGGTGTCACGATCCTGCGCAGGCGTACTTATCTGCCCTGTTGAGGGAAGAGTGCAGGCGATGGGCCTCTCTGATCTTTCCTAGCACCTGCGCACTGCAGTACTTTGGTCTGCCCTCAACATGATGTTATGATGTATTCACACTGCGGGGTAGGATCTGGGGCCACCACAACATGCAGGCGTGATCGCCTGAAGTCAGTTCACGGGCAGCGCGCACTGCGCATGCCCGAGAACTGTTTTCACAGAGCAGGCGCTGGCATAGAAGACAGAAGGAGGCAGGGCCCAGACAGCAGCACAGGGGCATGATGGATGGCCATGGGAGGCGGGGCTCAGACGCTGCAGAGACATGATTGACGGCGGGGAGGCGGCTGCTTCAGGGGGACACACCATACCTATGGGACTGAATACAGGTATGAGGACCTATTTATAAAAGTTAATATTTCGATGTTACTGGGGGTCAGAAACGGAAGAGCCACCTTCACAAAATGCAGCCTTAGTGCTGCTGAAGGTGGCTCTTTTAGTTAAAAAACGCCCAGGGGGGTGACAGGTTCCCTTTATCGAGTCAGCAGTTCATATAAGACAGTCAAAAGTGACCAAGTTTAAGATAATCAAGCAAAAATAATTACGAACCTGCTCTCCAAAGCTTACAATCTACAATGAGGTGGGAGTGACACCAATTACAGGTGCTTATTTACAATGATGGTACAACCATTTTCAGGAAATGGATAGATAAAGGCTGCATGAGCCTTTTGGATACAGTTGAGTTTTATGGTGAATTATGATTCTGATTTGGCTTTTATCCTAAGTCATATTACAAGACTCATTAAAGGGTTGATTGTGACTTGTAGGATCGCTACCAGCAACAGGTGGCGCTATAGAGTTCAAGTCCTCTTCCTCACTGAAGAGGCAATTTGCATATGGTGAATTATGTTCTTAGAAGTAGAGAATAAGTTGTTTATATATACAGTAAAAAGGACTTTGATTAGGGAACGTGATAGACTGCCCTAAACCCGAGTTTTTAGGGAGCACCTAAAAATGTCTAAGTTATGGTTATACTCCTAGTTTCATGGGGACAAAGGGTAAGAGGTGAGTCATCTAGGTAGGAGATTGAACTTAACCAGACAAAGTCCAGATCAGGGGTGTTATAGTCTTTGTCTGTCTCAGAGTTTGAAAGTTGTGAGATGCCACGAGAATTGGATAGAGATTGAAGCTGGGATGCAGTTGGGGAGGTGAGGCTATTGAAGTCTCCCAGGATAAGGTTTGTCAATTCGGAGGATATGAAGTGTGGACGCAATACATAAAAGTGGTCAAGGAAGTGAGTGAGGTGAGCCTGGGGCCGGTATATGACTGCTACTCTGTGGGAGAGGGGATGGAACAACCTTATGGTGTGAACCTCAAAAGAAGAATGGCGTCCAATCGGCCTGCATTTTTTTATTGTGTTAAAAACCAGATTGTTATTGGCAGCGAGGAGTGTAGGGTTATCGTGGAGTTAGCAGTGAACGTATAGCGGGATATACGCATATTCCATGTGTTGGAATCTGGATGTGGATAATCCATACCCTTACTATTAGTTTTCTGAGAATTAATTATTGTGAACAGCCTGCGGCCTCCTTGGATCATTTATGGGCCAATCGTGTCATTGTCTGGACGATAGCGGCCAGCTGTACTAAGATCACAGCTCTTGTTTCTGCATGACTCATGGCCTGTGATCTCTGTGATTATTTCAAGGCCACTCCAATCTGTTGTCCACAGAAATGCAGCCTTTCCGCCTTATGGATACAGACAGTGTCATGTCGGACGCTGTTCACACCACAGCATCCGGCAGGCAGAGGTAGTTCCACCTCCAGCCACTATAGCCTCAGTGGCGCCGGCCTGATCTTCAGGCTCTCGGGGGTTAATCCTGCTGGAGACCAGGTTGGATGGTTAGTCACGCCCACGGTCTTTAAATAGTCATGCTGGCCTATGGACGTCGCCGATTATAGCTTGTGTTTCATACCAAGTGGTTCCGGTCTGGAGTGGAGGTGTTCAAGAGAGAGAGATTCATATCTGGTGTCGTATGATCCGTCGTTATCCTTTCTCCTTCCCATATTTGTGTTTAGTTGTGCCCTGTTCACATTACTGTTTATTCCTGTGTGTGTGCGGCGCAGTGCAGTTTAGGTTCTCCCTGTCTGTCATTATTTGTGTGGGAGCTTTGGTGGTGACTTCTCACTGGGTGGAGGGTGGAGGGTTAAGTGCAGGGCTGAGCAGGAGATAAGGAAAGGTCGGAGGCTCAGGCATTTGCACCTTCAGCAAAAACCCTGGGTTGAGGGTCAGACAGGGTTTCCCCTAGTAAAGGGACACCACAGGGGCCCCGGGTATTTCAGCCTTAGTTGAACTAAGCCCCCGTGACATTATAATCGGCCCACATTTTTTCAGGAGTCCATGGATCCATTAGATTCCATAACCCGCCAGTTGGCGGCGCTGTCCATACAGGTCTCCGAGTTGAATGGGGCAGTTCAGCAGCAGGGCCTGGTAGTAGCAAAGGTGCAAACGGCATCTGCAGGTATCGGTGCAGAGCCGAAGTTTCCGCTGCCAGAACGATTTTCAGGCGATCGCAGCAAATTTGTCGTATTTCGGGAGGCCTGCAAATTATACTTCCGCATGCGGCCAATATCCTCAGGTAATGAGGCCCAGCGAGTAGGGCTGGTGTTGTCATTACTGAGTGGTGACCCCCAAGCATGGGCATTTTCCTTACCACCTGACTCTGCTACATTTCATTCGGTCGATAATGTTTTTTCTGCCCTCGGGCTCATTTACGATGACCCTGACCGACTGGCTCTAGCGGAATCTAAAATCCGCGCCCTCCGCCAGGGGGAGCGCTTGGCAGAAGACTATTGTTCGGAATTTCGCCGCTGGGCTGTAGACACACAGTGGAATGACCCAGCACTGCGGAGCCAGTTTATTCATGGGGTATCAGGGAGGGTGAAACAAGCCCTCCTGATGTATGAGACTCCGGCATCATTGGAGTCTGCCATGAGTTTGGTGATACGTATTGATCGCCGTTTTCGTCAGGGGGCACAGGAGACGCTACCTCTGGGGGAAAACAGAGGTGCAGGTGTGGTTGAAGTAGATGAGTCCCCTGAACCTATGCAGATTGCTGGCGTGGCACAGGTTCAGCCTCGCGCTCCGGGAGTCCGGAAGTCCGGAGCATGTTTCTACTGTGGTAAAGGAGGTCATTATGTTAACGTTTGCCCGGTACTACCTAAGAGGGTCACGACGGCGGAAAACTGTTAAGCTCAGAGGGTATGGAGGAGACCCAACTGAGCGTATGCATATCCTCCATGATGGTATCTCAATGTATGCTCCCTGCCAAGGTTATTGTCGCCGGCAGAGAGCTACCTATATCAGTGTTTGTGGATAGCGGTTCCGCCACCAATCTCATAGATGAGGAGTTTGCACACACCGCCGGGTTTAAGATTGAAAAACTTCCTCACCCCATACAGGTGGTGACCATTAATGCTGTTCCCCTCCCTCAAGGGGAGATTACTGAGTTTGTGGCAGAGGTGAAACTCCACATTGGGGTCCTACATTCTGAGTCGGTTACATGTAGGGTCCTCCGTAATCTCCCAGCTCAAATGGTCCTGGGTTTTCCATGGCTGTCCAGGCACAACCCGGTAATTGATTGGAAAACTCAGGACATAGTACAATGGAGTGGTTTCTGCCAAGACAATTGCTTGGCCACATGTGTGTCCGCCGTGACGCCCAGCCTGCCGGAGGCTTTGCAGGATTTCGCGGATGTTTTCTCTGAGAAGGGTTGCTCAGAACTGCCTCCACATAGAGCCTATGACTGTGCTATTAGGTTAAAACCCGGGGCCAAATTACCTAAGGCCAGGATGTTTAATATTTCTGGTCCTGAGAGACAAGCTCTGAAAGACTACATCGCGGAGAGTCTGAGCAAAGGTCACATCCGGCCTTCGTCCTCGCCTGTAGCCGCGGGGTTTTTCTTCATTAAGAAGAAAGATGGGGGGTTACGCCCGTGTCTGGATTTCCGAGAGTTAAACCAGATTACTATCCGTGATCCCTACCCAATGCCGTTGATCCCGGATTTGTTCAACCAGGTAGTGGGGGCAAAATGGTTTTCCAAGCTGGACCTCAGGGGGGCGTATAACCTCATAAGGGTCCGTCAGGGGGATGAGTGGAAGACGGCGTTTAACACTCCTGAGGGTCATTTTGAGAGTCTGGTTATGCCGTTTGGGTTGACCACCGCGCCTGCCGTTTTCCAACATTTTATTAATGATGTCTTTGCTCATGTCCTGGGGAGATTTGTGATTGTATACCTGGATGATATCCTCATTTATTCTAGCGATCGGGACACTCATTTGCAGCATGTTAGGCAGGTGTTACAGTTGCTCCGGGAGAACCAGCTCTATGCTAAGCTGGAAAAATGTTTATTTTTTGTCCAGGAGTTGCCCTTTTTGGGATATATTGTGTCCGCAGCTGGTTTTAAAATGGACACCGCTAAGGTGCAAGCGGTGTTGCAATGGGAGAGGCCGGAGAGTCTGAAAGCACTCCAGCGGTTCCTTGGGTTTGCGAATTATTATAGGAAATTTATAAAACACTTTTCGACTGTCGCCAAACCGCTCACGGACATGACAAAAAAGGGTGCCGATCTGGCGAACTGGCCTGAGGTGGCTATACGTGCATTTGAGCGTCTGAAGAATAGTTTTGCTTCAGCCCCCATTCTGGTGCAACCAGACGTGTCTAAACCTTTTGTGGTAGAGGTCGATGCGTCGGAGGTGGGAGTGGGGGCAGTACTGTCTCAAGGCTCGTCCTTGAGCGAGATGCATCCATGCGCCTACTTCTCCAAGAAGTTGTCGCCGGCCGAACGGAATTATGATATCGGCAACAGGGAGTTGTTGGCCATCAAACTGGCTTTTGAGGAATGGCGACACTTCTTGGAGGGGGCGGCTCACCAGGTCACAGTTATCACCGACCATAAGAATCTGCTCTACCTGGAGTCGGCCAAGCGTCTGTCTCCTAGGCAGGCTCGCTGGGCATTGTTTTTTACTTGTTTCAATTTTCTTGTGACGTACCGTCCCGGGGCTAAAAACACCAAGGCGGATGCTTTGTCTAGGTGTTTTCCGGGGGGAGAACCTCTGGAAGAGCCGGTACCCATCCTCCAGAAAGGGGTAGTGGTCTCGGCTCTCACGACTGAGGTAGAGGCGGAGATTGCCGAGGCCCAAGAGGAGGTACCACCAGGACTTCCCGCCAACAAATCATTTGTACCCCTGCATCTTCGGCCTAAGGTGTTGAAGGAACACCACGATTCGGTACTGGCTGGTCACCCAGGGGTGAAGGGCACCTTAGAGCTGGTATCGCGTCGTTTCTGGTGGCCCAAAATCCGGCAGGACGTGGTCTCGTACGTGGCAGCTTGCATCACGTGCGCTAGGGCTAAGTCACCCCGAACCCGTCCTGCTGGCACGCTACAGCCTCTGGGGGTACCCAATAGGCCATGGACAGAAATCTCCATGGATTTTATCACTGACTTGCCAGCCTCAGCAGGGAACACGGTCATCCTGGTGGTGGTTGACCGTTTTTCAAAGATGGCGCATTTTGTGGCGTTGTCCTCTTTGCCCAATGCTAAGACGTTGGCTCAGGTATTTGTGAAGGAGGTGGTCAGACTCCACGGAGTACCGTCTGACATAGTATCTGATAGGGGTACGCAATTTGTGGCGAGGTTTTGGAAAGCTTTTTGCTCAAGGTTGGGGATCAAGTTGTCACATTCTTCGGCATTTCATCCACAGTCTAATGGACAAACTGAGCGCATGAACCAAAATCTAGAACAGTATTTACGATGCTTTGTGTCCGACAACCAGGAGGAGTGGTCTACTTTCCTTCCTCTGGCCGAATTCGCATTAAATAATCACCGCCAAGAGTCATCAGGAGAGTCTCCATTCTTTTGTGTGTACGGTCAACATCCTCAGTTTTGTACCTTACGTCAGGGTGACTCCGGGGGTGTCCCGGAGGAGGATCAGCTAGGAGCCCAATTGTCATCAGTCTGGAGGCGGGTGAAACAGCGTTTGTTGAGCATGAGTGCCAGGTACAAACGGGTGGCTGACAGTAGACGCGTGCCAGGTCGGACCTGTGTGTGGGTGAATGGGTGTGGTTAGCTACGAAGAACATAAAACTCAAAATCCCTTCTTTAAAACTGGGTCCAAGGTTTATTGGGCCTTTTAGGATTTCTGCCATCATTAACCCAGTAGCTTATCGGTTGGAACTTCCCGCGGTGTACAAGATACACAACGTGTTTCACAGGGCTTTATTGAAAAAGGTGGTAGGCTTGGTGGACACGACGCCGATGCCACCTCCAGTCATGGTGGATGGCGAGTTAGAGTTCGAGGTCGCCAAGGTAGTGGACTCTCGAGTAGTACGCCGTACTCTTCAGTATTTGGTGCACTGGCGGGGGTATGGTCCAGAGGAGAGGTCTTGGGTTCCAGCCTCAGACATGCATGCGGATCGGCTGGTCAGTTCTTTTCACCGTCGTCATACGGACAAGCCGGGTCCTATGAGTCTTGAGGGCCCTGGGGTCCCTCGTAGAAGACGGGGTACTGTCATGTCGGACGCTGTTCACACCACAGCATCCGGCAGGCAGAGGTAGTTCCACCTCCAGCCACTATAGCCTCAGTGGCGCCGGCCTGATCTTCAGGCTCTCGGGGGTTAATCCTGCTGGAGACCAGGTTGGATGGTTAGTCACGCCCACGGTCTTTAAATAGTCATGCTGGCCTATGGGCATCGCCGATTATAGCTTGTGTTTCATACCAAGTGGTTCCGGTCTGGAGTGGAGGTGTTCAAGAGAGAGAGATTCATATCTGGTGTCGTATGATCCGTCGTTATCCTTTCTCCTTCCCATATTTGTGTTTAGTTGTGCCCTGTTCACATTACTGTTTATTCCTGTGTGTGTGCGGCGCAGTGCAGTTTAAGTTCTCCCTGTCTGTCATTATTTGTGTGGGAGCTTTGGTGGTGACTTCTCACTGGGTGGAGGGTGGAGGGTTAAGTGCAGGGCTGAGCAGGAGATAAGGAAAGGTCGGAGGCTCAGGCATTTGCACCTTCAGCAAAAACCCTGGGTTGAGGGTCAGACAGGGTTTCCCCTAGTAAAGGGACACCACAGGGGCCCCGGGTATTTCAGCCTTAGTTGAACTAAGCCCCCGTGACAGACAGTTTCCAAAAGCTGATGGTCATCGCAGTCCCCCAATACCAGTTACCCAGTCACCATCACTTCTCTAAGATGTGCCTGCACTACAGCAACAAGTCGCTAATAGATTTGCTCCAAAAACAAAATATGCTTTTTCTTCTAGCTTATGGTCCGTTGAACTCTGTTATGCTCCCTGTTAGGCTTTGCAGGTTGCCTGGCGGCTGGCATGTGAAATAATCTCCCTAGGACTTTTAAGGCCCACTAAGATGCACATCCGTGCCTTGGTATTAAGACTCTAGATTTCGATGTTCTCCATTTGTGCTTGAACTGAGATCCTGCATACCTACAGCTCAGAAGGTTATCCCTCGTTTTTGCGATCACTTGCTCCATCCTGCCACACGTGCACCCTCTAGTTCTGAGAATCCTACATGTGCAAAGTCCTTGTTTCCTGTGTGCCTTACCCGCCTGCCGCACCGATGCCCATGACCCATGTGACATTTAAAAACATATAGGCTCAACAGACACAGATCAAAAATGATGGATGTAAGTCAAGAACAGATGGTATATAAATATGTAAACATCAATATATTTTGTAATGCTGTAGATTTAATACATAATAGCTATCCGGCTTATACAGTATATATATATATATATATATATATATATATATATAAACATCAAAGGGAGAGACATGTGCACTACATGTACAGCACATATCATGAAGGGATTAATAGTATTGGTCTTTTCATATGGGCTAAAGGGACTTTTTGCCCCTTAGGCTTCAAGGCCCTGGGTGCGAGTGCCACCCCTGCACCTATTGTAGTTACGCCTCTGCTGATATTCCCTTATAGAGCATGAGATAGTGAGACAGTTGCTTAGAGATACACTTCTGCCTTCTAGTTCCCATAGGAATGTATGACCAGTGCTGAAGAATATTTTGAATTGAGAGTCCTCAGTGGTTGATACCTTTTAATGGCTAACTGAAAAGATGGTAACAAATTGCAAGCTTTCGAGACTACTCAGGTCTCTTCACCAGGCATTGACTAATACAAAATTTGAGGAATCACATATTTATACACAAAACAGCACAGAAATAATGCAATAGAAAAGACAAGTAACCAGAGCTGGAATTTTATCACACCTGCTCCTGCTGGTTTTTATAAGATTTTGAGAGGCACGGATATAACCAGGCATGTGCTCTGAAGGATGGAATCGCGAGTTTGATTAGGACTTGGGCAGCACATCAGCATTTCTGAAGTCACAAAAATAACACTCAATTACTAAATAATGCAGCATGGCTTTAGCTTCTTGCAGATAAATAAATCATGATATATGCATGGAGGATGTTCACTTGTGCTCAGTATTCTTTAAAGGTGCCATCTTATATATTATATTTATGTGTTATATAATATGTATTTTAGGATAAATATGTCAAGAATGTTATGCTTTTTTGTTGTGTTGTCACTATGTAATTTATTTTTTGTTTTACATTCCGTATATAACATGTACGGTAGTTTTTCTTATTACAACATACAGTATAAATTTAGAAAGACATCAAATGGCAGAGCATGAACTATCTAACAGTCAAGCAATAAGTATGGGTTGTAAATGTAAATGAAACATAACTAATAAAGTATTAGCTGGCTATAAAAGGAGACTCACTCATACATATAGCAAATCGTAGACTTTGCCACAAATTGCTAAATGCGAACTACAGATTAATAGTTACACCAGTCCATGCAACCACCAAAATAATGCAAAAGATTATCATTATTATTATTATTTATTATTATAGCGCCATTTATTTCATGGCGCTTTACATGTGAGGAGGGTGTACATAATAAATACAAGTACAGTAATCTTAATGCAAGTCACGACTGGTACAAGAGGAGAGAGGACCCTGCCCGCGAGGGCGCACAATCTACAAAGATAAGTTAATAAAGCAGAAATAAAAAATGAAACAATCTCACCCAAGAGAAAGTCTTAGTGGTCCAGTTCATGGCTGCTAGGAATCCTAAATGACAAGGGGGCACACCATAATATAGCAACACAATTGAGCACCAGCAAAACACAAATGCTCCTTACGCGTTTCATTGTGTAGCGTCATCAAGGGAGTTTCGTTGGTGGCAGAGGGAAGCAGCCCCATTGGCCGGGTAAGCCTAATCTCCCACCTGCAGCCAGAGAATGCTGCACATCATGTTGGTGCCCGCGTCCCTAAATATGTTGGTGATATTTCCAGTTTTCTGTTTATGCTTTATTAATTTATCATTGCATTATTTTGGCGGTTTCATGAACTGGTGTAATTAGTAATCTGCAGGTCGCATTTAGAAATTGTGCCAAAGCTTATGACTTGTCATATGAAAGCATGTTACTGTTTGTCATTTTATAGCTAGTAGGCTTTTTTTCACTAAAACTTTTTAAGGCTATGTGCCCACGTATGCAGAAAATTTCGGCTTCAAAACCGGACTCCTTCCCAGAAAATGCGCGTTTTATTTCCGAGCATTCTTTGCGCGTTTTCCGCATGTTTTTTGCGCAAAAACTTCGTGTTTTTGATGTGTTTTTTTCCGCGCGTCTTTTGACTCATAGAAAATAGCTAAATACGTGGACTTTTCCGCAAAATTAATGAGCATGCTGCGTTTTTTGCGTGGAAAAAAACGCATCAATGTGCACAAAAAGTGCGGAATTCATTTAAAATGAATGGGATGCTTCTTGTATGCGTTTTTGAAGTGTTTTGACCAGGACAAAAAAATGTGAAAAAAACGCTTACGTGAGCACACAGCCTAAAAGTTATGTCTTTCTTATTACAACAACAAAACACTTGTATTCTGCTTTTCTCACTTTTGTCCTTTTACAGAAGCCTATGGTAAAACACACTGCTGACCCAAAAATCACAGGTAATGGTCAAAGACAAAAACATAAAAAGTATTGCTTGGAAAATTCAACAAAAAAGTGAAATCAATGTAAAGAATATAACATATAGGTAGAGGAAGTATATGAGACCTCTGAAAAAAATTGACATAGGGTCCCCCAATAAAATCTAACCAGCAAAGGCTAGGCAGACTGTTGCATGCTGATATTAATAGCCTAGGAAAGGGCCATGGATAGTGCCCCCCCAGGTTAAAAACATCAGCTATCTGCCACCCTAGAAAGTGTGCATCTATAAGATGTGCAAAATCTGGCGCTTAAGTGGGGCGATGTTGGGGGCATTTATGTCACATATGTATTGTCAGGTGACATCAAGCCCATAGGTTAATAATGGAGAGGTGTCTATAAGACACATATTATAAAAACGACGACACTCAGATCTACCTCTCTGGCCCAGATGTCACCTCTCTGCTGTCCAGAATCCCGGAGTGTCTATCAGCCATATCCTCCTTTTTCACCTCTCACTTCCTAAAACTCAATATAGACAAAACTGAACTCATTATCTTTCCTCCATCTCACGTATCTTCCCTACCCGATCTATCTATTATGGTAAATGGCATCACGCTCTCTCCCGCACCTGAAATCTGCTGTCTCGGAGTAACTCTCGACTCTGCCCTGTCCTTCAAACCACATGTCCAAACTCTTGCCACCTCCTGTCGCCTCCAACTCAAAAATATTTCCAGAATCCGTCCCTTCCTCAGCCCTCAATCTACTAAATCTTTTGTACATGCCCTCATTATCTCCCGCCTTCACTACTGCAACACTCTCCTCTGTGGCCTCCCTGCTAACTCTCTTGCACCACTCCAGTCTGTCCTCAACTCTGCTGCCCGACTAATCCACCTCTCTCCTCGCTACTCCCCGGTCTCTCCCCTCTGCAAATCCCTCCACTGGCTCCCAATTCACCAATGCATCCAGTTCAAACTACTATCACTGACCAACAAAGCCATCCACAACCTATCCCCTCCCTATATCTCTGAAGTAATCTCCCAATATCTTCCCTCACATAATCTTCAATCATCCCAAGACCTCCTACTCTCCTCCACACTTATTCATTCCTCACACAACCGCCTCCAAGATTTCTCCGGAATATCCCCTATCCTCTGGAATTCCATGCCTCAACACGTCCGATTATCCACCACCCTCGGATCCTTCAACCGGAACCTGAAAACCCATCTTTTCAGGAAAGCTTACAGCCTGCAATAACCATTCTGCTGCCTCACCACCGCCCAAGCCGCCGCCTCTAAACCACCAGAGCTGCTGCACCCCCGACCTTCTGTCTCTTCCCCACTATCCCATAGAATGTAAGTTCGCTAGGACAGGGTCCTCTCCCCTCTGTACCAGTCTGTCATTGTAAATTTGTTTACTGTTAACGATATCTATAACTTTGCATGTAACCCCCCTTCTCATGTACAGCACCATGGAATTAATGGCGCTATATAAATAAATTAATAATAATAATAATAAAAAGACACACACCCAGAATAAAGTCCTTTATTTGAATCTAAAATAAACCATACTCACCGAATGCCCAATCCACTGATGCCAATGTCTCCTGCAACAAAAAATAAAATAATAGTGAACTCTCACGGCAGATCAGTGATATATTGACAGGAGGTAATCGCTCCCACAGTGTATCGCCCGTGGCTAGGTAAACCAGTCACATCTCCCGATTAGAGTTGAGCGATACCAGCCGATACTTGAAAATATCGGATCGGAATGGATCTGCCGATCTTAAAAAAAAAAAAAGTATCGGTATCGCCGATTCCGATACCGGAAGTCCCATTCAAGTCTATGGGACTTCCGGTATTGGAATAAGAAAAACCCTATTTTTGCCTTGTGCAGCCTCTCTGGGGTCTGTACGGGCCTTTCGGGGGGCTGTGCCGGCCTGCCGGGGGGTCTGTGCAGGCTCCGGTGGTCTGTGCAGGCTCCGGTGGTCTGTGCAGGCCTGCCGGGGGGGCTGTGCCGGCCTGCCGGTGGGCTGTGCAGGCTCCGGTGGTCTGTGCCGGCCTGCCGGGGGGCTGTGCCGGCCTGCCGGGGGGCTGTGCAGGCTCCGGTGGTCTGTGCCGGCCTGCCGGGGGGCTGTGCTGGCCTGCCGGCGGGCTGTGCAGGCTCCGGGGGTCTGTGCAGGCATCGTCCGATGGGACTACAAGTCCTATCGGACGATGCCTGCTACCATGACAGTGATTGACACATTAGCCAATGATGGGACAGTAGTAGTCCCATCATCCGGCTAATGTGTTGAATATATAAAAAAAAAAAAAAAAATTTTCCATGCTACATACATGCTACATACATGCTACATACATACTACATGCAAGATGCATACTACATACATGCTACATACTACATGCATACTACATACATAATACATATATACTACATGCATGCAACATACATACAACATATATACTACATGCATGCAACATGCATACTACATATATACCACATATATACTACATGTAACATACATACTACATATATACTACATGCTACATACATACTACATACATGCTACATACTACATACATAATACATATATACTACATGCATGCAACATACATACAACATATATACTACATGCATGCAACATACATACAACATATATACTACATGCATGCAACATGCATACTACATATATACCACATATATACTACATGTAACATACATACTACATATATACTACATGCTACATACATGCTACATACATACTACATACATAATACATATATACTACATGCATGCAACATACATACAACATATATACTACATGCATGCAACATACATACAACATATATACTACATGCATGCAACATACATACAACATACACTCACTGGCCACTTTATTAGGTACACCTGTCCAACTGTGTGTTAAGACTTAATTTCTAATCAGCCAATCACATGGCGGCAACTCAGTGCATTTAGGCATGTAGACATGGTCAAGACAATCTCCTGCAGTTCAAACCGAGCATCAGTATGGGGAAGAAAGGTGATTTGAGTGCCTTTGAACGTGGCATGATTGTTGGTGCCAGAAGGGCTGGTCTGAGAATTTCAGAAACTGCTGATCTACTGGGATTTTCACGCACAACCATCTCTAGGGTTTACAGAGAATGGTCCGAAAAAGAAAAAAAATCCAGTGAGCGGCAGTTCTGTGGCCGGAAATGCCATGTTGATGCCAGAGGTCAGAGGAGAATGGGCAGACTGGTTCGAGCTGATAGAAAGGCAACAGTGACTCAAATTGCCACCCGTTACAACCAAGGTAGGCAGAAGAGCATCTCTGAACGCACAGTGCGTCGAACTTTGAGGCAGATGGGCTACAGCAGCAGAAGACCACACTGGGTACCACTCCTCTCAGCTAAGAACAGGAAACTGAGGCTACAATTTGCACAAGCTCATCGAAATTGGACAGTAGAAGATTGGAAAAACGTTGCCTGGTCTGATGAGTCTCGATTTCTGCTGCGACATTCGGATGGTAGGGTCAGAATTTGGCGTAAACAACATGAAAGCATGGATCCATCCTGCCTTGTATCAACGGTTCAGGCTGGTGGTGGTGGTGTCATGGTGTGGGGAATTTTTTCTGGGCACTCTTTGGGCCCCTTGGTAACAATTGAGCATCGTTGCAACGCCACAGCCTACCTGAGTATTGTTGCTGACCATGTCCATCCCTTTATGACCACAATGTACCCAACATCTGATGGCTACTTTCAGCAGGATAATGCGCCATGTCATAAAGCTCGAATCATCTCAGATTGGTTTCTTGAACATGACAATGAGTTTACTGTACTCAGATGGCCTCCTCAGTCACCAGATCTCAATCCAATAGAGCATCTTTGGGATGTGGTGGAACGGGAGATTCGCATCAGGGATGTGCAGCCGACAAATCTGCGCCAACTGTGTGATGCCATCATGTCAATATGGTCCAAAATCTCTGAGGAATGCTTCCAGCACCTTGTTGAATCTCTGCCACGAAGAATTGAGGCAGTTCTGAAGGCAAAAGGGGGTCCAACCCCTTACTAGCATGGTGTACCTAATAAAGTGGCCAGTGAGTGTATATACTACATGCATGCAACATACATACAACATATATACTATATATACTACATGCATACTACATATATACTATATATACTACATGTAACATATATACTACATGCTACATACATGCTACATACATACTACATACATAATACATATATACTACATGCATGCAACATGCATACTACATATATACTATATATACTACATGTAACATACATACTACATGCTACATACATGCAACATACACACTACATGCTACATACATGCAACATACACACTACATACATGCTACATACATACACACTACATGCTACATACATGCAACATACATACATGCTACATACTACATACATGCTACATACCACATGCATGCAACATGCATACTACATATATACTGCATATATACTACATGCATGCAACATACATATATACTACATACAATACATACATATAGACATACAGTACATATAACATAGAGTACATACTTACCGTCACTTGTCACTTTGATCCCCGAAGCCATTGTCCCCTTGAGGAATAAATATCAAAATAAAAAAACACCAATATACTTACCCCGATCCGCAGAAGTCCACGAGGGTCCCATGTCGATCTTGCGTGGAGAACAGCAGCATCAGCTGATGCTACCGTTCTCTACCAGCTCCAGGAATACAATGACGGAAGGTAGGTATCCTTCCGCACTGTATTCCTCCACCACTGTAAAAAAAAAGTCCCTAGTCTCACTTTATGCCATTCCCACGCAGCAATGGCATGAAGTGAGACTAGGGACTTTTTTTTTTTTTTTAAAGTGGTGGAGGAATACAGTGCGGAAGAATACCTACCTTCCGTCATTGTATTCCTGGAGCTGGTAGAGAACGGTAGCATCAGCTGATGCTGCTGTTCTCCACGCAAGATGGACGTGGGACCCTCGTGGACTTCTGCGGATCGGGGTAAGTATATTGGTGTTTTTTTATTTTGATATTTATTCCTCAGACGACAATGGCTTCGGGGATCAAAGTGACAAGTGACGGTGAGTATGTACTCTATGTTATATGTACTGTATGTCTATATGTATGTATTGTATGTAGTATATATGTATGTTGCATGCATGTAGTATATATGTAGTATGCATGTTGCATGCATGTGGTATGTAGCATGTATGTAGTATGTAGCATGTATGTATGTTGCATGTATGTATGTTGCATGTATGTAGCATGTAGTGTGTATGTATGTAGCATGTATGTAGTGTGTATGTTGCATGTATGTAGCATGTAGTGTGTATGTTGCATGTATGTTGCATGTATGTAGCATGTAGTGTGTATGTTGCATGTATGTAGCATGTAGTATGTATGTTACATGTAGTATATATAGTATATATGTAGGATGCATGTTGCATGCATGTAGTATATATGTTGTATGCATGTTGCATGCATGTAGTATATATGTATTATGTATGTAGCATGTATGTAGTATGTATGTTGCATGTATGTAGCATGTAGTATATATGTAGTATGTATGTTACATGTAGTATATATAGTATATATGTAGTATGCATGTAGTATATATAGTATATATGTAGTATGCATGTAGTATATATGTTGTATGTATGTTGCATGTAGTATATATGTATTATGTATTATGTATGTAGTATGTATGTAGCATGTATGTAGCATGTAGTATGTATGTTACATGTAGTATATATAGTATATATGTAGTATGCATGTTGCATGCATGTAGTATATATGTTGTATGTATGTTGCATGCATGTAGTATATATGTATTATGTATGTAGCATGTATGTAGTATGTATGTTGCATGTATGTAGCATGTAGTATATATGTAGTATGTATGTTACATGTAGTATATATAGTATATATGTAGTATGCATGTAGTATATATAGTATATATGTAGTATGGATGTAGTATATATAGTATATATGTAGTATGCATGTAGTATATATGTTGTATGTATGTTGCATGCATGTAGTATATATGTACTATGTATGTAGTATGTAGCATGTATGTAGCATGTAGTATATATGTAGTATGTATGTTACATGTAGTATATATAGTATATATGTAGTATGCATGTTGCATGCATGTAGTATATATGTTGTATGTATGTTGCATGCATGTAGTATATATGTATTATGTATGTAGTATGTAGCATGTATGTAGCATGTCATTTTTTTTTACATTCAACACATTAGCTGGATGATGGGACTACTACTGTCCCATCATTGGCTAATGTGTCAATCACTGTCATGGTAGCAGGCATCGCCCGATGGGACTTGTAGTCCCATCGGACGATGCCTGCACAGACCCCCGGAGCCTGCACAGCCCACCGGCAGGCCGGCACAGCTCCCCCGGCAGGCCGGCACAGACCCCCGGAGCCTGCACAGCCCACCGGCAGGCTGGCACAGCCCCCCGGCAGGCCGGCACAGACCACCGGAGCCTGCACAGACCACCAGCAGACCTGCACAGACCACCGGCAGGCCGGCACAGACCCCCGGACAGTCGGCACAGCCCCCCCGAAGGCCCGAACTGACGGCGCATCATGATGCGCACAGACAGCGCATCATGATGACGTCATTTCGGCAGCCAATCAGAGCCACAAAAGTGGCTCATTGCATTTTGGACTTCCGATTCCGGTATCCGATACGAAAAAGTATCGGTACTCGGTATCGGAATTCCGATACGGCAAATATCGGCCGATACCCGATACTTGCGGTATCGGAAAGCTCAACACTACTCCCGATGTGACTGTTCTACACATTTGATCGCTGTCAGACACTAGGGATTATGTGGTCTACGGGGGACCAGGTGAGTGTGTGAAGGAAACCAGTTTCTCCCATGTCACCAATGTGATGTAACTACACAGGCACAGCTCTCCGGCACCCCCTTTGTCTCACAGGTCAGTAAGGGTACTACACCTAGAGCAAATGGCCGCTGGGGAGGATGTCCTGTTACCCGCTGGGTATTCTAAGATTCGTAATCAGAGTAAAAGCATCTGCCCAAGATTAATTTTATGGTTTAATTGCCTTAAGGGCGCACTAGATAATTACAGAAATATGCAGTAAGCTATACAACGGAATTACAGTGGATTTGCAGTCAGAGTAAAATATGACAATAATGGTACAAGACTTAGAGATATTAAGCTGGAGGTTGATTTACCAGGTTGTAGGTTGCATGTGGATGCCGGGAGCTCTGCATTCCACAGGTATAAGAATCTTAGTTGCCGGACAGACCTCAAAGCGCATGCCGCTGCTCTGTTGGCAGATCTGTCCCCAGTTCCTTCTTAGATCATCATCATCTGGTTCTTCTGTGAGCGAGAGTGTCTCTGCCATGTGCTCTCAGTTATAAAGCATGCTGGGTTCCTCCCCCCTGTGTCAGAGGGTGGGCTAATAATCTCCACCCTTTAGCTCCCTGCAGAATTTATTCCCAATATCTAAGAAAGGGGGTAACTTTCTCCGGGATGATCGGATCAGGGCACGAGAGGTACCAGTGAATGCGGTTTGTTTGCCTGTCGTGTGGAGAGCAAACATGGCCTCATTGGGTCGCTGTGGAGGGCCAATCTCTATATCTCAGGTCCCAGAGCCCTCACCGACTCGGGAGTCACACTGTCAGATGCGCAATTTCCTCAGGGTCACGCAGATATTTATTATGAGTCTGTAACTCGAAAGGTGTGCTCATAATCCATGATCCTAGGATGGAGTCGGAGTGGCTGGGAGAGACAACGGATGTGTATTTCTGTGTCCAGCTGATAGGTATATTCTAATTGAAGCCTCCAGGCACCTTCATGCCCCATGCTGGCGTGGCTCCTACTCAAGCTTTGAAGTTCTGTTTTGGCCTTATCTCATTATCATACTAAAAGACCTTGCTATTCAACAATGGAGCACTAAATCTTGTTTTCATCAATATGCTTACAGGCCATGGGGGGGGTAGGAGCAGTTAGCTGCCTGTGACTCTTGTGAACTCAGACAAAATGGCGTCACTGGGACAGGCCAAGCTCAGACATGAGGCGAGCGTAATGACCCATATCCAAGATGGCGGCTGCTGCTTCATCACAGAGTGTAACATAGTAACATAGCTAGCAAGGCCGAAAAAGACATTTGTCCATCCAGTTCAGCCTGTATTCCATCAGAATATATCCCCGGATCTACGTCCTTCTAAAGAACTAATCACTGTAAGATACAATATTGTTATGCTCCAGGAAGACATCCAGGTCTCTCTTAAACCCCTCGACTGAGTTCTCCATCACCACCTCCTCAGGCAAGGAATTCCAGATTCTCACTGCCCTAATAGTAAAGTATCCTCTTCTATGTTGGTGGTAAAACCTTCTCTCCGTCAGATGCAGAGAACGCCCCCTTGTGACCGTCACCTTCCTTGATATAAAGAGATCCGTGGAGAGATATTTGTATTGTCCCTTTACATACTTATACATGGTTATTAGATCGCCCCTCAGTCATCTTTTTTCTAGACTAAATAATCCTAATTCTGCTAATCTCTCTGGGTATTCTAGTTTCCCCATCCCTTTTATTAATTTTGCTGCCCTCCTTTGTACTCACTCTAGTTCCATTATTTCCTTCCTGAGCACCAGTGCCCAAAACTGTACACAGTACTCCATGTGCGGTCTAACCAGGAATTTGTACAAAGGCAGTATAATGCTCTCATCATGTGTATCCAGACCTGTTTGCCTTTGCAGCCACTGCCTGGCACTGTCTGCTCCAGGTAAGTTTATCTTTACCTAGGATCCCCAAGTCCTTCTCCATGTCAGATTTACCCAGTGGTTTCCCGTTAAGTGTGTAATGGTGATATTGATTCCTTTTTTCCAATGTGTATAACCTTACATTTAACAAAGTTAAACCTCATCTGCCACCTTTCGGACCAAGTTTCCAACTTATCCAGATCCATCTGTAGCAGAATACTATCTTCTCTTGTATTGACTGCTTTACATAGTTCTGTATCATCTGCAAATATCGAGATTTTACTGTGTAAACCTTCTACCAGATCGTTAATAAATATGTTGAAGAGAATAGGTCCCAACACCGTCCCCTGCGGTACCCCACTGGTCACAGCGACCCAGTTAGAGAAAATACCATTTATAACCACCCTTTGCTTTCTATCACTAAGCCAATTACTTACCCATTTACACACATTTTTCCCCAGACCCAGCATTCTCAACCTCTTGTGTGGCATGGTATCAAACGCTTTGGAAACATCAATATATACCATGTCTAATGACTCACCTTGGTCCAGTCTATAGCTTACCTCTTCATAAAAGCTGATTAGATTGGTTTGACAGGAGCGATTCCTCATAAACCCATGCTGATATGGAGTTAAACAGTTATTCTCATTGAGATAATCCAGAATAACATCCTTCAGAAACCGTTCAAATATTTTACCAACAATAGAGGTTAGCCTTACTGGTCAATAATTTCCAGGTTCACATTTAGAGTCCTTTTTGAATATTGGTACCACATTTGCTATGCGCCAGTCATGTGGAACAGACCCTGTTGCTATAGAGTCCCTAAATATAAGAAATAATGGTTTGTCTATTACATTACTTAGTACTCGTGGGTGTATGCCATCCGGACCCGGAGATTTATCTATTTTAATCTTATTTAGCTGGTTTCACACCTCTTCTTGGGTTAGATTGGTGACCCTTAATATAGGGTTTTCTTTGTCTCTTGGCATTTCACCTAGCATTTTATTTTCCACTGTGAATACCGTGGAGAAGGTGTTTAATATATTAGCTTTTTCCTCGTCATCTACAACCATTCTTTCTTCACAATTTTTTAAGGGGCCTACATTTTCACTTTTGATTCTTTTAGCATTGATCTAGTTAAAAAAACAGTTTGGGATTAGTTTTGCTCTCCTACATACATAGGTGAGTATTAGGTGGTTTATTATTTTAAAGTTTTTCTAGGAGACAAGGGCATCGGGAATTAGGGGTTAGTTGAGTATAATGTTTTGTTTATTTTTATTTGAATATGTATGTAACTATTTTACATGTTGTGGTTGTTTTTGTGTGCACACAGGCTCTGGCTGATGAGACTATATCTCCCATCAGTGCCTCCTGCCATCACTGTTATCAGTGACAGCAGACGTAGGCTGGTGGGAGGAGTAGTCTCATCAGCTCACGTCTGCTGACCTGCGGTAAGTGTTATACCGGCTGTAACATTACCGCCGATAAGAACCAGCACGCCGGTGTTTCTCACACTGTCACACAGATGACAGTGTGGGAAACATCATATTGAACCTGTAAAAATGCAAACAGAAACTCAGCAAATCCGCAAACATGTGTTTTTGCTGCAGATTTGACTGACTCAATTGAAGTCAATGTGTGGGAAATGCTGCAGTAAGGCACAAAGAATTGACATGCTGCAGAAAAAAAACGCATCTCGTTCCAGTCGGCACCAGCAGCTCTTCCGGCCAAGCGATCAGTTGTCCCCCGCTCATTACGGTAATGAATAATCACGTATGTCCACTCCCATAGGTGTGGAATGAATATTTATTACCTTAATGAGCCGTGACACGTGATCGCTCGGCAGGAAGAGCTGCTGAGAGGGCACTCAGGGAAGGTAAGAAGAATGTTTTTTTATAGGAACCATGCATACAGGAATAGGAGATAAGGAGCCATGCCTACAAGGACAGGTATGAGGAGCCATGCATACAAGGCTAGGGAATAAGGAGCCTTACATACCAGGATAGGAATGAGGGAACAATACATACCCGGCTTATACTCAAGACAATAAGTTTTCCCAGTTTTTTTGGGTTTCAAATTTAAGCGCCTCGGCTTATACTCGGGTCGGCTTATAGTCGAGTATATATAGTAATTTTTTTTAAAATGATATATGTATTTATATTATATTACATATCACAGGAACAATTCACATGTATTTGCATCCCCTATAAAAGGGTGTTACTTGTGTTAATTACTCACCTGGTCCCGTAGAAGCGTTAGAACAACGGCCGTCGTCCACATCTTCCTTCCTGCACCCCCCTGAACACCCTACATACCCTGTCCATGTCCTGAAATCTGGAATAAAAGGACTTAATTTTCATTGAAATGGTGAGTACCGCTTTCTTTATTTTTCTGCTCGCAGTGCCATGTGATTGTTTATAGTTGAGAACTATACACCTATCGATAAGCCTGCTGTAGTTTTCACATCGGACTGTTTTACTAACGGAAAGTACTGTAAGCCCTGATGCCGTGTTATCTTTTTTTAGTTCTAAAGGATAGAAATGTCCAAGAAGGATGGGAGATTTTGCTAAATAAAATTCTCACTGCACAATCGGGAACAAATAATTAGCGATGAACGAGCATGTTCGCTCCTCCACGGTACTCGCCTGAGCATCTCATTGCTCGCCGAGTATTTCTGGGATTGCTCGACAGGAGCTCGGGTCCCCGCCCTGCATGTTTGGTGCTCTTTAGCGAGCCAATGAACACACAGGGATTGTCTGCCACACACTGTAATGCCGCAGCCATGTTGGTTGTGGCATTACAGTGATTGGCTGGCCGCTCAGCGTCATCAGGTCTATATCAGACCTGGCGGTACCAAGCTCGTCATAGTCTCCTCCGGACTCAGGCAGTGTAGGGAGAATTGATGCTGAGCAAGGGAGAGATTTTCTTGGTTCTTACTTAGTGTGGGTATACCATATATTATACACATAACCATCTCAACTAACAGTCCTTCTGAGGACTAATAAAGCTGCATAGATATCATTGCTAGGCAGGCAGTGTATGTGGCAGACTTCAGTGCATATAGCAAGAGGATCCATTCCAGTTCTGTCTGCTGCTGCTATTACAGATATTTCTAGACATAGCCCCAGGTATCAGGGGCCAGGAATAATTTTTTTTGGATCTTAATCCGGATTATTTGCTTAAAAAGCAATCCAGAGAACACCGTTTTTCTGGTCCATTTGCTTATTGGCACTGCAGAATACAGGCAGATCCTTTCCATATTACAGCGCTTAAAATCCATCTACTGTATTTAAAACTGTGGTTTGTCCGTCATACGGATCAGAGATAAAAAGTGCACTCAAAATTCTGCCATTTCTGGCCTCCCTTTAAATTGTGCTGCAGCGTGTTAGCGAAGTTATTGGCACCAGTTTGCTGGTAAAAATAGTTACCTACAGGCCAGCTATTTAAAACTGTGGTTTGTCCATCACACGGATCAGAGATATAAAGTGCGCTCAAAATTCTGCCATTTCTGGTCTCCCTTTAAATTTTGTTGCATTGTGTTAGCAAAGTTATTGACACCAGTTTGCGAGTAAAAATAGTTACCTACAGGCCAGCTATTTAAAACTTTGGTTTGTCCATCACACGGATAAGATATAAGCTTGCTCCAAATTCAGCCATTTGGAAAATATTATCCTCCATTTAAAATGGGCAAGGCGTGTGCCAAGAGACAGGGAATTGGACGTGATGGTGCATGCAGAGGCCATGGCCGTGTGCAAGCTGAAACTGTGCCACAACAAACACCCACATAGTCTCACCCGATCTTCCTGTCTGAATTACTGGGGACCGCAGCACACCACTATTGAACCTAGAGCAGTGTCAAAAGGTTGCTGGTTGGATGGCGGATAATGCTTCCAGTCACTTTGCCACCACCACTACCACCCTTTCTTTTACACGGTCAAGTCTCAGTAGCCATGAGTCTGGACCGTATATCCCTCACCCTATTCCTCCTTCCTCCCACCATAATAAGCATAAATGACAGTGCAAAGGGCTGGAATTACATTACAACATGTATCAAGATTATATTAAATATATATCATAAAGAAGCCTTAAGCAGCCCATAGCTAATCAGTGTGGGACACACTGTAGATATACATATGCAAAGAAAACAAGGAGAGAAAGCCAGTGCATAAATGTCCAGAAGTAGATACAAAAATCACAAATCTTTATTAGGGACACAGGTTAAAAGACATAGTGGCACAACAAGAGTGGCATAAAAGATGACAGAAACAGAAAGTGCACAGTGTCTATGACCTATAATAATCAGATTTATCTGTAACATCACATCTGGTCGTGAGACAGACAGTATCTAAAATATGTAGGGTTCAATAGTCCTAGTAGACATACAGTATAGGGAATACACAGTAGGGAGCCGGTCAGTCAATAAAAGGTTAAGGGTATAATCCCCGACCGCTCAGCTGCATAGGACACAGAGTAATCCAAAATGAAATAACTACACACATACCAGGAGAGGAGACACTGGACACCCCGTCCTGTGAAAGACCCGACGTACGTTTCGGAAGTAAATCTTCCTTCCTCCCACCATGCCAAGTGCCTGAAGACAACTAACCCCACACTTGGACACTCCAAAGAGCTGTTCACTTTTCCATTTATAGATTTGGGCCATCTCACCCGGTCCACTTGAAGCGGGGCAAGAGGAGATCGCATGTAGCGATGCCCAAATATTTGAGCAGCCACGGTCACATGAAGACGACGGTGGAAAAGTGTCATAAAAGGTGGACGATGATGAGACACAATTGCCATAAAGTCAGGAGGAGGACCAGGGTGTGGAAGTGGAAAACGAGGTGGTGGATGATGTAGTAATTGAATCAAGCTTGCAGGAGGACATGCAGCGCGCAGACAGCAACACACAGGGGGAGGGAGGCATAGCACCCCAACAGGCAGGAAGAAGCAGTGTGGTGGCCGCAGACAGAAGGCGGGCAACTGTTTCCCGTAACACCAACACAATGGATGTTGCCAGTCCAACGGTTAGGTCTTCCCGAGTCTAGTTGTTTTTTAAAGACTCTGCCGCTAACCCCAAAAAGGTCATTTGCTGCACCTGCCAGACCAGCATCAGCAGGTGTAGCAAAACTACCAGCCTGACCACCACCAGCATGATCAGGCACATGGCAGCAAAGCACCCGACATTGTAGGGCAAACCATAGGGTCCAGGAAAAGTGTCTGCGGGTGAAACCACTGCTTCTTCCGCTGTTGTACGTGCAAGCCAATACACTGTCCATGGTGTGCATGCGACGATGCCTCCTGCCCTGTCATTGCACACACTCTGTTAGCACCATCAGCAAGTACTTCCACGTCCTTGTCCCAGTGCAGCCTACAGTTGTCCATACCCCAGTCCTTGGAAAACAAGCGCAAATACGCAGTCAACGCCCCACAGGACACACTACTAAATTCACATATTTCTCAACTGCTTGCGCTCAAAATGTTGCCTTTTAGGTTCATGGTGATGGAAGCTTTCCGCAATCTGATGATGGTGGCCATCCCTCGGTACTCGGTCCCCAGCCACCACTATTTCTCCCGGTGTGCTGTCCTCGCATTACACAAGCAGGTGTCCCACAACATTAGCCGTGCCCTCAACAATGCAGTTACTGGGAAAGTCCACCTAACCATGTACACGTGGACATGTGCTTGTGGGCAGGAATGGTACATCTCTCTGATGGCACACTGGGTTAACATAATGGAAGCTGGGACCCAGTCAGACCTTGGAATGGATCACGTCTTCCCGACACCGAGGATTGCGGACCCTAGATCAATCAGGGTTGCCCCCACAGTCTACAGATCTTGCACCTCATCCTCCTCCTCTTCAGCCTCCATCTCCGAAATGACCACATCAGTTTCAAGCTGCTTAGGTGATAAACCGCACAATGTTGAAGAGTTGTGGACAGCTTTGAAAGAGCAGGCAGATCCGTGGCTGACACCGCTGAACCTACAGCCAGGCATGGTCGTGTGTGACAATGGCTGGAACTTGGTGGCCGCTCTGAGGCAAGCTTACACATGTACCATGCCTGGCCCATATGCTTAACCTTGTGGTTCAGCGCTTTCTCAATTCCTACCCGGAGCTGCCGGATCTGCTTGTCAAAGTACGTCACCTGTGTGTCCATTTTAGAAAGGCAGCTACAGCTTCCACCGCCCCTGCCATGCTTCAGCAGTGTTTGCAGATTCTGGCTCACCGACTGGTGTGTGATGTCACCACGCATTGAAACTCTACACTGCAGATGTTGGGAAGGATTTGTGCGCAGAAGAGGCAGCTGTTGACTACCAGCATCAACAAGGCCGTTGGTATTCAGTTCAGACTCCATACATAAGACCTCAGGAGTGGACATGGATGTCAGACATATGTACCATCCTCCAGAACTTTGAGGACTCCACCAAGATGGTGAGCAGCGATGACACCATAAATAGCATCACCATCCTGCTTCTTTGTGTTCTGAAACGCTCTCTGCTCACGATCAAAGAGGATGCATTGCAGGCGGAGCACGATGATATGGAGCAAGGAACTATACAGGGTGATTACACACAGTCGAGCCTCATCTCATCCCAACGTGGATTGGGTGACAATGAGGAAGAGGAGGAGGAAGAACAGGAGCTAGTTTCATGCGATATAGCTGGTACTACCTGCACAACTGTCATACTGTCTGTTCAGTGTGGATAGCCTGAGGACAGGGAGGAGGAGAGCATGGTCAGTCATCCTCTTGGTGAGGACATGGAAGTCTTGCCTGTTAGCAGTCTTGCATAAAGGTAGTAATAATAATAAGGGTATTTAGTAAACATAATTTTGATCAAAATAATGCACAAGCCATCCCGCCATGTCACGGCAACCCTTGTGGTACAGTCCCTACTCTAGTATTTAAAACCTTTTCACTTGCCAAGTGACATGAATGTGAATAAGGATCGAGCGGCTGAACCACTAGTAACAGCTTAGGCCAGACTGGATGGCTTTCCCAGCTCAGAAAAAGGGCGGTCACACCCATATATGCACTGAATGCACAATGAAATGAATAAAAAACAAATCTGAACTGAGAAAGTAAGTTAATGTGTATGCACAATGTAAGTGCATATTAACACATGACCATTAACCAGAGAAAACAAAAAGCAAAAAACACAAATATCCTGAACTAAAAAGTAACTTTTTACCTTTTAGTTCAGGATATTTGTGTTTTTTGCTTTTTGTTTTCTCTGGTTAATGGTCATGTGTTAATATGCACTTACATTGTGCATACACATTAACTTACTTTCTCAGTTCAGATTTATTTATTTATTTATTTTATTTTTTTTACTGTTAGCAGTCTTGCACGCATGGCTGAGTTTATGTTATGCTGCCTTTCCCGTGACCCTCGCATTCTCAAAATTTTGGGTGACAGTTATTACTGGTTGGTGACACTTCTAGACCCATACTACAAGTAGAACTTTCTATCTCTTATTCCCAAAACAGACAGCTCTACTAAAATGGGGCAGTACCAGAAGGCCCTTGTTGCGGAATTATTAAAACAATTCTCATCTGTAAATGCTGGCGGCAGAGGTCACAGTTCGTTGGACAATCAAGGAGTACAGGCGAGAGAGACACAACTCCAATCCAGGAGAGGCAGGGGAACACTCTCAAAGTTCTGGGAGAGTTTTCTCAGACCCTCCCATCGCACAGGCCCTGAGACATGGGGAATTGTCACAAGGAGTGCAAAGTTTGGAAAGATGTTGAGGGAGTACCTTGCTGACCATACCAACGTCCTCTGGGATTCCTCTGTGTCTGATAATTATTGTGTATCCAAGCTGGACACGTGGCATGAACTGGTTCTCTACGCCTTGGAGGTCCTGGCCTATCCTGACGCTAGTGTTTTGTCAGAGCGGGTTTTTAGTGCCGCTGGTGGAATTATAACTGATAAGCGAATCCGCTTGTCAACTGAAAATGCTGACAGGTTGACAAGGGCTGGATTAGGCCAGACTTCTCAACACCACCGAATGATAGCAGGCTAGCGTAACATAAATTCAAATCCAGTGTCTTTTTTTGGGAGGTCTATTCCCATGCACCTCTTCACACCCACACAGGGGTATACACTTTCTAATTTTGGCTATTTGCTGTTGTCTTCCTCCTCCTCAGCCTCATTCTCCACCACTATATCACCAGGGTGACCGTAGTCCATGATGCAACACCCACATGATTTTTTCAAAGGGTGTTTATGATGCCTGAAAAAAAATGCTATACAGTATGTTCATGTATACCCCCCATGGGTAAATGTTTGTCAGCCCATACACTTAGTGCATGGGCATTATAAGTATAGGAGACCCACTCCTTTCTAATGGGAACATTTTTTTCTTGAGGCCCTCTTTCATGTCTCTTCCAAGGGGCATTGGAGTGCCTCCAAATTTTTGGCAGCCCTTGCATTCACTGCATAGGCAAACACTATGGGAGACCCACTTCCTTATAATGGGAACATTTTGTCATGAGGCCCTCCTCTACGTCTCTTCAAAGGGGCATTGGAGTGCCTCCAAATTTTTGGCAGCCCTTGCATTCACTGCATAGGAAAATACTATATGAGACCCACTTCCTAATAATGGGAACATTTTGTCATGAGGCCCTCCTGTACGTCTCTTCAAAAGGGTATTGGGGTGCGTCCAAATTTTGGGCAGACGTGCCACTCATTGCATACACAACGACAGTATAGGAGACCCACTGTTTAATAATGGGAACAACAAAGCATAGCCGGCTGATGGCTGTCTAAGAATAGTGAGGGCTAACTGCTGGCCCTTTAAGAATAGTGAAAACTAGAGTTGAGCGACTTTAGTCGGATCGGGTTTCATGAAAAAAAATTCATTTCAGATGAAACTGGTCCGACTAGGGCAAAAAAAGTCGGTGTTTCGTCCGAAACCCGACCCCAATGCAAGTCAATGGGGAATAAAAGTCGGCATTGAGTGGATGAATGTCATCTGCTCAATGCCGACTTTTATTTCCCATTGACTTGCATTGGGGTCGGGTTTCAGACGAAACTCTGACTTTTTTTGCCCTAGTCGGACCAGTTTCATCTGAAACGAATTTTGTTTCATGAAACCCGATCCGACTAAAGTCGCTCAACTCTAGTGAAGACCACATGATGGCCCTATAAAAATATGATTTGTGACTTTCAGAGTCCCTCCTTCATAAATGAAACAGGATGTGTCGGACGATGTGTCACATGGCCAGATAAGGTTGCAAAATGTTAAAATGACATTTCCCAGTGAATGCATATGTCTTGGTTGAAAGCAATGCTAAAGTTCAAAAACGCATTAAAAACGCTACGTGTGAACATAGCCCAAGGTGTGGAGGAGCATTTTTGTTTTTGGTTATTTATTTTGCCTTATATACAAGTCATTACCCTGGAAAGGATGTTGCTTAACATATTTCCCAGGAAAATCCATTTTGGTTTAGTTTTTGTATGTTTTGAGTTTGTGAGTCTGTAAAAGTGGCATAAGACTCTGACAACATTGTTCACAGCAGTGACTTGGGAGTCAGAAATGCTTCCATGGTTCTTCCCCATGCTGTTTCCATGTCATTTAAGCACTGTTCCCATTGATTTCTGCAAGTTCTAGTCCCTCTGCAGACCGCCGGGGGGAACGCCGTAAAAATGCTCGAGTTTCCCGTAGACTTACATTGGGCTCGTTGCTCGGTTCAAGCACCCGAGCATTCTAATTTGCTCGACCCGAGCAACGAGCACCCCAGCATTTTAGTGCTCGCCCATCACTGGTAATAATCCCTAAAAGAAGGAAGAATTGGAAGCAGTTTAAGAGATCAGGATGGATGAACACAGAACTTAAACACTTGTTAAAAGGAAAAAAGAAATGTATATCAAATGGAAAGAGGGGGCATATCTAAAGAAGAATATAATGTTATTTGCAGTGGATGCAGGGCAAGGGTTAGAAGAGCTAAAGCCAATAATAAAGTAAGTCATGCAAGGGAGACAAAAAGTAGCAGAAAAGGATTTTGGGGGTATGTCAAAAGCAAAACAAATGTCAAAGATGCTGTAGGATTATTACAGGTTGAAAAGGGTGAAGTAGTCAAAAATGATGTGAGAAGGCCGAACTTTTAAATTCCTATTTTGCACCTGTGTTCTCTAAGAAAGCAAATGCAACATTAACTGATCTTCACGGTGTCATCGAAGGAATAAAAGAATCCACACTATCCATAAACAGAGAGATAGTGAGGGAACACTTAGCTAATTGAATTTCAATCTCCTGATCCAGATGAATGACATAATAATAAAAATAATCTTTATTTATATAGCGCCAACATATTCCACTGTGCTTTACAGTTTAGCAGTTCATACACAACAGTCATAAGTAACAAGGTTAAAGATAATAAAATAGGATACTGAAAGGATTAGCAGAAGAAATTGCAGAAGCACTTGCCAAAATCTTTGAAAAATCCTGGAAAATGGGAGAAGTCCAAGAAGATTGGAGAAGGGCAAATGTCCCAGTCTTCAAAAAAGGAAAGAAGATGGAGCCAGGAAATTACAGGCCAGGGAGCCTTACTTCTATACCAGGAAAGATATTTGAACAAATTATTAAACAGCATGTATGTAAGTACTTGGATAAGGATACAGTAATTAACCAGAGTCAGCATGGGTTTGTAGCAAACAAGTCATGCCAGACTAATCTAATTTCCTTCTTTGATGGAATCACTGACTGGGTGGATCAGGGAAATGTGGTAGATATAGTATATCACGACTTCAGCAAAGCATTTGATAAAGTTTCTCACACCATTCTTATTGAAAAAATTACCAAGTATGGGATTGATAAAGCTACGGTTAGGTGAATTCATAATTGGTTCAGTGATCGTACTCAAAGTGTGGTAATAAATGGTTGCACATCCAATTGGAAGTGTTTCAAGTGGGGTACCACAAAGCTTTGTTGTGGACCCAGTGTTTACCATTTTTATAAATGATCTAGATAAGGCAACTGAAGGTAAACTAATCAAATTTGCAAAGCTAGGAGGGATAGCTAACACTAGAGAGGACAGAGAAAGTATTCAGAAGGATCTAGATAAGCTTGAACAATGGGCAGCGCCTAATAGAATGGTATTTAACAGGCAAAAATGCAAGATTCTACATCTGGGCAAGAAAAACAAAACTTACATCTATAAAATGGGAGGAATAGAACTAAGTCACAGCATGCACGTGTGAAAAAGACTTGGGTATACTAATAGATCACAGACTGCACATGAGTCAACAGTGTGTTGCAGCAGCAAAAAGGCAAACACAGTTCTAGGATTTATTAAGAGAAGCATAGAGTCTAGATCATGTGAAGTAATATTTCCCCTATGCTCCTCCTTGGTCAGGCCTCATCTGGAATACTGTGTCCAGTTCTGGGCACCACATTTAAAAAAAGACATGGAAAAGCTATAGCATGTTCAGAGAAGATCTATCATTATAGTAAGCGGACTGCAAACAAAGTCCTACAGGGAACAGTTAAAGGATCTGGAAATGATTAGCTAGCAAAAATGAAGGCTAAGAGGATACTTAATACCTGTCTACAAATATCTGAAGGGATGTCAAAGTATACATGGTTCATCTTTATTCTCATTTGCACATGGAAACACAAGAATCAATGGAATGAAACAGAAATGGAGAAGATACAGATTAGATATTAGAAAAAAAATATTTTGACAGTGAGAGTGATCAATGAGTGGAACAGGCTGCCATGAGAAGTGGTGAGTTCTCCTTCAATGAAAGTCTTCAAACAGAGGCTGGACAAACATCTGTCTGGGATGATTTAGTGAATCCTGCTTTGAGCAGGGGGTTGGACCAGATGGCCCAGGAGGTCCCTTCCAACTCTACCATTCTATAATTTATGTAAAAACAAAAATAAGCAAAAAAGCTACACATTAGGCATTGCTGCTCCCGGAATGACCTGACCTATAAATCTTTCCCATTTGTTTACCTGTTGAGTGAGCACTGTAAAAAAATAAATGAAAAAAAAGTAGCAAAAACGCTATGCTTTTTCATCTAACCACTGAACAAAAAGTTGAATATAAATAGTAATATTAGCTCTAAAAACGAAATATTGTCCCTCAAGAAACAAGCCATAATACAGCTCGGAGAAATAAAAAAGCTATAGCTCTGAGGATACAGAGATGCAAAAAAACAGTTATTTTTTCCATAAAGTAGTTTTTATTGTGTAAAAGCGGCAAAACATAAATTTTTTTTATATAAACGTGATATCACTACAATTGTACTGACCCAAAGAATAAGGTTGTCTTATCACCTTTACCACATAAATAAAAGTTTCATATATATATATAAATATATATATGTCTTTATATATATGTTAAATTTTGGGCTGTTCATAATATATACAGATGTATATCAGGGGTCATCATTAGAGTTGAGAGACTTTTGTTTTTTTAGGGTCGAGTTTCGTTTCGTGAAACCCGAATTTTCCAAAAGTCGGGTCGAGCAAGATCGGCCGATTATAGGGAAAAGTCGGGGTCGTCCCGAAACACGAAACCCAATGTAAGTCAATGGGGAATAAAAGTCGGCAGTGAGAGGAGGACAGGAAACACACCTACAGTGCCCATTTGAATGCCAAAAGCATCAATTCTTCTTAAGCTTGTCAACCTTAATTAACTTCATAATACAAGTTACGCACTGAAAAATGGGGGTTATTTGGCTAAAGTTGTGGGGGGGTAGGGCTGGCTCCAGGTTTTCATGTGCCCTGGGCGAAAGGGCGCCCCTTTAACACATACCACAACTCATCATGCTCCGATACGGCAGAGAAATAGCGGTATAGTACAATGAAAAATACTTCACTTTTTACATCTCATGACGAGGCCCATCTATTTCTCCATACAGAATCATTGGTCCCGTATAATGTTTGAAACAGTATATGATGAGCTCCACATAATGCTACAGTATATGTTGGTCCCCATGGATGAAGCTCCACTGTCTTATGGGCCCAAATAATGCTCCAAACATAATGGGCCCCATTTCTAATGCTCTAGTGTATAATGGGCCCTGTAAATGCTGCTCCAGTGTCTGATGTCCACCTTTGGAATGTTCCAGTGTATGGTGGGCCCCATCTATCATTCTCCAGAGTATAGTGCTCCCCAAAAATTGCTGTCCCAACATTGAAAACAATCAAATAAGTCTCCTCGCTAGGGAATCCCTGTACTAGTCTGGACTCACCGTCGTCCCCATCTTCCATCTCATTGCACAGTATTTCAACCTTGCAAGTGCTGTGATCCTGAGCAAGCAGGGGGGGCCCACTCGTTGACGATGGCACTGGCACAGGGCCCCTGATAGTACGGTGGTGTGTCTGATGGCGGGTGGGCCGAACCTGAACTTTCATCTGCAGCTTCCTCTTTGTCACCGTGTAAGATGGAACTGTATATGGGAAGGGTAACCTGAGTTTCATCAGGGTCAGATTCAGGCTGTGTAGCGTGCGAGGGGAATGTAGTGGTCTGGGTCAATGTACCAGCAGATTCATCGAGCAGTGGCTGGGCATCAGTGCACTTGTGTCGCCCCTAGGAGTATGGTCGCACAGTGGCATTACCTTCCTCCTAGGGAGTGTGATGTCATGCTTGGGAGCAACGAAGATCTCTCTAGCAGGTTAACTGATTGGGCGGCGTTATTCCCACGAGTCATGACCCTCCAAACAGCGTTCATGAAGGCAAAGTGTTTGTTTTACGTGGGCAGTATGGTTGCAAAGCTGAACCTTAAAGGAATGTCCAGAAGGGCAACACCAGGAGTGGAGCCTACGGTTAAATTCGACTCCACCTGGGAAACCTCAACCATGCCAGCTACAGAAAAGATACACACATTGCAAGCTTAATTCCGTTAACGAACGAGACTCCGTCATGCCCCGCGGTCCAAGTCCGGCTTACTAGAGGGACACGTGAGGCTCTGGCACATGAGATTGGCCAATAACTGGAGTGTCATGCCCTTACATGTCCGTGGCTGCATGTGCGCTACACTGAAAAGGCCAGCGTTTGTCGCTTACAGGTGCAGATAACCCGCTGAACAACGTTAGTGATGGGGATCACTGATTACAATTATTACCCGCGAACGATGATTTCCCAGTAAGTGCAGGTCAACCGCAGTTCCGGAATTAGGCCTAACCGTCATTCCTGAAAAAATGAAAAACTTACGTGTGCAAACCACAGGTGCTGTAGCTTGCTTAACAGCTCGCCAGCCGTTCTCACGCCCAGGATGGATCGCACGTGATTGCACAAAGGTGAGAAAGGGTACCGTATCCCCGGATAACATGTATGGATAGCGTACACATTCAAAATATATGTCTATACATCAGGAGGCAGGCTCAGACGGTGTTAGGCCCAGTATGGATTGCACGTGATTGCACAAAGGTGAGAAAGGGTACCGTATCCCCGGATAACATGTATGGATAGTGTACACATTCAAAATATATGTCTATACATCAGGAGGCAGGCTCAGACGGTGTTAGGCCCAGTATGGATTGCACGTGATTGCACAAAGGTGAGAAAGGGTACCGTATCCCCGGATAACATGTATGGATAGCGTACACATTCAAAATATATGTCTATACATCAGGAGGCAGGCTCAGACGGTGTTAGGCCCAGTATGGATTGCACGTGATTGCACAAAGGTGAGAAAGGGTACCGTATCCCCGGATAACATGTATGGATAGCGTACACATTCAAAATATATGTCTATACATCAGGAGGCAGGCTCAGACGGTGTCAGGCACAGTATGGATTTGACGGCCCAGACTACACAGCGGAGGAGCAGGGAGAGGTAAAGATTGCAAATGCTGGGGCCCTGCCCAAGCAAGGAGGGCCCACTCGTGGGCGTCGGTACTGGCACTGGGCCCCTCATAGTACGGCGGTGTGTCTGACGGCGGGTGTGCACCACCACCGTCAGAGACACTTGATTGCACTATGAGGGACCCTGTGCCAGTGCCCGCGCCCAAGAGTCGGCCTACCCACCTGTCCAGGGCAACGGCACTCGCACGGTGTCGTGCGCTAGGTGGTGACACCGGCCATGGGGGGGAGGCAGCACAGTTAGGGAGTTTTAGAAAGTGGCATATGTTGATGTTGGACATTCAGCTGATGCAAAAGGTGAAATAGGTGAAGTCCCAGGAAGAGGTGGACCAAAGCAAGCCATTTTTCTGTCACCCTATGTGTCATCAGGGGAAGGTGGGACAAAATCCTTGGAAACCCATGCATGGTTCATTTTAATGAAGGTTAGATCATCCACATTTTGGGTTGACAGACGGGTCTTTTTTTCTGTCAGGATTGATCCAGCTGCACTGAAGACTCTTTCCGATAGCACACTTGCAGCTGGGCAAGCGAGCTCCTGTAAGGCATATTGTGCCAATTCAGGCCAGGTGCCCCGTTTAGTGGCCCGATAGTCAAAGGGGAATGACCTGTGTGGGAGAACATCGATATGGGAGGAAAAGTAGTTTGTAACCATAGTTGACAACTGCTGTCTCCTGTCACTTTCCATCGATGCATTATTACCAGTTGTGTGAGCGGTACTTGAAAAATCAGTCCACAACATTGTCATGAAACCCCTGTCTCCAACGCCACTTCTGCTGTGTGCACCATGAACACCTCTGCCAAGCTGCCCCCGGCCCGTACGGCTCGTGTGAGAACCATCACCGCTGCTGTGTGCTGGGAATGCCTCAAGCAACCGATTTACCAGAGTTGCTTGTTTATTAGCCAATATTAGGTCAAGGTTCTCCTGTGGCATGATGTTTTGTAATTTGCCTTTATAGCGTGGATCCAGGATGCTGGCCAACCAGTAGTCGTCATCGTTCATCATTTTGGCAATGCGGGGGTCCCTTTTTAGGATCTGCAAGGCATAATCTGACATGTGGGCCAATGTTCCCGGTGTCAATGATGCACTGCGAGTGCTGGTTGGAGGAGCACTTTCTGGCAAATCCACATCCCTCCAGTCACGCACAAACCCTGTACCAGACCTTGCCACGCCAACATTTTCACTTGCCCCACGAGATGCATCCTCCTCCCCTAAGTAATCATCCCCATCATCATCCTCCTCCTCCTCTTCTTCCTCCACCTCGTCCAGGAGAGGTCCCTGAGCAGACAATGGCTGAATGTCATCAAGGATTCCCTCCTCCTCTTCCTCCTCATCAACATTGGCTGCAGACGCCTGCTCCTTAAGGTGCGTCAAAGTTTCCATGAGCAGACGCATAAGTGGGATGCTCATGCTTAGGATGGCGTCGTCTGCGCTTACCAGCCGTGTGCATTCCTCAAAACACTGAAGGACTTTACAGAGGTCTTTCAGCTTCGACCACTGCACACCTGTCAACTCCATGTCTGCTCTCAAAGTGCCTGGCCGTGTATCCTCCCACAAATGCATTATGGCCTGCCTCTGCTCGCACAGCCGCTCCACCATGTGCAGGGTGGAGTTCCACCTTGTTGCAATGTCGATAATGAGGCGGTGGTTGGGAAGGTGGAGCAATCGCTGCAGCTTCTGCATACGAACGGAGTGTACAGGCGACCCGCGGATGTGTGCGCATAGTCTTCGCACCTTCTGGAGCAGGGCTGTTAACTCCGGATAATTTTTGTGGAAGCACTGCACCTCCAGGTTCAAGGTGTGAGCCAAGCAAGGTATGTGGCTGAGTTTTGAAAGGGCTATGGCTGCCACAAAATTACGGCCGTTATCACTAACTACCTTGCCTGCCTCAAGATGTACACTGCCCAGCCATGACTCAGTTTGTCGCTTCAAGTACTCGGCCAGCACCTCGGCGGTGTGTCTGTCGCCCAAACACATCATCTGCAACACAGCCTGCTGACGCTTTCCACTAGCTGCTCGATAGGGGGACACCTCATGTGCAACTGTGGCAGCTGCAGATGGAGTGCTCGTACAACTGCGCTCTGTGGACGAGCTTTCGCTTCTGGAGGAGGAGGAGGGTCGAACGCCTACAGCCAACTGTTTCCTATACCGTGGGCTAGGCAGCACTGTCCCACCACCGCTGTCCCCTGTGGACCCTGCATCCACCACATTAACCCAGTGCACAGTGATGGACACGTAACGGCCCTGGCCATGCCGACTGGACCATGCATCAGTTGTGAGGTGCACCTTTCCACTCACTGACTGCTTGAGTGCATGGAGAATGCGGTCTTTTACATGATGGTGAAGGGCTGGGATGGCTTTGCGAGAGAAGAAGTGGCGACTGGGTAGGTCATAGCGTGGTACTGCATAGGCCATGAGTTCGCGGAAAGCTGCGCTTTCCACCAACCGATAGGGCATCATCTCAAACGAGATTAGTTTGGCAATGTGGGCGTTCAAACCCAGTGTATGCGGATGAGAGACTGAGTACTTTCTTGACCTACTCATAGTGTCTGGGAGGGTGAGCTGGACTTGAGAGCTGCATATGGTGGAAGTAGCGGTGGACAGGGCGCACTGAGAGAGGGTTGATGATGGTGATGGAGTTGGTGTTCTTTCTGATGGCCTAGATTCAGTATTTTGTTGATATAACAGTGGGATTCCCTGACTGCTGTGGCCTTGCAACGACACCTCAACATTTGCTGCTGTGCTAACCGGTGGGCTTACAGTGGAGGAAACAATGTAGCGTTGCTGACTACCTTCTTTGTGATCAGTTGCACATGTGGCACTTGAGGTTTGGTGTTGTGTCCACGCTTGCAAGTGCATGCTGGTTAAATGTCTAAGCATGCAACTGGTATTCAAATTTTTCAGATTTTTCCCTCGGCTAAAGGTCTTTGCGCACTTCTTACAGATAACCTTGGCCTGATCATGAGGATTTTGTTCAAAAAAGTGCCACACTGCACTCTTCCTACTTTGGCAGACATTTTGCGGCCTAGCACGCTGTGATCTTTTGACCCTCTTGACAAGCTGTCCAGCAACTCTTTTGATTTTTGGAACCTGTCTTTGGAGTGCTCCGGGCCTGTCGGATAACAGCTGTTGCGATGTCGATGTCTGCTGTGGATGCTCCTCATCTGAGCTATTGGAAGCAGCACCCTCTTCCCCCAATGTATGCCAATCTGGGTCAACAACTGGGTCATCCATCACCTCCTCTTCAATGTCATGTGCACCTTCCTCTGTGTCACCGTGTATGGTGGTATAGTGTGCGGGAAGGGGCACCTGAGTCTCATCAGGGTCAGAATCTGGCTCTGTACACTGCGAGGACAATGTAGTGCTCTGAGTGAATGTACCAGCAGAATCATCTATCAGCGGCTGTGCATCAGTGCACTCCATGTCAGATTCATCTTGGCCTGGGTAATTCACCATTTCACTTGATAATCCAGGCATGGTATGTGAAAACAGCTCCATGGAGTAATCAGTAGTATGGCCTGCGTCATCCTTCAATCTTTGTTGGGGTGAAGGACACAAGGAAAGGTGTGGTTCATGAACATGAGCCTCCAATGACGACTCAGTGCTTTTACTTTTTACAACTTCAGAAGAGGAGGCGATAGAGCTGGAGGCTGAGTCAGCAATGTAAGACAAAACATTTTCCTGATGCTCTGGCTTTAAAAGCGGTTTGCCAACTCCTAGAAAACTAAGCCTTCGAAGCCTTATGGAGCCAGACGATGACGCAGGCTCAACACCTCCTGCATTCGGTCCAATTTTGCTCTTGCCACTACCATCAGATCCACCACCAACACCATCATTACCAGCTGCCAACCCCCGCCCAATTCCACGGCCTCTTCCACCAGCCTTCCTCATTTTTTGTAGAAATGTAGACAAAATCCAACAAACTATATAGTAATGTAAATCAAGGTACAAGGTGTCTATAGGACAGGGGAGATTTTGAATTTCTACACACACTTGTGGACACTGGACACTTTTGAATTGTGTGAGGCCCACTGAATATCAGAGCGCTATGTCACAGGCTCGATGGCACAGGTGTGAAAAAAGTGACTACAGGATAAGGGAGATTTTGAATTTCAGCACACACTAGTGGACACAGGCCACTTTTGGATTGTGTGAGGCCCACTGAATATCAGAGCGCTATGTCACAGGCTCGATGGCACAGGTGTGAAAAAAGTGACTACAGGATAAGGGAGATTTTGAATTTCTGCACACACTAGTGGACACTGGACACTTTTGAATTGTGTGAGGCCCACTGAATATCAGAGCGCTATGTCACAGGCTCGATGGCACAGGTGTAAAAAAAGTGACTACAGGATAAGGGAGATTTTGAATTTCTGCACACACTAGTGGACACTGGACACTTTTGGATTGTGTGAGGCCCACTGAATATCAGAGCGCTATGTCACAGGCTCGATGGCACAGGTGTGAAAAAAGTGACTACAGGATCACAGAGATTTTGAATTTCTGCACACACTTGTGGACACTGGACACTTATGGATTGTGTGAGGCCCACTGAATATCAGAGCGCTATGTCACAGGCTCGATGGCACAGGTGTGAAAAAAGTGACTACAGGATAAGGGAGATTTTGAATTTCTGCACACACTAGTGGACACTGGACACTTTTGGATTGTGTGAGGCCCACTGAATATCAGAACGCTATGTCACAGGCTCGATGGCACAGGTGTGAAAAAAGTGACTACAGGATCACAGAGATTTTGAATTTCTGCACACACTAGTGGACACTGGACACTTTTGGATTGTGTGAGGCCCACTGAATATCAGAGCGCTATGTCACAGGCTCGATGGCACAGGTGTGAAAAAAGTGACTACAGGATCACAGAGATTTTGAATTTCTGCACACACTAGTGGACACTGGACACCTTTGGATTGTGTGAGGCCCACTGAATATCAGAGCGCTATGTCACAGGCTCGATGGCACAGGTGTGAAAAAAGTGACTACAGGATAAGGGATATTTTTAATTTCTGCACACACTAGTGGACGCTGGACACTTTTGGATTGTGTGAGGCCCGCTGAATATCAGAGCGCTATGTCACAGGCTCGATGGCACAGGTGTGAAAAAAGTGACTACAGGATCACAGAGATTTTGAATTTCTGCACACACTTGTGGACACTGGACACTTTTGGATTGTGTGAGGCCCACTGAATATCAGAGCGCTATGTCACAGGCTCGGTGGCACAGGTGTGAAAAAAGTGACTACAGGATAAGGGAGATTTTGAATTTCTGCACACACTAGTGGACACTGGACACTTTTGGATTGTGTGAGGCCCACTGAATATCAGAGCGCTATGTCACAGGCTCGATGGCACAGGTGTGAAAAAAGTGACTACAGGATCACAGAGATTTTGAATTTCTGCACACACTTGTGGACACTGGACACTTATGGATTGTGTAAGGCCCACTGAATATCACAGCGCTATGTCACAGGCTCGATGGCACAGGTGTGAAAAAAGTGACTACAGGATAAGGGAGATTTTGAATTTCTGCACACACTAGTGGACACTGGACACTTTTGGATTGTGTGAGGCCCACTGAATATCATAGCGCTATGTCACAGGCAGAAATTGGCTAGTGTATCACAAACTACAAGGTGTATGTAGAATTGGGCAGAATAGGAATCTCCCTAGAGTGTAGGTCTGTAAGAACGGAACAAGTCCTCCACTTATCCTTCCACAGTGACACACAGATAGCTTCACTGTGGCCGTGATTAACAGCCGTTACACGGTGCTGAGAGGAGCGTGCACGTACACGGCTGTCCGGTGTACGTAAAATTGTCAAGCTCCGTGTTTTTTAAGTATACGGACTGACACACGCTGTCTCTCTATAGTTTTGAATGTGATCAAACAGCAAATATATTTAACTGTTTGAAAGCTAGACAAAACTAGTAGGTGCAGGTCTGTAAGAACGGAACATGTCCTCGACTTATTCTCACAGAGTGACACACAGATAGCTTCACTGTGGCTGTGATAACAGCCGTTACACGGTACTGTGTGAGGAGCGTACACCGCTGTATGGTGTGAAAAAATACACGCTCAGTACCTCAGCAGGACAAAAAAAAAAATTGGGATTGCTTTTAAAAAAGCAGTTTGCAGAGCAGTGGGGAAACACCAATGCAGCTGTCAGGAAGCCTTAGAAGGCAGCCTAACAACCAACACCGCTGATCCACCACAATATAGCCTCCCCTTGCACTGCACACACAGTGACTGGTGTGTTGTACAGGCAAAATCGCTAGCAGCAGAAGCAGTTTTTTTTTCTTCTTCCCTGCCTAACGCTCTCCCTACAGAATCAGCAGCAGCAACCTCTCCCTATGCTAAGATCGGCAGAAGTAAGATGGCGGTCGGCGTGCACGCCCTTTTATAACCCCTGTGACGCCCACCAAAGCAAGCCAATCACTTGCATGCCCTTCTGAAAGATGGTGGTGACCCCTGCCTATGTCATCACGTTGCCCACAGTGTCCGTGGATCCTGATTGGCTGAAAAAGAGCGCAAAACAAACTTTTGAAACGCGACTTTGGCGCGTAAGTCGCCGACCTCGTGACCTTCATCCTAGGGTCGGGTTTCGTTTCATGAAACCCGACTTTGCCAAAAGTCGGCGACTTTTGAAATTTTTCGACCCGTTTCGCTCAACTCTAGTCATCATCACTTGCAGTGTTTAGCAATAGATGCATTTAGCATACAAGACACCATTTATGTCTGTACCAACGCTCAGATTTTCTTTTCATTTCAGCTGGAAACAGGTAATAAACAGGAGTGGAGAAAAAACTAAGACTAAACACTGCCATCTAGTGGTTAAAGTCATCATTGCCTCTTTCAGTCAATGTTTTCAATATCAACTTTCACAAGATCAGTGTTTCCATGGAGGGGTTGTCCACTCTCAGCCAATAGTGCCAGGAGCGTAGCTACCGGGGGGTGGGGGCTGAGGGTGCTACGCTGCACTTAACTGTATCGACGCGCCGCCACAGTTAAAGGGAACCTGTCAGCTGTTTTGGCCGATATGAGATGTGGCCACTGCCTTTCAGGTCTTATCTACAGCATTCTGTAATAAGTTAAGTAGTCACTTTTAGGGTATTGTGACTGTTAAAGTGGCACACAAGGGACATTATTACTTTCTGGGGGTAAAATGTGGGCACTTGCACAGGGCATTAATATATTCTACAGAAAAAAATGGTGATGTTCCACATACATAAGTCGTCATGTTACCTTGTTATTCACCTTGAAATTTTTTAAAAGATTTTTTTAATCAACTTTGGAATTTTATGAAGCTGCAACATCACCATTTTTTCTATTTAGTGCATGTGTGGCCACGCGAGTTTTGTGCTTCAGCACGCCGAATGCAGCTGTAGGTGAGCTGGTTTCAAATCTTTCTTTCTTACATTAATATATTCTACAGGCCTGTTTTACCATCTAGAGGGCACAAACCAGGCATTTTGCTTTGTAAGGCCGGGATCACACATGAGAGAAACACTGACGAGTCTCGCACGCCAATACCCGGCACTGCGGCCGGCACTCGGATCGCAGCGCGGGGCCGCCTAGCAATACATGCAGCTGAACGCTCCGATCCGAGTGCCGGTGGCAGTGCCCGGTATTGACGTGCGAGACTCGTCAGTGTTTCTTGCATGTGTGACCCCGGTCTAAGGGGCACAGTGGTGGCATTGCGTGGGGCACTAAGAGTAGCGCTGTTTTTGTACCGCAGAGCAGTTGCAGTAATAGGGACTCATACATCAGCAGCAGCGGCTCAGCGTTGGTGTATCAGCAGGATGAAGAGTTTGTGCCGGTTGGTAATAGATGGGGACTGGGCAGGGAATATGAGAAGTCAGATGAGTCTTTGTTGTAATCTCTACAGTCGAATACTAGCTGGAGAAGTTGTCCAGTCGGTCTGGGCCAGATGGAAAAGACCGGAAAAGTGAATGATTCCATGAGAAAAAATGTCAGCTGTATGTCATTACCTGTAACTGTGAGGTAATCTCCTATATCTGCTTCAGCACTGGTATCTACCACCATATGGTCACCATGTAGCTGTAATATCAATGTTGGTCTTTACTTTCAGTAGCAGCTGGGTCAATTATGTTTTGATGAGTTTTTTATGCTGCATATTTTCTAAAAAAAAAAAATGCAAGTAACCAATTTTACTTAACGGGTGCAGAAATGGTGCAAAGAATCTGCAACATCAAAAACTCACCCAATACAGTACTCAACATGTGCATGTGACCTTAGCCTGTGTGCTGTCCATATGGGGTAGTTCACATGAGTGTTTTTACACACAGATCAAAAGTCCATGTGTAAAAAAAATAAATCACGGATTGCACTACTCTGTTGTTTAGGATCAAACTTTCCCATTAAACTCAATGGGTGTGTTACAAAAAAACTAAACAAACACTTTATGGACACCATATATGGCATCAATATTTTATGGATCTATTGTAATTATTACCTTCGGAAACTGTATTTGGTCCTGTAAAACTTTTGACTAGTTGATGTATAAAAATCTAAAACATACAAATGTCATATGGATGATTTTTTTTTTACACGCTCATCTCAAGCCGGCTAAGAGTATGTTTAGACACTTTTTTCCATGTTTTAGGCCTGGGTCTGTTTAGCATATGGAAAATTGAATGTTTTTTTATCTAGAAAACCAGATGATTTTTCATCCACATTATCATCTGTATGTAATCAATATTTCATTTGTATGTCCCTTTTTTAATATCCATATTGTAGTACAGTGGTAGCACACTATGCAGTGATGAGGCAGGGACCCAGCAAAGTTCAAAACAAAAGCGTCTCATTAATGTTCAACTCACAAAACACGGCACTAGGGATGAGCGATATTGCCCAATATCGTATCGGAATTCCGATTTCCGATATTGGAAAATATCGGATATCGGAATTTCCCATTTCCGATATCAATGCAAGTCAATGGGAGAAAAAAAAATCGGAATGACAAAATGACCACTACAGTGCTATATAATGGATAAAATGGAGGGGAGACACCTCAGGATAATGGGGAAGGAGTTTGCAGAGGCAGAGGAGCAAAAAAATCGCTAGAAAAATGCACAGAGCGAAAGCTGTAGCAGGAAAACTGGTCGCCATCTTCTTAACAGCGGTGTTTTTTCTTTGGGTTAGGATTAGTTGGGGTAGGGTTAGGGTTTATGGTTAGTAGGGTAAGGGTTAGGGTAAGGGTTAGGGGTTAGGGTTAGTAGGGTTAGGGTTAGTTAGGGTTATGGTTAGGGTTAGTAGGGTTAGTGTTAGGGTAAGGGTTAGGGTTATGCTTATGGTTCGTAGGGTTAGGGGTTATGGTTAGTAGGGTTAGGATTAGTAGGGTTATGGTTAGGGGTTAGGTTTAGGGTTAGTAGGGTAAGGGTTAGGCATTTGGGTTAGTGGTTAGGGTTAGTGGTAAGGGTTAAGGGTTAGGGATAGTTAGGGTTAGTGATTTTACATTATTAAATTAAAACTGCCGGTGGTGGTGTCAATATGCCCTTTGACTGACATGTGTCCGCGTTCAGCTCACCTTGCTTTGCAGGGAGTTTCCAGGAGCACCACGTGAAGGAACGGATACACTCCCTTTAAACCATGCTTAGCCTTCTTCTGCTGATTATATTACTGTTATTCAGTAATTCTATATATTGATATTCTGCTTTTGGTTCATGTACATCTGCTCCTACTGCTTCCTAAACCTCCGTGTATGGTTATTCTGCTATTGGCTGGTCGCAGAATGTCCCAAACCCAGAGGAAATACGCAGAAGTAACAGTAGGCACAGGAACTTGAGAGAACCAGCTGGTGAGTTTGGAACCCGTATAGGCAGCAGAAATCAGCATAAGAGCCAATGGAACTAACGGGCACCAGCTGACGTTACCGGATCCTGTTAACTAAGCAAGAGGTACCTGTGCCAGAATGCACTACCAAGGACCAGCAGATGTTACTGGGACTCGGATACCACAAAGGAGGGACCTAAGCCATTGACTCTACTGAGAACCAGCTGACGTTAGTGGATGCCAGATAAGCAGCGGAAGGTAAAAGTGCCAGTGGCTGTACTGGGCAACAGCTGACATTACTGTAGCCTGGATACCACAATGTAGTAGTGACATAAGCCAAAATCACTGCCGAGAAGCCCAAAAACCCCCCACAAAGACGCAAGTTCAAGAGCAAAAAGACAGGAGTCTGGGGACATCTCCATCTGTCTTCTTGTCTTGGGTCTTCTGCATCTGTCTTCTTGTCTTGGGTCTTCTGCATCTGTCTTCCTGTCTTGGGTCTTCTGCATCTGTCTTCCTGTCTTGGGTCTTCTACCGGAGTAATGTCTTCTCGACAGAAGGTGCAAGAGCCACATTTGCCCCCGCAACCCGGACACAGTCTTCTGTACTCCACAGTCGCAGCAGGGGAGGAGCAGGGCCTACTGGCACTGTTGAGACCAGCCTTGAGCGCCAGACACCATGGATAACAGCAAACTGAGCCGGAATGATGTACGGCGGGGGCGTGGAACAGTGCGGCGGACACAACCGTGTAACGGCGAGCGTTGTCGAAACACGGTTTGGAGCAGGAGGTACCCGTGCCCTTGGGCACTCCCGAGAACCAGCTGGTGATGCTGGAACTCGGTTTACCCCTCGGGGGAGGCACTTGTGTCCGCATTTCACTGCCAGTAAACAGCCAGCGTGGCTGGAACCCGCCTCTTGTGCTTCTGCCTATAGGTGTTTGGCATCTGTCGTCCTTTTTTTCTACTTTGGTCTAACGAGGTACAGCTGGTGGTACTGTTGCCCAGAAACACAGCATGCTGTGAAAGTGGCAGTCACGGAAATGGGCACTAACTGGCGGTACTAGAGCCCAGAAACACGGCGTGCTGTGAAATCAGCAGTCACGGAAATGGGCACTTGCTGGCGGTACTAAAGCCCAGAAACACGGCATGCTGTGAAAGTGGCAGTCACAGAAATGGGCACTAACTGGCGGTGCTAGAGCCCAAAAACACTGCATGCTGTGAAAGTGGCAGTCACGGAAATGGGCACTAGCTGGCAGTACTAGAGCCCAGAAACACGGCGTGCTGTGAAATGAGCAGTCACGGAAATGGGCACTTGCTGGCGGTACTAGAGCCCAGAAACACGGCATGCTGTGAAAGTGGCAGTCACAGAAATGGGCACTAGCTGGCGGTACTAGAGCCCAGAAACATGGCATGCTGTGAAAGTGGCAGTCACAGAAATGGGCACTAGCTGGCGGTACTAGAGCCCAGAAACACGGCATGCTGTGAAAGTGGCAGTCACAGAAATGGGCACTAGCTGGCGGTACTAGAGCCCAGAAACACGGCAGGCTGTGAAATCCGCAGTCACGGAAATGGGCACTTGCTGGCGGTACTAGAGCCCAGAAACACGGCATGCTGTGAAATCAGCAGTCATGGAAATGGGCACTAGCTGGCGGTACTAGAGCCCATGGAAAACAGTATGAGGTGAAAGAGTCAGTCACAGAACCAGGTGCTAGATGTTGGTAGTAGAGGCCAGAGCACGGGCATAACAGATGACGCAGTGTGCAACATAGGCACATGACAGAGCATACATATTGCTAACAACCATGCATGTAAGGCTGGTTTCACACTTGCGTTTTTTTTGCGCTGTTTTTTAGCGCAAAAAAAGCATGCGTTTTTTCCCCATACTTTAACATGGGTACGCTTAGGTGCGCATACACATGCGTTTGTATGCGCATCCGTTTTTTTGTAGTGTGTGCTCGGGCACACAAAATGCATCCTGTTGCATTTTTTGTGCGTACGACTTGCCCCCCAAAAACGCATGCACACGCAATGGGTTTTTTTTTACAGCCAAACACCCATTATAGTCTATGGGTGCGCATTACAATGCGCACGTATGCACAAAAAAAGCATGCATTTTTTTTAAAAAGGCACCAAAACCTGCAAAAAAACGCACACAAATGCATGATGCGTTTTTTCATGCATTTGTGTGCGCAAAAAACATGCAGCAAAAAAACGCAGGTGTGAAATTAGCCTAACCTGTCTACTCTGGCCCTGGGCAGCAAAAGTCACCAGAAATCCAGGCCTGGTTCATTTTTACGAATGTAAGCTTGTCAACATCTGCAGCGGATAGTCTGGTACGTTGGTCTGTTAGTACATTGCCAGCTGCACTAAAGACGCGTTCAGAAATCACACTGGCACCAGGACAAGCCAGGACCTCCAAGGCTTACTGGCTAAGCTCGGGCCATGTATCCAACTTGGAGACCCAAAACTTGAAGGGGGCAGATCCATCCTGAAGCACACTGACAGGGGTGGAGAGGTATTGTGCCACCATGTCACGGTAACGTTGCCTCCTAGTGCGTTGCACTGTCTGTGCTGATGGTGCCCGAACTGTTTGCGGGTTCAGAAACCGTTGGAACAGGTTGGGTATACTGAACCTGTCAGTAGCAGATATACTGCTTCTGCTTACGGCTTCTGAACGGATTCCGCTGGGCCCAGGACGCACTGAGGTGTCTGCTAGTGCACGCGCATCACTGCTATGCGGTGGAAAAGAGTACATGAGTGAATTAAGCAGTGCGTCTTGGTACTCCTGCTTTTTACGCGCCCGGTTCAACGGTGTAATTAGGCTTTGAAGACTGTCCCAGTAACGTGGATCTAAGAGGGTGGCCACCCAGTAGACATTTGTGTGGAGAATACGAGCCAAGCGTGGGTCATTTCTCAGACACTGCAGCATGAAGTCACTCATGTGCTGAAGGCTGCCAACTGGCCATGAATCGCTGTCACCAGCTGGAGGAATGTGCTCTGGCTGCTCTGCATCACCCCATCCACGCTCTATCTGGTGACTACTAGTAGAGTGCTGTGTACTTTCCTCCTCTGGCTCATCCTCATAGTCCTCCTCATCCTCCTCGCTTGCTGTGTCCTGCCTGGACTTTTGTGAGGCACCCACAGAGCTTTGAACCAACCGGGCCAATGAAGATTGCCTGGTTGATGCAAGTGTCTCTTCATACTCCTCCTCCTCCTGAGATATCCCTTAGTCCTTTAAGTGATGATTCTATAAGGCATATAAGGGGAAGCATCCGCACTCACCATCAGAGTGGAGTCCTCGAAGCACTTCAAAATGGTGCATATGTCCTTCATGGATGCCCACTCTGTGGTTGTAAAGTGGGAGGGCTGATATGTGTGTCGCCTACTTTGCACCTGATGCAGCTGCAACTCCATAATTGCAGGTTGCTGCTCACACAACCTCCACAGCATATGCAAAGTCGAATTCCACCTGGTGGGGAGGTCAACAATGATGCGGTGCTCTGGCAGGCCCAATCTGCGCTGCATGGCTGAAAGGCGCAATGCAGCCATGCTTGAACTACGCAAATGAGAGCACTCGTATCTGACTTTGTGCAGCAGCTCCTCAAGGTCAGGATAGTTTCTAAGGAAACTCTACACCACCAAGTTTAGGACATGGGCAAGGCATGGAATGTGAGTCAGACCACCTAGGCTCAGAGCAGCGACCAGGTTTCGGCCGTTGTCACACACCACCATACCTGGCTGGAGGTTGAGCGGCGCAAGCCACATGTCGCTCTGCTCCATGAGCGTGTTCCACAGCTTGGTTGCTGTGTGGCTAACATCACTCACGGCCTGTTGATGTTTGGCCGATGCAGTGCTGAAATCGGTTGTTGTGGTACGTCTGGGTGCAGGCGAGTCTGACGAGGAGTATGAGGAGGAGTCAATTTGTACGGAGGAGAGGTCTGCAATCCATGGAGTTGGCAGGACCCGCGCACTTGCACTGTCTACTTCAGTTCCAGGCTCAACTACATTTACCCAATGGGCGGTGATGCAAATGTAGCGTCCCTGGCCATGCTGACTGGTCCACGTGTCGGTGGTCAGGTGGACCTTGCTACTAACTGCATTTTGTAGCACATGCTTAATTTTACGCTCCACATGCTGTTGCAGGGCGGGGACGGCTTTCCTGCTGAAGTAGAAGCGGTTGGGAACGCTGTATTGTGGGATTGCAAACCCCAACATATCAATAAAGGCTGGCTTGCTCACCAGCCAGTATGGTAGCATTTCCACTGCAAGCAGTTTGGCAATGCGAGAATTCATGCCCTGTGCTCGTGGGTGGTTTGCCGAGTACGGGCACCTTTTCTCCCACACCTGTGTGACAGATGGCTGCACACTGGATTGGGAGTGTGAGGATGCTAGCGATTGGGATGCTGACGAAGTACAGACAGTGTGCCGCCGCACAACACTGCCTGTAGATGCACCCTGGCATTCTGGCGAGGAAATGGGAGCAGCTGTTTGCGAGCTGGAGGTAGAGGTGGCCGCTGTGGCTGAAGAGGTGGATGGTGGGGGACCAGCTGCAGATGGCAAATCATCTTGGGTGTGATGCTGCCACTCCACAGGGTGCCTATTCCTGACATGCGTCAACATATTGGTGGTATTAAGGTTGCTGACGTTCTTCCCTCTCCGCACAGTTTGTCGACAAAGCTTGCATCTGACTACTGTAACGTCATCTGCAACTTGGTCGAAAAAGGCCCATGCACCACAACTCTTGGGGGCACCCCTTGTGCTCTTTAAAAGAGCCCTGCTCCTAACGGTTGCTGAAGTTGAGGGAGCCGACAATCAATTTTTCCCTCTTCCTCTCCCACGTGGACGGCCACGCTGCGCCACACCTGCAAGCTCTTCCTCTGAGCTATCCCCACTTGCTTGCTGTGAGTAGCCCCCCCAGGGCTGTGGGGGGTACTCGGTACCAGGCCGGTATCAGCGGGATGTGTCACAGCAGCGGGGACCCGGTCCGTGGCCCTGGGCGCCCAAGTAATGGGTGAATATAATGGTTTGAATGAATAGTTTGTGGCACCACCTGTGGTGTTCGGCAAGTGAGATGTTAGGCCTACACTGCATGCAGATCCTCTGGGGATGGTGGTGTGTTGCAGCCAAGATGGTGAAGCTCCCCAAAGGTGGAGCTGTAGCCCCAGGGCAGTGCAGATGTGGGGGAAGAGGAGAGGCACAAGCGGTGTAGAAGCTGGTACCCAGATGTACTGGGGCTGGATGCGTCGGCGCAAGAATGAATGGAGGACACCAGGGCTGGCAGTTCCAAAGCTTTACTCACAGTCTGTAGTACACACAGGTGCTTTCCTCCGTGCCGTGTCCTCCGGGTCAGGGACTCAGTCAACCTCCAGGCAAGATGGAATGCTCCCTTCCAACGCTCTGCCAACATGTGTCTTTCTGAACGTCTCCTCTATAGCGCCTTTAAGTGTGAAGTACTCCCAGTACTGAGATACACTGGAGTGCCTCCTGACAGATGTTCCCAAGAACTCTACTTGTACGGCAGACAGCTGTAGCCTGCCTCGGGGACTCTCTACTCCTGAGTCCCGGCTCACTATCCAAGTTGCTGTTGTGCCCCCAAGTTTTAGATGGGAGTAGTGCCTTTACAGCCCACTACTCCACCAGTGTCTGCTGCAGAGCCATTAGTGTCCATACATCCTCGGGGACCGGGCCCCGACCTTGCGCTTAGAACTTCTAGGCAGGGTTCTTCCTCTAACCCACGTCCTCTCTGTTCCCTTCTACTCCTTCGTTCCGTTCTAATCTCTCTCTCTTATTGAAGATCAGGTTTCAGTTCAATGTCTTTCTCCTTCTTTCCTTTCCCGTGCCAGCAGACCCAGGTCACTTAGGTCTGCTGCAGCACCTCCTTCCTCCATCTCTCTCTCAGGGATCTTCTTTCCTCACTCCTCTCTGAGTGGCTTCCTCTCCCAGACTGACCTGTAATTCTAAACCTTCCCGCTCTTTTATGTATTCTAACTCCACCCGCCTCCCAGCACGTTTCGTGTTCCAAGCAGGGAACCACCAAAGGTGCTCTGCTACTCTCTAAGCAAGGAGCCGCAATGTGGCTTTGCTGAACTACTCTGTTGTGTGAGGTGCGAGTGTTGCAGCGTCGTCAGGAGTCTCCAACTTACCTGGATGGTGGGGCACCACACCCCAGGAGGAGGTGCAGTACCTCTGTGGCGACTGAGCCTCAGGGGTGCCACAGCTACCCCTCAGCATGCCATGATGGGTCAAGGACCTCCTCATCCAATACACTTTCGTTAGCAGAAACTGGCAGCTAAGTTTCATCATCATCTGCTGACTAGGGTCTCTACTTCTTCCTCAGACGCACACAGTGGTTGCGCATCTGTGCACACTACCTCTTCTTCAGCTGCAGGAATGCTGTCTGGCTGGCACACAGATTCCAAGCCAACAGATTCTGAGAAGAGGATTAAGGTTGGCTCCTGGCCCTCTGAATGTCTGGGTAATTTAGTGGGCGGTGAAGAAGCAGATGGGTGCTGCTCTTCAGTGGCCTGACCCGATGTGGTGGAGAGGTCCTGGGAGGATGCTGCGCTCATTGAGGTCAATGCCTCAGCTGCCATCCAACCAACAACGGTTTCTACTTGATCCTCTCTTATCAGCCGATGGCCCTGCGCTCCTAACAAGCTGCGCATAAATGACTGCTGCCGGGTGAAAGTAGGTGCTGAGTGACTTGGGCCTGCTGCTTGCCCTGGATGTGCACCATGTCTAGCTGCTGATGCACCTCTTCTGCGGCCGCCGCGGGGACATCCCTTCCCTGCCTTCTTCATCTCTATTGATGGAATCAGAACGGCAAGAAAGTAATTATTAGGGATTAGTGTGCTTATTATTGTAGGACTACAAGCAGGTATAAGAAACACTAATGGCAATGTATGATGGTGTGTCTGCTACACTTTATTTGAATCTAGTGTGGCCTACACAAAGAGTAACGTGTGTTTGTGGTATTGGTGTACACGTTACGGTCAGATGTCACAGCGCAGTAAATGACACTACTGTGATACAAAAAAAAAGGATTCTACGGAACTGGGCCAGGTGCTGTGTGGCACCAGCCACAGAGGTTGTTTGGGCCCTCACAGTACAATCCCTATATAGTGCTTAACTTTAAACTCAATAGATGCTGTGAGGTAAAGTAACACTTATAGGGGCACTGAGAGTGAATTTACTGGTGAAAAATTTGGGGGTGCGCGATAGAACAGGCCGCACTAGGGGTCCTGCAGTCTGATGTGACTACAAAGACTGACCTAGTGGGTGTTTCACTCCCGCAAAAAAAGCACACAGGCGGTGTGCGTAGCGGAGGTGACTAAACTGTACAAAGCGCACCCGAGCACCAGGAAAATTGAGAGATAAATGGGGGTAAGGGATTGGGAGGGAACCCCTCACTGAAAAATCCCTATATAGCATTCACCAAAATGTACTGGATGGTGAAGCTACACATTTAGGAAAAAATAGGGGAAGGGGATTTAAGGGATGAAAAGAAAAGGCTGTGAAAAGGCAGTGAGACACACACCACATAGTGCTGCAGCAAAGGAGCTGCAGCAGCTGCAGTGAATGTGCGCTCCACTGTCTCACTAAGCACCTCACTGAGAGCCTGCACAGCACAAAAAATGAAACTGAGCAGAATCAGTGAGGAAAAAGACTGCTTCTGTAACACACAGGGGCTGCTACAGTCGCTGAAATACAATTTCTATCGCTATTAGATCCGAGATCTCTCTCTATCTCCAACAGCAACCTATCCCTATCTGCTTTCACAGTAGAGTGAGGCTAAAATGGCAGGCACAGCCTTTTATACTGCCTGATCACACCATCCAGCCAGCCAATCGCAGCGCAGCCCCTAGCTAGCAAGTTTGGACGCCTCCTACCAAGCTTAGGGGAGTTACACAATGTTGTCAGGAATGTTTCAGCTCCTGATTGGCTCCACGGCGCGCTCCGAGGCTGAAGGATTATGGGATTTCAGATTTCCGATGTGAAAAAAATATCGGAATCGGAAATCGGAATTCCGATATCGCAAATATCGGGCCGATTTCCGATATTTCAATATCGGAAAGCTCATCCCTACACAGCACACAATATCCTCCGGATCGCAGCCAGGAAACAGGACACTCCACCTCCGGTTCGCACATGGACAAATATCCTGTGGATTACAGTCACTGAACACGCCAGTCCACCTCTGACCGGTTGTCGAGGGTGACTGCACCGCCATGTTAATGTACTCACAGCATTACACAGTACACAATATACTCCGGATCGCAGCAGAGAACCATATCCTTCAGTTTACAGTCACTAAACACGCCAGTCCTTCTTCGGGCACAGGACAGTCTACCTCCGGTTCACCGCCAGCACAAGACAGTCCACCTCCGAGACCTGTTGCCGTGGGTGTCTGTACCGCTGTGTACGCTGTGGGTGCCAGGCTCTTCAGCTCCCTTGGCTGTTTTGGCTCCTCTTGCCTGTGTTCCCTCACACAGGTGGAGTTCTGCAAAGCCTTCTGCTCTGTACTCCAAACACCAGACTGACACTGACTCTGAACCTGACACACCCAAACCCTATACTGCAGGGTTTTAACTAGAATCTGTGGCCTTCAGCCACATGGAAAACCCGGGCCAGGAATGAAATGAACTGCATCATTACCATCTGTAGTCTGTTTCAAACACAAAAGCCCAGAGCAGGTTTTCCCTAAATCTGACTTGGACAACAAGCATGTCCAAGACCTATATTCACTTTCATCTGCATTGCAACCACAGCTACACCTGTGACTGCAATGCACTGTCATGGCCTCAATGCACCTCCGTGCGCATCCCGGGGGAACATACAGCAATCCCTACATGTAACACCAGTCACTGCCTCACAATATACATCTTTGATCCTTCAAGAATTTAAAAAATAACGTAAAAAATGGATGCTTTACTGATGGTGGCCGTATGGCATGTTTTTTTTTAATGCACTCATTGATTTTAATGAGTAAGTCTGATCCAAAAAACAAATCCAAGCCGTTCATGGTATGATTTGTTTTACACGTGGACTATCGGATTGGGTGTAAAAACGCTCATGTGAACTACATCATTAACTCGCATTGGTCAGTTCGCAGTCTGTATGCCATCTGTCCTTCTCAGCTCTGCTGTTCCTGTGTGCTATTTGCACTCCTACAACCTGGTGTCTGATTGTCTACTCAACTTTGCTATTCCTGTGTGCTACCTGCACTCTTGCATCATGGTGCTGTCCAGGCATTTGTCTCTATAGCATCTCGTTCTTACAGAACCACCGATCCACCTGCCAACCTGAATATCCTGCTCTACTGGCTCTTGAAGGTCCTTGTACAATCTGGTTGTCCTGCTTCGCTGCATCAATGCCTTTGGTTCATGATTCTCAACCTGACCTATGTCTTAGCGATTCCACCTCAATAGGTGAGCATATAACATAAGCTGAATATAAATTATATGGAGCAACCTTTATTATATTTACGGAACGTCTAGATGCTAGTTCTCCTTTAATACCCCATGTAAGAGTTCTTGTTAAATCTTTTGAAAAATATGAGTTTCCATCGGAGTTTTGTCGGAGAAGTCTGTTCGATATCAGAATAACATTGTGAAATACATACTCATTTGTACATTCTGCCCAAAATATTCTGAAAAATGCCTTCTAAAACCGGTTCCATCAGACTGACTGCATTTATACCGCAACCAAGACATGAAGTTAGCCATTGTGCTGGACTGACACATGGCCTCTATTAATCATAAGCCTTGTGCCCCCTCCTCCTCAGCTGTCCTTATAAGAGAAAATTGTTCATACTCTAAAAACCCTTTTACTGTGGACTTTTAACCTTACCTGCTGGGTAAGTATACTCTTCTATATGGGTAACCTGAGAAATGTCACTTACATTATGTACAAACACATATACACTATCCCACAGGCAATGGATGTGTAGACGCTTCAATTACATCCTGCTGGGACCTTCTTATAAATATGTATATGAAAAAATGAATGATCCTTGCAAGAAGAAACAGCAAAAATGTTTTCTAACTTAGTTTTTATAATGCTTTCATAAAGCACTAAGAAGTCCATGATCAAAAACTCAAGGAAAAACTAGATTCACTTTTTGATAAGAGAGAAGACTAATACAGCCATTCTCTCTAAAGTTCTTGTTACCTGTGTCTGGTAATAAGAAGATATCTGGATCTCTACCTGTCTTTTCCATGATCCTACTGAGCATTTCTGCAAGATAGAATCCGTTTACTGGATGCTTTGCTACAGTTTTGTAAGGATACCGGGATAGTATATTACATAGTACTAAAGAACTAGATAATTCAGGTAAAGCGTTGGACACCACATCATTGTAGGACCTTAGATTAGTTAAACTTTGTGGTGTTGAAGAGTTCTCCAACTTCAGGAAAAAATAGATTTTCTTTTCAAATGCAGCCTTAAAGGGGTGTTCTCCAGTTTAAAAGGTCGCTGGGGGTCCGACCACCATGTTCCTCCATGGATCCCTAGAACCGAGACTCTGAAGAGTGCCATGTGAATGGAGCGGTGGTTGACCATGTGCACTATGTTTCAGTCATTCTTAATGTGAGCACTGGAGGTTAGTGAGTGCTGAGCTTGGCTGATCTTTAGAATAAATGGATTGGTAGTGCCCATGATGGGACCACTGCTACATTCAACTGGGGATTTCAAAATGTAGTTTCTCAGAATTGCTAGGGGCCATGGCAGTTTGACCCCTAGCAATCGTAATGTTATCTCCTATAACTTTCAAACTTGAAGACACCCCTTTAATTTAACTAGTGGCATGAAGGTTGGAGTAAAATACTGAGCCCATGGCCTTACTGGTTGGGGAAGTCTAGATAGAATGCAAAGTGGATGCAATAGGATAAAAATTAAATGAGAATTTTAAATATTGCTCAAATGCATAAAAAAATAAATTTAAATAGAATTAGGTTGTATATTCATTTCAATGTGTTTCAATGCCAGACAGGGGGTCTTCATCAGGCATTATACAGCTTACCATAATTATTATATGTACTATATAAGTTAGGTTGGCAAGAAGATGCTAAGTCCAGTGAAACCCTGACTTCATTGAAAATATTGAATATTAGGCTAAATAAAAGTGCTATAAAAAACTAAAGTAAGAACTAGAGGGCACACTAAAACCAGACATAAAATCAGACAGCTAATTGCGCCAATAACCAGACTTCACAAATTCTCTTGAGTGGCTCCTGCAGCAGCTGGATCCCTGTGTACTCAGGCCTACCCATACGATCAGGGGTGGATTAAGGGTAGCCAGGGCCCGGGGCAGTTCAGACTCTGTGGGCCCCCCTCATCACGTGACGGGGGTCACGAATCGTAGAGCCACACTCTACATAGAGAAAAATGGGGCCTCCAGCACCGACCTCCACCCGCAGAGCCACACTCTACATAGAGAATAATGGGGCCTCCAGCACCGACCTCCACCCGCAGAGCCGCACTCCACATAGAGAATAATGGAGCCTCCAGCACCGACCTCCACCTGCAGAGCCCCACTGCACATAGAGGATAATGGAGCCTCCAGCACCGACCTCCACCTGCAGAGCCCCACTGCACATAGAGGATAATGGAGCCTCCAGCACCGACCTCCACCTGCAGAGCCCCACTGCACATAGAGAATAATGGGGCCTCCAGCACCGACCTCCACCTGCAGAGCCCCACTGCACATAGAGGATAATGGAGCCTCCAGCACCGACCTCCACCTGCAGAGCCCCACTGCACATAGAGAATAATGGGGCCTCCAGCACCGACCTCCACCCGCAGAGCCACACTCCACATAGAGAATAATGGAGCCTCCGGCACCGACCTCCACCCGCAGAGCCGCACTCCACATAGAGAATAATGGGGCCTGCAGTACCGACCTCCACCCGCAGAGCCACACTCCACATAGAGAATAATGGGGCCTCCAGCACCGACCTCCACCCGCAGAGCCGCACGCCACATAGAGAATAATGGGGCCTCCAGCACCGACCTCCACCCGCAGAGCCGCACTCCACATAGAGAATAATGGGGCCTCCAGCACCGACCTCCACCCGCAGAGCCGCACTCCACATAGAGAATGATGGGGCCTCCAGCACCGACCTCCACCCGCAGAGCCCCACTCCACATAGAGAATAATGGAGCCTCCAGCACCGACCTCCACCCGCAGAGCCGCACTCCACATAGAGAATAATGGAGCCTCCAGCACCGACCTCCACCCGCAGAGCCGCACTCCACATAGAGAATAATGGAGCCTCCAGCACTGACCTCCACCCGCAGAGCCGCACTCCACATAGAGAATAATGGAGCCTCCAGCACCGACCTCCACCCGCAGAGCCGCACTCCACATAGAGAATAATGGAGCCTCCAGCATTGACCTCCACCCGCAGAGCCGCACTCCACATAGAGAATAATGGAGCCTCCAGCACCGACCTCCACCCGCAGAGCCACACTCCACATAGAGAATAATGGAGCCTCCAGCACCGACCTCCACCCGCAGAGCCGCACTCCACATAGAGAATAATGGAGCCTCCGACACCGATCTCCACCCGCAGAGCCGCACTCCACATAGAGAATAATGGAGCCTCCGGCACCGACCTCCACCCGCAGAGCCGCACTCCACATAGAGAATAATGGAGCCTCCGGCACCGATCTCCACCCGCAGAGCCGCACTCCACATAGAGAATAATGGAGCCTCCAGCACTGACCTCCACCCGCAGAGCCGCACTCCACATAGAGAATAATGGAGCCTCCAGCACCGACCTCCACCCGCAGAGCCGCACTCCACATAGAGAATAATGGAGCCTCCGGCACCGATCTCCACCCGCAGAGCCGCACTCCACATAGAGAATAATGGAGCCTCCAGCACCGATCTCCACCCGCAGAGCCGCACTCCACATAGAGAATAATGGAGCCTCCAGCACCGACCTCCACCCGCAGAGCCGCACTCCACATATATGGCTGCTCTCAGTGCTCTGTGCTGTGCGCACAGGACCTGTGATGAGGTCACAGGAGGGGAGGAGACAGGGGTCACATGATCGGGGGCCCTAACACCTTACCTCCTGTGATCTCATCACAAGCCTTTGCACGCTACCAGCAGCACCAGCGTTCACGCTACTTGTAGATGCTGCTGGTAGCAGAGCACATAATGCCGCCCCCACGGTCACTCACTTTTAGGTGGGGAGAAGATGGAGTGCCATTGCAGCAGCCAGCAGGAATGTGGTGGGGGCCCCCTTAGAAGCTCTTGTGGTGGGGGCCCCGGGGCTGAAGCCCCGTCTGCCCTGCCTATAATCCGGCCCTGCGCGGTGGCGGATTATAATGGGGCAATTTACTGGCCTGGGCTGTGGGCCCCTTAACCCCACTGGGCCCGGGGCAACTGCCCAAATTGACCTCATTATAATCCGCCACTGCATACGATGACTTACTATCAGGCTGGAGGCGACGCCCAATGTGCAGTGCAACACAAGGAGAACACCAGGGAAGATATACAAGAAAGGCCCCGCCGATAGGGATAAAGGGAGAGGGGTCACCTTAATATGAACCTGAGTCAGATCCCTGTACTCCCTATCATCCCTAAACAGGTTTTTCCCCTGGTGCACGATCACGTGCTTAATGGCTTGATCTGGACTTATCCTGTCTAGTTCATAGGCCAGCGAGACACTAGTCCCACTACTACAATAAGACAACACGAGGAAAGTAAGACAAACGGGTGGGAAAGAACACAACAAATAGCACTCCTCAGCTTCTCCAACAGGGAACTTCGCTGCTGCAATAGGAGAGAACACCACAGCTTATCCAGAAACTGGCTCCTTCAAAGAGGCCAGTATAGAGGATCTATAACTGTCAAGGAATGATTCTAGCAGTGGGTTTGTATAGTTGAAGAGTGGTCACAAGGTGCTGCAGCTGAGTTCTAAAGCTACAAGTTCACAGCCAGAAGGGAAAGGGTCCTTAATAGTGATGAGCGAGTATATTCATTGCTCGGGTTTTCCCGAGCATTCTCGGGTGTCCTCCGAGTATTTTGGCGTGCTTGGAGAATTAGTTTGTGTCGATGGAGCTGCATGATTTGCGGCTGCTGGACAGACTGAATACATGTGGGAATTCCTGTTGGTTAGGGAATCCAAACATGTATTCAGCCTGTCTAGCAGCCACAAATCATGCAGCTGCGTTGACAGACACTAAATCTCCGAGCACTTCAAAATACTTGGACACCCGAGCATGCTTGGGAAAACCCGAGCAACGAGTATACTCGCTCATCACTAGTCCTTAACCCCTTCAGCACCAAATGAAAGTGAATCCACGCCAATTCAAGGTAATAGTCAAACATGCGCCAAGTCCTTTTGAACCCAATCCCCCAGGGGTCACATCAGGACTTGACCCACTTGTGACACCAGAGTTGTGGCTGCTCACTGTGCAACCCATTAAAGTGAGAGGCTTTGCATTAAGATGGTATTAACCTGGGGTTATAAACCCTTCTTCAAGTTATTGAGCCAAGAGGCGATGCGATTCTTTTTTCCATACCTAGTTCATTTTAACTGAAAAATAAGTCTGTCTAGTAGCAAAGCTGCCAGAGGGTAGGTTGGTGCTCAGTTACCCATAGCCCCCTCACATAAAGGGTCCCAGTAACAAATCAGAAATCTTTGAGCTCTGCTTCTTTCTTGGTAAGTGGTGCAGTGTATCCTTTCTCTGGTGAACAGAGCAGTGTGTTCAATACTTCTTTATATTCACTGTCATTATCTGTTACTACGTTTCTTCGCATATGCATTGACAGAGATAACAAAAATCAGGTGAAGTACTTTATGAGACCTGTCCAGTTTTTATGTCTAATGTAGCCATCTAAGAGTGGAAACCATCTCAACAATGTTACAGCTCATTGCATCACTGGACAGTGATTGATTGCAGTGGTAGTGCACCATCTCCATCAGAACAGTAGCAGAATGGAGGTGCAGCAGGATCAGTAGGTAAGTATTGCTTCCATAATGTATCACTTAAGGGCCTGTCACACTAAGAGATATCGCTAGCAATATCGCTATAACTAGTGACGTTATAGCGATATTGCTAGCGATATCTCTGTGTGTGATACTTACCTACGACCGGCTCCCCCGCTGGTTATCGCTGATCGTGCGAGAACGTTCAGGACTGTTTCTCGTCGTCAGCTTCCTGCGGCGCTTTCTGCTGTGACGACGAGCGACGCGTGGAGCCGGGCGGGAGGACGCAGGATCGCCTGGTGTGACAGGTAAGTAGCGACCCCCGTCCCCAGCGATGTCGCTGGTGACATCTGCCTGTGTGGCAGCTCACTAGCGACCACTTAGCGATGTACCAGCGATCCTGACAGCGTCATATCGCTGGTCGGGATCGCTGGTACATCGCTAAGTGTGACAGTACCTTTAGTCTACTGGGTGCAGCAGCTGAGAAACAGAGATTTTAGCATGTAACAGAGCTTCCCTCACCCATACCACAGCTTTCTGTGGACATTGTCTATTCAAAGTAAGCTGCTTATCAGAGGAGGGGGTGTGGTCAGACCACTTAGTACAAGGGAACTAGTCTGGACAGTGATAGACTCCTGGTGACAAAACAATAGTTGTATGGAAACAACAGCACACAGCCTAATTGTTGTTTTTATCTTTTTTTTATTTTTGTTTTATTTTTAAGGGGGACTAATGGAAATAACAGAGAATAAAATACAAAACCAAACAATTATGTTGAACAAGGAGGCCGGGGTCCAAGTTGATGATGAGGAACTCTTTGCGAAGTAGGTATAACAGTCCGAGTAGGAGGTGGTGAAAACGTTTTCCTTTTTTTACTTTTAACCCCTTCCTGACATGGGCCGTATATGAACGGTGCTGAGGGAGCTACGTTCCCGCACACTGCCATACTTCTTCTCAATCGCGCAGGCTCACGCTGAGTGCCACCGCAATTGAGTGCGGGTGTCAGGTCTATGTGAGAGCTGATACCCTGCAGCAATGCCCATGATCAGATGTTTAACCCCTCTGATGTCGCTGTCAAAACTGACAGCAACATCGAGGAGCATTGCAGAGAGAGTGAGCTCCCTGTCTACTCTCATCAGCATATCTACTCTTATCAGCACAACATGATCGCATCGTTTTGTGCTGATTTTCTCCATGGTGACCCCAACCCACAAGATGACTGCGGGGCCCTTCAGGGTCCTTCAAGGAAGGTGGCCTGTGAGCTGATGTTCATGAAAATGCAAAATTTGGGGCTAAAAATTTTGTGGGAAAATATGATTTTTTTTAAATTTTCACAGCTCAACATTATAAACTTCTGTGAAGCATCTGGAGACTCAAGGTGCTCATCACACATCTAGATAAGTTCCCCGAGGGGTCTAATTTCCAAAATGGTGCTACTTGTGGGGAGTTTCCACTGTTTAGGCACATCGGGGCTCTCCAAACACGACATGGCGTATAATAATTATACCAGCAAATTTTACATTAAAAAAATCAAATCTCGCTCATTCCCTTCTGAGCCGTGCTGTGCGCCCAACAGTGGTTTTCCCCCACATATGAGGTATTGACATTGACATGGGGTATTTGAACAAAACATTTTAGGTCCATTTTCTCCTGTCACCCTTGTGAAGGTAAAAAAATTGAAGTTGACAGAAAAAAATTTGTGAAAGAAAGTTAAATGCTTTTTTTTCCTTCCACATTCCATTCATTCCTGTGAAGCACCTGAAGAGTTAAGTGTGGCGCCCCTGAGGCTCAGTCGCCACAGAGGTACTGCACCTTCTCCTAAGGTGTAGTGCCCCACCAGCTAGCTAAGTTGGGAACTCATTTCCACACTCCAATACTTGCATCCCAAACAACAGGGTAGTTCAGCACAACCACATTGAGGTCTCTCTCTCCTCCTAGACATTAGGAGTGCCTTGGTGGTTTCCTGCATGGAACACTGGATGTGCTGGGAGGTGGGTGGAGTTGAGATCCATATAAAAGGTTTGGAAGGTTTAGAATTACAGGTTCAGTCTGGTGGGAGGTCAGGCGAGAGAAGGACAGTCAGTCAGGAGAGTCTGAGGACGGGTCCGAGAGGAAGGAGATCCCTAGAAGAGGGAGAGAAGAAGAAGTGCTGCAGCTGCCTCAGTGATCTGAGCCAGCTGGCACGGGGAAGGAACAGAAGGAGAAGGACGTAGAACTGCAACCTAAGCTTCCATGGGAAAGAGTAGTAGAGAGATCAGAGAGGAGTTGTGGGTTGGAAGAGGAACCCTGCCTATAGGTTCTCAGCGCAAGGCCGGGGCCCAGTCCCCGAGGTTGTATGGACACTTATGGTTCTACAGCAGACACCGGTGGAGTAGTTGGCTGTAAATGCACTACTCCCGTCTAAGACTTGGGGCACAACAGCAACTCAATAGAGAGCCAGGACTCCGGAGAAGGGAGTCCCCGAGAGAGGCTACAGCTGTCTGCCATACGAGTAGAGTTGTTAGGAACATCTGACAGGAGGAACTTTAGAGTACCACGGTACTGGAGCTCTTCACACTAAAAGGCGCAATAGAGAAGTCATTCAGGAGAGGTACATGTTGGCGGAGTGTTGGAGAGGAGAACCCTGACTTGCCTGGGAGGTTGATTGAGTCTCTGTCCCGGAGGACACGGCACGGAGGCAGGCACCAGTGTGTACCACGGACTGTGAGTAAAGCTTTGGAACTGCAAGCCCTGGTGTCTTCCATTCATTTGTGCGCTAACACCGTCAGCACAGCTACATCTGGGTACCAGCATTCCTCACACCACCTGTGCCTATCCTCATCCATTGCAATTACACTGCCCTGGGGTTACAGCTTCACCTGCACCATCTTTGCTGCAACACACCATCAGCCCCAGAGGATCTGCACGCAGCGTTGGCATAACATCTTGCTTGCCAAGCACCACAGGTGGCGTCATGAACTATTCCATTCCATTAACCACAAACCACCATTGATTTGGGCGCCCAGGGCCATGGACCGGGTCACCGCTGCTTTGACACGTTCCCCTGACACCGGCCCGGTACCGAGTACCCCACATCCCTGGGAGGGCGACCCATTAGTAAACCTCTTGAATGTGGTGTTGACCACCTTGAGGGTTGAAGTTTTCATAATGGTGTCACTTTTAGGTATTTTCTGTCATGTAGGCCCCTTAAAGTCATGTCAAATGTGATGTGGTCCCTAAAAATATGGTTTTGTAAATTTTGTTGTAAAAATGAGAAATCGCTGGTCAACTTTTTACCCTTCTAACTTCCTAAAGAAATTTTACCACTATCATAAAGTACAGTATGTCACGAAAAAACTATTAGAATCAGTTATTACCTCATAAATTGAAAACAAACTTTGGGGTGAAAGGGTTTAGAGGAACTATTGAAGATTACAGAAACTAACTACAAAAAGAAAGTTCAAGTAGGAGATAGCCAACACTTTTTTTTAATGCATCCAAATAACAAAAGAAGCTATATGCCAAATAATACAATTACAAAGCTTTATTGTGATACACATTTAAAAGAACAATACAAAAAGATGTGTATGAAATAGGGACAAAAATGTGCAAAAAAACACAATAAGGCAAACAGCAAGCCATCAAAAAAAATACCATAACAATGTGTGGACAAAAGGAGAAAAAAATCTCACTGTAAACTTACAAAACTGTACAATTAGCAGCAATCAAGTCTCAGGAAAATAGAAAAAATGCCCAAGTAAGATAGAATCAATATAAGTCCTAATAGTACTGAGGGACTGAGTGTAAGAAAGGCTCAAATATATGCCTAAATGTCCTGAAGAAAATATGTGGCTCAAGGTATAAAAATAGTTAAGTATTAATTCATGTGGCAAAGTTAAAAGAGCACATATTAGAGATATTGAAAGCTGAAGTGTAACGGACTATACAAAGAAGGTGTTACTGCATTACCTTAAATAGTGGCGGTACCCCGACGCATGTTTCGCGTGGTGCTTTATCAAGGGGAGTATACACTTTTTTTTTCTTTTTTTTATTTTTGTTTAATTTTTAAATGGAACTAATGAAAATAACAGAAATTAAATACAAAAACAAAGAATTATCTTTATTCTGGAGGTCAAGGTCCAATTGGAGGATGAGGAAGAAGTGGAGGTGGACATGGCAGAGGCGGAGGAGGAGGTAGCCAACATCTTTTTTTATTTTTTTTATTTTTTTTGGTGAGGGAAGCCACAAAATTAAATAACAAATAGAGTGTAACCATGCCCAGGTGCAGCTGGTATAGTTGTCTAGTCTGCTAAAGATATGGACAAGTCCTTTGTAATCCATTCCTGGTTCATTTTAATGAATTACACAACCGGCCGTGCTAAACACATGTTCAGACAGTCAACTTGCTGCAGGGCAGGCCAGCATCTCCTAGAGGTAAAGGGCAAGCTCCGGCCATGTATCCAATTTGGAGACCGAAAACATATATGGGGCAGACCCATCAGTTATAACATGGAGATGTGTGGACAGGTACTCTTCCACCATATTATAGAAATGCTGCCTCGTGCTGATATGGACCACATCAGATGATGGATATCGGATGTTGTGGTGTTCTGAGGAATTGTTGGAACATTTTGACCATGCTAACCCTACCTTCCAAGATGCTGGTGGTGCACCAGCTGCGTTGGCAACTTCCTCCTCCACCCCAACCTTGTTATTACACTGAGCCCCCACTGTCAGGTGGTAAAGCCATTACTAGTTAGTAGCTTCTCTACCAGCGAGTGCTTATGTTCATGCATTTTGAGATCCCGGTCCAAGGATGGAAGTAAGGATGGTATGTTGTCCTTGTAGTGGGGATCCAGGAGGGTGGCAACTAAGTAATTAGAATTGGTAATCATATGGGTAACTCAGAAGTCATTGCGTAGGCACAGCAACATGTTTTGACTCATATGTGTCAGGCTGCTCAGAGTCGATGAAAAGCTATCTTCAGTGGGAGGTGTATGGTCTGGGTCTACTGTAACCCCGTAGCCAGGCTCAAGTAGTGCCCATGAGCAGCTTTGCGTGCCATCCTGCTGGAAACATGGTTCCTCAACTTACTTCTCCTCCCCGCCCTCCAAAACTGTCCCTTGGTAGGACCCTTGTTTACCAGGCTACTGTGGGTACATGAGCCCATCCTCCAAGCCATGTGTGGATGATATGCCTGATAAATGTATGAATGTTGCCTGGTTATCCTGCTCCTCCTATGCTACTACCTCATCCATCATCTCCTGAAGGGTTTTTCAAGCAGACATTGACGTGGGATAGTGTAATATCCACACGTTATGACGAATTCAATGTATTAAACTTTAGATATGTTTTATTCTTCGTCCTCCAGCACACAGCATAACACTTGCATTCCCATGCTACCAGAAGTGAAACTGAAACTTCCCTTCTCATCCCTCTTGTCTCCACCCTCCAAGTCCCATAAGTCTGGCTTGCTTAAAGAGACAGATCTAATTATTATACATTACATCATCCCCTTTTTTTTTTTTTTTATAAATAATCTATATTACTGATAAATGCAACAACATGAAAACGTCCAAAGAAATCATATGTCCGTTTTGTCTTATTTGTTCAATTCTAAAACCAGAGAAACAAACAACAACAAAAAAAAACAAACAAAACTGTAGTTACACTTCTTCAATAAGCCTCGATGGAGCTCTTCTCTCTCGTGTAGGATAACGTCTGGGCTCATTGAGAGAGTTCATTGTTGATGGACCAGCTACCTCTTGTTGGTCCTCTCCACCTTCGGATACCAAATCTTCCACCAAAGAGAGTTCATTGTCATCATTCTGCGGTATGACTTTAAAATATGAAGAATTTCGCGTTATGGAGTGTCCATCACGTTCAGCTGTGATCATGCTGCCTTTCCTTTTGGTAACATAATATTTTGCAGGACCATATACAGGTGAGGTCTTGTTGGTTGGTCTTTGACGTACCACCACGACATCCCCTCTTTCGATGGCACTTGACTGTGTCCTTCGCCTTCTGTCTGCATAACGTTTCATGGCTTGTTTGTTGGAGAAATCTGTGGATCTCACTGAGGAGTCACTCGGTCGGGGATGGCTGGTCACATCAGGGAGACGTATACGCAGGGTTCTGCTGAACATTAAATGAGCTGGAGCAGCATTAGTAGTGGAGTGTGGCGTATTGCGGTAATTACGCATGAATTTGTATAATGACTGTTTCAGTGGGATGTGCTCCAGACTCGCTGCCTTGATACGTTTCCCCAGAGTGCGCATAAAACGTTCCACAATTCCATTGGCTTGCGGCCAGCAAGGTGTGATTTTCCTGTGATTGAATCCCAAGTATTCAGAAAATTGTGTAAACACATGTTCATTGAATGGAGGTCCATTGTCTGTTTTGACCACTTTTGGAAAACCATATGCCGAGAAAATGTCGTCCAGCTCTGGTATGACATTATTAGCAGATGTTGAAGAGATAAATGAAATGACAGGGTATCGAGAATATTCATCAATTGTTACGAGAATGTATTGGCCATTTGGCAATGGTCCATATATATCGACTGCCACTTCCTCCCAGACAGCAGTGGGTAACGGAGACATTTGTAATGGCTCTAAGTTTGATGATGGAGTGATTAATTGACAAGTAGAACAGCGTCTAATCTTTTCTTCCACCAAGTGATCCATATTTGGGAACCACACTTTTTCTCTGAGTAACTTCTTTGTGCCAACAATTCCTAAGTGACCTTCATGTGCTATCTGTATGACTAAGTTACGCAAAGTCTTAGGTACGACTAGTTTGGTACCTCGAAGAATGAGGTGTTCTTCAGTGACTGATAATTCCTCACGTACGTTTGAGAATAGTTTTAACTCTTTCAGATCAATCTCAGAATCAGGAAATTTTTCTTTTTGAATTTCATGCCACCTTCGATTTTGGACGATTTGTATTAGGGCACAGAGTGTCTTGTCTTTTGTTGTTTCATTTATAAATTGATCAAGAGAAAGTGCTTTTGGCACGGCATGATCTGTAACAAAACGTAGGTATTCTTCAATGGAGGAATGCACAGGTATATCATCATTAGTAGGATGTCTTGAAAGATAATCAGCCGGATTGCTGTATTTTCCAGGTTTGTGAACAATTTTATAGTTGTAGTCCTGTAGACGTAGGCCCCATCGTTCAATTCGTGCAGGCATTTTAGCTCTGGGATTTCCAAAAATTGTAAGAAGTGCTTGATGATCTGTGACAATGGTGAAGGGAGCTCCATAGAGAAATAAGTGAAAGTGTTCACATCCCCAGACAACTGCCAAGCTTTCTTTTTCAGGTTGAGAATATTTTCTTTCAGTGTTTGTTAAGCTCTTACTTGCATAAGAAATGATGTGAGGATTTTGATTGTTATCCTTGTATTGCGCTAGAATAGCACCCAGTCCCACGGGACTGGCGTCCACAATCAGTTCAGTTCGAAGAGCTGGATCAAAATAAGCCATAGTGGTTGTCGAGCAGAGTTCATTTTTAATTGTTTCAAAAGAGGCCTGACAGCCTTGAGACCATTGAAAAATACAACTTTGTTTTGTAAGTTCCCGTAGTGGATTGCTGATTGTTGAAAAATTCGGAATATATCTAGCACAGTAACTTGCCATTCCAAGGAAAGAACGCACTTCACTAGCATTCTGTGGAATTGAGGCTGTTCTGATAGCTTCCACTTTCTTGGGGTCTGGTTGTACTCCTTTTGCCGAGAAGATGTGACCATAGAATTCTAATGAACCCTTGTCAAACTCGCACTTCTCTTTGTTTAAAGTGAGTCCAGCAGAAAGCAGGCATTCGAAGATAGCATATAGAGCACGATTATGCTCAGCTTGAGTTTTACCAAAAACCAATATGTCATCACTGTAATTAAAGGCATTTGGGATGTGTTGAATGACACTCCTTATTGCATCCTGAAAAATTTCTGCTGCTGAGCAGACTCCAAAAGTCAATCTTTTGTATCTTCTGAGGCCCACGTGGGTGGAAAATGTGGTCAAATATCGTGACTCTGGACTCAGTTCTAATTGATGATATCCCTTATTGAGGTCGAGCTTTGAAAAGACGGTGGCTCCATTTAATAAATGAATAATGTCATCAATCGTAGGTGAGATATGTCTTTCCCTCTGGATAGCGGTGTTGGGCAGGCGCATGTCAACACACAGTCTCACTTGATCAGGAGTCTTTGGTTTTGGAACTACCACAAGTGGAGAGACCCACGGAGTGGGACCAGTAACAGTTTCAATAACGTCTTCATCCATGAGCAATTGGAGTTCCTTTTCTACCTTCTGTCTCAGGTGAAATGGAATACGCCTGTGAGGCTGGGCTACTGGACGAACATTGTCATCCACATGAAGGTGTACTTGAGAGTCCTTTAGTTTTCCCAAACCACTAAATAGGGAGGGAAAGCTGTTCACCATAGTTTGTACATCCATATCCGCAGGGTCAGTTATGGTATGAATAATCTGGATGAGCCCTAGCTCCAAGGCAGTGTGATAGCTGAGAAGACATCCTCCTGATCCTTGTAATGTGTGGAAAGTGGTTTTCTGCCTGTTCTTTATATCTAATTTCAGCATCAAATTGTCCCATTATAGCTAGAGGTGTTTTAGATCCATAAGGAAAAATTTTAGTCTGCACTTGTTGTAAGACTGGCCTTGTTTTCAATTGTTCATATGTAGTGCCATCTATGATATCCACTGAAGCTCCTGTATCTATTGTAAAGGTAATGTCAGTGTTGCAGATTGAGAGTGTAACACAGGGAGACTGTACTGAACCAGTGACAGAGGTAGTGAACACATAGTTCTCAGTCGCAGACATTTCTTCTGTGTCCTGATTTATCACTTTTACATCTGCAGATTTTGTCATAGGCAGCGGAGGCTTGTAGTGCGCTGATTTGCAAACAGCTGCAAAATGATTCCCTTTTCCACATTTACTGCAGGTTTGTCCCATAGCTGGACATTTGTTCTGGTGGTGAGGGAAATCCTGTCCACATCTATAACATTTCTTCTGTTTCTGGGCTTGTTTGTCTGGTAAATTTTTCTGTTTGAGATTATGCACATGTAATTTATCCCCATTCTCCATTACGGTAGCCTGATGATCTGCTATTTCTATAGCACGGGCCATTTTGAGCAAATCATGTAGAGATATCCTGCTGCAGAGCCTTACGCCTTAGGTTATTAGACGAGCAGGTGACAATTATTTGAGTTAGGATTTCATCATCTACATCTGTAAAGGCACATCCATGTGCTAACTCTTTCAGCCGTGTGACATAAGTGTCTATGGACTCTTCTGGAAGCTGCTTGGCAATCCTGAATTTATATCTTTCATATCTGATATTCTGTTTGGGGTTGAAATAGCCAGTGAGAGCTTTAGTGCAGTTGCTGTATGTGTCTGTTTCTGCTGCAGGTAACGTACTGTATATGTCATAGACTCCTGTGCCTGCACAATGCAGGAGCAAAGCTCTCTTTCTTTTCTCCTCCTTTATGTCCATGGCTTCTAGGAAATTCTCAAATCTGTTTAGCCATTTTCTCCAGTTATGGGAGAGATTAATGACATCAGTCATATCAAACTGTGGGAATGTGTGCAAGTAGTCAGCCATGATAGAGTCTCTCAGTGGTGCTGGCATGTGAAGCGGTAAAATATAGTCTGTACTCACAGCAGTAGGTGATTATATCCCATCCTCGTCGCCAGTTGTAATATCCACACGTTATGACGAATTCAATGTATTAAACTTTAGATATGTTTTATTCTTCGTCCTCCAGCACACAGCATAACACTTGCATTCCCATGCTACCAGAAGTGAAACTGAAACTTCCCTTCTCATCCCTCTTGTCTCCACCCTCCAAGTCCCATAAGTCTGGCTTGCTTAAAGAGACAGATCTAATTATTATACATTACAGATAGTAACACTGTTGATGGTGTCATCAGCACTGGCTATGTTGGTGGAATATTCAAAGCAGCACAACACGACACACGCGTTGACTCATTCATGGTGAAGTGGTGTTCCACAAAGCAAGCGGTGCGTGTGCTGCATCTGATACTCTACTATTTCCTGCTGCTGCTCGCACAGTCTCTCCAGCATATGCAAGGTGGAGTTCCATCTTGTTTATACATGACACATATGAGGCGGTAAGCTGGAAGGCAGAAATGACACTTCAGAAGCTGGGTGAGAATGGCAAGAGCGCTCACACAGCACGTACTTTCATCAGCAAATCAGACACATTAGGGTAGTTCTTCAGGAAGCTCTGCACTACCAAGTTCAGCACGTGCGAGGCAAGGGATGCGAGTCAAACCGGCTATTCCCATAGTTGATACCAGATTCCACCCGTTATCGCAAAGCACCCGGCAGACTTGAGGTTCTCAGGCACCAACCACTCATTTGTCTGCTGTTAGATCCCACACTGGGCAGGTGCTGTGGATGGTGATCAATCTCCCAAACAAATGTGTTGCAGAACAGCCGACTGGCATTTTCCCCTGGCTGTGCAGAAATTGGTGGTGCAGGGATCACTGTAACCTGACCTGATGTGGAAGTGGTGGAGGAAGTGAAGTAGAAGGAGACAACATGTACCGAGAAATGTCCATCAATCCTCGGTGGTTGTAGGACATTTACTGGGAGGCCTTCTGGGTCGCCCTCCCAGGGCTGTGGGGTACTCGGTACCGGGCCCGATAAGCTTCAATGGGAGATGTCACTGCAGCTGGGACCCGGTCCGTGGCCCTGGGCGCCCATTGTAAAAGGAGTTGTTGCAGTGTGCTTATGGTGATGAAAGTTTATAAGTGATTCGTGACGCCACCTGTGGTGTTCGGCAATGAAGATGTAAGCCGACGCTGCAGACAGATCCTCTGGGACAGATGGTGTGGTGCAGCAGTGATGTTATAGCCCTCCACAGGCAGGGCTGTAGTCCCATGGCAGTGTGGGTGAAGTGACACTTAGATGGTGTAGTGTCAGGCGCAAGGGACATGGCAGCGCTGGGCGGGTTGGCGCAGGAATAAGTGGAGGACACCAGGGCATGTAGTTCCAAAGCTTTACACAGTCTGTTGCAGGTACAGGTGCCCGCATCCGTGCCATGCCCTCCGGGTCAGGAGCTCAGCCAACTTCCAGGCAAGATGAAGTACTCCATTCCAACACTCCGCCAACATATGTGCCTTTTCTGAACGTCTCCTCTTATAGCGCCTTTAAATGAAGTACTCCTAGTACTGAGTTACACTGGAGTTCCTCCTGTCAGATGTTCCTATGAACTCTACTTGTACGGCAGACAGCTGTAGCCTGCTTCGGGGACTCCTTCTACCTAGTCCCAGCTCACTATCGTTGCTGTTGTGCCCCCAAGTCTTGTGTGGGAATAAAGTGGTCACTACTTCTATTCCTCCGGTGTCTGCTGCAGGACCATTAGTATCCATACAACCTCGGGGACCGGACCCCGGCCTTGCGCTTAGAACTTGGGAAGGGTTCTCCTCTAACCCTGGTCCTTGTTCTCCTATTCTCCTCACGTTCCGTGCTAATCCTTCTTCCCAATGGAGAATCAAGCTTCCTTTCTCTGTCTCTTTCCTGTGCCAGCAGACCCAGATCACTGCGGCCTGCTGCAGCACTTCCTTCTTCCATCCCTCTCCCGGGGATCTTCTCTGTCTCACTCTCTGTCCTTCTACATCCTTACTCACTGACTGAATGACTGACTCAACTCTTCTCGCTCTTTTATGTAAACTAAACTCCACCCACCTCCCACCACGTTTCGTGTTCCAAGCAGGGAGCCACCAAGGGGTGCTATGCTACACTCCCAGCAGGGAGCCGCCGAAGGTGCTTTGCTACACTACTTTGTGGTGTGGGGTGTAGGTGTTGGAGCATGGTCAGGTGTCTCCACCTTACCTGGATGGTGGGGTACCAACCACACCTCAGGAGGAGGTGCAGTACCTCTGTGGTGACTGAACCCTCAGGGGCGCCACACTTCCACCTCTGTCCCAGTCGCCACTACATCGACCCATTGGGCAGTTAGGGAAATGTAACGTCCCTGCCTGCGCTTACTGGTCCACATATCTGTTGCAACATGTCCAGTGCTTATCTGGTCAGAGATGTGTGCAGGTCAGGCATGGCCAGCGGGGCAGCCACCAACATCAGTTTTTTTAAACTGGTGATCTCCACCAATCGAAGTGGCAGTATTTCAAACACCAGTACTTTAGAAATGCTGACATTCAGGCACATGGCTCATGGGTGTTAGGGTAGAATTTCATTTTCTCTCAATGGTTTGTGGGATGGAGAGCTGAAAACTTCCATGGGATCATGTAGACATGGTCGGTGACACTGGGATGGTGTTGCTATCACATCCTCTCTTTGCGGGGAGAATGGAAGAGTTCGATAGCACAGGAAAAGAGGGAGCAGGAGAAGGCACAGATTTGTCATGCTTTTTAAGAAGTGTACTCCACTGCACTTCATGCTTGGATTTGAGATGCCTGATCATGCAACTGGTGCTCAAGTTTTGAATATTTATGCCTCGTCATCTGAGTGGTTGGGCATCAGTGCACTCAGTCTCTTCCATTTCAGGGGCATGGCCAGGTGGATGGGCCATGGAACTCCAGCCAGTGAACTCATCAAAAAGCAGAAAAGGCTGCTGCATGACTTGGGGCACAGACTGCTTGGATGACTTGCAAGGGGGTTGATGTGGAAGAACGATGACTAAGATCCTCAGGTGTGATCTGAAAGTTTTCTGCAACAAACTGGGTGGAAGAAAATGTGAAGCAACTGGAGGCACTCTCAGCCATCCAATCTAACACTGCCTCCACATGTCCTGGCATCATCATTCGTTCTGCAGTACTGGGGCCTAATAAATAGTGCTGCACGACCTGTTGCCTGTGTGTACCTGAGCAAGGCTTTGCAGTTGGACACACAAGTTTTATATGGCACAGAGCAATAGGATTTTTGCTACCGCATGCAAATTTTATATGGCACACAAATCACTTTAAAAGATGACAGCTGTGTACTGACTACTATATACCATGAGTTTAATGGCAGTTGGGTAATTCTGAACATAACCACATCCCCAATTGAAAGAGGGTGTTCACACTTATGAAACCACATCATTTTAGTTTTCTTATTTTTATTTTCCCGTCCACAAGGATTTCATGTTGTTTCTCAATTGAGTTGCGCAGACTATAGCTGACATTAAAGGTGGAAAAAGTTCTGAACTGATTCTTCTTGGAATGATTTTTTGAAATGACAAGAATCTGGTATTTTACCAGGAGTGAGTAGAGTCCTGTCTTTCTAGGATCCTGGTCTGGTCATGTCAGGAATTAACCTTTTTGATCCTCAGTCTGGGTTCAGGTTTGCTATTTACTACCGCTGCTTCCTGAAGGCAATGTCAGTTATAGCTTTGCCTACGGCGTGCGTAGCTGCATCTGGTTAATCCTGATTTGTCCTGCTGTGATTTCTGACTTGACCCGTGTCTGTGGTATTCCCCTCTCCCTGTCTCGACTCTGTGTTTCCCCTTTTGTTTGGACTTCCTGGTACTTGAACTCAGCTTGGACCCTGACCTGCTTTTTGTCTCTTGTTTTTGGCATTTCCGCTCCTGACCGTTACAGATCCTTTGGTTCGTCCCTGACCCTGAGTTTGCTTGTTCCTTTGGTACTGCGCTACAGTGTAGGATTTGACCCGGCTTGTTTGACTATTCTACTGCCATCTGGTTGTAGCCTCGCTGCTGCATGACAGGCTTGCTCCGTCTGTGTGCAGACCCCCTTCCACTCTATCAACATCTAGTGGAGCTTGCTTCTACCTGCATTGCAGCAGTGTGTGTTATGATTGAGTCACCGTAGGAGGCAAAAACAAAAATGCTAGCTAAGTCCAGAAAACCAGAGAGGTTGGCAGCTATCGGATTGCAGACCCCCGATCCTATCACAACAACTAACAGTAGCCGTGGGGGGTTCCTTCGATGCCCTAGACCCCTCGATCACAGCCGGAGAATTAAATAGGCCTAAAGAAAGAAAGGGGAAATCTAAACTGCCCCAGAGCAGACCCCAAAGCAATAGGCAGCCCCCCAACATATAATGACGGTGAAGCAAGATGAAAACACTAACACAGACAGAAAGATAGACTGAGCAAAGACGGGGCCCAAAACTACCTAGATAGGAAAGGACAGGAAGGCTGCTGTCTGCAATCCGTGAAAAACCCTATGAAAATAAGAGCCAACAGACTGACAGTAAAAAAGGCCCTGAAGACGCTAGGCTTCAAAAAGCTATGTCAGTACTCAGGAATATTCTGAAGACAGAGCAACCGGCAAAAGGAGATTCAGCTCATCCCAGCAGGGAATGGCAGAATCCAGAAAAGCAAGGAAAACAAGCACAAAACATAAATGCAAACAGGCAAAGCAGAAACTTAGCTTTAGGGAAGCAGGAATCAGACTGGAGTCCTAGAAGTCCACAGAGAAATCACCCGCAGGGCAGAAGGGCGTCGGCAGCCTTATATCCAGTCAGTGACTCCACTCAGCCAGTCATCCTCATTAGACTCAGGTGCCTGATAATCAGGCTCATTACCTTCCTTTATCAGAATAGGGAGTTCCCCAGACCTCAGTGACGAAGGGGAAAATGAACTCACAACAGTACCTCCCCCTTGAGGAGGGGTCATAGAATCATAGAATCATAGAATCATAGAATCGTAGAGTTGGAAGGGACCTCCTGGGCCATCTGGTCCAACCCCCTGCTCAAAGCAGGATTCGCTAAATCATCCCAGTCAGATGTCTGTCCAGCCTCTGTCACCGAACCCTCAACCACGCCACCAGGGCGATCAGGGTGAGCCCGATGAAAGGCACGCACCAATCTTTTGGCATGAATATCAGAGGCAGAGACCCAGGAATTATCCTCCTGACCATAACCCTTCCACTTAACCAAATACTGGAGTCTCCGTCTAGCCAGACGGGAATCCAGTATTTTCTCTACCTCATATTCCATGTTACCTTCAACCAATACAGGGTCTGGAGGTGCCACCCCAGGAACAACTGGTTCAACAAACCTCTTCAACAAGGACTTATGGAACACATTATGGATTTTAAATGTGACAGGAAGAGCCAAACGAAAAGAGACCGGATTAATAATCTCCAAAATCTTGTAAGGTCCAATAAATCTAGCCTTAAACTTAGGAGAAGCCACCTTCATAGCAATATTTTTTGAAGATAACCACACCATATCACCAATCTTAAACTGGGGACCAATGGTCCTATGTCAATTGGAAAACCGCTGGTCCTTTTCCTGGGAGAGAGATAACTTATCCACCACTTGGTCCCAGATCTGGTGCATTCTCTCCACCACAGTGTCAACACCTGGGCAGGCAGAAGGCTCCACCTGCCCTGAAGAAAACCGAGGATGAAACCCAAAGTTACAAAAAAAAGGTGACATCAAAGTGGCAGAACTAGCTCTATTATTTAAAGCAAATTCGGCCAAGGGCAAAAATGAAACCCAATCATCCTGATCAGCGGAAATAAAACATCTCAAATACGACTCCAAGGTCTGGTTTGTTCTCTCTGTCTGCCCATTGGTCTGAGGGTGAAAAGCAGAGAAGGACAACTGAATTCCCAGCTTGGAACAGAAAGTCCTCCAAAATCTAGACACAAACTGAACTCCTCTGTCAGATACAATGTTCTCAGGAATCCCGTGCAAGCGAACCACCTGTTGCAAAAACAGGGGCACCAACTCAGAGGAAGATGGCAACTTAGGGAGTGGTACAAGATTAACCATCTTAGAGAATCTATCACAAATCACCCAAATAACAGTCATTCTTTGAGAGACCGGCATATCAGAGATGAAATCCATTGAAATATGGGTCCATGGCCTCCTGGGGACCGGCAAAGGCATCAACAACCCACTAGAGCGAGAACAAGATTTAGACCGGGAGCAAGTCCCACAGGGCTGCACAAAATTCCTGACATCAACAACTAACAGTAGCCGTGGGGGGTTCCTTCGATGCCCTAGACCCCTCGATCACAGCCGGAGAATTAAATAGGCCTAAAGAAAGAAAGGGGAAATCTAAACTGCCCCAGAGCAGACCCCAAAGCAATAGGCAGCCCCCCAACATATAATGACGGTGAAGCAAGATGAAAACACTAACACAGACAGAAAGATAGACTGAGCAAAGACGGGGCCCAAAACTACCTAGATAGGAAAGGACAGGAAGGCTGCTGTCTGCAATCCGTGAAAAACCCTATGAAAATAAGAGCCAACAGACTGACAGTAAAAAAGGCCCTGAAGACGCTAGGCTTCAAAAAGCTATGTCAGTACTCAGGAATATTCTGAAGACAGAGCAACCGGCAAAAGGAGATTCAGCTCATCCCAGCAGGGAATGGCAGAATCCAGAAAAGCAAGGAAAACAAGCACAAAACATAAATGCAAACAGGCAAAGCAGAAACTTAGCTTTAGGGAAGCAGGAATCAGACTGGAGTCCTAGAAGTCCACAGAGAAATCACCCGCAGGGCAGAAGGGCGTCGGCAGCCTTATATCCAGTCAGTGACTCCACTCAGCCAGTCATCCTCATTAGACTCAGGTGCCTGATAATCAGGCTCATTACCTTCCTTTATCAGAATAGGGAGTTCCCCAGACCTCAGTGACGAAGGGGAAAATGAACTCACAACAGTACCTCCCCCTTGAGGAGGGGTCATAGAATCATAGAATCATAGAATCATAGAATTGTAGAGTTGGAAGGGACCTCCTGGGCCATCTGGTCCAACCCCCTGCTCAAAGCAGGATTCGCTAAATCATCCCAGTCAGATGTCTGTCCAGCCTCTGTCACCGAACCCTCAACCACGCCACCAGGGCGATCAGGGTGAGCCCGATGAAAGGCACGCACCAATCTTTTGGCATGAATATCAGAGGCAGAGACCCAGGAATTATCCTCCTGACCATAACCCTTCCACTTAACCAAATACTGGAGTCTCCGTCTAGCCAGACGGGAATCCAGTATTTTCTCTACCTCATATTCCATGTTACCTTCAACCAATACAGGGTCTGGAGGTGCCACCCCAGGAACAACTGGTTCAACAAACCTCTTCAACAAGGACTTATGGAACACATTATGGATTTTAAATGTGACAGGAAGAGCCAAACGAAAAGAGACCGGATTAATAATCTCCAAAATCTTGTAAGGTCCAATAAATCTAGCCTTAAACTTAGGAGAAGCCACCTTCATAGCAATATTTTTTGAAGATAACCACACCATATCACCAATCTTAAACTGGGGACCAATGGTCCTATGTCAATTGGAAAACCGCTGGTCCTTTTCCTGGGAGAGAGATAACTTATCCACCACTTGGTCCCAGATCTGGTGCATTCTCTCCACCACAGTGTCAACACCTGGGCAGGCAGAAGGCTCCACCTGCCCTGAAGAAAACCGAGGATGAAACCCAAAGTTACAAAAAAAAGGTGACATCAAAGTGGCAGAACTAGCTCTATTATTTAAAGCAAATTCGGCCAAGGGCAAAAATGAAACCCAATCATCCTGATCAGCGGAAATAAAACATCTCAAATACGACTCCAAGGTCTGGTTTGTTCTCTCTGTCTGCCCATTGGTCTGAGGGTGAAAAGCAGAGAAGGACAACTGAATTCCCAGCTTGGAACAGAAAGTCCTCCAAAATCTAGACACAAACTGAACTCCTCTGTCAGATACAATGTTCTCAGGAATCCCGTGCAAGCGAACCACCTGTTGCAAAAACAGGGGCACCAACTCAGAGGAAGATGGCAACTTAGGGAGTGGTACAAGATTAACCATCTTAGAGAATCTATCACAAATCACCCAAATAACAGTCATTCTTTGAGAGACCGGCATATCAGAGATGAAATCCATTGAAATATGGGTCCATGGCCTCCTGGGGACCGGCAAAGGCATCAACAACCCACTAGAGCGAGAACAAGATTTAGACCGGGAGCAAGTCCCACAGGGCTGCACAAAATTCCTGACATCATGAGACAAGGTGGGCCACCAAAAAGAGCGACTCACCAGATCTCTAGTACCAAAAATACCTGGATGACCAGCCAATGCAGAGCAATGAACTTCAGACATCACTCTCTTCTTCCACTGGTCAGGAACAAACAACTTTCCACTGGGACAACGCTCAGGTTTGTCCTCCTGGAACTCTTGCAGAGCAAGTCTCAAATCGGGCGAGATGGCAGAAAGAACTACCCCTTCGCCTAAGATGGTAGCAGGCTTGGTCACCACAGGAGAATCAGCAAAGAAACTCCTAGAGAGGGCGTCTGCCTTGACATTCTTAGTTCCAGGAAGAAAAGAAACCACAAAATCAAAACGTGTAAAAAACAAGGCCCACCTAGCCTGTCTAGGGTTCAAGCGTTTAGCCGACTCTAGGTAAATCAAATTCTTGTGGTCAGTGAGGACCACAACTTGATGTTTAGCTCCCTCCAACCAATGTCTCCACTCCTCAAATGCCCATTTCATGGCCAACAGTTCCCTATTCCCCACATCATAGTTACGTTCAGATGGAGAGAACTTTCAGGAAAAGAAAGCACAGGGATTCATTTTAGATGTTACAGGATCCTTTTGGGACAAAACAGCTCCTGCACCAATCTCAGAAGCATCCACCTCTACCTGGAACGGGAGTGAGACATCCGGTTGCCGCAAAACCGGGGCGGAGGTAAATCTTCGCTTCAGCTCCTGAAAGGAAGCAACAGCCTCCGGAGACCAATTCAACATATCAGCACCCTTCTTAGTCAGATCAGTCAATGGCTTGGCAATACTAGAAAATTTTGCTATAAATTTCCGATAAAAATTAGCAAACCCCAAAAACTTCTGGAGGGCCTTCAAAGAAGTGGGCTGAACCCAATCATAAATGGCCTGTACCTTGGCCGGGTCCATTTCAATAGTTGACGGAGACAAAATAAATCCCAAAAATGAAATCCTCTGTACTCCAAAAAGGCATTTCGATCCTTTGACATACAGGGAATTCTCCCTCAAGATCCGGAACACAGTCCGAATATGTTCCACATGAGAATCCCAATCCTTGGAGAAGATCAAAATATCATCCAGATAGATAATCAAAAATTTATCGACAAAGTCTCGGAAAATATCGTTCATGAAGCACTGGAAGACAGAAGGGGCATTAGTGAGCCCAAAAGGCATCACCAGGTACTCAAAATGTCCCTCCGGAGTATTAAACGCCGTCTTCCATTCATCCCCCTGCTTAATGCGGATAAGATTATACGCCCCCCTGAGGTCAAGCTTGGTAAACCAGCAAGCACCTCTAACTCTAGGGAATAGATCCGAAATCAGGGGTAAGGGATATTGATATTTAATAGTAATTTTATTGAGGGCACGATAATCAATACAAGGCCTTAAAGAACCATCCTTTTTGGCCACAAAAAAAAACCCGGCACCTAAGGGTGAAGAGGATGGTCTAATATGACCCTTCTCCAACGCCCTTAATATAGGACCGCATAGCCTCGTGCTCGGGTACAGATAAATTGAAGAGCCGACCCTTGGGAAATTTACACCCCGGGCTCAGTTCAATTGCACAGTCATAACTCCTATGAGGAGGCAAGGACGCAGACTCATTCTCACTAAATACATCATAAAAGTCCGCCAAATAGTCAGGAACATCATGCGACTGAGGAGAGGTGGAAAAAACCGGAGCCTCACTAAAGGCACACCGACAACCCCAACTCACCACAGACACAGACTTCCAATCCAAAACTGGATTATGAATTTGCAACCAGGGAAACCCCAGAACAATGGCATCATGCAGACCATGCAACACCAAAAATCTGCAATTTTCTTGATGGTCTGGGGCGACCCGCATGACCAGGTCCAAAACTGAAAAAAAACCTGGGTCCAAAACTGAGGTTTATTTTTCTGTTATGATTGAGTCACCGTAGGAGGCAAAAACAAAAATGCTAGCTAAGTCCAGAAAACCAGAGAGGTTGGCAGCTATCGGATTGCAGACCCCTGATCCTATCACAACAACTAACAGTAGCCGTGGGGGGTTCCTACGATGCCCTAGACCCCTCGATCACAGCCGGAGAATTAAATAGGCCTAAAGAAAGAAAGGGGAAATCTAAACTGCCCCAGAGCAGACCCCAAAGCAATAGGCAGCCCCCCAACATATAATGACGGTGAAGCAAGATGAAAACACTAACACAGACAGAAAGATAGACTGAGCAAAGACGGGGCCCAATACTACCTAGATAGGAAAGGACAGGAAGGCTACTGTCTGCAATCCATGAAAACAGACTGACAGTAAAAAAGGCCCTGAAGACGCTAGGCTTCAAAAAGCTATGTCAGTACTCAGGAATATTCTGAAGACAGAGCAACCGGCAAAAGGAGATTCAGCTCATCCCAGCAGGGAATGGCAGAATCCAGAAAAGCAAGGAAAACAAACACAAAACATAAATGCAAACAGGCAAAGCAGAAACTTAGCTTTAGGGAAGCAGGAATCAGACTGGAGTCCTAGAAGTCCACAGAGAAATCACCCGCAGGGCAGAAGGGCGTCGGCAGCCTTATATCCAGTCAGTGACTCCACTCAGCCAGTCATCCTCATTAGACTCAGGTGCCTGATAATCAGGCTCATTACCTTCCTTTATCAGAATAGGGAGTTCCCCAGACCTCAGTGACGAAGGGGAAAATGAACTCACAACAAGCGTGATATTATAACTCACCCAAAACAGACAGGAAAGATGTATATCTTTGTACCGTGTTAGCCAGTAGATAGAAAAATATTCAGGATTGAGAGTCCTCAGTAGTTGATACCTTTTAATGGCTAACTGAAAAGATCATAGAATCATAGAATCGTAGAGTTGGAAGGGACCTCCTGGGCCATCTGGTCCAACCCCCTGCTCAAAGCAGGATTCGCTAAATCATCCCAGTCAGATGTCTGTCCAGCCTCTGTTTGAAGACTTCCATTGAAGGAGAACTCACCACTTCTCGTGGCAGCCTGTTCCACTCATTGATCACTCTAACTGTCAAAAAGTTTTTTCTAATATCTAATCTGTGTCTCCTCCCATTCAGTTTCATCCCATTGCTTCTAGTCTTTCCTTGTGCAAATGAGAATAAAGTTGATCCTTCTACAATGTGACAGCCCTTTAAGTATTTGTAGACTGCTATTAAGTCTCCTCTCAGTCTTCTCTTTTGCAAACTAAACATTCCCAAATCCTGCAACCTTTCCTCATAAGACAGGGTTTGCAGACCGGTCACCATTCTGGTCGCTCTTTTCTGAACTTGCTCCAGTTTGTTGATGTCTTTTTTAAAATGTGGTGCCCAAAACTGGACACAATATTCCAGATGAGGTCTGACCAAAGAGGAGTAGAGGGAAATAATGACTTCACGTGATCTAGACTGTATGCTTCTGTTAATACATCCTAGAATTGCATTTGCCTTTTTTGCTGCTGCATCACACTGTTGACTCATATTCAGTCTGTGATCTATTAGTATACCCAAGTCTTTTTCACATGTGCTGTCACTTAGCCCTATTCCTCCCATTCTATATATGCTTTTTTCATTTTTATTGCCCAGATGTAGTACTTTGCATTTCTCCCTGTTAAAAACCATTCTGTTAGTTGCTGCCCACTTCTCCAGTTTATTTATATCTTTTTGAATCCTCTCTCTCTCTTCTCTAGTATTAGCTATCCCTCCTAGCTTTGTGTCATCAGCAAATTTAATCAGTTTACCCTCAATTCCTTCATCTAAATCGTTGATAAAGATGTTGAACAATACAGGGCCCAGGACAGAGCCCTGTGGTACCCCACTTGAGACATTCTTCCAACTGGATGTGCAGCCATTTACGACCACTCTTTGGGTCCGATCACTAAGCCAGTTATGAATCCACCTAACAGTTGCCTTGTCCATTCCATACTTAGTCATTTTTTCAATAAGGATTGTATGAGAGACTTTGTCAAATGCTTTGCTGAAGTCAAGATATACTATATCTACAGCATTTCCTTGATCCACCCAATTAGTAATACCGTCATAGAAGGAAATTAAATTAGTCTGACATGACTTATTAGTTACAAACCCATGGTGACTCTGTTTAATCACTTCATTCTTATCCAGGTATTGACATACATGTTGTTTAATAATTTGTTCAAAGATCTTTCCTGGTATAGAAGTCAGACTCACCGGCCTATAGTTGCCTGGGTCCACCTTCTTCCCCTTTTTGAAGATAGGAGCAACATTTGCTCTTCTCCAGTCTTCTGGCACTTCTCCTGTTCTCCAAGAATTTTCAAAGATTATGGAGAGGGGTTCAAAAATTTCTTCTGCTATCTCCTTCAGTACTCTAGGGTGTAATTCATCTGGACCTGGAGACTTGAATTCATTTAGGTTAGCTAAGTGTTTCCTCACTATCTTTCTGTTTATAGATATCCTGGATTCTTCTATTCCCTTAATAGGACAGTGAAGAACAGTTGATGTTACATTTCCTTTCTGAGAGAAAACAGATGCAAAATAGGAATTTAAAAGTTCAGCCTTCTCAACATCCTGTCTTACCAGATGGTAATACATTGCAAGCTTTTGAGACTACTCAGGTCTCTTCATCAGGCTAGACTAATACAAAATCTGAAGTCTCATATTTATGCACAATACAGCCTAGAAAATTAAATTTATGACGAACTTTGACACTCTCAGTGCTGGAATGAATGTGTCGCATGGATTTATGTCTTTTTACATCAATTAAGGAATTTCCTTTTAAAACCTTGCGGGGCATCACAACACAGAACTAGACCCCAATCAGAGGACCATAAAACATCCAGACTCCTTATCTATGAACTGGTCCAATGTTTATATTTATGTTTCTGCCTCTCCCATATTGATAGTTCTGCTTCACGTCACTTGTCTTATCTATTGCATTTTTTCTAGGCTGTACTGTGCATAAATATGTGACTTCAGATTTTGTATTAGTCTAGCCTGATGAAGAGACCTGAGTAGTCTCGAAAGCTTGCAATGTATTACCATCTTTTCAGTTAGCCATTAAAAGGTATCAACTACTGAGGACTCTCAATCCTGAATATTTTTCCAAAACAGACAGTTTTTTTTTTCTCTGGACCTCTTTCTATAGATCTGCTCCATACCTTGGCGGACCAGATGTTTAACCTGACACAAATGATGCAGGATTTGTCTGTGGAACATAGGACTCTGGCCAAGTCTCATAACCAACTGCAAAGGAAGTTTTCTAAAATGGTAAACTCTTTTCATGGGTCTATTTCCCAGTCTGTCTGTCAACACTCTGACACTGTTGATGTTTCACTGCCCTCTCCTGAGCCTACAGTAAGGCTCCCAGATACCTTCTCCAGAGAAAACGAGAAGTTCTGTACATTCAGGGAGAGTTGCAAGTTGTTTTTCTCTCTTAGACCCCGGTCCTCTGGAGATGAGAGTCAGCGGGTGGGGATAATCAATTACTTACTTTGGGAGGGACCTCAATCATGGGCTTTCTCTTTACCTGCTACTGCCCCTGAAAGTGGGTTTGTGGATAGGTTCTCTGAGGCCTTAGGACTTATTTTTGACAAACCTGACCGGGTCGGAGTGGCAGAGTACACAGTCATGGGTCTCTTTCAGGGTATGATCTCGACCAAATGGTATTGCTCCGAGTTGCAACGATGGTCCACTGAGGTGTCCTGGAACAACTCTGCGCTTAGGTGTCAGTTCAGGAGAGGACTGTCAGATCACCTGAAGGATGCTCTAGCTCTCCATCCACCATCCAGCTCCTTGGAGGTGGCTATTACTCAGGCTACCCATATGGAATGGAGGCTGCGGGAGAGAGGTGTTACACAGAGAGAGTTTCCTTTGCTTCCTGCTAATCCTGTTGTTATGCCATCATCCGAACCTATGGAGGTGGGGACCACCAACCTCAAGGAGAGAAGGAGAGGAGATGGCAACGCAAGGGAAAATTGTGTTTCTACTGTGGAAATCCCGCACATTGGAAAAAGGACTGCCCCTCCTGCCCACCGACTAACAAGCGGCTTAGTCTGGGTGATTGTCAAGTAGTTCACACAGACTCTCAGGTACCTTTTTCCTCATTTTCTAAAATATTGTTGGAAGTGGAGCATTGTTGTGGGAGTTGCTTCATTTCCCCTTATGCTTTCATGGATTGGGGGTCGTCCATGAACTTTATTGACTCTAACTTGGTGACCAAGTGTAAGTTAGGGACAGTTAGGCTGGAGACTCCAATTCATATTGCTGCCATTGACAAGACACCGCTGGCAAAGAATGTCATTAAATTTGTCTCGGAGGAGTTTATCCTCAATGTGGGTTCCTTGCATCAGGAACGTATTTCATGCTTTGTTCTGGACAATCTTCCTGCGGGACTGGTGTTGGGATTTCCTTGGTTACAATTACACAATCCTGTGATAAACTGGGAAAATCAGGATATTGTTAAATGGGGTCCTAATTGTGTTAAAGGTTGTCTTGCTACTGTACTTGTGTAGTCCGCTAATCAGGAAGGTATTCTGGAGTACCTGAAGGATTTTGAGGATGTTTTTTCCGAAAAGGAGGCTGAGGTCTTACCACCACACTGCCCTTTTGACTGTACTATTGATCTGGTTCCGGGTGCTAAATTGCCTAAGGCCCATCTGTACAACCTCTCCAGCTCAGAGTGAACCGCTATGAAGGAGTATTTCTCTGAAAGCCTATGTAAAAGCCACGTCCTTCCCTCTATCTCTCCAGTGGCTTCTGGATTCTTTTTTGTAAAAAAAAAGATGGTGGTTTGCACCCGTGCCTTTATTTTTGGGAATTAAATAAGATCACAGTGAGAAATACCTATCCTTTCCCGCTCATCCCTGATCTGTACAACCAATTATCTGGGCCAAGTGGTTTTCTAAATTGGACTTCAGGGGAGCATCTAATCTGTAAATTCATTAAGGGGTTTTCACAGGTAGTCAAGCCCCTCACTGATCTTACTCGTAAGGGGGCTGATCTCAAAAACTGGTCAGCTTTGGCAGCGGCGGCATTTTCTTCATTAAAGGAATGCTTTATGTCTACCCCTGTTTTGCTCCAGCCTAATCTGTCTGAACCGTTCATCGTTGAGGTGGACGCATTGGAGGTGGGGGTGGGTGTGGTGTTGTCCCAAGGACCCATCACATTGACTATCTTGAGACCCTGTGCCTTCGTCTCGAAGAAATTCTCTCCTGCCGAGAGAAATTATGATGTCGGGAATCGAGAGCTTTTAGCCATTAAGTTGGCCTTTAAAGAACAGAGGCACTTTTTTGGAGAGGGCTGTTCATCGGATCGTGGTGATTACGGACCACAAGAACCTGTCCTATATTGAGTCTGTCAAATGTTTGACTCCCAGACAGGCGAGGTGCTCGCATATTTTTTCACGCTTTAATTTTTCCATCACCTTTCGACCTGGTTCCAAGAATGTTAAGGCTGATGCCTTATCTTGAAGCTTGGATCCGCTATCAACTCCCAAACCTCCTTCCTCCATTCTTCAGCACTGGGTGGTTGTGGCAGCAATGTCCTCATAATTGGAGCGGGAGATTCGTAAAGCTCAGACTCTGGTTCCTCCGTCATTGCCTGATAAACTCTTTGTCCCTGTTCATTACCGCTTGAGGGTGCTCCAGGAGTTCCACAATTCTGCTCTTAGTGGGCATCCTGGACTCTCGGACACTCAAAGAGCTATTGCTAGGCTGTTTGGTGGTCCTCTATGGCCTCTGATGTCGCCTTGTTTGTGTCTTCTTGTGATACGTGTGCCCGTCCTAAAGCTTCCCATAACCGGCCGGCTGGGGAATTGGTGCCATTGCCAATTCCGGTTAGACCTTGGACTCATTTGTCCATGGACTTTATCACTGATCTCCCTCCTTCCAATGGTAAAACTGTGGTCTGGGTGGTGGTGGATAGATTCAGTAAACAGGCGCATTTTGTACCTTTGGCAGGACTGCCTAATGCTGGTACACTATCGACATTATTTGTTGAACACGTGGCGCAATTGCATGGTGTGCCTTTGAGTGTGATTTCTGATAGAGGGATACAATTTGTGTCCTAATTCTGGAGGGCTTTTTGTAAAAGATTGGATATTAGTTTGGCCTTCTCCTCAGCCTACCATCCCGAAACCAACGGTCAGACGGAGAGGACCAATCAATCTCCTGAACAAATTTTGAGGTGCCACGTCCCAGCTGGATGATTGGTGCTCTTCACTGCCAGTGGCTGAATTTGCTTTAAATAGTTGGATTAAATAGCCCACTGGTACCTCTCCGTTCTTTTGCAATTACGGCTTTCACCCCCATTTTGGTGAATTTTCCAGGATGGATTCAGGGTGTCCAGGGGCTAATTCGGCCATTCAGCGCTTGGGGGAGGTATGGAGGGAGGTTCAGAGGATCATTGGGGAGGCTTGGGGCAAAAATAAACATTTTGCTGATAAGTGACAGTCTGCTGGACTTATATTCCTCAGTCGGGGTCAAAAACTTAGGCTGGAGCCACTCCAACAAGTCATTTGCCTGAGACCTGGCGGATCGAGACTCCACATAGGACCACTGGTACACCCACTGACCACCCCTTACATTAGGGGTCTCTTCATGACTCTGCTGATCACCCCTCACCTTAGGGGTCTCCTCTTTACACTGCTGCAGCTCCAGTTGCTGCTGCAGCGCCTTTTGCTGCTGTAGGTACTGCAGCACCTCTTGCTGCTGCCGCCACTGCATCTCAAACTGCTGCTGACTGAAGACCAACTGCTCCAAAAGCTCCTCCATATTTCCAGCAGACTTGCTCCCTGACATGCAGCACACTTTGGGGTATGTCTCAATTCACACTGCCTGCATTCTCCACCATATGTAGTGCAGCAATAGCACCATATGCAGTGATGAGGTAGTGACCCACAAAATTCCAACACAAAAGTCTCCTTAATGTGTTATCTTCACAGCATTAACGTTCAAATTCACACAAGTGCATTTCATTAGTGTTCAGTTCACACTAGTTCATAGCACTACATAGTACACGGCTTTAAATCACAGTCCCTAAACACACCGGACTTCTCTGTGTCCCGTTTTCATGGGCGACTGCACGCCATATCAAAGTCTCTTACACACAGCTTCACTTCATTAGTTTGCAGGCCCTAAACACGCTGGACCTCCTTTTGTCCAGTTTCCGTGGGCAACTGCACGCAGTGTCAAAGAGCTCTTTTACCCATCGTTTACTCACAACTTTACTCCCTTGGTTTGCCACCACTAAACACCCTAGTCCTCTGACCAGTTCCTGTGGGTGACTGTGGCGCTTTGTTATCTGTGTATGCCAGGCGTCTCAGCTCCCCTGGCTGTTTGGCTCCGCTCTGCCCTGTGTCTCTGCACACCGACAAAGCTCCGCAGAGCTTCTTGCTCTCCTCCAAACACCAGCTGGACACTGACTTTGACCCTGACACCGGACCTGACACTCCCAATCCCTTTCCTGCAGGGCTTTTAACAAAGAATTCTGTGGCCTTCAACCACATAGAAAACCCAGACCGGAAATGAAACAGACTGCACCACTACAATCCTGCCGTCTGTTTCACCACACAATATTCCAGGACAGACTTTCCCTACATCTGTCTTGGACACTAGCATGTCCAAGACTAACACTTATTTTTATTATCATAATGCATTGCAGCCCCAGCTTACGCCCATGACTGCCTTGTACTCCCATGGCTTTCATACGCCTCCATGCACCTTCTGTGGAGAACACACAGTGACCTCTACCTGTGACATCAGTCACTGCTTCACCATTACAATCATAGCTACACCTGCGACTGCAATGCCCCCTCATGACCTCAATACACCTCCGTGTGCATCCCGGGGAGAACAAACAGTGATCCCTACCTGTAACACAAGTCACTGCCTCACAATAGTTGATAGGTTGAAAAAAGACCTAAGTACCTTTCTCTGTAAAGAAGAGTTATATGTGAATTTCATATGATTTCATGTTTGATAAAGACTGTTGCATTTTATCCTTATGGTTGGTTTGTGTTTTGCTTCTCCTGGAGGCTTTGCTTCAAAGCTGTCTCTGGAAATGGGGGGGGGTCTATCCACTAAGGCAGTGGTCCCCAACCTTTTTTGCACCAGGGACCGGCTTCAAGTAAGACCATTCTTCCATGGCTCGGCAGGGCGAGGATGGAGGTGTGACAGAGGCGGGGCTTTGGTCATAAGGGGGCGGGGCTATCAACTTGGTTGTAGTTTAGCAGTGCATACTTATCATTTAATTATAACATTTATAATGTGACTCAACTCACCATAGGTTTTGAATGAGTGGGAGCACCTGGCTTGTTTCTCTGTTTCAGTGGGAGCACTGCGCTACTTCTACTGATGACCATCACTGCTAATGATGATTGGAACCTACAAGGAAATGGAGCATTGAGCACTTTACAAAAATTGTACTGGAGTACTGTACATGCTGATTATTTTCTAATCATCTGAAAATGTATGTGTGGTTCCCCCCGTCCTGTCCAGCTCTGTGTGGCTCCCCCTGTTGTATGCATGGCTCCCCTGTCCCATACTGTATGCATGGCTCTGCTCCCACTCTCCCATCCTGTATACATGGCTCCCCTGTCCCATCCTGTATACATGTCTCCCCTCCCACTCTCCCTCCCTTGTATATATGGCTCTGCTCCCACCCTCCCTCCCCTGTATATATGGCTCCGCTCCCACTCTCACTCCCCTGTATATATGGCTCCGCTCCCACCCTTGTATATATGGCTCCGCTACCACTCTCCCTCCCCTGTGTATATGGCTCCGAAAGGGAAAGTTAGTGGGCCTCAGGGAAGCTGAACTGCTGGATAGAATGTCCCTGGTACCAAAACAGTGAAGGTTGAGGTGGGGGCAAGTTGGGCAGAATGGAGGTAAGGTGTGAGAGTACACAGGACAAAGGGAACATCACCAAAAAGGGACTCTGTTTCAGTGTGTAACTGAATTGCACTGTAAAACTGAATCTGTTAAACTGGACCCAAAGTCTCCTGTCTTGTCTGTATCTGGATCTGGGCCCATGGATGGGGAGGTTGCAAGGACACCCGAGCAGTGAGTGAATAAAGAACGAACTCCACAGCACAACACACAAGTCAGACTCCTGTTTAGAACAGGGTTTTCAGGGCAAAGAGAACTCTGTTTCAGCCCACAGCAAATTGGCCCTGTACCCCCCTTCAAGCACAGGGAGCTGAACATAGAGTTTCTCAAGTCTCATGTGTGCTGGCGACTGATCCGCTTTCCAATAACGTCACCTGAAGTCAGCTTCCATGTTGCTATTTCCTCCTGCACTGAGCATTATAGACAATTTCTTTGGCTTTGCATACACTTTTAGGGGAGAATTAAACAAATCCAAATATGTGTGTGTGTATGTGTAAAAATACTCAACTATATTTCATACGTTTTTGTTGCATATGTATGGAATGTCCAGCAAATAAAGATGATCGGACCTTAATTTCATCTCTGCTCTAATATAATTTGCTCCTGCAACAGATTTAGTTCAGTATGGTGGTGCTCTATATAGTGTAAAGCAAAGTATAGTCTGTCTGGTAGAAGAGTCAACTGGAGCAAAAAAACAGCCGTCGTACCTGGCTAAAAAGAGATGTTGTTACTGTCGTCTCTGCCTGTCTGTCTGCATTTTTACATTACATATGGAATAAAGATCATATCACATTTTTCTCAGTGAGTGGCATATAAATCTCTACTTTTAAATATTCTAAATTCAAAAATCTAAAATCAATATTTGGAGTGACCACCATTTGCCTTCAAAACAGCATCATTTTTTCTGGGTACATGTACACACTAGACCCCTCAAGGTGCTCAAAACCACATTCAAGAAGTTTATTAACCCTTTAAGTGCTTCACAGGAACTAAAGCAATGTGGAAGGAAAAAATTAACATTTAACTTTTTTTTGCAAAAAATTTACTTCAGAACCAATTTTTTTTATTTTCACAAGTGTTAAAAGAGAAAATCAACCACAAAATTTGTTGTACAATTTCTCCTGAATACGCCGATACCCTATATGTGGGGGTAAACCACTTTTCCAGCACACGGCAGAGCTCGCAAGGGATGGAGCGCTGTTTGACTTTTTCAACGCAGAATTGGCTGGAATTGAGATCGGATGCCATGTTGCGTTCGGAGAGCCCTTAATGTGCCTAAACAGTGGAAACCTCCAACAAGTGACCCCATTTTGGAAACTAGACCCATTAAAGAACTTATCTAGATGTGTGGTGAGCACTTTGAACCCCCAAGGGCTTCACAGAAGTTTATAACGTAGAGCCGTGAAAATAAGAAATTATTTTTTTCCACAAAAATGATCTTTTCGCCCCCAAATTTTCATTTTTTACAAGGGTAACAGGAGAAATCATACCCGCACAGTTGTTATGCGATTTGTCCTGAGTACGCCGATACCCCATATGTGGGGGGGAACCACTGTTTTGGCGCATGGGAGAGCTCGGAAGGGAAGGAGTGCCATTTTGGAATGCAGACTTTGATGGAATGGTCTGCGGGCATCATGTTGCGCTTGCAGAGCCCCTGATGGGCCTAAACAGTGGAAATCCCCAACAAGTGACCCCATTTTGGAAACTAGACCCATTAAGGAACTTATCTAGATGTGTGGTGAGCACTTTGAACCTTCAAGTGCTTCACAGAAGTTTATAACGTAGAGCCGTGAAAATAAAAAATCCATTTTTTTTCCACAAAAATGATCTTTTCGCCCCCAAATTTTTATTTTTACAAGGGTATCAGGAGAAATCATACCCACACAGTTGTTATGCGATTTGTCCTGAGTACGCCGAAACCCCATATGTGGGGGGGAACCACTGTTTGGGCGCATGGGAAAGCTCGGAAGGGAAGGAGTGCCATTTTGGAATGCAGACTTTGATGGAATGGTCTGCGGGCATCATGTTGCGCTTGCAGAGCCCCTGATGGGCCTAAACAGTGGAAACGCCCCACAAGTGACCCCATTTTGGAAATTAGACCCCCTAAGGAACTTATCTAGATGTGTGGTGAGCACTTTGAACCCCCAAGCGCTTCACAAAAGTTTATAAACGCAGAGCCGTGAAAATAAAAAGACTTTTATTTCCACAAAAGTGATTTTTTAGACCCCAATTTTTAGACCCCCAAAGTTGGTAAATAGTGGAAACCCCTCAATTCTTGCTCCAACCCTAACCCCAACACACCCCTAACCCTAATCATAGAATCATAGAATCGTAGAGTTGGAAGGGACCTCCTGGGCCATCTGGTCCAACCCCCTGCTCAAAGCAGGATTCGCTAAATCATCCCAGTCAGATGTCTGTCCAGCCTCTGTTTGAAGACTTCCATTGAAGGAGAACTCACCACTTCTCGTGGCAGCCTGTTCCACTCATTGATCACTCTAACTGTCAAAAAGTTTTTTCTAATATCTAATCTGTGTCTCCTCCCATTCAGTTTCATCCCATTGCTTCTAGTCTTTCCTTGTGCAAATGAGAATAAAGTTGATCCTTCTACAATGTGACAGCCCTTTAGATATTTAGATATTTAGATATTTAGATAATCCCAACCCTAACCCTAATCCCAACCCTAATCCCTAATCCTAATTCTAACCCTAATCCTAGTTCACCCTAACCCTAATTCTAACCCTAGCCGTGACCCGAGCCCTAACCCTAGCACAACCCTAATCCTAGCCCAACCCTAACCCTAACCCTAGCCCAACCCTAACCCTAGCCCAACCCTAACCCTAGCCCAACCCTAACCCTAACCCTAATGGAAAGCTGAAAAAAAAAATATTTTCTTTATTTCATTATATTGACCTATATAAGGGAGTGATAAACGGGGGGGTTATGTACTATTTTTTTTATTTTGATCACTATGATCGTTTATCATAGTGATCAAAATAATGAATGGAATCTGCCAGCTAGAGCCGGCAGATTCCCGGCGGGCGCACTGCGCATGCGCCTGCCATTTTCAAGATGGCGGCGCCCATCGGAGGATGCCGGCGGGACGTGGGTGCACCGGGGGGGGACGGAGGGCCACGGAGAGGTACCGGGGGGGATCGGGGACCCTATTTCTCTCTCCTCTGATGTGCGATCACATCAGAGGAGAGAGAAATTAAATGTAAAATCGCGGCTTTTTTTTTTTTGCGGTCGCCGTTATAGGGTTAATAACGGCGATCGCAAAAGCGGGGGTCGGTAAAAACCGACCGATTCATGTTCTCTGGGGTCTCGGCTACCCCTGGCAGCCGAGACCCCGGAGGAAATCCGACACTGGGGGGCGCTATTCACTTAAATCACAGCGCCGTGAATTAACGGCGCTGTGGTTTTAGTACCCTTAACTACCGCCGTTAAAAGGCGTATCGGCGGTCGTTAAGGGGTTAATAGCTGTCTACAAATATCTAAAGGGCTGTCACATTGTAGAAGGATCAACTTTATTCTCATTTGCACAAGGAAAGACTAGAAGCAATGGGATGAAACTGAATGGAAGGAGACACAGATTAGATATTAGAAAAAACTTTTTGACAGTTAGAGTGATCAATGAGTGGAACAAGCTGCCACGAGAAGTGGTGAGTTCTCCTTCAATGGAAGTCTTCAAACAGAGGCTGGACAGACATCTGACTGGGATGATTTAGCGAATCCTGCTTTGAGCAGGGGGTTGGACCAGATGGCCCAGGAGGTCCCTTCCAACTCTACGATTCTATGATTCTATGATCTAATGTTTGGAGACATCTAGCCATAAGTCCTCTTTATGGAAGAAATCTGAATATCATGCCCTCATTGTGGAAACAAGGAAAAGTGACTTAACTATGTACAAAAACATAGAAAGTTGGGTCCAGAAAAATGGAAGCAGGTGCTTTGAACTGACGTCAGTTTTGCAAAGTGATACAAATAATGAGTGTCTGCAGCCACCAATGAAGCATGGCTAAGGATCCTTGCAAGTTTTGGGCTGCATTTCAGCAAATGAAGTTAGGGCTTTGGTCAGGATCAATGGTGTCCTTAATGCTGAGAAAGAAGACAGATACTTATTCATCATGCAATACCATTAGTCTGATTGCCTCCAAATTAATTCTGCAGCAGGATAATACAGTCAATGTCATTAATACATGAAGAGATAGAAGGATTTGCAGAATTCTACAGCCAGAGAAGATCTGTGGTTAGTTCTCCAAGATGTTTGGAGTCACCTCCCACAGAGTTGCATAAAAAACTGTGTGCAAGTGTACCTAGAGGAAATGATGCTTTAAAGGCAAAGGTTGCTCAGAGCAAATATTGATTTGATTTAGATTTTTTTTTTCTTCCTTAAAATGGCACTTTTTAAATTAATGAAAATAAACTATTAATTTACTTCTATTTTTTAAAGCATTCTTACTTGGCAGCATGTTTACACAACTGCCTAAAACTTTTGCACAGTACTGTAAATTCATATGTGGTTTTATGTCTAACAGTATGAGATCTTTTTATTATCGTTTGTGTAAGGGGCAACAAGTGGGAACAATCTTTAATAGGTATAAACAAAGTATTCCTGGAATTTAAAATCTTCTCTACATCTTGACTTTGATATCACATAGGTAAGTGTTAGTGGTCATGAATAGAAATGAGGACGCATCATAATAGGGGACACATCACAATAAGAATATTCCATAGCGATGATGTCACAATACTATGCAGGGGTTATAGCAGGATGATCAACTGACTGAGCCCTTTGAGGGTCAGTGAAGGCGACTGGAGATGGAAGGTATGTAGAAGACACTTTACATCCAGGGGTGAACTACCAGAATAGATGGCATATCTGCTGTAAGGAGTATTAGTGGTGAGGGGTAAGCGATCCCTCTACTACTGCCTCTGAAGAAGGGTCAAATGTTACTAATGGAGGGGGAGTTAGTAGTGAAGCTTGGTCACTAAATTACTGGGTACATACAGTAAGTGGGGCAGGAGTGGAGACGTTGATGAAAGGGGGAAGTAATAAAGAGGGCTGTAAGGCCAAAAGAGGGGGGTAGAAACATATTGAACTCGCTTGGTGCTGATCAATATGATTGGGCCTCATACAGAGTTTGGGATCATTACTTGCTACCAATTTCATTTAAAGCTTCCTTGACAATCTGACATTTCAAATAATATAGAGTTTCTTGATATAATGACCCAAGCCCAACATTTTAAGCTGATTATATCAAATAGAATCTTGTACAATGGTATTGTCTATAATACAGATAATTATTTTTGGAATTTAAAACTGCTCGAGACATATAAAAACTACAACCTGCCACACATTCCACATAATAGTCCATAAACCACTGTGAGTTCTTATTATGACATGGCAGATCTAATTATGGCAGGGTGTTAAACATAACCACTAAATAGCGGTGATGTCACAATGCTGAGCGGGGGGTGTGCAGTATACGGACTGATCAGTTCATTAAGCCCTTTGAGGATGTAGTAATGGGGAGAGGACATGGCAGGTTAATATACTTATATTTTAGGGGTTGCATTGTTTGTACAGTTGTGTGAAAAAGATTTTGCCCGCTTCCTGGTTTCCTATTCTTTTGGGGCCCTGTAGGTTTGGATTTCTTCTTCCCTTAATAAAAAAGACCTTCATTTATAAACTGCATGTTGGGAATACTTGTGTTATCTTTGTCCAACATTTAAATTAGTTTGGCGATCTGAATCATTTAAGTGTGACAAACATGCAAAAGAATAGGAAATCGGGAAGGGGCAAACACTTTTTCACGCGACTGTAAATGTCTCACATGGGATCGACGAGCTCTCAGACACAAGAGGGTATCGCAAGGGTAGACTTACCATTGGTGCAACCTGTGCAGCTGCATAGGGGCCCGAGAGGTAAGAGGGCCACTTCTACCTGGAAGGAAATGGGATTGTGCGTTATGATGAGCTATTGCTCTTGCAGAGGGGCCCTCATCTGCCTGCGTCTGCCTTGGGGTAATATACAGGTTTGGTTTCTAGAGGCACACATTTCATTTTCATCTTTCAATAATAGATCATTAATCTTGTGACTTTATACCATGAACTATTTTTAACCCACCTATTTCTATTTTGCATACAGGAGTTATTACAAGTGTGTTTGTTTGCGTTTTTGTTGTTTTTATTGCTGGGATTTTACGTTCCATCAGGTAAGTTACTGATAACACCTAATATTAGGAATAATATTAATAATATTAATAATATGGGGAAAAATGTTATTTGGACATAATAATGGGACCTAATAATCCCGATCTGTAAATGATACCGAGGACAGGAGGGAAGATTGTCAGTGTGAGATATGGGGCAGGAAAAGCTTATTACATCACTACAAATGTATGAATCATTCTTTATGGATACTGTATGTAATATATAATGGACATTATGGCCAGAAATATGTTGTTTAGGTCACTGATGAGTAAAGATGCTACAACTTTATAATACACTATGGACACTTAAAGAAGCCCTCTCGGAAAACGTTTTAGTCCCTATTCCCGTCTAAGCCTATGTTCAAAAGCTAAGTTTCTTTAGGTTTTAGAGGCTTTTAGCGGCATTTTTAAAGCAAGTTATGCAAATTAAAAGCTGCTTTTTATATTACCAGCAAAAGCTATGAGATTTCAGAAATCTCATGAACATGCTTGCCCTTTTTTCTGACTGTACTTTAGCTTATCAGTTCTTTCAGTGTTTTTGCAGTTAGTGTTCTTTCACTCACAGAAAGCAATGAAAAAGTGAAAAACATTGCCAAAAATGCAACAAACGATTTTGTGGTGTTTTCACTTTACTAAACATGCACTGTAGATACAACACACACGTAATCTGCACCCAAAATAAAAAGACTGCAAAAATGCAGCAAAAATGTCAAAAAACAGGTACTTTGAAAGCAACATTTTTTTAGGTTGCCTTGCTGTGGCTGATGGGCCCTCATGAATTGGCCAATTTATGCGCCAACCTTCCTTTCTATATAGCAGTAATGCAGTTGAAATGTTATAAATTCCATGTTTGCCTACATCTTAGCGCTTACAGGGAGCTGCTGCTGTATTCTCTAGTTTGTATATTATGCAGTCATGGCAGCTTGCACCTGTTTATACTTGCTTTATTCTGTTTGGAGGCTCAGCTGTTTTTTTTTTGTTTTTCTTACATGTCTTTTAATTTTTAGGAAGAAGATGGATCATCAGCATAAGAAGCTTCTGGCTGCATTTGGAGCTAAGCTAGGTAAGTCGTATCATGCACCTACTACTCATATTCTCCATTCTGTAGCTATAACGATTTATCGCCAGGTGTCTGATACCTACGATACAGAACTTTAAAATATTTACCGGCCCAGTCACTGTTATAGCACATATTATGTGTTATTAAGGCCTCGCTCAGACCTTGACGTTTCACTTATGTATTACCCATTCTCACTGATAGGACATGTACTCATCATAGTCCATGCGCATGTTCACATGTCAATTTTTTCACATAAATACCCTAATAGAAACAGAACAATTTACATCTTTTTCTCTTCCGCTTCCCAACAGAGAAGCAGTATCCGGATATGATTGAGGATGACACGGAGCTTTGGGTGGTGACAACAGTGGCAGGCTGAAGGGGAGAAATATAAAGGATAATATCAACATCCTGGTAGAAATGAGCAGCGTGCTCAAATAAGGTAAGATTATTGTAATACGGTATGTACTGTGCTGGAGTATTTTTATTGTTATTGTACACTCATGTAACACAATTCAAAAACAGCATTTACATCCCATATCCGGATGCTTTACAGTATGAGCCACTTTGCATGTATTTTTCTACTTTTATTATGTTCTTCCTGAAACTAAGTGGTAGCACAGGTGTATGGAAGCCAGCAAAATCTCCTCTCTCCATTAAGGTAATACATGGGGCAAGTCAAACCAAGCCTGCCGTGCGATGAGGATCTGGAGATGATGTGCAGATCTATTATTCAGCTACAGTATATAGATATGAACTGTTTAGGAAAAAACTAAGTATCAATTATTTACTTTTTCTGGACTAAAAGCTGATGAAATATCTTTATTTCCAGATCGTAACACCAGCTACTATCAAGTCACATCTCTACCATCAAGAAGCCAGGATCGGATATTATCCATAGGGGAAACATCAGCTAAATGTTCTCCGGAATGAATCATTTACTTTTTTGCCATAAAAGAATAAAAAAGTTGTGTATTAAAACTGTGTCATGATCTCTTCCTTCTATAATAACTGCACATCATATAGGGAATTGGAATCTGAGCAACCTTGATCACCAACAGCGTAGTCCTTGATGGCATTGATGCCATGTGCTTTGTTATGTGTGTGGGCTTCTAAAAAAAAAAAACTGACCGACACCTCCTAGCGGAAAGTGTGAACAGGTGCAAGCCGCTATGGCGAATAATACACCAACAAAAGAATACATCAGCACTCTGTATGTGTTAAAAAGTGTGCAAACATTGAATATATGAAATTTAAACTGCTTTACTTCTATATACTGATAAAATGAAAGTACAAATTGGCTGATTCCTGTGTGTTTACTAGTCATGAAAAGGCTGAGAAAGAGATCCTCATGATTTCTTATGTTTCACCTCTGTAGATTGTCATCCAGATTTATTCACCTCCCAACTAAATCTATTCAACTCCCAACTCATGTAAATTATAGCTTCACACAATATGCCCCTTTGAATATAATATATCACAGTCCGCAGAGTCCGCATTAGCTACTGTCCAGCATAGGGGTCAACTCCTAACATTCTAGCCACCTCTCTACTGTCCATTGATTTCTACACAGCATTTAGCTGCTCTCCCACTCCCTCTCAGTTTTGACAAGCTACTGTAATAAATCTTGCAAAATCATTGGCTTCTCCCACAGCAGGATTGCTGATCACAGCTCTTGCTGTCCTAAGCTGTGTACTTGTACAAATGCCCTTTATCTCTTTTTGTAAATATAGTGATTGTAGAGTACACCTTAAGCTGAATGTGTAACAGCAGAACTTGTGCTGTGCTCCAGAGCTCTGCTAATACTAAAGCTCTACTGCTCACTAGAACTATCACTCAAGGAGGAGTGACTGCCCTGCCAGAAACCAAGTAAACTGCGCAGCTATCTCTAGAAACAACTCACAAATACCCTTTCAAAGCAAAGCTGTCATGTTGAACATGCAGTCTGATCTGTAGACAAGCATGGTATAAAGAAGAATCTGAGCAGAAAGATATGTTGTTTGGAAAAGATTTGATATATTTTATATTTCATTCATTCATTGAAATCCCTGATGTTTGTATGCATATGTTTAGCATGGTGGCATTGCAGACACCTTGGGGTCAATAATTCGTAAATAGTTTGCATGTTATCCCCGTGTTTGCATTGGTTTCCTACTACACTCCAAAGTCTTAGCACAGCACTGGTGCCCCTGCATGTTTCCCCTTCCTCCCACCTGCAGGGATGCCAGTACGTTTACTTACCTGTCCGAGCTCTCTTGGCATCTGTTTCCTCCCAAGACCTGGTACGCAGGTCTCCTGGAAGCATGCTTAGGATGCACATGTGCTCTCCCAGCCTCTTAAACAGCCAGTATGAATTGCTAAAAATGTCATCAGCTAATACCTGGGAGACGTCTGATATTTAAGGCACCCTCCCCTATTGGAAGGTGCCTTAGCAACTTCAGTTAACAGTGTATATACTGTTACTTTGTTGAAAGGACCCAGTACCTGTACTCTCAGAATCTGATCCTGTCTGTTCTGTTTACCTGATCCTGTTCACACCCGATCCTGCCTGTCCCACTGTTCCTATACCTGAACACATCATGCCTGTGCCTAGTCCTGCTCCTGATCCATCTGAACCCACGTCTGTGTACCTGAACCAATGATATTGTACTTGTGGCCGTCCTGTGTTCCTGTACGTTTCCTGCTTGTGCTTGATCCCACATCAGTCGACCTGCCGTATAATCCTGCTAATCAGTTCCTAGCTGGTCCTACTTCCCAGTCCCATTGGGGGTCAGTTGCGGCATTGGAGTAGAACCTGGCATTCCCCTGAGTTCAAGTCTAACCACATCATCAGGGGCTCTAGTGAAGAACCAGGTATTTGCTTTAGGCTCTCTTTGAACCGTGGCACAGTGGTACCCCAACCACGTGAGTAACACTGATACAGAATTTAAATTATGAGCCCCAATGGGAACAGTAATAATGATGTTTGTAAAGTGCTGTGGAATTAGATGGCACCATATAAACAAGTATAAATTAGAGTCCAGTGGGTGGTTCTACACAGTCATTGACAGCTATGTATTTATGCACAGTTTTATAGGGAAGATAATTAATCACTGAATAGGACCGCCCACTGGATGCATACAAACACCAGGAATTTCAATGAATAAAATTAAAGGTTTATTCAAACTTCCCCACAAAAATGTATTAATCTGACGTGTTCCTCCTGCTCTACAACACACTGTCGGAATGTCAGATACCATGTTCAACATGACAGGTTTTCTTAAACTCTTTACCGGCAAATCAAGACACTACTAATATATTAGTACAATAAAGGTATCATTTTGATAATTAATTTATTTTGTTGCTGTTATGTCCTTCTGCAAAATACATGTCTCAAATGTTAATTTCACTGTATTCATATACATGTCTACTATACAAGTTTGCATTTTCTGTGTTTTTTTTTTCACTGACACTGCTTAGTAATCTGCATTTATACTAATTTGCATGGAAATCTGCCAAAACATACACTATGTATAGTTAGTGCCAAAGCAAAAATAATCACTGCTACAGTAATCTTAATGTTTCACCTTAGAAGCTGTTGAAAGTCCTGTATATGCGACGTGGCTGAGCCATTCAATATACAATACACACATTTTCCTCTTGTGAACAAAAATTATTTTCTTAGGTTTCTGACATTTCAAGCTTGACCAAAAGGTTTAAAGGCTCTGAGATCAAAAAAGTACAAGGGGTACTCTATGCTGGTTTTGTTTTTTTTTATGGGGTCTTGAATAAAGCAAAGATGTCATAATTTTGATAGAGAGAGAGATACACAATGATGTAATAGAAAAGACACATCCAGCCTCAATGTATTTTATCCTGACTATAGAGGGAAAGGTGCAAATTAATAGACCATCAGCCTTGAGGGGTCTGTGATCATTTTGTTTTACTTTGAGGTCTTTGAGGTATAATTTAAAATGTTAAATGGAACCTGCTCAACATTACCCACCACATTTATGGATTGTCATATGTATACATTGCTAATTGTGCTATTCGTTCAATCCATTCCATTTGTTTCCCTGGAGATATTCTAGAATTTGTTTGTTCTTTGCTCTCACTATTACGAGTTAGTAATTAACCTCCTTCTCTGCTGTATATGCCATAAAGCCCTCTCCTAAAGGTTTTTTCTTTAACTAAATTTGGCTATATGTCTACAGCCGCTTGGTCCAATATCCAGCTTCATTCTGCTCCTCTTCTAAGTGACGTCACTACTCTTCAGACTCTCCAGCTCACATTGTGCTCTGTGCGACCCAGAAGTGCCTTTTACAAAGTAACTCGATGGAGCCGTCAGAACGAGGCGTCATAGACTTACATTGCACGTGAGCTGGAACGCTATCGTACAGAGCTTAGAGTGATCCGGGAGAGTCTGAAGTACGGTGATGTCATTGAGAAGAAGAGCAGAACAATGCTGGATCCTGGAAAAGGCAGGTATATATACAAATAATTTCATCGAAGGGAGAAAAGTGCTCATAGGTTGTTTACTTTACACTTTTTTTTAGAAATAGCACACTCATCTTGTGGTGTTGTACAGAAGAAGTGACACCTATTAGAGCGAAAAATATAAAAAACAGTCCAGCTGCTGCTGCTAATCCTGCAACGGCAAAAAAATGACCCTGCATAAGTGTAGCGTGGAAAAATGTCTTAGAGGGGCCAGAGTGCTCTGACAGCGCTGCTGGGGATGCTTAATCCAGAGGCCAGTGGTAAATCGTAAATGGGCAAAAGTTTATTGAGCTGTACTAAATCGATTTATTTAGATCGATCGATTCAGGATGCATTTATTAGGCGGCAATTGAATCCATAAATGGGTGAGTGTTGTATATGAATATACAGTAAATCTATTACATGAGCTGAACATGGATGATGTCCAGGTACGGACTGGGGCTGAAATTCAGCCCTGGCATTTGAAATTACACAGGCCCATGTTGTCTCCGTCCCCATGAACCTGATGGGATCCAATATTTTAAATAATACCTGTGACCTGCTGGGGTAAGTGACGGAGTCAGCGACTTTGTGCTCTTTCACAACTCTTAACAGTATGGGTGTCTTGAGAACATGGATTCTGCTAATAATGTAGCAGACAAGGCGGCCCATGACCAGACAGGCTCTTCTGGCATTGGCCCAAATTTCCAGATGGCCAGTCCGGCCCTGATGATGGCCAGTCCGGCCCTGATGATGTCCCCTTCCTTGTATTACACAGGCACAAAAACAAGTACCGTATTTTCAGTCGTATAAGACGACCCCCCAACTTTTCCAGCTAAAATCTGCTGAGCTGCCTGGGCCTCCGGGCTTTGGGGAAATGCCGGAGGAGCCCCAACGCTGGACAGAGAGCCTCCGCAGCTGCCCCCCAGCACAGCGCCCCCACGCTGAACAAAGAGGAGCCGCCGCCGACCCCAAGCACAGAGACGCCACACTGCTGAAGGAGGAGCCGCTGCACCGCTGCCACCAATGAGGTAAAAGGGGATGATAACACCATTTACACCCTCCCTTGTTCATCAGGACCACTCCCCCCATATGCACTCATCATATAAAACGACACCCGGCGTATAAGACGACCCCCGACTTTTAAGCAGATTTTCAGGGGTTAAAAAGTCGTCTTATACGCCGGAAAATATGGTAAGTAAAAGTATAGATAAGGTATATTTAAGTGTGTATATACACTCACTGGCCACTTTATTAGGTACACCTGTCCAACTATGTGTTAAGACTTAATTTCTAATCAGCCAATCACATGGCGGCAACTCAGTGCATTTAGGCATGTAGACATGGTCAAGACAATCTCCTGCAGTTCAAACCGAGCATCAGTATAGGGAAGAAAGGTGATTTGAGTGCCTTTGAACGTGGCATGATTGTTGGTGCCAGAAGGGCTGGTCTGAGTATTTCAGAAACTGCTGATCTACTGGGATTTTCACGCACAACCATCTCTAGGGTTTACAGAGAATGGTCCGAAAAAGAAAAAAAATCCAGTGAGCGGCAGTTCTGTGGCCGGAAATGCCTTGTTGATGCCAGAGGTCAGAGGAGAATGGGCAGACTGGTTCGAGCTGATAGAAAGGCAACAGTGACTCAAATTGCCACCCGTTACAACCAAGGTAGGCAGAAGAGCATCTCTGAACGCACAGTGCGTCGAACTTTGAGGCAGATGGGCTACAGCAGCAGAAGACCACACCGGGTACCACTCCTCTCAGCTAAGAACAGGAAACTGAGGCTACAATTTGCACAAGCTCATCGAAATTGGACAGTAGAAGATTGGAAAAACGTTGCCTGGTCTGATGAGTCTCGATTTCTGCTGCGACATTCGGATGGTAGGGTCAGAATTTGGCGTAAACAACATGAAAGCATGGATCCATCCTGCCTTGTATCAACGGTTCAGGCTGGTGGTGGTGGTGTCATGGTGTGGGGAATTTTTTCTTGGCACTCTTTGGGCCCCTTCGTACCAATTGAGCATCGTTGCAACGCCACAGCCTACCTGAGTATTGTTGCTGACCATGTCCATCCCTTTATGACCACAATGTACCCAACATCTGATGGCTACTTTCAGCAGGATAATGCGCCATGTCATAAAGCTCGAATCATCTCAGATTGGTTTCTTGAACATGACAATGAGTTCACTGTACTCAAATGGCCTCCTCAGTCACCAGATCTCAATCCAATAGAGCATCTTTGGGATGTGGTGGAACGGGAGATTCGCATCAGGGATGTGCAGCCGACAAATCTGCGCCAACTGTGTGATGCCATCATGTCAATATGGTCCAAAATCTCTGAGGAATGCTTCCAGCACCTTGTTGAATCTCTGCCACGAAGAATTGAGGCAGTTCTGAAGGCAAAAGGGGGTCCAACCCGTTACTAGCATTGTGTACCTAATAAAGTGGCCAGTGAGTGTAAGTTAGGTATGTATTATATAAATGTATTGCACTATAAAAACACAGTAGATGGACACTAATAAAAGAAGATATTGAGGTAAAGAAATAATACAGTTATTGTTATACATGAATTCCTCTATACTATAAGATATTCAAATGATAACCTGCCATGGGGAAATTTTTCCGACACTCTCAATCAAATAAATGACGTATTTAGATTGGCAGTCTAAATAATGCAAGAAATGTAACCGTTCTCCTTTGCCCTGTGATCATAATATAGTGGTATTATGTTGGATTGTTTTACAGAATAGGCATTTTTTCCTTTTGGTGTCCCTAGTCAGGATTCAGGGTCCCTATTCAGGATGTTCTAATGTTTGTTAAGGATCCTTTTGCTCACAATTTGTGATTGGATTAGCTGTAGGTGGTAATGAAATATGTTTTATAGATTTCTTCAAAAGTAGAGTTAATCTTTGAAGTGAAAGAGTCGTCTTGAGTCCGGACAAGTATTCTTTTGTACGCATTATTAACTCATTTTTCTTGACATCTGTTTAGTAATATTTGTACTTCAGTTTAAAGTTGGTGGTTTTTATGCAAGCTTTTCTTATTCTCTTGCATTGACTAAATGAAATACATGTAAGCGATTTTTTTTGTAGTGGCCACTTTTGAAATTTATATAGCTATTGATGTCTGCTCAGCCGGTCTTACTAAGAATCGTTTTTTTTCTTTAAGGATGATTAGAATGTTGAAAAATTCCATCTTTGTGTGATTCTGGCTGGTGTCTGGACCATAGATTTTATGCTCAACTTATTATTATTCAACTTCTCAAAGATTTATTTAGTTTCGTCTTGTTGGCCTTGTCAAATGAAAAATTGTCTGTACCCCTGTGGTACATGATGATGATGTGCATCAAAGACCTCGCCCTATCCTGGATCTCCTCATATCTTTCCAACCGCACATTCAACGTCTCCCACTCCCACACTACCTCCTCATCCCAACCTCTCTCTGTTGGAATCCCCCAAGGCTCTGTTCTAGGACCCCTACTCTTCTCAATCTATAGACTTGGGCTGGGGCAACTCATAAAGTCCCATGGATTCCAGTACCACCTTTATGCCAATGATACTCAGATTTACCTCTCTGGCCCAGACGTCACCTCTGCTCTCCAGCATCCCGGAGTGTCTATCATCCATATCCTCCTTCTCCTCTCGCTTCCTCAAACTCAATGTGGACAAATATGAACTGATCATCTTTCCCCCAGCTCAAAGATCTTCCTTACCTAACCTATCTATAACAATTGACGACATCACGCTTTCCCCCGTACCAGAGGTCTGCTTCCTCAGAGTAACCCTTGACTCTGCCCTGTCCTTCAAATCGCACATCCAAGCTCTCCCCACCTGTCGCCTCTAGCTCAAAAATATTTCCAGAATCCGTCCCTTCCTCAACCCCCAATCTACTAAAATGCTTGTGCATGCCCTCATCATCTCCCGCCTCGACTATTGCAACATCCTTTTCTGTGGCCTCCCTGCTAACACCCTCGCACCCATCCAGTCCATCCTTAACTCTGCCGCCTGACTAATTCATCTCTCTCCTCGCTACTCCTCCGCTTCTCCCCTCTGCAAATCTCTTCACTGGCTCCCATTCCCTCAGCGTATCCAATTCAAATGACAAATACTGACCTACAAGGTCATCTATAACCTGTCTTCTCCATATATCTCTGAACTAATCTCCCGATATCTTCCCTCACGTAATCTCCGGAACTCCCAAGACCTCCTTCTCTCCTCCACACTTATTCGCTCCTCACCCAACTGCCTCCAAGACTTCTCCCAAATATCCCCCATCCTCTGGAATTCTTTGCCCCAACACATCCGACTATCAACCACACTCGGATCCTCCAGATGGAACCTGAAAACCCATCTCTTCAGGAAAGCTTACAGCCTGCAATGATCCCCGCTGCCTCCTCACTACTACTGGAGCTACCACCTCACCATCACCAGAGCTGCTGCAACCCCCCAACCTACTGTCTCCTTCCCCACCATCCTGTAGTACATAAGCCCGAAAGGGCAGGGTCCTCTCTCTCCTCTATATCAGTCTGTGATTGTTAGTTTGTTTGCTGTAAGTGATATCTGTAATTTGTATGTAACCCCTTCTCATGTACAGCACCATGGAACCAATGGTGCTTTATAAATAGATAATAATAATAATAATAATAATAATAATAATAATAATAATAATATGTCAATGGTATTGAGAGTTGATAATATGAAGTTCTTAAGCTGACCTATGAACAAGTTGGTAAAACTAGGTGTCACTCTCAAGGTGGTCCAGTCAGTCAGATAGTAGAAGTGTTGGTAAATGTCAAATAATTATTGATAATTATTGACAAGAATTAAATCTAAACCTTTCAACAAGAAAGTCTTGTGTGTTTCTATGATTCTTGTATCCTTCATTAGATAATGGTTGACATATTCAAGGTCTAAGAGGTGGTTAATGTTGGTGTGCAATGCAGACAAGTGTCATAGTCATGTCATTGTCTTGCCAGACCACCTTTTCAGATCTTTGATGACAAGGGCTGAGTCTTGGAAGGTTAGTGACAAGGTGTTGTGAAATAATATAGAAAATGGGGTAAACTATCGGAGGGTGCTATAATACCTGATATAAGGCTGAGTTCACATGTGGCGTTTTTTTCGCGTTTTCCGCGGCGGTTTTAACAGCGCCATTTTGCTGCGAAAATGCGAAAAATAAGCATCCTATGCATTCCTATGGGATTCCGCAATGCTGTGCTAATGCTGTGGTTTTTACCGCGGCGGAATCGCTTCGCGGTAAAAACCGCAGCATGCTCATTAATTTTGCGGAATCGCGGTGATCCCGCACCCATAGGAATGCATTGTTCCGCTTACTTCCCGCATGTGGCTGTGCACACCATGCGGAAAGTAAGCAGAACATTTGCGGATGGTACCAACGGTCCGGAGGAGAGGAGATTGTCCTCCGGGCTTTGGGTACCATATCCCTGTAAAAAATAGAATTTAAAATAAAAAATATTGTTATTCTTACCTTCCGACGTCCCGCGCAGCCTTCCCGCTTCTCTCCACGCTCTCGTTCCCAGTAATCCTTTGCGAAAATGCCCGCGATGGCGTCCGTTCTCGCGGGATCACGAAGTCTCGCGGTCATTCGCGCTATGTCATCGCGAATGACCGCGAGACATCGCGATCCCGCGAGAACGGACGTCATCGCGGGCATTTTCGCAAAGGATTACTGGGAACGGCTGCGCGGGACGTCGGAAGGTAAGAATAACACCATTTTTTATTTTTTTTGCATTTTATCTTTTACTATTGATGCTGCATAGGTGGCCTCAGTAGTAAAAAGTTGGTCACACTTGTCAAACACTATGTTTGACGAGTGTGACCAACCTGTCAATCAGTTCTCCAAGCAATGCTACAGATTGCTTGGAAAATGCTAGCATTTTGCATGCTAAATACGCTTGCAAAATGCTAGTTTTTCCGCGGGAAAATCGCGGGAATTTAAAATGCGATTTTCCCGCGGAATGGAATTCCGGAATTCTCGCGGTAATTTCCGCGAGAGTTCCGTTACGTGTGAACTAAGCCTAATAGGTCATACTGGAGGATCTGATAATGGCTTGTGGAATTTGGGCAAGTGATAAAAAATATTTAGTAGAATTCTGTCTAATTAAGAATTTCTTTTCATGTTTATTCAAACTCCCTTCATGGAAGGTCTTGTTGATAAGTGCTTTAGAATATGAATCTGTTGCCATAACCTTACAGTAGTTTTTGTTGGATTGCATTCTGTGGGCTTCCTTGATGTAACATATTGATGGTGTTGGGTCATTAGGACACTTCTGATGAAGGTGTGCACTTACATATGCAAAAAACAATTTCCTCATCCTTTAAATGTTCTTGGAAGATTTACTTAACCCTTTACACCATTAAGTTAACCTTTATTCCTTTTGTCATTTTCTCTGTAAGCACCTGAGAACACTCCTGTCGCTCATAAAATTTACAAGTGTCTATTGTGGAAGCTTCCGTTTCCCATAGCACGATAAAACTTGTTCCAAACTTCAACAGATAATTTTCAGCCAATCGTTCACTTACATCACTAACTTCAAGCACAAAGAAGAGGTTTGGAAAGGAGTATTTTGAAATAGCAGAATCCGAAAAAGTATCACTGTTTAGGCAGGAAGATTCAGGGATGCTAATTACCAAGATTCTATCGCTTTGCTTACATCAGCACTTGTTTACACTGGATATGATGTTCCTGTAGGAAATATAAAGAGGGAGATATAATGGAATTATTGATAAAAGAAGACAGAAGTTTTAGGTATCGTATTCAGATCACTCATTTTTGATGGTGCTGCTATTATACTCGACTGACACAAGAGGGACACAAACACATATAAATAACAATAGAAGAGGTGTATTGCATGTGGGAATAAAAAACATGCAGTGAATTCATAGAAATATTTAAAGGGGGTCAGTAAGTAAGGACCGCTTAAGAAGAAGGCTATAAAAATGCAATTTTGTTGTGGTCTTTGCATAAAGTGCGTTTTTCTTACTTGAATCAAATAGGCAATTTTTAGAAGCGTACAACACTAATGGTTGTGACAGCACCATCTGGCCTTACCCTTAGACATCCCCTGGCCATGTTGGGCCCTCTCTATTACCTCTAGTGAAGTACAGCTGGTGGTAGGTACTAATTCACTTGCTGAGATTTATCTGGAGTAGGGACTCATGAAAAAAATCAATATAAAATATCTCCTTGAAATAGGAAAAAACCTCTCTTCTGCTTCCTATACCTAGTTATGAAAGCTTTTATCTAATCCAGAATAGAGCCATGAGAAATATCCGACAAATGAGACAACACTGCTTTGGAGTCCTTGCTTCTCATCAGTATGTTATGTGACAGGGACAAATTTTTATGGAAGTAATGTCAAATTGTATAGAATATACATAGGAACTGATGCTGCCGTATAGGTACTGTATTGTAATGCCTAAAGGTAACCTGGTACACTCAGCACAGGTTTAGGAAAATAAAGAACAGAACATAGTTTAGGGCTTAGATAGTGATAGATAGGATCATTAGGTCAATTAGGCAGTGGTGGGCTAATTAGAGTATAAGATATAGTGTACAGCATAATATATAGTTAAATGTTTGGGACCAGCCCAACACTGGGAGATGGCAAGCAAAAAGGGGAACAATTTCCTGGTTTAGTGAGACAGTGTTAGTATGTAAGGTTTGTATCATGTTTAAATTAAGGTGGCAATGGGCTGGGCACATGGAGAGCATAGTGTTCTGGTAGCATGAGGTCATACCGAATTTCCTGCAGACATTTCTGTAACTGTTATGAATGAGTCACCAAGGAGGAAAAACAAAAACAAGCTAAGCCACAGAAAACCAGAGAGGTTGGTAACTAAGCGGATTGCAGACCCCTGATCCTATCCACACAACTAGCAGTAGCCATGGAGCGTACCTACGATGATCCTAGACGCTTCGTCACAGCCGGAGAACTAAATAAACCTAAAGCAAGAAAAGGGGAAATCTAAACTGCCCCAGAGCAGACCCCAAAGCAAAAGGCAGCCCCCAAACATGTATTGTCTGTGAGACAAGATGAAAACACAAACACAGATAGAAAAATAGGCTGAGCAAACGATGGGGCCCACACTAACTAGAAAGGACAGGAAAGGAAAGATGCTGTCTGCAATCACGCACAAAACCCTGCCAAAAAATGTCCAACACTTTCTGACAACAAAAAACCCTGAAGTCACTAGACTTCAGTTCCCTATATCAGCACTCTGGTATATTCTGAAGACAGAGCAAAAAGAGACCAATCTGATCAGGGACAAAAAGCAAACTGGCATAAACAGAGACATAAGAATGGAAATTCAGCACAGCCCCAGCAGGGGCTTGCTGACCACAAAAACTGAGAAAACCAGACCAAATCTCATGTGAAAAAATAGCAGAGCACACTTAGCTTGAGAAGGCAGGAACAGAACTGGAAACCAGAACCTCAGGGCAGGAAAAAATCACCAGCACAAAATTAGGGAGTCGGCTGTCTTAAATCCAGTCAGGGACTTCTGATGTCCACTCACAGTCCTCCTCCTCAGGTGGCAGGTCTCTGCCATTTAGATCAGCTTCATTACCTACTGTTACCACTAGAGGAAGCCTGGATGGAGAACTCACGACTCCTCTGTCAACACATCCAGCTCCACCACCCTCACCAGAAGCCAGAGGTAAACCAGAAAATGAGATCACAACAGTACCCCCCCTTGAGGAGGGGTCACCGAACCCTCATTCACGCCACCGGGCCGATCAGGATGGGCCCGGTGAAAAGCACAAATGAATCTGTCGGCATTAATGTTAGAGGCAGGGACCCAAGAATTGTCCTCCTGGCCATAACCCTTCCACTTGACCAAATACTGGAGTCTCCGTCTAGCCAGACGAGAATCCAGTATTTTCTCTACCTCATAATCCACATTACCTTCAACCAACACAGGGTCAGGAGGTGCCGCCATAGGAACCACTGGCTCAACAAACCTCTTGTACAGAGACTTATGAAACACGTTATGGATCTTAAACGTAACTGGAAGAGCCAATCAAAAAGAAACCAGGTTAAGAATCTCCAAAATCCTATAAGGTCCAATAAATCTTGGCTTGAACTTTGGAGACGAAACCTTCATAGATATATTTTTTGACGACAACCAAACCATATCACCCACTTTAAACCGGGGACCAATGGTCCTATGCCGGTTGGAAAACCCTCTGGGCCTTTTCCTGAGAGAGGGACAACTTATCTACCACTTGGTCCCAAATCTGCTGCATTCTCTCTACCACAGTGTCAACACCAGGGCAGGCTGAAGATTCCACTTGCCCTGAAGAAAATCGAGGATGAAACCCAAAGTTACAGAAAAAGGGTGACATCAATGTGGCAGAACTAGCTCTATTATTTAGGGCGAATTCAGCCAAGGGCAAAAATGAGACCCAATCATCCTGATCAGCAGATATAAAACATCTCAAATAAGACTCCAAAGTCTGGTTTGTTCTCTCAGTCTGCCCATTGGTCTGTGGGTGAAACGCAGAGGAGAAGGATAACTGAATTCCCAGCTTGGAACAAAAAGCTTTCCAAAATCTGGAGACAAACTGGACTCCTCTGTCCGACACAATGTTCTCAGGAATCCCATGCAACCGAACCACCTGTTGTAAAAACAAGGGCACCAACTCTGAGGAAGATGGCAGCTTTGGGAGTGGTACAAGATGGACCATCTTAGAAAATCTATCACAAATCACCCAGATAACAGTCATTCTCTGAGAGAATATGGGTCCATGGCCTCTTGGGCACCGGCAAGGGCATCAACAACCCACTAGAACGAGAACAGGGTTTAGACCGGGAACAAGTCCCACAAGACTGCACAAAATTCCTGACATCACAAGATAAGGTGGGCCACCAAAAAGACTGACTCACCAAATATCTGGTACCAAAAATACCTGGATGACCAGCCAACGCGGAGCAATGAACTTCAGACATCACTCTCTTCCTCCACTGGTCAGGAACATACAATTTTCCCATAGGACAACGCTCAGGTTTGTCCTCCTGAAATTCTTCCAGGGCACGTCTCAAATTGGGAGAGATAGCAGAAAGAACTACCCCCTCACCTAGGATGGTAGTAGGTTCGATCACAATAGGAGAATCAGCAAAGAAACTCCTAGAAAGGGCGTCTGCCTTAACATTCTTAGTGCCCGGAAGAAAGGAGACCACAAAATCAAAACGCGTGAAAAACAAGGCCCACCTAGCCTGTCTAGGATTCAAGCGTTTGGCCGACTCCAGGTAAATCAAATTCTTGTGGTCAGTAAGGACCACAACTTGATGTCTAGCTCCCTCCAACCAATGTCTCCACTCCTCGAATGCCCACTTCATGGCCAACAATTCCCGATTCCCCACATCATAGTTGCGTTCAGATGGGGAGAACTTTCGGGAAAAGAAGGCACAGGGATTCATTTTAGAAGTCACCAGATCTTTTTGGGACAAAACAGCTCCTTCACCAATCTCCGAAGCATCTACGTCTACCTGAAATGGAAGTGAGACATCAGGTTGCTGTAAAACCGGAGCAGAAGTGAACCTCTGCTTCAACTCCTGAAATGCCAAATCAGCCTCTGGAGACCAATTCAGCACATCAGTGCCCTTCTTGGTCAGATCAGTCAGAGGTTTGGCAATACCAGAAAAATTAGCTTTAAATTTACGATAAAAATTAGCAAAACCCAAAAACTTCTGGAGAGCCTTCAAAGAAGTAGGCTGAACCCAGTCATAAATGGCCTGTACCTTGGCCGGGTCCATTTCATTAGTTGACGGAGACGAAATAAATCCCAAAAATGAAATCCTCTGTACACCAAAAAGGCATTTCGATCCCTTAACATACAGGGAATTCTCCCTCAAAATCCGGAACACAGTCCGAACATGTTCCACATGAGAATCCCAATCACTGGAAAAGATCAGAATATCATCCAAATAGATGATCAAAAACTTATCCACAAAGTCCCGGAAAATATCATTCATGAAGGATTTGAAGACAGAAGGGGCATTAGTGAGCCCAAAAGGCATCACCAGGTACTCAAAATGTCCCTCCAGAGTATTAAACGCCATCTTCCATTCATCCCCATGCTTGATGCGAATAAGATTATACGCCCCCTGAGGTCAAGCTTAGTAAACCAGCAGGCACCTTTAACTCTGGAGAATAAATCAGAAATCAGGGGTAACGGATACTGATATTTAACCATAATCTTGTTAAGGGAACGATAGTCAATACAAGGCCTTAATGAACCATCTTTCTTCGCCACGAAAAAAACCCCAGCACCTAAGGGTGAAGAGGATGGTCTAATATGACCCTTCTCCAACGACTCCTTAATATAAGATCAGATAGCCTCGTGTTCAGGTACAGAAAAGTTGAAAAGCTGACCCTTGGGAAATTTACACCCAGGCCTCAACTCAATTGCACAGTCATAACTCCTATGATGAGGCAGGGATGCAGACTTACTCTCACTAAATACATCATAAAAATCAGCCAAATAGTCAGGAACATCATGAGACTGGGGAGAGGTGGAGAAAACAGGAGTGTCAGCAAGAGCACACCGACAGCCCCAACTCACCACAGACACAGATTTCCAATCCAAAACTGGATTATGGATTTGCAACCAGGGAAAACCCAGAACAATGGTATCATGCAAATTATGCAGAACCAAAAATCTACAATTTTCTTGGTGGTCTGGGGCGACCCGCATTATCACTTGGGTCCAAAACTGAGGTTTATTCTCCGCCAAAGGAGTAGCATCAATACCCCTCAAAGGAATAGGCGTCCGCAGAGGTATCATGGGAAAACCACAACGTTTAGCAAAATCCAAATCCATCAGATTCAAAGCCGCTCCTGAATTCACAAAAGCCTTGGCGGAAAATGTGGATAAGGAGCAGATCAGAGTAATTGCCAAAAGAAACTTAGGTTGTACACCACCCACAGCAAATGTGTGTGCAAAATGTTTCTCTCGTTTAGGGCAGACAGAAATAATATGAGAGGCATCTCCACAGAAAAAGCACAGCTTATTACGCCTTCTATACTCCTGACATTGCACCCTAGACAAAACTCTATCACATTGCATAGGTTCAGACATTTGTTCAAAAGGTGGCAACACCTCTCATGTAGTTTTACATTCACTTAAATGCCGATCAACTTGAATGGCTAATGACATAGAATCGTCAAGATAAGAGGGAACAGGAAATTCCACCATAATATCTTTTACGGTTTCTGAAAAACCCTTGCGAAAGAGAGCAGCCAAGGCACCATCATTCCATGTAGTAAGGACTGCCCACTTTCGGAATTTTTGACAGTATAACTCTGCAGAATCCTGACCCTGGTTCAATGCCAATAGGGCTTTCTCAGCTTGATCAATAGCATTAGGTTCATCATACAACAACCCCAAGGCCTGAAAAAATGCATCCACATTAGTCAGAATAGGATTTTCAGGTGTCAAAGAAAACGCCCAATCCTGGGGATCGCCGTGCAGCAAGGAGATGACAATTTTAACCTGCTGCGCAGAGCTCCCCGATGAGTTAGGCTTCAAGGCAAGAAATAATTTACAAATGGAGATTCAGTGGCGCTTGTGTATGAGTGTAATTCCAGCAGCAAACACTAAGACACCTGTCACAAGGGTGTCAAAGAAATAAGGTAAAATAACTAATAATATTAGTGTGCGCTTGGAACACTCAAGGAAGAGGGAAATCTAAATTGGGTGGTTATAGAAAAAAAAAAAAAAAAACCTCTTATAAGTGCTCTTTGTGTAGCTGGATAATAGCGAGAAAATAGCAATTAGTAATAGTCAATTGTAAGAACTCAGAAGAAGTGCTTAAGGGAAAAAGAATATATATAGATGCTGGTGGCAATCTTAGTTCCAACCTGAACAATCACAAACTAAAAAGGCATGAGTGAGGGTAAAAACCTGAAATCACTGAACAGGTTATATACTGCAGGGTAATTCTCCCTGATAGTTGCTTAATAAAAAAAAAAAAAGTCAAATTGCAGCCTGTGAACGGCTGTGCAGAGTAGCCGCAATAGTAAATGCACAAGTCAGAGAGCGGTACCTGTAAAGATAATGTGATGCAAAGTCCTCACTCCAGTAAGCGGTGCAAGTTAAAATAGCGCTTTTTGCTCCAGCGCTTGGAAAAGGAGGGGGGGGTTTGTACACTGGGGTATAGACGAGTTACAGGGGCTGCCCCGGCCGGTGGCAGCCTCCTGTCAGTGTACCTCCAGCTGTGGAGCAGACGTGAGCGGCCTCTCGTTCTCCCGGCGTCTGTGAGCTGCTCCAGGTATACAGGACCTTTGTGATGTGAGTCAACACATGACCACGTCAGTTTCACTTGCTGGTGGTTGCGACAGGGACCAATGGATTTTCCAAAAAAAGTCCATTGAGGTCTTACAATTGACTATTACTAATTGCTATTTTCTCGCTATTATCCAGCACTTATGAGAGGTTTTTTTTTTTTTTTTCTATAACCACCCAATTTAGATTTCCCTCTTCCTTGAGTGTTCCAAGCGCACACTAATATTATTAGTTATTTTAAGAAATAATTTACAATTATTCTTAAAATTCAAAAATTTAGACCGATCCCCAGAAAACACATCAGGAGTAGGGATTTTGGGTTCAACAGCATGTGATTGAGCGAGATAGGCGGAAATTCCCCGCACTTCAGCAGCGAGCTGCTCCACACGATCAGACAATTGCTTAATCTCCATTAAGGAAAAAATCCTCCTGCGGCCCCAGAGAAAAAGAGGAAAAAATGCATATATATATATATATATATATATATGTGTATATATATATATATATATAAAAAATTCTGACACTTTTTTTTTTCCTGCTTTTGAGTACACTAGAATCTGCGGTATGGCTGGTGATTTTGTTATGAATGAGTCACCGAGGAGGAAAAACAAAAGCAAGCTAAGCCACAGAAAACCAGAGAGGTTGGTAACTAAGCGGATTGCAGACCCCTGATCCTATCCACACAACTAGCAGTAGCCATGGAGCTTACCTACGATGATCCTAGACGCCTCGTCACAGCCGGAGAACTAAATAAACCTAAAGCAAGAAAAGGGGAAATCTAAACTGCCCCAGAGCAGACCCCAAAGCAAAAGACAGCCCCCAAACATGTATTGTCTGTGAGACAAGATGAAAACACAAACACAGATAGAAAAATAGGCTGAGCAAACGATGGGGCCCACACTAACTAGAAAGGACAGGAAAGGAAAGATGCTGTCTGCAATCACGCACAAAACCCTGCCAAAAAAAGTCCAACACTTTCTGATAGCAAAAAACCCTGAAGTCACTAGACTTCAATTCCCTATATCAGCACTCTGGTATATTCTGAAGACAGAGCAAAAAGAGACCAATCTGATCAGGGACAAAAAGCAAACTGGCATAAACAGAGACATAAGAATGGAAATTCAGCACAGCCCCAGCAGGGGCTGGCTGACCACAGGAACTGAGAAAACCAGGCCAAATCTCATGTGAAAAAATAGCAGAGCACACTTAGCTTGAGTAGGCAGTAACAGAACTGGAAACCAGAACCTCAGGGCAGGAAAAAATCACCAGCACAAAATTAGGGAGACGGCTGTCTTAAATCCAGTCAGAGACTCCTGATGTCCACTCACAGTCCTCCTCCTCAGGTGGCAGGTCTCTGCCATTTAGATCAGCTTCATTACCTACTGTTACCACTAGAGGGAGCCTGGATGGAGAACTCACGACTCCTCTGTCAACACATCCGCACCACCCTCACCAAAAGCCAGAGGTAAACCAGAAAATGAGTTCACAACAGTAACGCTCAGGGCCTATGACCCGAACTAGGCACTGGTAAGTGTGCCTTCTTCCCTTTCAAACGAGGAAACGTAGCAGATGTTATGAGTGATGTGGGGCCGGACGGTTAATCCCTGGGGCTGACAGGAGGATCAAGAGTAGAGATTGACCAAGCTGAACGTGAGCAGAGGCTTGAAATGTGCTGTATTGGTAAAAGTGGAACTGGAGGATGCTGTGCCCGAAACTGTGTAATAAAGATTGTTGTATCTAAACTGTCCAGTAAAGTTGAATTTGTTATAATGAATCGGGTGTCCCCTAATGTGTGTGGCTGATCAGGGACCAAAAGATGTGGATGCAGCAGAGGCCTCCGGCCTGAAGGGTAACGCATTGCACTGTACACAGCACAACATTGATGGTCTGGGACACTGTTTATTTGTGGGGTGCCAGGGTGTGGAGAAGCAGCGGCTTACTCACAGCTACTGCCCGGGGCACCTTACAAATACCAATAAGGGTACAGGTGGTCTGGGTGAGATACTTCAGCACCAGTTCTTGAAAGGAACTGATTCACCTTGCACAGATGTAGCTGTATAGGTCATCAATATTGTAGTGAAAAAAACTTTTTATGAGGCATATGTGTTGATAAATTAGGTTAGAAGATTTAACAACACAGTCATAATGCGTCATTTTGTAAAGTGCTGAAAGTAGTTAAAATTTTGTCAAACTTGCCAAAATGGCACAAAAGGAATAATAAATTTGGCAACACACTCTAAACAATTTAGATTCTATTCCATATGCCACATCACGGCTGTCATATATAGGCCTATTTCAAACCATAAACTTTTCTGCTGAAAGAACCTTATCATTACTCAGAAATGTGTATATCCATATACAGTAAATCTAAAAATTCTACACACCCTGTTAATATGCCATGTTGTCATGTAAAAATTATACCAAGAAGAATCATTTTAAAACTTTTTCTACTATTAATGACACCCATAATCTATACAAATCAGTTGAAAAATAAGCTGAAATCTTTTTGGACGGAAGGAAAAAAAAACTAAAATAAACTTAAACTAATACTTTGTTGAAATACTTTGAATTTATGACAACATTCATAATATTATTTTTCTCAATAAGGAAAGTATGATATACCTTATCAAATACTTTGCTGAAGTCTAGACGTACTATATCTACTGCATTTCCCTCATCCACCCAGTCAGTGGTTCCATGATAGAATGAAATTAGAGATCTATGCACTGTCATTTTACAGTACTCCAACACATCAGGTTTGGAGACCGTGACTCCCAGGCAACCATTAGTGGAGCCCAAGGTCACTTTACCCGACAGGCTCTTTGGGGGACGTGAAAAGTTTGTTGTTTTCAGGGAGGCCTGTAAGCTATATTTCAGGTTACGTCCTTGTTCCTCAGGAACCGAGGAGCAATGGATGGAGATAATAAACTCTCTCCTTTAGGGTGACCTCCAATCAAGGGCATTCTCTCTCTTGTCTGACTCCCAGTCGCTCCAGACAGTGGAGGATTTTTTTCTGGTATTGATTCATATATACGACGACCCCGACTGCATCTCCCTGGCTGAGTCCACACTACGTCTTTTTCAGCAGGGAGACCGGCCGGCGAAGGAGTACTGCTCTGAGTTTCGAAGGTGGTCCACTGACACTAAGTGGAACAACCCCGCGCTCCATAGCCAGTTCTGTGAAGGGCTATCAGTAAGGCCTTCATGGATGCCTTAGGTCTGTATGAGACTCCAGTTTCACTTGAGGTGGCCATGTCTCTGGCTATCCGGGTGGATTACCATCTTTGCCAGAGGTATAAAGAGACACCCCAAAGTGCGGGAGGTCCGGGGCCAAAGGAAACCTGGTCTGAGTCATCTGATGAACCTATGCAGTTGGGTGGGGCAGCACTTTCTGGAAAGCAGTCTGCTGTTCGACGCAAAGGGAAGTATGTTTTTACTGTGGTAGAAAATGCCATTTTGTGGGCATGTGTCCATCCCTATCTCACTATAAACAGCTGCTGGAAAACTAAGAAACCCGGGTGGCAGGGAGGTCAGCAACTCAGGTGTACATATCTCCTCCATGGGTAAGGCACAATTTTTTCTGCCTGCTGAAATCCATCTGGGCAAAAATAAAGTGGTTGTTTCTGCCTTTCTAGACAGTGAGATGAGGCTTAGCTTGTTCTATGCTAGGTTCATCCAGGTCCATACACTGTCCAGACCTATACCAATAATCTCCATTGACTCAACACCCTTGATACAGGGGTATTTTAGTCAAGTCGTCCAAAAGTTATATCTACAGGTAGGGGCCATGCACTCAGACGGTATTAACTGTTATGTGCTAGAGAGTCTGCCCTCTCCTGTGGTTCTTGGATTTCCTTGGTTCACTCTGCACAACCCTGTGGTAGATTGGCAGACTTGGGAAGTGTTAAAGTAGAGTGAGTATTGTCAAGGACACTGCTTGGGCACCCAGCGTGCAAGGGTGAATACCCAGTCTGTGCCTAAATACCTGTATGACTTTGGGGATGTTTTTTCGGAGCAGGGGTGACAAGAACTTCCTCCCCATCATCCTTATGACTGTGCCGTAAATCTTATCCTTGGGGCCAAGCTGCCAAAGAGCAGACTATATAATATCTCTGATCCAGACAGGCAAGCCATGAAGGACTACATAAAGTTTGGCAAAGGGTCCTATTAGACCATCCTCATCCCCCATTGCTGCAGGGTTTTCCTTTGTAGAGAAGAAAAATGGGCGGTTACGCCCTTGCCTAGATTTCCGCAAACGCAATCAGATCACGGTCCTGGATCTGTATCCGTTCCCTCTCATCCAGGACCTCTTAAATCAGATTGTGGGAGCAAAATGTTTTTCTAAACTGGATTTCAGGGGGCTGTATAATATCATTCTTATTAAAGAGGGGTGTGAGTGGAAAACAGCTTTCAATACACCCGAGGGACACTATGAGAACCTTGTGATGCAATTTGGGTTAACTAATGCTCTTGACATCTTTGAATACTTGGTAAAATAAAATCGGGTAGGTAGATTTGTGGTAATCTCTCTTGATGACATTAATTTATTCACTTGACCATGAGTCACATCAGGTACATGTCAGGCAGGTCTTACAGATACTCAGAGACGATAAATTATTTGTCAAACCTGAGAAATGTATGTTTTCAGTTGAGGAGATCCCTTTTCTAAAATATATTTTTTCATCCTCGGATTTTTGCATGGATCAGGCAAAAGCTTGGGCAGTACAGGTTTGGGATCGTCTTGAGGTTCATTGTAAGTTCATCAAAAACGTTTCGGTAGTGGCCAAACCTATGAGAGGCATGACCAGGAAAGGGAATAGAGCAAGAGAAATTATGATCAAAAGGCCAATTAACCAAACATTATCAAAGTTTTATTATGAATATCACTTATATAAAAATCCATAACACCAACATGGGGAAGAAGGGGAATAGACAAACACACTTGCTAGTGCATGTACACACATACTTAAAATGACGCACCCAACCAGGCACAGAATGCTTTTTCATTTTTTTAAGCTCTGCCTACAAATTAATTTATAAGATGATATCACAGCACATACTTATAGCATTGAATCCCTATAACTCAAATGCATAGCCACAACATAATTAACAATTACAATGAGTATTACTCACAATCTCCACATTATATATTGACAGTATATGCGTATATACTAACAGCACTAATCGACTGCCAATACCTTAAACCCAGCATAATGTCAACTACAGAGAACATCCCCCAATCAATATCATATTTACAGGTATATGTCAGCATTAGGAGGCTGTATAAGTGCCCAGAATGAGCACGTCTGCACCGACGCGTGTTTCGGACCTTCCTTTTTTAAAGGGCCTGCTCAGACTAGTGACTATCCATCTTTTATATCTCTCGAACCACGAGCGGCAACCAGCGCGACCGGAAGTAGCAGTCCCGGCCCGGATGTGACAAGCACTGTTACCGCGACAACCACAACGCTAGCCAGGGTCGGCATCATACAGTGGGAGGAGCCGGGGCGGGCCGCACCACCACGTAGAGATACCGAGAGCAGGCGAGAGCAGCGGCGACGAGGAAACAGGCACGTGCAGGAAGGGAATGCTGACTCACTACAAGCATGTCAATGTGCAGTGCATACATCAACATAATGGTATATAGGGAGACAGGACATATTATAAGAGAATATATAACAAACCACTACCAGATATACTAATCCATATGTACATATAAAGATTATTATTGACTGCATACAAATCATAAATAGACATAATGCCATAGTATATATATAGTATAGTATAGCGATTTGCTTCGGTGCTTCTCCACATCAGGGAACCACCAAAAGCTGGCCAAAGATACATCATTTACTGGTCAAAATACATCCACATTTCTCTACCTGTCACCGTACAAAGACAAAGGATAACTGAAAAACTAAAAATAATAAGAGTAAAATCAATTAAAAATGGGAGCATACACAGCATAGGTGCCATCCATAATACAGAGCAGAAATTACAAAAATGGAGCATAACTGATGCTCTCGTTGAGTCCAGATGGATGGACCGTACCAAGTGTCCATATCCACCTGGACTCAAGCTGGGCTAGCCTCTTTGACATCCCACCACCCCGAATCCCTACATCTAACATATCAATGCCCCTAACCCAGAGAAGGCCGCCATTACAGTCGTGATACATTTTAAAGTGGCGGGGGATAGTTTTTAATAGTGATACATCCTCAGTAGCCTCTGCTGCCTCAATACTAAGTATATGCTCTTGGACCCGTATTTTCAGCTGTCTGGTTGTCATGCCCACATATATCATCTTACATGGGCAGACAGTGTAGTACATTACATTTTTGTTAGTACATGTAATACGTTCCTTGATTTTGTATTCATGAGAGCCATCTTGGTTAACAAAGGTATCAGTGCGGTCGATGTTAGGACACGCAAAGCAACGGCCACATGAGGAGCTCCCATAACGCCCCGCCACCTGACCAAGAAAAGTAGTAACTGGCTCACCCGTATAATGACTACGGACAAAACTGTCCCGCAAGTTTCTCGACCTTTTGGCTGCAATGGCGGCCCTCTCAGGGAGGAACCTAGAGACTACTGGATCTGCCTTGAGTATATGCCATGATTTGTCAAGAATCCTTCTCAAATATGGAAACTGTGAAAGAAAGCCTATAACGAACCTTACTATACCCGAATCATTAACTGGCATTGCCCCATATAACAGCGTATTCCTTGATGAATATTTGGCCCTTCTGAATGCCTTCTTAATCATACAGTTACTAAAACCACATTCTCGCAACCTCGCTTTTAGATCTTCCACTTGTCTAAAGAAGTCATTATCCGTTGAGCAAAGTCTACGTAATCGCAGAAACTGTCTGGTGGGGACAGATTGGATCATGTGACCAGGATGGGAGGAGGTCGCTGCAGTAACATATTAGTAGATGTTGGCTTTCGAAAAATGTCCATCTGTATTTCACCCTTTTCATCTTCTTTCAAAACCACATCCAAGATTTCAATGGACTCTGAGTCACACTTATATGTAATAAAAATGTTCTGATCATTACTATTCAGAGATGTCATAAAGGCGTGGAGGTTATCTCTGGACCCCTGCCAGATCAGTAAAATGTCGTTGATGTACTGCGTCCAAGATAGGACGCAGCACATCGGCAACAACTGATCGAGCAGGGGGAGGTCTCTCTCCCACAGCCCCAAGAACAGGTTGGCATAAGCAGGGGCAAAGGACGCCCCCATAGCTGTTCCCTGGAGATGCAGGAAGAAAGACCCCTTGAAGAAAAAAAAATTATGAGTAAGCTTGAAGCTTAATAACTCATTAATTAGCTCTCTAATGTCGCCAGATAGATTAGACATACTGAGAAAAAATATAGTAGCATGAAGACCATCCTCATGTCTGATGCTGGTGTACAGCGACTCAATGTCTGTCATCACCAGCATCATATCGTCCTCCAAATGTAACCCATCCACCTGCCTCAACAATTCTCCTGTATCTTTCAAAAAGGATGGCAACCCCTCCACAAGTGGTTGCAACTAGGAGTCTATCCACTGTAAAAAAATCTAACAATAAACAGCAAGTGCTAGTAAAAAGACGTATCAACTAAATTACCTGTTTTGTTATAATCTTTTTACTAGCACTTGCTGATTATTGTTAGATATTTTTTTTACAGCAGAGTATTTTTTCACATTTGTTGTACTGTGTTTCTCTGTAATAGTAAGTCGTTGTGAAGAGTAGGCAGACAAGGGGTTAAATGTGAGTTTCTTATAGCAGGTTTTATTTTCTAATTGGCGAAAGACCTCCCTCTCATAGAGCGCCTTCGGACACACTACCACATTGCCCCCCTTGTCCGCCAGTTTGAACACTGCGTCCGTTAGGTTCTCAAGGATGCGAAGACGCCCCCGTTCTTCCCTTGTGAGATTATCGCCATATATAAGTCGTGGAATCTCCAGGAACTCTTTACTCACAATTTGTACAAATAAGTCCACATTGGGACATGAGAACAAGGGAGGAAATCTCCTAGATTTAGGACGTATGTGTGGGGAGGTTGAACTGACGGACAGGTCTGCCTGTGGAGAAAGGCAGAGGGATAGCGCAGTATAGGCTGAGATACAGAGAAAGGAGTGTCATGTGGTAGTTTAACCATTAGAGGGCACTGGGGAGTGTAGGAGAGAGTGACTGTGTGACTGCCATGGGTCAAGGTGACTGTCATTGGTCAAAGGTAACTGTCAGGTGATAGTGGGCGGAGCTACCAGGACTGGGAGTATAAAGGCTGAGGGAAGGTCCTGGAAGGTCCAGTCAGCCAGGGGAGCTCACTAGAGAGGAAGATCTGCCGTAGAGAGGAAGATGGTAAAAGCCTTCAGAGAGTAACTGACAGTGGAGACGTTCACGGGGGGTGACCCCAAAGGACAGTAGCCGCAGACGGAGACGGTCTGGGGGTACCAAGTGGACGGTGTACTTTGAAGGGTGAAACGCTGTGGTGGAAGTGACTAGGGCAGCCACGGTGGGAAGAGCCACAAAGGACGCCAAGACGGTGAAACTAAGAAGTGAAGGTACCTGGGTCTGCGAGCAAGAGATCAATGAAATTCCTGTGATGAAGTGTGGTGGTCGTCAGAGAGGCGGCCAATAAAAACGGACCTGTTGAATATAACTCCTGTCTCTGTCTCGTGTCCGTCGGGGCAAGAAGTGGGTCACCCCCCCATTCCTGTTGGATCATCACTCCCCCCCGCCTATCCTACATTTGGACAATGGGACCTTACCTCCCTCTGGAGCACTGTGTTTGGCGGACAGATCCTCCAAGACATGTAGGGCTACTTGCTTTTCTTCTGTAGGAAACAATTTGGAGAGGTTGCCATCAAAGAAATATTTTTTAAAAATCAGAGAGCGGGCAAACAGGTGAAGATCCTTAATTGCCAAAAACGCATCAAATGGTGCGGCAGGTGAAAATGAAAGACCTTTTTCAAGAATGGCCAAATTGGTACTAGTAAATTCATGTGTACTTAGATTGATTACCTTATTGTTATATTTGGTAGCCACAGGAGAACGATTTTGACATCTATAAGGATGAAAAGTATGTTCTCACTGGTTCTTAACGATATCGCTATGTGTAATACTTACCTCCGACCGGCTCCCCCGCTGTCTGTCGCTGATCGCGCGAGATTGTGCAGCTCCATTTCTCGTTGGGCGCTTCCTGCTGGGCTTCCTGCTGGCGCTGACGAGCGACGCGTGGACGCGGGTGGGAGGACGTCAGGATCGCCGCGTCTGAAAGGTAAGTAACGACCGCTGCTGCGTCGCTACATCGCTGTGAGATCTGCCTGTGTGGCAGCTCACTAGCGACCATTTAGCGATGCACCAGTGATCCTGACCGGGTCGTATAGAATCATAGAATCGTAGAGTTGGAAGGGACCTCCTGGGCCATCTGGTCCAACCCCCTGCTCAAAGCAGGATTCGCTAAATCATCCCAGTCAGATGTCTGTCCAGCCTCTGTTTGAAGACTTCCATTGAAGGAGAACTCACCACTTCTCGTGGCAGCTTGTTCCACTCATTGATCACTCTAACTGTCAAAAAGTTTTTTCTAATATCTAATCTGTGTCTCCTCCCATTCAGTTTCATCCCATTGCTTCTAGTCTTTCCTTGTGCAAATGAGAATAAAGTTGATCCTTCTACAATGTGACAGCCCTTTAGATATTTGTAGACAGCTATTAAGTCTCCTCTCAGTCTTCTCTTTTGCAAACTAAACATTCCCACATCCTGCAACCTTTCCTCATAAGACAGGGTTTGCAGACTGGTCACCATTCTGGTCGCCCTTTTCTGAACTTGCTCCAGTTTGTTGATGTCTTTTTTAAAATGTGGTGCCCAAAACTGGACACAATATTCCAGATGAGGTCTGACCAAAGAGGAGTAGAGGGAAATAATGACTTCACGTGATCTAGACTGTATGCTTCTGTTAATACATCCTAGAATTGCATTTGCCTTTTTTGCTGCTGCATCACACTGTTGACTCATATTCAGTCTGTGATCTATTAGTATACCCAAGTCTTTTTCACATGTGCTGTTGCTTAGCCCTATTCCTCCCATTCTGTATATGCTGTTTTCATTTTTATTGCCCAGATGTAGTACTTTGCATTTTTCCCTGTTAAAAACCATTCTGTTAGTTGCTGCCCACTTCTCCAGTTTATTTATATCTTTTTCAATCCTCTCTCTCTCTTCTCTAGTATTAGCTATCCCTCCTAGCTTTGTGTCATCAGCAAATTTAATCAGTTTACCCTCAATTCCTTCATCTAAATCATTGATAAAGATGTTGAACAATACAGGGCCCAGGACAGAGCCCTGTGGTACCCCACTTGAGACATTCTTCCAACTGGATGTGCAGCCATTTACGACCACTCTTTGGGTCCGATCACTAAGCCAGTTATGAATCCACCTAACAGTTGCCTTGTCCATTCCATACTTAGTCATTTTTTCAATAAGGATTGTATGAGATACTTTGTCAAATGCTTTGCTGAAGTCAAGATATACTATATCTACAGCATTTCCTTGATCCACCCAATAAGTGATTCCGTCATAGAAGGAAATTAAGTTAGTCTGACATGACTTATTAGTTACAAACCCATGCTGACTCTGTTCAATCACTTCATTCTTATCCAGGTACTGACATACATGTTGTTTAATAATTTGTTCAAAGATCTTTCCTGGTATAGAAGTCAGACTCACCGGCCTATAGTTGCCTGGGTCCACCTTCTTCCCCTTTTTGAAGATAGGAACAACATTTGCTCTTCTCCAGTCTTCTGGGACTTCTCCTGTTCTCCAAGAATTTTCAAAGATTATGGAGAGGGGTTCAAAAATTTCTTCTACTATCTCCTTCAGTACTCTGGGGTGTAATTCATCTGGACCTGGAGACTTGAATTCATTTAGGTTAGTTAAGTGTTTCCTCACTATCTTTCTGTTTATAGATATACTGGATTCTTCTATTCCCTTAATAGGACAGTGAAGAACAGTTGATGTTACATTTCCTTTCTGAGAGAAAACAGATGCAAAATAGGAATTTAAAAGTTCGGCCTTCTCAACATCCTGTCTTACCATTTCATCATTTTCATCCTGTAAAAATCCTATAGCATCTTTGACTTTTCTTTTACTTTTGACATATCCCCAAAATCCTTTATTATTGCTTTTGACATCTCTTGCAAGCCTCAATTCATTTTCAGCTTTAGAAAATCTGATTTGTGCCCTGCAGGTTCTGCAGACAGCATTATATTCTTCTATAGATATGCCTCCCTCTTTCCATTTTATAAACATTTTTTTTCTTCCTTTTTAGCATGTGCTTAAGTTCTGTGTTCATCCATCCTGGTTTCCTTAAATGCTTCCTATTCTTCCCTCTTTTCGGAATTGTTAACAATTGTGCTTTGAGAAGTTCATTTTTGAAGATTTCCCATCCTTCCTGGACATTTTTGTCTTTAAGGATATCCAGCCATTGGATCCCTCCAATTCTCTTTCTGAATCCCTTAAAATCTGCCTTTCTGAAATCTAACCTTGACGTCTGAGTCTTCACAGGTCTTCCTCCTCTAGTTATCCAAAATTCTAAAATAGCATGGTCACTACCTCCTAGGGTCCCAGCCACTTTTACCTCCTCAACCATTTCCTCCCTGTTTATAAGGATTAGATCCAAGGTAGCAGTTCCCCTTGTTTTCTCCCCTACCTTTTGGAAGATAAAGTTGTCAGCAAGAGAGGATAAGAATTTCCTTGACCTGTTAGTTTTGCCTGAGAGAGATTCCCAACAAATGTCTGGATAGTTGAAATCTCCCATGACAACTATGTCATATTTTTTGGAGAACTTGGCCATTTGATGCATAAAGAGTTCATCCATATCTTCAGCTTGCACGTTGTCGGGATCGCTGGTGCATCGCTAAATATAAAGGGGCCTTAACTGGGTATAATTTTCTTAGATATTTATCAAAAAATGTGCGGTTCCACCACAGTTTCCTTCTCTTAATCACCATATTCTGTAATGCCAATGCACAATCATCCCATTTCCCATCACTGCTCTGCTGCATGTTGGACCCATGATACATTTTTTGCAAAAAATGTATACTAAGCCGCTCTACCAAACGCCAAGGTATATCCATCTCAGAGCAGTCCTGTCCAATGTATTTAAAATCTGATCATGTGAACAGTACCTATATGAGCAGGATTCAGCAAAGCAACGTCTGATGTGGACACACTGTGTAAGACGGCTTTATATGTGCATGGCCCACAAGAGAGGGGTGGAAACCCCCCCAAAAAACTTGCAAAAAAAAAATTGAATACAAACGCATGGGCCATGCACACAGTGAATAAGTCGGTAGGACAGTATTCACACCACCAAGAGACTGAAACACAGAATGTTTTTTCATCTTTTTAAGCTCTGCCTACAAATCAATTTATAAAATGATATCACAGTAGATACTTAAAGCACTTAAAAAGATGAAAAAAACATTCTGTGCCTGGGTGGGTGCGTCCTTTTAAGTATGTGTGTACATACACTAGCAAGTGTGTTTGTTTATTCCCCTTCTTCCCCATGTTTTTATATAAGTGATATTCATAATAAAAGTATGAAAATGTTTGGATAATTGGCCTTTTGATTATCATTTCTCTAGCTCAATTTCTGTGCGATATTTGATGATAGGTGGTATTAATCCTTATAGACACATGAAGTGGGTGAATTATATAAATTAACTATATACCATGTGTCTATGTCATGCTTGGTATTGTATGACCAGGAAAGGGACAGAGTTTTCCAAGTTGTCCAGTCCGGCCAGGGAGGATTCGATACCATGAAGGAGTATTTTGTATCTGCGCCGATTCTCATACAGCCTGACATCACTCAGCCTTCTATTGTAGAACTTGACGCGTCTGAAGTGGGGGTGGGGGCTGCATTGTCCCAGAGTGGGTCTCCTGGTAAATGGCATCCAAGTGCACACTTTTCTAAAAAATACTGTCACCTGAGGAGAGAAATGATGACATTGGTAACAGAGAATTGGCAATCAAGTGGGAATTTGAAAAGTGGCGTCATTTCTTGGAGGTGGCAGTTTATCCGGTTATGGTAATCACAAATCATAAGAATCTCATATACAATGGGTTCGGAAAGTATTCAGACCTCTTTAAATTTTTCACTCTTTTCGTTTCATTGCAGCCATTTGGTAAATGCAAAACAGTTCATTTTTTTACATTAATGTACACTCTGCACCCCGTCTTGACTGATAAAAACCAGAAATGTAGAAAGTTTAGCAAATTTATTAAAAAAGAAAAACTGAAATATCACATGGTCAAAAGTATTCAGACCCTTTGCTCAGACACTTATATTTAAGTCACATGCTGTCCATTTCCTTGTGATCCTCCTTGAGATGGTTCTGCTCCTTCATTGGAGTCCAGCTGTGTTTAATTAAACTGATAGGACTTGATTTGTAAAGGCACACACCTGTCTATATAAGACCTTGCAGCTCACAGTGCATGTCAGACCAAATGAGAATCATGAGGTCAAAGGAACTGGCCAAGGAGCTCAGAGACAGAATTGTGGCAAGACACAGATCTGGCCAGGGTTACAAAATAATTTCTGCAGTACTCAAGGTTCCTAAGAACACATTGGCCTCCATAATCCTTAAATGGAAGACGTTTGGAACCACCTGAAGTCTTCCTAGACCTGGCCATCCAGCCAAACTGAGCAATCGTGGGAGAAGAGCCTTGGTGAGAGAGGTAAAGAAGAACCCCAAGATCACTGTGGCTGAGCTCCACAGATTCAGTAGGGAGATGGGAGAAAGATCCACAAAGTCAACTATCACTGCAGCCCTCCACCAGTCAGGCCTCTATGGCAGATTGGCCTGACTGAAGCCTCTTCTCACTGCCAGACATATAAAAAACTGAATGTGAACAAAGATCTGGATGGCACCACTGCGCGGGATCAACCATACATGCAAATAACAAACTGCACAAGGAGGAAAAGAGCATGTACACAACAGGGATCACCAGACTGAAGTGAAGTGAAAAAGTAATCCTTTATTGTAACAACACTGCACAACACACTGAGAACATTAAAAAACATTAAAAATGCTCAAAAGGCAATGAGAAAAATACACAAAACCCACAAAAGGGTTAAAAGGACCCCGCCAAAACAAACCACTGAAGAGGACAATAAGAAATGCAGACAAATAAATAACCCTCCAGTCATGAAATGGTGGCTGAATTGATAGAAACAAAATCGCTCAGATACAAATGAATGCATATGAACCAATGCTGCATATATTACAAGGCTGAAGAGAAGCAATAAGAATTCCTATTATTTGATGCAAAATCTAAGCTACAGATCTAGAGTGCAAAAGGAAATAACGCCCAATACAACCTGAACCCAGGTAATGGAAACATGCCCCTAGACCAAGTAACCCATCCAGCTGGAGCAGCGTATCGACCAAATAATGAGGGAAGCAGTGAGGGAGGCAGGGGCACACAGATGCCTGATGCGTTACGCCAGGGAACCTGGCTTCATCAGGGGCAGTACCCGTTGTGTGTCCCAGCGTCATATAAATACCGTTAAATGATACTGTTTGTCAGGAATCAGCTGGAGGATATGGGCATATTAATCCCCACAGGACAAGGCCGGCGCATGACGTGGGAGGAAGTGATGTTAGTCCTATGTCTGCGCAGGCTCAAGGTCGGCATTGAAGGCATCGCCGGGGTGTACCAAGATGGCTGATGGCATATTCAATAGCGCATGCGCCAGTCAGCGCACATCCTAAAGATCCGGCCTTTAGAAAACACAGACGGTTCGCTCATGCGCAGTAAAGATGCATCCAGACTTAGTACATAAGAGAGAAAGGGCACATGAAAGGAATAGCAAGAAACCGAATGTACTGAGCATGACTCATGCCCAAAATAGAAGAGCAACCATAGCAGCAAACTTGAAAGAGATAGAACCCTCATTTAGGACGTGCTAGTTATAACCCATATAAATAACAACAGCTTATCAAGGCCTGTCCACGCAAAAATCAGGTATATTAGAAACATACTAAAATATCCAAAATAGAAAAAAAACATGGCTTTTTAAGACAGATAGAAACTAGTTCATCTGCCATGAAGTAAGGAAATACCCAAATGCTTAAAAGATCAAGAGGGCAACAAGTCAATATGTCAGAAGAAAATATATAATAAGAAAAAAGAGAATTTTTTATATGTATAGACACACAGTACATCTGCAAAAACATCAATGATATTATATCATAACAATAAATGGCTATAATAACAGACCCCGGTTAGAAACTGAAAAATCATACACAAACCCAAATATAAATGAAAAATGGTCTGGTAAAACAAAAAATAAAAAAACAGGAGATTCTCTTCATGCTGAATGTGTGGCGACCTGAAGGAGAACTTATTTCTTCATAAATGCCGGAATCTGATGTGGATTTTCAAGAAGAATATTCACGGGATATAGCCTAAGACAACATCTGGGAAAAAAAGGAGAGAAAGGAGATGTAAAAAAAGGCGATACATGAAAGTATACGGATAATCAACCCATATAAGTGAAACACAAATGGTGATAGTCAAAAAAGGGGGGGAGGTTTAGAGCTGTTTATAAAATCCGGTAAAAAGGAGCTCTTCATTAAGCCCTTGGGGGGGTGAGGCTTTTAAGATTGTGGATCCATTTTGATTCACATCTGAGAAGTTTTTTAGCCAAATCCCCCCTCTGATGTTTTCCAATACCAGCTCAAGGCCCATTACCTTCAAGCGCATAATTCGTCCCTGATGGACATCCAGAAAATGAGATGCTACCGATGAAATACTCTTTCCTTTTTTCAAATCCTTCTTCGCTGTGGAAGCATTTGAAATATGTTGTTGTACCCTGCGACGAAGCTCTTGTGTCGTCTGTCCCACATATACCCGTGGACAATTGCAGATTAGAGCATAGACCAAATTCCGTGTCTTGCAATTGAAGAAGGTCCTACTCGGTTTGATCTGAAATGGAAAGACAGAGAGTGTAAAGCCATCCTGGGCAACCATCAGTTGGCACACATTACAATTCCCGCAGGGGTAAGTGACATAGATCCTGGTCCCTCTATTCAATCTTACCATTGGACGAACAAAATGGCTATGACAGAGCCGGTCCTTCAAATTCCTGGCACGCCTAGCTATCAAATTTGGAATGGGTGAGATATAGGGGGCCAGTTTTGGTTCACTCAATAAAATGCCCCAACTGCGGTTCAATATTGTACGGATATCCTGCCACTGATTGTTGAAAGTAGTGATGATGCCCAGGGGTCTGACCAACTCACCTGTCTTTCTTTGAAGTAGTTCAGAATGTGTACTCCTGGCCGCTCTTTGATAAGCAGTGGAAATAACCTCGTTGGGGCAACCGCGGTTTTTAAAACGATCAGTCAATTTCCTGGCCTCAGAATGGAACTCCACCGTGCTGCTGCAGTTGCATCTCAAACGCAAAAATTGTCCTGTAGGGATACCATTTCTAAGGTGTCTAGGGTGGAAACTGCTGTAGTGTTAAAGGCTATTAGTTGCCGTTGGTTTACGATATAGACTTGTGGAAATATACGAACCCTCAATGGTGAGTCTAAGGTCCAAGAATTCCACAGAGGTAGAGGAGATGTTAGAAGTCAACTTGATGTTGAGAAGGTTAACATTCAGTTCCATGATGAAGTTTTTACAACTCTCTTCGGAGCCTGTCCAAAAGAATACAACATCATCAATATATTGTAACCATTGAAAGCACTGTGTATGGAAGTCCTTGTGTTTATAAACAAGCTCTTCCCACCACCCCAAAAACAAATTAGCATAAGACGGAGCACACCGTGGTCCCATGGCGGTCCCAGTGATCTGTCTAAAAAAATTTCTATCAAAAACAAAGAAATTTTTATCCAGGACAAAATGCAATAAATTCAAAAGAAACAAGTCATGGTTCCTATCCCCTGTAGATTTTTGCTCTAAAAAATAGGAAACAGCTTCAAGGCCCAAATCATGGCTGATGCTAGTATACAGGGACTCAACGTCCAAGGTGACCAAAAGAGCATGTGGTGCAATGCAAAGGTCACCAAGGAGTTGAATCAAGTGCGTCGAGTCCCGTACAAAAGATTGAAGTGCCATGGCAAATGGTTGTAAATAATAGTCTAGGTATATGCAAGGTTTTTCAAATAACCCCCCTATACCCGAGACAATGGGCCTACCTGGGGGGTTGACCAAAGACTTGTGCACCTTTGGCAAAAGGTAAAAAGTCGGTGTAACGGGGTCCTCAGTCGTCAGGAATTCGACTTCTTTCTTACTCAAGATACCACGTCTTGAAGCTTATCCAATCAAACAATCCAATTTGTCTTTAAATACAGCTGCTGGATCCGCCGGGAGTCGAATGTAACAAGAAGTATCCTGTAGCTGTCTTTTTACCTCCTGTAAGTAAAGGGAATTAGGCCATAGAACTATATTGCCTCCCTTGTCCGATTCCCGGACTAAAAAGTCTTTGTTATTCTGGAGGTCTCAAATAGCTTTGTATTCTAGCTTGCTCTAATTCTGTTACCTATTACCATCAAGACGGAGGTCCTGGATGTCCCGGCATACATTGTGGAAAAAGATGTTTACTGCAGGGAAGAGAGAGAGTGCAGGGGTGGCCTGAGAGGGGAGGCGTCCCGTGAACTTTCCTCTTGAGGTGGTCCCCTCATTCTCCTGAAGTAAATCAAGCAGGTCTCTCAAAGCTTGTCGTTCATCAGTGGGTAGATGGTCAGCTGAGGAGGGATGATGATACAACAATTTGGATGTTAGTTGGCGACAAAAAGGGTACACATCTTTAACAACCGTGAATTTATCCAAAATACTAGTGGGGGCAAAAGTAAGCCCCCGTTGTAGAACAGACCTTTCAGGTTCTGTCAAGATGTGTGTGGTCAAATTGATAATTTGCAGGTTATCTGTATTTTTAGACCTGGTCCCTGCAGTCAACATCTTTTTCCACATCACTTCCTCCCGCATCATGCGCCGGCCTTGTCCTGCGGGGATTAACACGCCCATATCCTCCAGCTGATTCCTGACAAACAGCATCATTTAACGGTATTTATATGACGCTGTGACACACACCGGGTACTGCCCCTGATGAAGCCAGGTTCCCTGGCGTAACGCGTCGGGCATCTGTGGGCCCCTGCCTTCCTCACTACTTCCCTCATTATTTGGTCCATGGTCCATACGCTGCTCCAGCTGGATGGGTTACTTAGTCTAGGGGCATGTTTCCATTACCTGGGTTCAGGTTGTATTGGGCGTTATTTCCTTTTGCACTCTAGATCTGTAGCTTAGATTTTGCATCAAATAATAGGATTTTATATTGCTTCTCTTCAGCCTTGTAATATATGCAGCATTGGTTCATATACATTCATTTGTATCTGAGGGATTTTGTTTCTATCAATACAGCCACCATTTCATGACTGGAGGGTTATTTATTTGTCTGTATTTCTTATTGTCCTCTTCAGTGGTGGGTTTTGGCGGGGTCCTTTTAACCCTTATGTGGGTTTTGTGTATTTTTCTCATTGCCTTTTGGGCATTTTTAATGTTTTTTAATGTTCTCAGTGTGTTGTGCAGTGTTGTTACAATAAAGGATAACGTTTTCACTTCACTTCAGTCTGGTGATCCCTGTTGTGTACATGCTCGTTTCCTCCTTGTACATATGAAAAACTGGTTGCATCATTCCCAAGAAGACTCATGGCTGTACTAGCTCAAAAGGGTGCTTCTACTCAATGCTGAGAAAAGGGTCTGAATAATTATGACCATGTGATAATTCAGTTTTTCTTTTTTTTTAAATTTGCAAAAATTTCAACATTTCTGTTTTTTTTTTCAGTAAAGATGGGAAGCAGAGTGTACATTAATGAGAAAAAAAATGAACTTTTTTGAATTTACAAAATGGCTGCATTGAAATAAAGAGTGAAAAATTTAAAGGGGTCTGAATACTTTCCGAACCCACTGTATCTAGAGTCTGTGAAACATAGAATGCCTCAACAGGCAAGATGGATATTGTTCTTCACCAAGTTTAACTTTTTTGTTACATATAGGCTCGGGAACAAGATCATTAACCCCTCTCCTTCATTGGACGTAATATTCCGTCCATGTGACCTGGGCCCTAAGTACCATGGACAGAATATTATGTCATGCCCTTTAATGCGACATCGCGACTTAAGTTGAGGTGATCGCATTAAAATGCCGACACCATCTAACCTCAGGATAGATGGCCTCGGCACCCCGGGCAGTCTCCGCCCTGGCCCGCCCCTCTGTGAGCTGTGATTGGCTGAAACAAAGAGAAGCGCTGTGATTGGCTGTTCTGAATTGAACAGCCAATCAGATTGGCTGAAACAACAGGAACCTAGGCTAGGATCGAGTACTGAGAAAAGCACCCAGATTGGCGCTATCGCCGATCTAATCGATCGCGCCAATCGTAGCGCACAGTGGCGCAATAGCGCCACTGTGCCCTGCCGGTACTGGCTCGGATCGGTGCTGTAATAGCACCGATCCTAGGCCAGAGCCTAGGACAGGCCCAGCAGGGCCTGCAGGAAGTGGCTGGCGCGATCGATTAGATCGGCGATAGCGCCAGCCACAGGGCACAGCTGCGGTCACGCTGTGACCGCTCTGTGCCCTGCTGATGACCTGGCCATGACCTGCCTAGGAATTGGAGCTGTGAGCTCCGATCCTAGGCAGTTACCATGGTCACCAGGCAGAGCAGGGATTGGTGGGATCGATGTAATCATTCGATCCCACCAATGACAGGTCACAGCAGCGACGTGACCGCTCTGTGACCTGCCCCTGACCTGCCTCTAACCTGTCTGACCTGTTTGATGGGCTCCTCACTCTAGCTGAGGATTCCTGCAGAGAGGTCGGACGCAGCAAGAGCTCCTGTGCTGGGTATTGTGGTGCCACAGCTTGTAGCATCACAATCCCTGCAGAAGAAAGAAGAAAACTACAACTAAGTGTTAATTGATCCCTGATCCCCTGCCCAATCTATCTTCATCCCCCCATCCCCCCTCCACCCCCTCTTACCCCCCTTTTACCCCCCTCCACCCCACTTTTGCGCCATCTCCGTGCGCAGCCGCCGAGCGTTGATCGGTGACGTAGTTCACCGATCAACACTCATGCTCGCTTTTTTTACCTTAGCCCCCTTTGCGCCACTTCCGTACACACATCCCGCAGCCGCAAAAGTTGGATAAGTGACACACGTCACTTATCCAAGCTTGTGCCTGCCGTTTTTCATTTTTTTCACCCCCATTTGTGCCACCTAACTACAACCCTAACTGTTGATCCCTGCCCAATCTCTCTTCATCCACCCCAATCCCTCCATTTTTACCCCCCTCCACCCCACTTTTGCACCACCTCCGTGCGCAGCCGCCGAGCGTTGATCGGTGACGCAGTTCACCGATCAACATTCGTGCTCGCTCGTGCACACATCCAGCAGCCACTAAATTTTGATAAGTGATGCCGTTCACTTATCATATCTAGGACCTGCTGTTTTAGACTTTTTTTCACAGGTATTTTGCTCCCTATTTCCTTTTGGCTTTTTCTTACAGAATAGTGTGCACCAATCACTAGCCCCCCCACCACATACACAGTTATAAATAAAGTACACCCAATCACCATATTTACACGAAAAAATGTCCCGTCCATCACGTTCCTCCCAACAGCGCTATTCAATGGAGGAGGCATATTCTTACCTTGCCTCCGACACTGATAGCGATGATGATGATCCGACTTTTCTTTATTTTTCGGATTCTTCATCCTCTTCCCCCTCCTCATCTTCCTCCTCGAGTCCTGTAGAACCACCACGCAGACGCTCCAGGACAGAAGATGAGGCAGCACCCACCATGCCCGCAGCTGATTCAGCAGACCCTGTGTGGACCTCGCCCCCCAAAAATTACGAGCCACTGATTCCTGATTTTGTGGCAGAATCAGGAATCAAGTTTGACACCACCGGCCTCACAGAAATTGACTTTTTCAAAGTCTTTTTCTCTAAGGATTTTGTTAACCTCATAGTGGAGCAAACTAATTTGTACGCTCGGCAATTTTTGGAGCAAAACCCGCGTTCAACCTATACTAACTGGTCTCCTGTGGACGCAGTTGAAATGACGCAGTTTTGGGGTCTGGTCCTCCACATGGGTATCCTGAAGAAGCCTGAAATTCAGAAATATTGGAGTGTTGATATTTTATACAGCACGCCAGTGTTCCGAATGGTCATGGTCCGGACGCGTTTTCAGGCCATCCACAAGTTTCTGCATTATAACGATAATGCACAGTGTCCCGCATGAGATGACCCCAACTTTGACCGTCTGTTCAAAGTTCGGCCTGTCATCGAACACTTCAACAAAAAGTTTGCTGAAGTGTACGTGCCCCAAAGGAACATCTGCGTGGATGAGTCCTTGTACCATTTTAAGGGCAGGCTCAGATTCCGTCAATACCTGCCCAGTAAGGGGGCCAGGTACGGAATCAAACTCTATAAGCTGTGTGAGAGTACCTCAGGGTACACCCACAGGTTTAGAGTGTACGAAGGAAAGGACACCAGGATTAAACCACCTGAGTGTCCTCCTGACCTGGGAGTGAGTGGGAAAATTGTGTGGGATTTGGTGCACCCACTGCTGGATAAAGGTTATCACCTCTACACTGATAACTTTTATACCAGTGTCCCAGTCTACAAAGCCCTCTTTGCGCGAGGTACCGCAGCTTGCGGTACTGTCCACAAAAATCAGAGAGGCCTCCCGAAGACGCTACCTGGGCAGATGCTCCAAAAAGGTGAGAGCAGGGCCCAATGTAGCGACCACCTGCTGGTGGTCAAGTACAAGGACAAGAGAGATGTCCATCTCGTGACCACCATACACGGTGATGGCAGCGCCCTCAGCACTGTACGGGGTACCTCTACACAGGTCCACAAACCTGAATGTGTGCTGGGGTACAATAAAAACATGGAGGGTGTTGATCGCTCCGATCAACTCCTCCAACCGTACAATGCTTTGAGAAAGGCCAAGGCATGGTACAAAAAGCTGGCCGTGCACATCGTCCAATTGGCAATGCTCAACGCATTCCTATTGTCACAATGTGCATGCCCCAGCGATGCGTCGTACCTTGAGTTCCAGGAGGTAGTAGTTAAGGCCCTGATGTTTGGCACTCTGGAAGGAGCGGGCCCCAGAACTTCCGGAACTGAAGGTGCTCGTATTGTACCAGGTCAGCATTTCCCGGGGGAGGTCCCACAAACTGGAAAAAGAGGTAAATCGCAAAAAAGGTGCTGAGTGTGTTACAAAAACAGAATATGCAAGGACACCATTTATCAATGCGACACCTGCCCCGAAAAACCTGGCCTGTGTATGAAGGATTGCTTCAAAAAGTACCACACCTCAATGAACTACTAAATTACTTTACCGGAAACAGATTAGTTGGGGCACATCTAGATAAGTTTCTTGGGGGTCTAGTTTCCAAAACAATGTCACTTGTGGGTTTTTTTTTTACTGTTTAGGCACATCAGGGGCTCTGCAAATGGAAAATGACGCCCACAGACCAATCCATCTAAGTCTGCATTCCAAAACATCACTCCCTTCTGATCCCCAATGTGTGCCTAAACAGTTTTTTCCCACATATGCGGTACCAGCATAATCAGGACAAATTGGACAACAACTTTTGGGGTCCAATTTATCCTGTTACGCTTGGGAAAATTAAAATTTGGGGAATGAACAATCGGTTTCTTCTGTTTAACCACATCAGGGGCTCTGCAAACGGAACATGACGCCCGCAGATCATTCCATCAAAGTCTACATTCCAAAGGGTCACTTCTTCCCTTCTGAGCCCCAACGTGTGCCCAAACAGTAGTTTTCTCCCACATATTGGGTACCAGCGTACTCAGGACAAATTGGACAACAACTTTTGGGGTCTAATTTCTCCTGTTACGCTTGGGAAAATTAAAAATTGGGGACTAAACGATCATTTTTGTGGGCACAAAATAGGATTTTTTATTTTCACGCCTGGGCAGTATAAACTTTAGTGAAACACTGGGGGGTTCAAAGTTCTCACCACATATCTAGATAACTTCCTTAGGGGGTCTAGTTTCCAAAATGGAGTCACTTGTGGGGGGTTTCCACTGTTTGGGCACATTGGGGGTTCGTCAAACGCAACATGGCGTCCAATCTCAATTCCAGCCAATTTTAGGTTGAAAAAGTCAAACAGCGCTGCTTCCCTTCCGAGCCCTGCCGTGCACCTAAACAGTGGTCCCCCCCCCACATATAGGGTATCAACATAATCAGGACAAATTGGACAACAGCTTTTGTGGTCCAATTTCTCCTGTTACCCTTGGGAAAATTAAAAAATTGATGCTAACAGATCATTTTTGTGACTAAAAAGTTAAATGTTAATTTTTTCCTTCCATGTTGCTTTTGCTCCTGTGAAGCGCCTGAATGGTTAATAATCTTCTTGAATGTAGTTTTGAGTAGCTTGAGGGGTGCAGTTTTTAGAATGGTGTCACTTTTGGGTATTTTCTGCCATATAGACCCCTCAAAGTAACTTCAAATATGAGGTGGTCCCTAAAACAATGGTTTGGAAATTTTGTTGTAAAAATGAGAAATAGCTGGTCAAATTTTAACCCTTATAACTTCCTAACAAAAAAAATTTTGTTTCCAAAATTGTGCTGATATAAAGTAGACATGTGGGAAATGTTATTTATTAACTATTTTGTGTCACGTAACTCTCTGGTTTAAGGGCATAAAAATTTAAAGTATGGAAATCGCAAAATTTTGTAAATTTTCACCATATTTCCGCTTTTTTCATAAATAAACACAAGTTATAGCAAGGAAATGTTATCACTAAAGTGAAGTACAATATGTCATGAGAAAACAATGTCAGAATAGCCTTTGATCCATTGAAGCATTCCAGAGTTATTATCTCATAAAGGGACAGTGGCCAGAATTGTAAAAATTGGCCTTGGAGTCAACGTGCAAACCACCCTTGGTAGTGAAGGGGTTAAGGTGGATTCCTTATCTCGCTGTTTTGCTGGGGGTGGAGATAATTGTGAGCCAGTTCCAATACTGCAAAAAGGGGTGGTTATTGCGCCTATATGCTCCGATGCCTGTCCGTTAGGGAAACTGTTTGTACCTGTGAATCTCCTAAGAGTTCTTAGTGAATATCATGATTCGGTCTTGGCCAGACATCCCGGCAATAAAGCCACCACAAATCTTCTTGCTCAGTGTTTTTGGTGGTCAGGAGTATATAAGGATGTATAGGAGTATGTAGCCTCCTGTTGTGGCTGTGCACTTCCTAAATCCTCTCATATTCATCTGTCTCTTTCCCTCCAACCATTGACCAATTGACCTTGGACTCATTTATCGGTCGATTTTATCACTGATCTACCCGTGTTGGCAGGTAATGCTGTAATTTTGGTGGTGGTGAATAGATTTAGTAAAATGTCACGTTTTATTGTGCCACCCGCTTTACTGACTGCCAAGACCATAGCGCAAATTTTCATCAGTGAGATTTTAAAATTACATGGGATCCCTATCAATATTGTGTCTGAAGGGGGTGCAGTTTATTTCTAAATTTTGGATGGCGTTTTGCACTCACTTGGGGATACACCTGTCGTTCTCTTCAGCATTTCACCCCCAGTCTACTGGGCGAACTGAGAATTTTCTTAGATGTCTTATAGGAGGATTGGGTTATCTTCTTACCTCTAGTTGAACTTGCGGTAAATAATTGTTGTCATGAGTCTACTGATAAGTACCCATTTTTCGGGGCATGCGGGTTATCCTCTCTTGCTGACAACTTTATCTTCCAAAAGGTAGGGGAGAAAACAAGGGGATCTGCTACCTTGGATCTAATCCTTATAAACAGGGAGAAAATGGTTGAGGAGGTAAAAGTGGCTGGGACCCTAGGAGGTAGTGACCATGCTATTTTAGAATTTTGGATAACTAGAGGAGGAAGACCTGTGAAGACTCAGACGTCAAGGTTAGATTTCAGAAAGGCAGATTTTAAGGGATTCAGAAAGAGAATTGGAGGTATCCAATGGCTGGATATCCTTAAAGACAAAAATGTCCAGGAAGGATGGGAAATCTTGAAAAATGAAATTCTCAAAGCACAGTTGTTAACAATTCCGAAAAGAGGGAAGAATAGGAAGCATTTAAGGAAACCAGGATGGATGAACACAGAACTTAAGCACATGCTAAAAAGGAAGAAAAAAAATGTTTATAAAATGGAAAGAGGGAGGCATATCTAAAGAAGAATATAATGCTGTCTGCAGAACCTGCAGGGCACAAATCAGATTTTCTAAAGCTGAAAATGAATTGAGGCTTGCAAGAGATGTCAAAAGCAATAATAAAGGATTTTGGGGATATGTCAAAAGTAAAAGAAAAGTCAAAGATGCTATAGGATTTTTACAGGATGAAAATGATAAACTGGTAAGACAGGATGTTGAGAAGGCTGAACTTTTAAATTCCTATTTTGCATCTGTTTTCTCTCAGAAAGGAAATTTAACATCAACTGTTCTTCACTGTCCTATTAAGGGAATAGAAGAATCCAGGATATCTATAAACAGAATGATAGTGAGGAAACACTTAGCTAACCTAAATGAATTCAAGTCTCCAGGTCCAGATGAATTACACCCCAGAGTACAGAAGGAGATAGCAGAAGAAATTTTTGAACCCCTCTCCATAATCTTTGAAAATTCTTGGAGAACAGGAGAAGTGCCAGAAGACTGGAGAAGAGCAAATGTTGTTCCTATCTTCAAAAAGGGGAAGAAGGTGGACCCAGGCAACTATAGGCCGGTGAGTCTGACTTCTATACCAGGGAAGATCTTTGAACAAATTATTAAACAACATGTATGTCAGTACCTGGATAAGAATGAAGTGATTAAACAGAGTCAGCATGGGTTTGTAACTAATAAGTCATGTCAGACTAATTTAATTTCCTTCTATGACGGAATCACTTATTGGGTGGATCAAGGAAATGCTGTAGATATAGTATATCTTGACTTCAGCAAAGCATTTGACAAAGTCTCTCATACAATCCTTATTGAAAAAATGACTAAGTGTGGACTGGACAAGGCAACTGTTAGGTGGATTCATAACTGGCTTAGTGATCGGACCCAAAGAGTGGTCGTAAATGGCTGCACATCCAGTTGGAAGAATGTCTCAAGTGAGGTACCACAGGGCTCTGTCCTGGGCCCTGTATTGTTCAACATCTTTATCAACGATTTAGATGAAGGAATTGAGGGTAAACTGATTAAATTTGCTGATGACACAAAGCTAGGAGGGATAGCTAATACTAGAGAAGAGAGAGAGAGGATTCAAAAATATATAAATAAACTGGAGAAGTGGGCAGCAACTAACAGAATGGTTTTTAACAGGGAGAAATGCAAAGTACTACATCTGGGCAATAAAAATGAAAAAAGCATATACAGAATGGGAGGAATAGGGCTAAGTGACAGCACATGTGAAAAAGACTTGGGTATACTAATAGATCACAGACTGAATATGAGTCAACAGTGTGATGCAGCAGCAAAAAAGGCAAATGCAATTCTAGGATGTATTAACAGAAGCATACAGTCTAGATCACGTGAAGTCATTATTTCCCTCTACTCCTCTTTGGTCAGACCTCATCTGGAATATTGTGTCCAGTTTTGAGCACCACATTTCAAAAAAGACATCAACAAACTAGAGCAAGTTCAGAAAAGAGCGACCAGAATGGTGACCGGTCTGCAAACCCTGCCTTATGAGGAAAGGTTGCAGGATTTGGGAATGTTTAGTTTGCAAAAGAGAAGACTGAGAGGAGACTTAATAGCTGTCTACAAATATCTAAAGGGCTGTCACATTGTAGAAGGATCAACTTTATTCTCATTTGCACAAGGAAAGACTAGAAGCAATGGGATGAAACTGAATGGGAGGAGACACAGATTAGATATTAGAAAAAACTTTTTGACAGTTAGAGTGATCAATGAGTGGAACAGGCTGCCACGAGAAGTGGTGAGTTCTCCTTCAATGGAAGTCTTCAAACAGAGGCTGGACAGACATCTGACTGGGATGATTTAGCGAATCCTGCTTTGAGCAGGGGGTTGGACCAGATGGCCCAGGAGGTCCCTTCCAACTCTACGATTCTGTGATTCTATGATTCATCCTAAGTACAGCAAATTTAATAGGAATCGTTCTACTGGAATACCTGAAGAATGATTTTCATCATCAATTACGCCTGTGCGGCAAGGGGTTATTGATAATTTGAGGAAGATGGGTGACTGATTAGAGATGTTTGGTGAGTCCAGACCTGCGTGTTGGTGACTTGGTGTAGTTGCCCTCATGGAATATTAAGTTGAAGGTTCCCTCTTGGAAACTGTGTCCCAGGTTCATCAGTCCTTATAAGATTGTGACCATTGTCAGCCCCGTAGCATTCTGCCTTGCCGCCCACTTTTAGGATCCATAATGTGCTTCATCGGTCTCTACTCAAAAAATACATTATGAACTGGGATATAAATTGGTGTGCATGCTGCATGTAAGCGCATGTTCATACTAGCCACCGAAGAGAAAAAAACAATGACAGAAACATAATGATTAATCACCTTATAGTAAATAAATATATAGAAAAATAGCATAGTGCATGAAAATAATATACGGTATTTAGTTAACATGTTTTTTTTTACTTAAAAAATGTGATGGGGATGGGGATGGTGACCACTCTCTGCTCATTCTTCTTGACCTATCTGCAGCTTTCGATACTGTTGACCACCATCTCCTACTCTCTTGGCTCCAGTCACTAGGCATTAAGGACACTGCACTCTCCTGGTTCTCTTCCTATCTCTCTGACCGCTCCTTCAGTGTTTTATTCTCTGGCTCCACGTCATCTCCTCTTCCTCTTGCTGTACCTCAGGGCTCAGTCCTTGGCCCCCTTCTTTTCTCTCTCTACACGGCCCCAATTGGACAGACCATCAGCAGATTTGGCTTTCAGTACCATCTTTATGCTGATGACACACAACTATACACGTCTTCCCCCGACCTTACCCCCGCTGTACTACAGAACGCCAGTGACTGTCTGTCCGCAGTCTCCAATATCATGTCCGCTCTCTATCTGAAACTCAACCTCTCCAAAACTGAACTTCTTCTGCTCCCGCCATCTACTAACCTCCCTAAATCTGACATTTCCTTCTCCGTGGGTGGTACCACAATAACACCCCGGCAGCAGGTGCGCTGTCTGGGTGTTATGTTTGACACCAATCTCTCCTTTACATCCCATATACAATCCCTTGCCCGCTCTTGCCGCTTACACCTAAAGAACATCTCTAGAATCCGCCCTTTTCTCACTATGGAAACAACAAAAACCCTCACTGTTGCATTGATCCACTCTCGCCTGGATTACTGCAACGCTCTATTAATTGGCCTCCCCGTCACTCGACTATCCCCTCTCCAGTCCATACTCAATGCAGCAGCCAGGATCGTCCATCTGGGTAATCGGTACTCGGACGCGTCCGCTCTTCGCCAGTCCTTACAATGGCTGCCCATTCATTATAGGATCCAATTCAAAGTACTTGTTCTCACCCACAAAGCTCTCCACAGTGCGGCACCCCCTTACATCTCTTCTCTCATTTCTGTCTATCGGCCTAGCCGATCGCTGCGCTCTGCAAATGACTTTCGACTAACCTCTCCACTAATCCGTACCTCCCACTCCCGACTCCAAGACTTCTCCCGTGCTGCTCCTATCCTCTGGAATGCTCTACCCCAAGAAATCAGGACTATCCACAATTTGCATAGTTTTAGGCGCTCCCTCAAAACACACCTGTTCAGAGCGGCCTATCACATTCACTAATCAAAGTCATTCTCTGTGTAAGTGTGCATGCGTAGCCCATTCACTATCTCCATTCATCCTTCACTCCTGCAAGATGGCTGGACCTTCATTGTAAATACACCATTGTAAATACACACCTGTACTCTGTATCTCCCTCACCTCATTGTAGATTGTACGCTCTCACGAGCAGGGTCGTCTTATTTCGTCTTATTTTGCTTTAATTATTGTATTGTTAGCGTTGTTACTTATGACTTGTGTTTTGAAACTGTTAAACTGTAAAGCGCTGCGGAATATGTTGGCGCTATATAAATAAAGATTATTATTATTATTATTATTATGAAATCCATCCCAGTTCGTCACGACAACCATAAATGGGACAGTCCTAACTCTAATATTAAACACCCTACCATTTGCAAGTGACATGCATGTAGAAAAGGGCTGAGACAGACTGAGCCCAAGTAGTGGACACACAGACAAAGGAGACCACATCTTTAATGCCCAGCTCATAAGAAAGGCAGACCACACCTTTATTATGCACGTGATGCCAGCAGACAGAAAAAAACCTCAAAGGTATGAACTGGGATATAAATTGGTGCGCATGCCACATGTAGGCGCATGTTCACACTAGCCATCAAACAGAAAAAAACATATACAGAAACATAATGATTAATACCCTGCAGTAAATAAATAAATAGCATAGTGCATGAAAATAATGTACTGCATTCAGTTATATTTTTTTATTAAAAAAATGTGAAAGTATCCCACTAGTGTGAACATGCGCTTACATGTGGCATGCACACCAATTTATATCCCAGTGCATGCCTTTTGTTTAACCCCATCCTCCACTCCCCGATGTTTACTTCAGTTGTTTATGTGTGTATAGTTGTATAATTAGTATTTTCCTTTATCCCTGTTCGAATTACCTTGTTAGTCTGGTTGGTGTATTACGGTACACTACTACTCTTCTCTTCCCTGGGAGGGGGAAGGGTTCAGACTGAGGGCGGATTCAGGAGCTAAGGCAAGGTACGCGGCCCCGGCGTTTTCACTATCAGAAGTAATCCTGGGAACAGGGCAAACTAGGGCGACCCTAGCATTAGGAACAGGGAGCTCCTGGTCCTGAGACATCCAACAACAGAGTTGTAACAAATATGAAATGAGTGTACAAAACATGGTGAAATGTATGCTTGTACTGTACAGTGATTGCCTCTTCCAGATTTCCTATTCTTTTGCATGCTTGTCACACTTAAATGTTTCAGATCAACAAACACATTTAAATATTAGACAAAGATAACACAAGTAAGCACAAAATGCTGTTTTTAAATGAAAGTCTTTATTATTTAAGGGAAAAAGAAATCCAAGCCTACAGGGCCCTGTGTGAAAAAGTGATTACCATCTAAATCTAAGAACTGGTTGGGCAACCCTTAAGGCCCCATCACACTAAGCGATCTCGGTAGCGAGATCGCTGCTGAGTCACAACTTTTGTGACGTACCAGCGAGATCGCTGTGTGTGACAGCGATCAGCGATCGGCCCCCCTGCCGGTATCGCTGATCGCTGGAAGAAACGTCTGGACATTTCTTTGGTCGCTGGTCTCCCGCTGGCCAGCACGCATCGCTGTGTGTGACAGGCGGGAGACCAGCGATCAGCTGTAAAAAATCATAAAAAAAATAAAAAATATAGTTATTCTCACCTTCTGACGTCCCGTTCAGCCATCCCGCCTCTCTCCACGCTCCGGTCCCAGTGATCCTTTGCACGAATGACCGCGAGACTTTGTTATCCCTCGAGACCGTGACATCTCGCGGTCATTCTCGCAAAGGATCACTGGGACCGGAGCATGGAGAGAGGCGGGATGGCTGAACCGGCTGTCGGTGAGAATAACAATATTTTTTATTTTGATTCTATTTTTTACAGGGATGGCCAGCGAAGCCGGGCGCTCGGCATCGCTGTGCTGATCGCTGGTGAAGCTGTCTGTGTGACAGCTCACCAGCGATCACATAGCGACTTACTAGCGATCCTGACACCTTGATATCGGTGTCGGGATCGCTGGTAAGTCGCTTAGTGTGACGGGGCCTTTAGCAGCAACAACTGCAATCAAGTGTTTGTAATAACTGTCAGTGAGTTTTTTTTACAAGGGCCATGTAGGTTTAGATTTATTTTCCCTTAATAATAAAGCCCCTCATTTATAAACTGCATTTTGTGTTTACTTCTGTTATCTTTGTTTAATATTTAGATTTCTTTAGTGATCTGAAATATTTAAAAGGAACCTGTCACCAGGATTATGCACAGTAATCTACACACAGTGTCAGGTCGGTGCCATTACACTGATTACAATGATACCTTGGTTGATGAAATCTGCCTTGTGGTTGTTGTTTAATCCTTATTTTCAGTTTTGAGTTAATGATAAGCTCATGCACCGGGGCGGTCTCTGGGGGTGTCTTCATGTGGTGCTCTGATTAGGTATTCATAATGATGGCTCCTGACAGGCCACTGATCTCTCAGTTTCCTGCCCCTAGTTTACATAATGAATATTATATATATTTAAAAAAAAAATCCACTTCTGCAGGCAGGTACCTACACTGCACCATGATTGCATATTGTGCATTTAATTATTCTTTATGATGGTATAAATTAATTTCTAAAAAAAAATCAGTTTGAAAATGGCGCTGGTGGTGCCATCTTGCTAGAGAGAAAAAAATTGTCTCCACTAAGATGGTGCCGTGCAGTAGCATCTATCGGTGATTCGATAGATGCTACTGTGCAGGCGCTGGCAGCGCGCCATCTTGGAAGAGGCCTGCCTGCAAAAAAGGGATTTTTTTTCAATATATTTAATATTCATTATGTAAACTAAGGAGCAGATCAGTGACTTGTAAGCAGTCTGCATTATGAATACCTAATCAGAGCACCACATAAAGAACCTCCACAGACCGCCCCGGAGCACGAACATATCATTCACTCAAAACTGAAAATTAAAGATTAAACAACAACCACAAGACGGATGTCATCAACCAAGGTATCATTTAAATCAGTATAACGACGCTGACCTGACACTGTCTATAGGTTATTGCGCACAATCCTGCTGACAGGTTCCCTTTAAGTGTGAATAACATGCCAAACAATAAGAAATCAGGAAGAAGTGGGCAAATACTATTTCATATCACTGTATATATTGTGGTAGGTCGACTCACTCGGCTTCTTAAAGAGGAAGCATTTCTATTTAAGCCACATAGCCACATAATCAAAAAATATAAATACAACCTTTGTCCAGCACAAGGTAAGGCTAGTTTCACACTAGCGTTTATTCGACGCAGCGCACGGCGCTGCTAAGCCCCGCCCCCTGCCAGCTCCCTGCCCGCCCCATCCGGTCATCGCCGCCTACTATTGCACACGGCTGTAATAGGGTGCGCAGATCGTGTGCTGGCCGTGCACTAGTAGGATTTTGGCATGCACTGCACACTTTTGAAGGAGTGCCGAGCGCGCCGAAATGCAGCATGCTGCGTTCGGCGCACACGGGCGCACCTTCAAAAGTGCGCAGCACATGCCAAAATCCTACTAGCGCACAATCTGCGCACCCTATGCTAAAGATAGGGTGTGCAGATTGCATGCAGCCGTGTGCGATAGTAGGCGGCGATGACCGGATGGGGCGGGCAGGGAGCCGGCAGGGGGCGGGGCTTAGCGGCGCCGTGTGGAATAAACGCTAGTGTGAAACTAGCCTAAGACATAAAGTAACAAGTCCATGCAGTAATGCTGGTTAGCCCATCTGGCGTCCAGCTTCTTAGTCCTTTTAGCAAAGGCATTGAATCCAGGAGATCTGCAACCTCAGAAACAGCTCTCCATTTACAAAGTGAACCACACCCAGGGATGGTGATGAGGTGAGCAGCTTTCTCTCCCAACTGCTAGGTGTCCGACTTGTGGTCTTTTCCGATGAAGAAGTCTTTTGTACTTTGAAACGCGTAGAATAAACCGCTATCCATTTGACATTCTGGGCTATACGTCTCATCACCGATCAGCAAGCGCGGAAATCATGCACAAACCTTTCCTTTCTTTCCTGGATAAATTAAGTAATTGCAATTGTTTAATTTAGCATGTTGATGGGTCTGTACCTTAAAATAGAAGAACACACTGTGTTTTAAAGGATATTGGCAAGACTAGAGGGTTAGCTTGGAAAGCAGCCATTACATTTTTTTAGCTGTCTGACACTTTTCCACTGAAGCCAACCATCATTAGTGTTACTACTAGCTGTAACAAAACATTCACATATACGCTTTCCAGTAATATAAAAGATATGAGTAAGCAATTCATGGCAGTACATACATGAAGCATAGCTAAACCATTTACAAGGCTAGTCATATCACAATAGTGTAAGCACCTTCATGTTTTCATGCTACATCTCATTTCTGTGCTTGTGCCCTTTTGTCCTAGATAGAGGAATATCTAAACGAACAAATCACTCACCACAACTGTTCATTTGAAGTACCATACGTTCTTACAGCTTCTCTAATACAAGGTAAGTGAGCGGCTTAACTACTATGCTGCCACTGTAGTGCACCACGGAATTACACCTATATGTATTATACGGGAAGATGCCTGCTGTCCACAATTGGAGGCTTTCTGTACCTACTGATACACTTGCCCTTGACTGAAATTAGTATTTTATTATGGAAATAGACACTAGCCAGATTTCAAGAATACTGTATGGTAATAAAAAAATAAAACTTTTTTTGGTTCTGGACTGTGTGGCTAATGTTACAATTACATGCAGATTTCTTCTACATGCCAAGGCCTATTAAAATAGCTGCTATGTGCTCCTTCAGATTCCAAACCTTGGAAACATACAAAACATACAGAACTGAGCAGGCTCTCAGATTCACCAAAATAAATGTTGTAAAATTTGGAATGCTTACTTTTAGGGATTAATCAGTTTTTGTCACATAAGAAAAATGGACCGATTATTTTGATCAGACTTTGATCAGAATTTGAGCAGAGTTTTATCATAGTGGGGTCCAGGTGCCATTCCAATTTTCTCATGCAAGGAGAAAAAAAAAAGTTTCTTCATCATCTTCTTGAAAATCAGATTACAATCGGATGACATCTGAGTGCAGTTCGTTTTTCTTCATGGACCCATAAACTTGCATTGACAATTTTGACCCAACCCGCAGATCAAAATCGGACAAATCTTTGCAATTTTCTGCAGACCGCTTGGTCCTTGGCCTTGGAAAACCGTGGATAGCACTCGTACGTGAAAATCGGACGTCTGAATGAGGCCTCAGGCTGTGCTTAACAAAATCTTGCGCCATTCACCCTGGGTGATTTCCAAATTACATTCCAAAAATCAGTTCAGTTATCAGCTTTCGTCATCATTTGATCCTTCTTATGACAGCCAACTTCTCTTCCTTCTTGTTGTTCAGCCGTGCAATATTCTCCCAATAGATGGTACAAACATTAATGGTCTATTAGTGTATTATACAATACATGGAATAACTTTATTTTTTAACTATTCTATAACTTTTAATCAGAGCTCTGTGAACTATATGTGAACTATTTACTGACATCCAAATATATCATTCTGTAACTTACATAACGACTTGTCATGTTATGATATGTCACACCCTGCCCTTTGAGGTGATACCTAGTCCTCAGGATGTAATGGCACGCATAGAAAGCATATGCTTCATATATTTCACTCTGGAGATAAATGATTGTGTGTGCTGTTCTCTGGGAAATCTACGAAAACACTGCTTTTGAATAATAAGCCCTTGGAGGTCTAACTTACATATTCTAACTTGCATTTTTTGCTGAAGGCTCAAAGCCTGATTTGCAGATCTGTCAAAGTCCGGGTGGGGATAAGGATACTGTATATTTGATTTCATCCATTACATCGTTTGCTTTCATTTTTCAGTGAGTCTATCATTCTTTTGTCTGAAAAAAAAAAAAATTAGGATTTGATTAAAATGTAATAATTACACTGTTGAACAATGGCGCAGATGACCTAAGATCAGTGTGCCAGAATTCTGACTCAATCTGAGTAAAAAAAACTGACCTACACATATTGCATCTCATTTATTATGTGTTTTAGACACTAATTTGCTTCTTACTAGATAAATGACAGAGAAAAATGAAGCGTGGCTTATCCAAAAAGGGACATGGCTTGATACGTGCCACAGTAAAACACTTTTTTTCACTTAAAGTAAGCCAATTTAGCGTTAGTATAAAGTCAGACAAAAGTGGCTAAAAATGCGTCGGCTAGATCATACAGCGAAAACCGCTGGGATAATTTTTTTCCATTCAATTTAGTCCTAAACTGCATAAAATTAAGACAGCTGTTATGAATGAGTCACCGGAGGAGGAAAAAACAAAAATGCAATCTAAGTCCAGAAAACCGGAGAGGTTGGTAGCTAGCGGATTGCAGACCCCTGATCCTATTCACAACAACTAACAGTAGCCGTGGAGCATTCCTACGGTGGTCCTAGATGCCTCTTCACAGCCGGAGAACTAAATAAGCCTAAAGAAAGAAAGGGGAAATCTAAACTGCCCCAGAGCAGACCCCAAAGCAATAGACAGCCCCCAACATGTATTGTCGGTGAAAACAGATGAAAACACAAACACAGACAGAAAGACAGGCAGAGCAAACGATGGGGCCCAACTAACTGGATAGGAAAGGACAGAAAAGATGCTGGCTGCAATACGAAAAACCCTACCAAAAATGTCCCAACACGTCTGATAGGAAAAACGGCCCTGAAGTCACTAGACTTCAAAATCCCTATATCAGCACTCCGATATATTCTGAAGACAGAGCAAAGAGATTTAACCGATCAGGGACAAAAATGGAAATTCAGCAGAGCCCCAGCCGGGGCTGGCAGAACACAAAACTAAGCAAATCAGACAAAATCTCATGGAACAATAACAGAGCAAAACTTAGCTTTAGAAGACAGGAACTGAACTGAAGGCCAGAGCTCAGAGCAGAGAAATCACCAGCAACCCTACAGGGCGTCGGCTGCCTTATATCCACTCAGAGATTCCGGATGTCCAATCGCAATCCACCTGTTCAGGTGACAGGTTTCTCACATCCAAATCAGTTTCACCACCTCCTTTCACCAGCAGAGGGAGTTCATCGGACATCAAAGGTGAATGAGAAAATGAGCTCACAACAGACAGCATTAATAAATGGGCACAAATATGCTTTTCACCAGCAGTGCAGTCATTTAGATATAATGTGCTGTGGTTGGTCATCATTCCATATGTTTTTAATGCATTGTAACATAGTAACATAGTAACATAGTTATTAAGGTTGAAGGGAGACTAAGTCCATCTAGTTCAACCCATATCCTATCCTAACTTGCCCTAACATGTTGATCCAGAGGAAGGCAAAAAAAAACCATGTGGCAACAGTAAGCTTCACATTGGGGAAAAAAAATTCCTTCCCGACTCCACATACGGCAATCAGACTAGCTCCCTGGATCAACGCAATATTAAGGAGACTAGTGTATATACCCTGTAATATTATACTTTTCAAGAAAGGCATCCAGTCCCTTCTTAAATTTTAGTAGTAGTAGTAGTAAAAAAAATGTATCTATTATGTGATATCAAATATTTCTGCAATTGGTTTTAATAAAAACCTTGTAGCCACTCTGCAAAGTGCATGGATTGGAAAACACTACAAGCTGCTCAATCCTGTTCAGTCTTAATCCCGGCATTGGCTGCTTGTCAGGTCAGAATAAGCAAACAAAATAAAAACAGCTGTATTCAAACCAAATTTGTGCTTAGATAACCATTCACGAAAGGGAGTAAGGAGCTATTTAATGATCAATATTTTTTGTGGAATAGAGCAAACAGTAATTCTACAATCTATGCTGGGCTGGGATGAACATGTTTGCGAGTTAATGTGATTGTGTCCACCAAGTTTCCTGTGCTAACTAGAAAAAGTTATTTTTCTTTTTATTATGTGATTTTTTTTATTTACATTTCTATATTTTCAGTTAGATTTCTGCCATGTAAGAACATACAGTTCCATATTTCTAGAAATTCTCTAATACTCGGTTAGGCTAAGGACACTGATTAATGCGACCACAGGCAGATATAGAAAGCCGGACCCCAGGCCAATGATAACATTCCTTCAGCAACCACTTTTCTACATTCCTGCACGTTCAGTTTACTAAAAATGCTTGGACCATCTTCGTTTCGTAGTTTAGATTTTGTCTTATCTGAATTTCTTCAGTACTTACATAAAATAGTTTTATCTATCAACAATACAAAATAATACTTTGAAAACAAACAATGTATATATATATACTGCTCAAAAAATAAAGAGATCACTTAAACAACCCTCAATAAAGGATTGGTTCTGCAGGAGGGGACCACAGACCACATCTCAGTACCAATGCTTTCTGGCTGATATTTTGGTCACTTTTGAAAGTTGGTTGTGCTTTCACACTCGTGGTAGCATGAGACAAACTCTACAACCCACACAAGTGGCTCAGGTAGTGCAGCTCATCCAAGATGGCACATCAAAGCGAGCTGTGGCAAGAAGGTTTGCTGTGTCTGTCAGAGGATGGAGGCGCTACCAGGAGACAGGCCAGTACACCAGGAGACATGGAGGGGATTGTAGGAGGGCAACAACCCAGTAGCAGGACCGCTACCTCAGCCTTTGTGCAAGGAGGAACAGGAGGAGCACTACCAGAGCCAAGAAAAATGACCTCCAGCAGGCCACAAATGTGCATGTGTCTGCACAAACGGTTAGAAACCGACTCCATGAGGATGGTCTTAGTGCCCGACGTCCACAGATGGGGGTTGTGCTCACAGCCCAACACCGTGCAGGACGCTTGGCATTAGCCACAGAACACCAGGATTGGCAAATTCGCCACTGGCGCCCTGTGCTTTTCACAGATGAAAGCAGGTTCACACTGAGCACATGTGACAGACGTGACAGAGTCTGGAGACGCCATGGAGAGTGATCTGCTGTTTGCAACATCCTTCAGCATGACCGGTTTGGCAGTGGATCAGTAATGGTGTGGGGTGGCATTTCTTTGGAGGGTCGCACAGCCCTCCATGTGCTGGCCAGAGGTAGCCTGACTGCCATTAGGTACCGAGATGAGATCCTCAGACCCCTTGTGAGACCATGTGCTGGTGTGGTTGTCCCTGGATCCTCCTAATGCAGGACAATGCCAGACCTCATGTGGCTGGAGTGTGTCAGCAGTTCCTGCAAGATGAAGGTATTGAAGCTATGGACTGGCCCGCCCGTTCCCCACGCCTGAATCCGATTGAGCACATCTGGGACATCATGTCTCGCTCCATCCACCAACATAACATTGCACCACAGGCTGTCCAAGAGTTGGCGGATGCTTTAGTCCAGGTCTGGGAGAAGATCCCTGAGGAGACCACTCGCCGCCTCATCAGGAGCATGGCCAGGTGTTGTAGGGAGGTCATACAGGCACGTGGAGGTCACACACTGAGCATAATTTTGACTTGTTTTAAGGACATTACATTCCAGATGGGGTCCACACACTCTCAACATTCCACTTTAATTTTGTGTGGGACTTCAAATCAAGGCTTCCATTGGTTAATAAAGTGTAGTGACCCAGTCCAGAGTGTGTCTGTCCCTTTAAGTAATACTGAATTGTGAGTAGCTTCTGTACACTACTGCTCACTCTCTAACTGGCTCTCTATATTATTTGATTATTTGTGAGCTGTAATTCTCCATTTCTAGTCACATTCATTTTAGATGCAAAGCATTTCTCGTTTGCTGTGTTCTGTCGCCATCTAATGGTGAAAGTGTACAATGACTGAATTGTTTTTTAAGGATCTGAGATGTGAATTCAGTCTCCTATTGGCCAGCTCCTAGTCACATGGTCAATAGGAGGAGCTGTTTTCCAGGCAAGTCTAGAATGTTCTTTAGTCTGAGGGATGCCTTCAGGGAGAGGAGAACACACGTGGAGGAGGTTTTTACCTCAAGATCTCCTGCATCTTGAATTTTTTGAAAGCAGTATGTCCCATAACATCTGGTGTAGAAGTAACACAGCATTTCAGAAAAGGAACATCATAGCAACAGTAATATATGGTAGTGGTAGCATTATGTTCTGGGGCTGTGTTGCTGCTCCAGGACTTGGAATACTTGCTGTAGTAAATGGAATCATAAATAATCATAAATTCTGCTTTCTACCCCAAATTCCTGAAGGAGAATGTCCGGCCAATTGTTTGTGCTCTTAAGCTGATGCCCATTTGGGTTATGCAGCAGGACAATAATCCAAAACACACCAGCCAGTCCACCTCTGAATGGCTTAAGAAAAACAAAATTAAGACTTTGGAGTGGTCTGACCTTTGATTGAGTTGCTTTGGCTTGACCTAATAAAGGTGGTTCATGTTCAGAAACCCTCCAATGTGTCTGATTTACAACAAACCTACAAAGATGAGTGAGCCAAAATTCTTCCAGACTCATTGCCAGTTATTGCAAATGCTTGATTGCAGTTGTTGCTGCTAAGGGTGGCCCAACCAGTTATTAGATTTTAGGGGGCAATCACATTTTCACAAGAGGCCCTGTAGGTTTGGATTTCTTTTTCCTTTAATAATTAAGACTTCATTTAAAAACTTCATTTTGGTTTTACTTTACACTTTTTCACACAACTGTATATATTGTGACAAAGTCACTGGTAATGTAATAGAGGGAGGATGTGTGCCACTGTGCTTAATGGCGTCAGTGATATGAAACAAGAATATTTTTCTCTAGCAAACTAAGTGTTGTGAGCATTAAGTTATTATTATTTATTTATATAGCACCATTGAGGCAAAATGGGCTGGTTTCATGTGGACCTATATAGAGCAGGAGGGAGGAGGTGCACTTTATCTCCACCTACAGAGCTGCCAGGACCTGTGTGATGTCATGATCATGTGGTCAGTCACATGGTAGAAAGATTCACATGGTCTGGGGTTTAAATAAATGGGCTCCAGAGGAAGTCTTAGGTCAGCAAGACTGGAGAGTGGATTCTCCAGTGGTTTTGTGACATGTGGAAGAAAGACTGAACCTGTGTTGCTCCAGAGAGGGATGTTACCTGCATAAGTATGGACTGTTTTGCAGCATTTTGTATTTCTCTGTTTTCCTGTTTTAGCCCTAAAGGCTGTGTTTATTTTCCACTTCTAGTTGGTTTATACTGCATTATAATAAACCAACTGAAGACTTAAAGAGAAAGTGTTCCTGTTTTTCCTACCTCTGTGCACCAACATGTGAGTTGACATACCACAAGTGGTGGAGAATGCGGGCAACATTCCAGGAGCACCAGCAGCAGCCGTGGTTAAACTGCATGTGCTTGGTAAAGGAAGCCACAAGCTAGCAGCAGGCACATCAAGAAACATGTAAGCTGCTTCTCCAGTGGATGCAACAGTAGCAGCAACAGCATCAGGACCAGTTCAGACAACAGCAGCAAATCGAGTTGCTTGCCGAGGCTGTTCGTGGAAGACTGGAAGCCCAGCCCACAAGTCCAGGTGACAAAACGCACATCCGGAAGGTGGTAAGACAATAAGGCAGTAAGGCGATAAGAAGGAAAGATGCAGAAAATTACCCAGGTGATGAGATAGAGGCATTTATGACTATTTTTTCTTAGAGAACAGAGATGCAAAATAGTAATTTAAGAGTTCGGCCTTTCTCAACATCATTTTTGACCACTTCACCTTTTTCATCCTGTAAAAATCCTATAGCATCTTTGACTTTTCTTTTACTTTAGTCATACCCCCAATATTATTTTTTACTGCTTTTAGTCTCCCTTGCAAGCCTCACTTCTCTTCTAAAGTTTGCCCTGCCTTCCCTGCAAACAGCCAGTGGCGGATTATAATGAGGTCAATTTGGGCAGTTGCCCCGGGCCCAGTGGGGTTAAGGGGCCCACAGCCCAGGCCAGTAAATTGCCCCATTATAACCCGCCACCGCGCAGGGCCGGATTATAGGCAGGGCAGGCGGGGCTTCAGCCCCGGGGCCCCCACCACATTCCTGCTGGCTGCTGCAATGGCACTCCATCTTCTCCCCACCTAAAAGTGAGTGACCGTGGGGGCGGCATTATGTGCTCTGCTACCAGCAGCATCTACAAGTAGCGTGAACGCTGGTGCTGCTGGTAGCGTGCAAAGGCTTGTGATGAGATCACAGGAGGTAAGGTGTCAGGGCCCCCGATCATGTGACCCCTGTCTCCTCCCCTCCTGTGACCTCATCACAGGTCCTGTGCGCACAGCACAGAGCACTGAGAGCAGCCATGTATGTGGAGTGCGGCTCTGCGGGTGGAGGTCAGTGCTGGAGGCCCCATTATTCTCTATGTGGAGTGCGGCTCTGCGGGTGGAGGTCGGTGCCGGAGGCTCCATTATTCCCTATGTGGCGTGTGGCTCTGCGGGTGGAGGTCGGTGCTGGAGGCCCCATTATTCTCTATGTGGAGTGCGGCTCTGCGGGTGGAGGTCGGTGCTGGAGGCCCCATTATTCTCTATGTGGAGTGCGGCTCTGCGGGTGGAGGTCGGTGCTGGAGGCTCCATTATTCTCTATGTGGAGTGTGGCTCTGCGGGTGGAGGTCGGTGCTGGAGGCCCCATTATTCTCTATGTGGAGTGCGGCTCTGCGGGTGGAGGTCGGTGCTGGAGGCTCCATTATTCTCTATGTGGAATGTGGCTCTGCGTGTGGAGGTCGGTGCTGGAGGCCCCATTATTCTCTATGTGGAGTGTGGCTCTGCGGGTGGAGGTAGGTGCTGGAGGCCCCATTATTCTCTATGTGGAGTGTGGCTCTGCGGGTGGAGGTCGGTGCTGGAGGCTCCATTATTCTCTATGTGGAGTGCGGCTCTGCGGGTGGAGGTCGGTGCTGGAGGCCCCATTATTCTCTATGTAGAGTGTGGCTCTGCGGGTGGAGGTCGGTGCTGGAGGCCCCATTATTCTCTATGTAGAGTGTGGCTCTACGATTCGTGACCCCCGTCACGTGACGAGGGGGGCCCACAGAGTCTGAACTGCCCCGGGCCCTGGCTACCCTTAATCCACCCCTGCAAACAGCATTATATTCTTCTTCAGATATGTCCCCCTCTTTCCATTTAATATGTTTCTGTTTTCCGTTTTAACAAGTGATTAAGTTCTGTGTTCATCTATCCTGGTCTCTTTACATGCTTCCAATTCTTCCATGTTTTTGAGATTGTTACTGATTGTGCGGTGAAAATTTCATTTAGCAAAATCTCCCATCCTCCTTGGACATTTCTGTCCTGTAGACCATCCAGCCATTGGACCTTTCCTACTCTCTTTCTTAGTCCATTAAAATCTGCCTTTCTGAAGTCCAACCTTAAAGTCTGAGTCCTCGCTTGTTTTCCTCCTCTTGCAATCCAAAATTTAAGGATAGCATGATCTCTGTCTCCTAAATTCTCAGCCACTTTTACTTCCTCAATCATCAATTATGTGGCCTAGATGCAGTAAAGGATTGCAAAGGTGATGCTAATTGTGAGAGAGAGCCTCCTTCAGGCTCAAGAGGTCCAGGCAAGAGTCAACAATAGGTCAGCGAGGCTGTGACAGTTTAGCCCTGGAGATTGGGTGATAGTGCTGATTCCCACCTTCAAATATAAAATTCTGGCCAAGTGGGAGGGGCACTACAAAGTGGTCAAAAAGCTGGGTGCCAACTACAAGGTCCCACTAGCCAGGGAGCAGAAAACCACACCAGATGTACCATGTCAACCTGCTTAAGTCGTGAGTCGTGACAAGACAAGGAACTGATGGAAGCTTAGCACCTGGGGGCCAATCCAGAAGCCAAGGGTGAATATTTCACAGTGGCAGTGACACTGTCATAGGCCCAGAAACAACGTTGCCGAGAACTGCTTCAGCGGAACTGTGAACTGTTTTCATAGTTGCCAGGATGTACGCAGGTCATTGATCACAAAATCCTGATGAAACTGCATGTGCAGGTAAGTCTAAAGCCGTATTGAATCCCCAAAGGTGATTTAGAAGGAGATGAGGAGAATTTTGAGCTAATGTGGGGGCCATTGAACAGAGTTTGGAGCTTATTGCGGGGGCCAGTATACAGTGTGGAAGCTAATGCGAGGCAAGATAAGGGCCCATCATACTGTATGTAGTGGAGCTGCCAGGACATCATGAGTATGAACTCTGTATAAGGGAGCTGTGGGCCCAACATATTGTATATAGAGGAGCTGTATATTGGGTGACTCGGTGGACATTATTAAATGTTAGGTGGGCACTTAAGAAGCGTTGTTGTTATTGTCATGCTGTAGAGTATTGTGACTGTCAAAAGGGCAAAATGTGAACACTGTTTTCTAGGACATTTGGGCATCACATTAATATTTTCTAGGGGGGCAATTTTACCATCTAGTAGGTGTAAGGGGTGGCATTTCTATGGACAGTAGAGACAAACTACCACTTTAAGAGACAAAACCCCCTTGGCTAGAGCAATTCGACATTCGGATCTCCCCTGCAATAAGACTGTTTTTGGTTCGATCTGCCTGCTAGGAGAGGGGAGGGGCTGTGTTTCCAGGGAGTGTTCTGAACTGGAAGTCTGCAGGAAGCTGGCATGCTGGGTTCTGTGAGGAGAAAAACGTGCAGCTTAGAACTGACTTAACCTGTGTGATTGTTTAAACACCCAAAGGTGTTTTTTCCTTTGTTACTGTGAGGAGCCACAAAGATTTACAAGGAAGGAACAGGCTCAGGATATTCACACAAGGACAAGACCACATTGCACAGAGCTTCCAGGGAGGACGTCGCATCATATTGCAGAGAACTGCAGGGGGCCCTGTTATGAATGAGTCACCGAAGGAGGAAAAAACAAAAATACAAGCTAAGTCCAGAAAACCGGAGAGGTTGGTAGCTATCAGATTGCAGACCCCTGATCCTTTTCACCACAACTAACAGTAGCCGTGGGGGGTTCCTACGGTGCCCTAGACCCCTCGTTCACAGCCGGAGAACTAAATAAGCCTAAAGAAAGAAAGGGGAAATCTAAACTGCCCCAGAGCAGACCCCAAAGCAATAGACAGCCCCCAACATGTATTGTCGGTGAAAAGCAGATGAAAACACAAACACAGACAGAAAGACAGGTTGAGCAAACGATGGGGCCCAACTAACTAAATAGGCAAGGACAGAAAAGATGCTGGCTGCAATCCGCAAAAAACCCTACCAAAAATGTCCCAACCGTCTGATAGGGAAAAAGGCCCTGAAGTCGCTAAACTTCAAAATCACTATATCAGCACTCAGGTATATTCTGAAAACAGAGCAAAGAGATAAACTGATCAGAGACAAAAATGGAGCTCAGCCCGTCCCAACAAAGGCAGGCTGAACACAAAACACGAAGCAAACAGACAAAATCTCATGGAAAAATAAGAGAGCAAAAACTTAGCTTTCAGTAGACAGGACTAACTGGTTGCAAGAGCTCAGAGCAGAAAGGATCACCAGCACCCCTGTAGGGCGTCAGCTGCCTTATATCCACTCAGTGATTCCGGGTGTCCAATCAGGCTCCACCTGTTCAGATGACAGGTTCTTCTCAACCCAATCAATTTCACTACCTCTCTTCACCAGCAGAGGGAGTTCATCAGACATCAACGGTGAAGGGGAAAATGAACTCACAACAGGTCCCCCAGAAAGGAACTGCAACACCAATTGTACTGTGAGTGCTAACCCTGTGTGCGCACATGTTTAGGGCTTAGGATAGGCTGCAATAGACAGAGCACGGTAGCCGTGCGGCTGGTGTAGAAGCGGCCAGTCAGGCTAGAGTTAGACCAGCAGTATACTGTACTTTATTGCACTGTTTTGCTTTTGGAGAAATACACTGATCTGTAATAGTTGGTGCACCATGCCATTTGTACGGCCCAGCTACAGAATATCACTTTTGTAAATTGGTTTAGGTCATTGCATACCCCTGTTTACACCTTCCTAACACTGCATTCCTTGCCTGTAAATAAATTAACCCTTTGTTGTTTGCATCTCATCTTGTGTACTGTAGTCTCCCTGCATTGTGGTGGTCCCCCGGCCATCGCTACATAGGCACAAAGGGGCATTATATTATGTTATGGGGCACAGTGTTGGGCATTATTATGTGGGTCATTAAAAGGAGCGATGTTATTGTGCCAAACAGCAGGTGCAGTAATAGGAACACATACGGCAACTGCAGTTCAGTATTGGGGTACCAGTAGGATGAGGTGTTTGTGCAGGTTTGGGTTAGATGAGGATGGTGCTGGTAGTGTGAGAAGACGAATGTGTCTTTGTTGTAATATTTGCAGATGTGGCTGTAAGAAGTTATCATTAGAGTTGAGCGAAACGGGTCGAAAAAATTCAAAAGTCGCCGACTTTTGGCAAAGTCGGGTTTCATGAAACGAAACCCGACCCTAGGATGAGGTCGGCCACGAGGTCGGCGACTTACGCGCCAAAGTCGCGTTTCAAAAGTTTGTTTTGAGCTCTTTTTCAGCCAATCAGGATCCACGGACACTGTGGGCAACGTGATGACCTAGGTACGGGTCACCACCATCTTTCAGAAGGGCATGCAAGTGATTGGCTTGCTTTGGTGGGCGTCACAGGGGGTATAAAAGGGCGTGCACGCCGACCGCCATCTTACTTCTGCCGATCTTAGTATAAGGAGAGGTTGCTGCTGATTCTGTAGGGAGAGCGTTAGGCAGGGAAGAAGACAAAAAAACTGCTTCTGCTGCTAGCGATTTGGCCTGCACAACACACAAGTCACTGTGTGTGCAGTGCAAGGGGAGGCTATATTGTGGTGTATCAGTGGTGTTGGTTGTTGGGCTGCCTTTTAAGGCTTCCTGACACGCTGGCATTGCTGTTTACCCACTGCTCCGCAAACTGCTTTTTTAAAAGCAATCCAATCTCCCTTATCCTCTAGTCACTTTTGTCACAGCTGTGCCATCGAGCCTGTCACATAGCGCTCAGATATCAGTGGGCCTCACACAATCCACAAGTGTCCAGTGTCCAAAAGTGTGCGCAGAGATTCAAAATCTCCATTATCCTCTCGTCACTTTGGTCACAGGCAGCTGTGCCATCGAGCCTGTCACACAGCGCTCAGATATCAGTGGGCCTCACACAATCCACAAGTGTCCAGTGTCCAAAAGTGTGCGCAGAGATTCAAAATCTCCATTATCCTCTCGTCACTTTGGTCACAGCTGTGCCATCGAGCGTGTCACACAGCGCTCAGATATCAGTGGGCCTCACACAATCCACAAGTGTCCAGTGTCCAAAAGTGTGCGCAGAGATTCAAAATCTCCATTATCCTCTCGTCACTTTGGTCACAGGCAGCTGTGCCATCGAGCCTGTCACATAGCACTCAGATATCAGTGGGCCTCACACAATCCACAAGTGTCCAGTGTCCAAAAGTGTGCGCAGAGATTCAAAATCTCCATTATCCTCTCGTCACTTTGGTCACAGGCAGCTGTGCCATCGAGCCTGTCACATAGCGCTCAGATATCAGTGGGCCTCACACAATCCAAAAGTGTCCACTGTCCACAAGTGTGTGCAGAAATTCTAAATCTCCCCTGTCCTATAGACACCTTGTACCTTGTTTTACATTACTATATAGTTTGTTGGATTTTGTCTACATTTCTACCAAAAATGAGGAAGGCTGGTGGAAGAGGCCGTGGAATTGGGCGGGGGTTGGCAGCTGGTAATGATGGTGTTGGTGGTGGATCTGATGGTAGTGGCAAGAGCAAAATAGGACCGAATGCAGGAGGTGCTGACCCTGCGTCATCGTCTGGCTACATAAGGCCTCGAACGCTTAGTTTTCTAGGAGTTGGCAAACCGCTTTTAAAGGCAGAGCATCAGGAAAAAGTTTTGTCTTACATTGCTGACTCAGCCTCCAGCTCTATCGCCTCCTCTTCTTCAGTTGTAAAAAGTAAAAGCACCGAGTCGTCATTGGAGGCTCATATTCATGAACCACACCTTTCCTTGTGTCCTTCACCGCAACCAAGATTGAAGGATGACGCAGGCCATACTACTGATTACTCCATGGAGCTGTTTTCACATACCATGCCTGGATTATCAAGTCAAATGGTGAATTACCCAGGCCAAGATGAATCTGACATGGAGTGCACTGATGCACAGCCGCTGATGGATGATTCTGCTGGTACATTCACTCAGAGCACTACATTGTCCTCGCAGTGTACAGAGCCAGATTTTGACCCTGATGAGACTCAGGTGCCCCTTCCCGCACACTACACCACCATACACGGTGACACAGAGAAAGGTGCACATGACATAGAAGAGGAGGTGATGGATGACCCAGTTGTTGACCCAGATTGGCATCCATTGGGGGAAGAGGGTGCTGCTTCCAATAGCTCAGATGAGGAGCATCCACAGCAGACATCGACATCGCAACAGCTGTTATCTGGCAGGCCCGGAGCACTCCAAAGACAGGTTCCAAACATCAAAAGAGTTGCTGGACAGCTTGTCCAGAGGGTCAAAAGATCACAGCGTGCTAGGCCGCAAAATGTCTGCCAAAGTAGGAAGAGTGCAGTGTGGCACTTTTTTGAACAAAATCCTCATGATCAGGCCAAGGTTATCTGTAAGAAGTGCGCAAAGACCTTTAGCCGAGGGAAAAATCTGAAAAATTTGAATACCAGTTGCATGCTTAGACATTTAACCAGCATGCACTTGCAAGCGTGGACACAACACCAAACCTCAAGTGCCACATGTGCAACTGATCACAACGAAGGTAGTCAGCAACGCTACATTGTTTCCCCCACTGTAAGCCCACCGGTTAGCACAGCAGCAAATGTTGAGGTGTCGTTGCAAGACCACAGCAGTCAGGGAATCCCACTGTTATATCAACGAAAGACTGATTCTAGGCCATCAGAAAGAACACCAACTCCATCACCATCATCAACCCTCTCTCAGTCCACCCTGTCCACCGCTACTTCCACCATATGCAGCTCTCAAGTCCAGCTCACCCTCCCAGACACTATGAGTAGGTCAAGAAAGTACTCAGTCTCTCATCCGCGTACACTGGGTTTGAACGCCCACATTGCCAAACTAATCTCGTTTGAGATGATGCCCTTTCGGTTGGTGGAAAGCACAGCTTTCCGCAAACTCATGGCATATGCAGTACCACGCTATGACCTACCCAGTCGCCACTTCTTCTCTCGCAAAGCCATCCCAGCCCTCCACCATCATGTGAAAGACCGCATTGTCCATGCACTCAAGCAGTCAGTGAGCGGAAAGGTGCACCTCACAACTGATGCATGGTCCAGTCGGCATGGCCAGGGCCGTTACGTGTCCATCACTGCGCACTGGGTTAATGTGGTGGATGCAGGGTCCACAGGGGACAGCGGTGGTGGGACAGTGCTGCCTAGCCCACGGTATAGGAAACAGTTGGCTGTAGGCGTTCGACCCTCCTCCTCCTCCACCTCCTCCAGAAGCGAAAGCTCGTCCACAGAGCGCAGACGTACGAGCACTCCATCTGCAGCTGCCACTGTTGAACACGATGTGTCCCCCTATCGAGCAGCTAGTGGAAAGCGTCAGCAGGCTGTGTTGCAGATGATGTGTTTGGGCGACAGACACACCGCCGAGGTGCTGGCCGAGTACTTGAAGCGACAAACAGTCATGGCTGGGCAGTGTACATCTTGAGGCAGGCAAGGTAGTTAGTGATAACGGCCGTAATTTTGTGGCAGCCATAGCCCTTTCAAAACTCAGCCACATACCTTGCTTGGCTCACACCTTGAACCTGGTGGTGCAGTGCTTCCTCAAAAATTATCCGGAGTTAACAGCCCTGCTCCAGAAGGTGCGAAGACTGTGCGCGCACATCCGCCGGTCGCCTGTACACTCCGTTCGTATGCAGAAGCTGCAGCGATTGCTCCACCTTCCCAACCACCGCCTCATTATCAACATTGCAACAAGGTGGAACTCCACCCTGCACATGGTGGAGCGGCTGTGCGAGCAGAGGCAGGCCATAATGCATTTGTGGGAGGATACACGGCCAGGCACTTTGAGAGCAGACATGGAGTTGACAGGCGTGCAGTGGTCGAAGCTGAAAGACCTTTGTAAAGTCCTTCAGTGTTTTGAGGAATGCACACGGCTGGTAAGCGCAGACGACGCCATCCTAAGCATGAGCATCCCACTTATGCGTCTGCTCATGCAAACTTTGACGCACCTTAAGGAGCAGGCGTCTGCAGCCAATGTTGATGAGGAGGAAGAGGAGGAGGGAATCCTTGATGACATTCAGCCATTGTCTGCTCAGGGACCTCTCCTGGACGAGGTGGAGGAAGAAGAGGAGGAGGAGGAGGATGATGGGGATGATTACTTAGGGGAGGAGGATGCATCTCGTGGGGCAAGTGAAAATGTTGGCGTGGCAAGGTCTGGTACAGGGTTTGTGCGTGACTGGAGGGATGTGGATTTGCCAGAAAGTGCTCCTCCACCCAGCACTCGCAGTGCATCATTGACACCGGGAACATTGGCCCACATGTCAGATTATGCCTTGCGGATCCTAAAAAGGGACCCCCGCATTGCCAAAATGATGAACGATGACGACTACTGGTTGGCCAGCATCCTGGATCCACGCTATAAAGGCAAATTACAAAACATCATGCCACAGGAGAACCTTGACCTAATATTGGCTAATAAACAAGCAACTCTGGTAAATCGGTTGCTTGAGGCATTCCCAGCACACAGCAGCGGTGATGGTTCTCACACGAGCCATACGGGCCGGGGGCAGCTTGGCAGAGGTGTTCGTGGTGCACACAGCAGAAGTGGCGTTGGAGACAGGGGTTTCATGACAATGTTGTGGACTGATTTTTCAAATACCGCTCACACAACTGGTAATACTGCATCGATGGAAAGTGACAGGAGACAGCAGTTGTCAACTATGGTTACAAACTACTTTTCCTCCCATATCGATGTTCTCCCACACAGGTCATTCCCCTTTGACTATTGGGCCGCTAAACTGGACACCTGGCCTGAATTGGCCCAATATGCCTTACAGGAGCTCGCTTGCCCAGCTGCAAGTGTGCTATCGGAAAGAGTCTTCAGTGCAGCTGGATCAATCCTGACAGAAAAAAGGACCCGTCTGTCAACCCAAAATGTGGATGATCTAACCTTCATTAAAATGAACCACGCATGGGTTTCCAAGGATTTTGTCCCACCTTCCCCTGATGACACATAGGGTGACAGAAAAATGGCTTGCTTTGGTCCACCTCTTCCTGGTACTTCACCTATTTCGCCTTTTGCATCAGCTGAATGTCCAACATCAACATATGCCACTTTCTAAAACTCCCTAACTGTGCTGCCTCCCCCCCCATGGCCGGGGTCACCACCTACCGCACGACACCGTGCGAGTGCCGTTGCCCTGGACAGGTGGGTAGGCCGACTCTTGGGCGCGGGCACTGGCACAGGGTCCCTCATAGTGCAATCAAGTGTCTCTGACGGTGGTGGTGCACACCCGCCGTCAGACACACCGCTGTACTATGAGGGGCCCAGTGCCAGTACCGACGCCCACGAGTGGGCCCCCCTTGCTTGGGCAGGGCCCCAGCATTTGCAATCTTTACCTCTCCCTGCTCCTCTGCTGTGTAATCTGGGCCGTCAAATCCATACTGTGCCTGACACCGTCTGAGCCTGCCTCCTGAGACATATATTTTGAATGTGTACGCTATCCATACATGTTATCCGGGGATACGGTACCCTTTCTAACTTTTGTGCAATCACGTGCAATCCATACTGGGCCTAACACCGTCTGAGCCTGCCTCCTGAGACATATATTTTGAATGTGTACGCTATCCATACATGTTATCCGGGGATACGGTACCCTTTCTATCCTTTGTGCAATCACGTGCAATCCATACTGGGCCTAACACCGTCTGAGCCTGCCTCCTGAGACATATATTTTGAATGTGTACGCTATCCATACATGTTATCCGGGGATACGGTACCCTTTCTAACCTTTGTGCAATCACGTGCAATCCATACTGTGCCTGACACCATCTGAGCCTGCCTCCTGAGACATATATTTTGAATGTGTACGCTATCCATACATGTTATCCGGGGATACGGTACCCTTTCTAACCTTTGTGCAATCACGTGCAATCCATACTGGGCCTAACACCGTCTGAGCCTGCCTCCTGAGACATATATTTTGAATGTGTACGCTATCCATATATGTTATCCGGGGATACGGTACCCTTTCTAACCTTTGTGCAATCACGTGCAATCCATACTGTGCCTGACACCGTCTGAGCCTGCCTCCTGAGACATATATTTTGAATGTGTACGCTATCCATACATGTTATCCAGGGATACGGTACCCTTTCTAACCTTTGTGCAATCACGTGCAATCCATACTGGGCCTAACACCGTCTGAGCCTGCCTCCTGAGACATATATTTTGAATGTGTACGCTATCCATACATGTTATCCGGGGATACGGTACCCTTTCTAACCTTTGTGCAATCACGTGCAATCCATACTGGGCCTAACACCGTCTGAGCCTGCCTCCTGAGACATATATTTTGAATGTGTACGCTATCCATACATGTTATCCGGGGATACGGTACCCTTTCTAACCTTTGTGCAATCACGTGCAATCCATACTGTGCCTGACACGGTCTGAGCCTGCCTCCTGAGACATATATTTTGAATGTGTACGCTATCCATACATGTTATCCAGGGATACGGTACCCTTTCTAACCTTTGTGCAATCACGTGCAATCCATACTGGGCCTGACACCCTCTGAGCCTGCCTCCTGAGACATATATTTTGAATGTGTACGCTATCCATACATGTTATCCAGGGATACGGTACCCTTTCTAACCTTTGTGCAATCACGTGCAATCCATACTGTGCCTGACACCGTCTGAGCCTGCCTCCTGAGACATATATTTTGAATGTGTACGCTATCCATACATGTTATCCAGGGATACGGTACCCTTTATAACCTTTGTGCAATCACGTGCAATCCATACTGGGCCTAACACCGTCTGAGCCTGCCTCCTGAGACATATATTTTGAATGTGTACGCTATCCATACATGTTATCCGGGGATACGGTACCCTTTCTAACCTTTGTGCAATCACGTGCAATCCATACTGTGCCTGACACCGTCTGAGCCTGCCTCCTGAGACATATATTTTGAATGTGTACGCTATCCATACATGTTATCCGGGGATACGGTACCCTTTCTAACCTTTGTGCAATCACGTGCAATCCATACTGTGCCTGACACCGTCTGAGCCTGCCTCCTGAGACATATATTTTGAATGTGTACGCTAACCATACATGTTATCCAGGGATACGGTACCCTTTCTAACCTTTGTGCAATCACGTGCAATCCATACTGGGCCTGACACCGTCTGAGCCTGCCTCCTGAGACATATATTTTGAATGTGTACGCTATCCATACATGTTATCCGGGGATACGGTACCCTTTCTAACCTTTGTGCAATCACGTGCAATCCATACTGGGCGTGAGAACGGCTGGCGAGCTGTTAAGCAAGCTACAGCACCTGTCCAGACAAGTACAGGGATTCCCTAGCGAGGAGACTTATTTGATTGTTTTCAATGTTGGGACAGCAATTTTTGGGGAGCACTATACTCTGGAGAATGATAGATGGGGCCCACCATACACTGGAACATTCCAAAGGTGGACATCAGACACTGGAGCAGCATTTACAGGGCCCATTATACACTAGAGCATTAGAAATGGGGCCCATTATGTTTGGAGCATTATTTGGGCCCATAAGACAGTGGAGCTTCATCCATGGGGACCAACATATACTGTAGCATTATGTGGAGCTCATCATATACTGTTTCAAACATTATATGGGACCAATGATTCTGTATGGAGAAATAGATGGGCCTCGTCATGAGATGTAAAAAGTGAGGTATTTTTCATTGTACTATACCGCTATTTCTCTGCCGTATCGGAGCATGATGAGTTGTGGTATGTGTTAAAGGGGCGCTCTTTCGCCCAGGGCACATGAAAACCTGCAGCCGGCCCTCCCCCCCCACAACTTTAGCCAAATAACCCCCATTTTTCAGTGCGTAACTTGTATTATGAAGTTAATTAAGGTTGACAAGCTTAAGTAAGAAGAATTGATGCTTTTGGCATTCAAATGGGCACTGTAGGTGTGTTTCCTGTCCTCCTCTCACTGCCGACTTTTATTCCCCATTGACTTACATTGGGTTTCGTGTTTCGGGACGACCCCGACTTTTGCCTATAATCGGACGATCTTGCTCGACCCGACTTTTGGAAAAGTCGGGTTTCACGAAACGAAACGCGACCCTAAAAAACCAAAAGTCGCTCAACTCTAGTTATCATGTTGGTCTGGGTAAGCTGGAAAAGACGATAATCTCTATATATAAAAATGAATGCGTGTGTGTGTGTGTGTATCACCAACCAATCACGAAGTATCTTTCATTTCACAAGAGCTGTTCAAAAGAAGCTGAGCTGTGATTGGTTGCTATGAGCAACAGTTTTCCTTGCAATCACTAAGCATCTCTCATTTCATCAGAGCTGGTTAAAAGAAACTGAGCTGTGATTGGTTGCTATGACCAACAGTTTTCCCACTTGACAACACCTCAGCAGACACTGACATGGTGGGAGAAATCTAGCATCCCTGAGAACATAAGCTCCCAGCCATTGTCTTCCCCCCTGAAAGGAGCAGAGCGCACATGACAGAAATGAATCCCCCCTCCCGTGCCCATATACCCATCACACATCCTCCATAATATAGGCACATCTTCCCTCTTAAAGGGATCATTGGTATAGAAGTCAGAGCAAATCCATCCAGCGCTTTGGTTTTGACCTCAGGCCTCTCTTAAAGGGATCCCCGGTATGGAAGTTAGGACCGTTCCACTCAGATCTGTGGTTCTGACCCCAGGGTCTCTTAAAGGGATCATTGGTATGGAATTTAGGGCAAATCCACTCTGCGCTTTGGTACTGACCCCAGACCCTTCTTAAAGGGATCTCCGGTATGGAAGTCAGGGCAATTGCCTTCAAATGTTCTGGTACTGACCCCAGGCTCTCTTAAAGGGATCGCCTGTATGGAAGTTAAGGCAAATCCCTCGGCACTCTGATTCTGACCCAAGTCCCCGCTTAAAGGGATCCTCGGTACGGAAGTGAGGGAAAATCCACTCTGTGCTTTGGTACTGACCCCAGGCCTCTCTTAAAGGGATCTCCAGTATGGAAGGTAGGGTAAATCCCTCAGCGGTCTGATTCTCACCCCAGGCTTCTATTAAAGGGATCATTGGTATGGAAGTCAGGGCAAATCCACTCAGCGCTCTGGTTCTGACGCCAGGCCTCTCTGAAAGGGATCCCCAGTATGGAAGTTAGGACCGTTCCACTCAGCTCTCTGGTTCTGACTCCAGGCTGACAAGATGATGTGGGATATTAGTGGTAGTAGTCCGGTGGCTCTTGCTGATGGGACGATGTGGGATATTATGGGTAGTAGTCCGGTAGCTCTGGCTGACGGGATGATGTGGGATATTATAGTGAATGTGGCTATGCGGAATGGGTGGGGCTATACACTCAGCTTTATATATATATAGATATAATTATGATAATTTGTTATAACTAACCATAGTTAGTTAGTTACTATGACTGGGCAGCGCCGGGCTCTTCAGCTAGTAACACATATTGCAAGACTGTTATTTTATAGGGAGAGCAAATATTAACTGAAATTGACATGTTAAGAGAGTTGACCAATTTCCTTTTGCCTAAAAGTACAGTATAACTACTCCCATTCAGTCAATATACTTTTTTTTGAGTAATAATATCAAATGTTGTGCTAAATGTTATCCTCATGTCTTATTGCCTCACCTACCTCATAGTTATCCTATCTCATTTTTATGTCACAGTTCTGTTTACTTATTTCCAAGAAACAAAAGATCAAAGCAGGATGTGGCTATTATTATATGTTATCACTGGTGCATAGGTCTGAGTACGCAACTTATCAGCAAGTTGTTTAGGATAAAAGCTCTATGATCTAGGGAAGGCTGATTTTGAACACTCTTTAAGTGCTATGATCTATGTACTAATCCATAGACTATGAAGCAGAAAGTATTGCTGCTTATATAATAAAAGCACTGACTGTCTTGTCTGATTGGCTGGGTGTGAGGACGCACATAAACCTGTCTGCTACTTTCAAACCCTTTTTAGAATGATGTTTCTGAGCCACTTATTTATTTTATTTTACTCATTTATATATAGCACTATTAATTCCACTGCGCTTTACAGACATTATTAGCACTGTCCCCGATGGGGCTCACAATCTAGAATCGCTATCAGTATGTCTTTGGAATGTGGGAGGAAACCCACACATAAAACATGGGAAGAACATACAAACTCCCTACAGATGTTGTCCTTGGTGGGATTTGAACTCAGGACCCCAGCACTGCAAGGCTGCAGTGCTCACCACTGTGCCACCCACTTGATGTTAATTACACCATCATAAATATTATGGACGATAAATGAAACGTAAAGAACGGGTAAATTTCAAGAAGACAGCAAGAAAATTGTGTACATACGTAGCATCAAAAATGCTAAACAGTTTTCATACATATCTACATTCACAGATGGATGTATTTGGTGGGAAACTGACTTGAATAATTTTCTTAGTACATATACACATCGACATGTGGTCATGAAATAAAAAACAATGGCACAAAACCATTATTAAGCATAAAAACTGTATGGCATGAATATTGAATCCCAAGTATATTTCCATAGGTTCCGTATGTAGATAGCTCTGGGCCCAGGCAGTGAAAGTCGCAGCTCCCTCTCCCTCTAGCACAGTGAGTAGTTCCAGCCTAACAGCAAGAACTAAATGGGAACTGGTATTACGTCCAAGGAAACAAACCTTTCTCTGCAGTTGAGGACATTTTCTCATACACAAAGCAATCAAGTGGTGTAATTGCTGTTATTCAAGGATGAACACAATTTAGGAAACATGGTTAACAGTTACTAATAAAATGCTTCAGAACACTTTTTGCTTCTACCTAAATGGATTAAAAAAGGACTTCACAATGTTACAAGTCGATTAAATACAGGAGATTTCAAAGAAAAAAAGAAGAAAAAAAAAAAATAATAATAATAATAATATATATATATATATATATATATATATATATAGCACAGCAGCACCCTGTGAATGCCAAGACATATAATGTCAATGGAAATACAAACTTCCAAACGCTCTGTCCCTCAGCAAGATGTACTTAAAAAAGCGAAGGTTCTTAGCGCATGATTTGGCCAATTCATGTGTGCCCGTCAACGTGACACTTCTCTGACGGGTCCTGTCTGAACCCTACCATATCCTACTATATATGCCACTTTCAGGTTAAAAACAAAAAAAACCTATTATAATGGACAAACATGTCTCTCCTGGGCTGCAAGCCTACAAGTGAATGGGCCAAAATACAATAACCAAGGTATATATGAGCATTTTATATGTAAAATCATAACACACTGGTGCTCAAGTATAGAACAATCATGGATCAGTCGCTGCTATACATTAAACATGGATGTGGAGACCACAAAAATACGACCAAAAGATCCTTTATCATCATATATATATTTCTTTATTAGAAAGGACACAAAAGGACAAGAAGGCGGACATGTGCAAATTGCAGACTAAAGTGCAGACAGTGCCTAAAGACACCATGGACCACCACCAGCCACAGAGGAAAAGTAGAAAGATATACAAATCTATTATTCAAGAGGCATATGGTATATTAAAGGGAAACAGAGGCCAAGATTAAAAATATATGGCAGAGCTACACCAAAGAAGCCTATATCACCTCAAAAAGAGGTGCCGGATGTAGATGAATGTCCATAATTATGCATATAGAAAGAGCCACCATGCCCTCATGTACTGCCTATAACATATGGTGTGCTCAAATAGACCTCATACCAACTGTTGCCATAAGCCCACATACTAATTAACAGGGAAAGAAATCCTTTCCACCAAAGGGCTTGACTATCACCCATCCAAAGGGGTTAAAAAAACCCCAAACCAACATTACCTCAACAGGATCCTCAAATGACCAGGTGGTCCAGGTGTCACCCCAACGCGCGTTTCGGAGCGGTTTGCTCCTTCCTCAGGGGGCATGAGTGTAAAGCACTAATTGCCCGTATTTATATGCGCCTACCGGAAGTGGTGCGGGCGCGTCTCTCGCACATCCCGCGATGAGTGGAGCCTCCCATCCATGACGCGTCCGGATCTACGCGGGCCCATGTGATCCGGCACCCGACATGGGCGGGGCCCCAACCCACACAGAGGCAGCGAGCGCGCCTGCGCAACCAGGTGATCATACGGCGGCCATTTTTATACAGGGCAAAGCCCAAGGCAAACGTGCACAACATTATAAAAACAATAAAGAGCCAGACATCGGACTAACGCTATACCAGCATATAGCATGCCTCATTATACCTAACTATTCAAGGGGGCGTGACCAAGGGAGAGGGAAAATTAAGAGAAGCAAAAATAATAATTTAACCCATAAACCATCATCATTTCTCATACCAATTTATATACTATGAGAACAACCAATCCCACTTACATTGTGCTGTATCAAAAAATCCAAAAAGACTTTCTCATATATTCCCACTAAGGGGAGACAAGTCCCCACTATCAATGTCCCCAATGGGATACAGAAGGGTATCCCACCCGGGACAATTGTCGAGATATCCATCCACTATACATTCCAGAAATAATCCCATTAAACTAGTAAACACCCGACACGCAAGTATACATAATTGACTCTCCCCTATACAGCATCAATATATGGGACAATATTACAGATTGGAATAGGTCCATATCTCTAAATATCTGTAGATATATGCATATATCAGTAGCAAAAAACAAAAAAATAATAAAAAAAAAAAAAAAAAATAATAAAAAAATCCCATGTATATGGGTAATCATTATATATCATGCCCAAAGGCAAAATGTTCCATAAATACTGTATGCATTGGAGTCCAAATAAACCGTTGTCTGTATCAGGTTCATTATTTCGAGGTGAAAACACCTCCACCGTCCAGGATATACGGTCTTCTTCATTTGGATACGTCCGACTCCACATCACTCATCTTCTCAGACTCTCCCACAGATAATCCAAGATAACTTAACCACTTCAGTCACATCACCGGGTGCAGTGTATACGAAAATCCGAGAATGGCTCCAAGGTGAAAAACTAAAAAACAAACAATTAATTAAAAATTAAAATAAACAATTACAAAAATAAAAACAACCACTGCTGCACCTCCATATGCATTGGCACCGTCCCAAACCGGACAGCCACCTCACAGGAATGGAATATAGGATAAACTCTCGTTCAATCCATTTGGATGTACCGTATTAAGGGTCCATATCCAACGTGTTTCTTTTTGGGCTAACCTTTGGGATATTTTTCCTCCCCGAATCCCCACATCCACCATGTCAATACCTTTGACTCTCAGGCCACCACTATCGCAATTATGATATATTTTGAAATGCTTTGGTAGTGTTTTGAGCAGGTGGATATCTTCTTCACTTGCCGCGGCTTGTATGCCCAGGACATGCTCCCTGATCCGAACTTTCAATTGTCGGGTGGTAAGCCCGATATAGATCAGGGAGCAGGGGCATGTAGCATAATAGATGACATTCCGGGACACACAATTAATATTTTTAACAATCTTATATTGTTTCTGTCCCGAAGAGTCTATAAAAGTGTCATCTTTAATCATATTGACACAGGCCACACAACGGCCACATGCCATACTACCCCCCTTCCGAGACCGATTGAACTCATCCAGAAACGTCCTGGGGGGATCCCCTATATAATGACTCCGAACTAAGTGATCCCGTAAATTTTTAGACCGCCTGAATGCAATTTGGGGTTTCTCGGGAATAATCTTGGCTAAAATCGGGTCTGTCTTCAAGATGTTCCAAGATTTATCTATAATCCCCCTTACCTGTTCTGATCGTGCATTGTAGTCAGTAATGAATCTCACTACCTCTGAATTTTTAGGCTCAACATTCGTTTTATACAAGAGAGAGTTTCTATTACTATGTTTAGCTCGTAAGTAAGCTCTTTTAATAGATCTATTACTATATCCTCTCTCTGCAAAGCGACCCTTCAAGTCTCTTGCCTGATTTTCAAACTCTACCTCAGTTGAGCACAATCGGCGGAGACGCAAAAACTGGCCGACTGGTACAGACCGCACCATATGTGTCGGATGTGAGGAGGACGCATGCAGGAGCATGTTAGTGGCAGTGGGCTTCCTGTAGATGGTACTTTGTATTGTCCCCTCTACACCTCTACTCAATAGAACATCCAGGAACTCCACCCTATCCCTATCGAATTTGGCAGTAAGGTGAATATTAAGACTGTTTCCATTTAGTTCCGAAATGAAACTCTCAAGCGATGTTGCATCCCCCTGCCAGATCACCAGGATATCATCTATGTAGCGCGTCCACAAGGGGACGCGCTCCATAGATAACAGCCGATCTGACATCAGGAGGTCCCTCTCCCACAGCCCCAGGAACAAATTGGCGTAGGACGGTGCAAATGCCGCCCCCATAGCCGTCCCCTGGAGCTGCAGGAAGAAGGACCCCCTAAACGTGAAAAAATTATGCGTGAGGGAAAACTCTAAGACCTCCAAAACCAAGGCCCTCAAGTCAGGGGAGAGATTAGATGTTGATAAAAAGAATTTGGTCGCTCGTAGCCCATCACTATGGCGAATATTCGTATATAACGATTCAACGTCCATAGTGGCTAAAAGCGTATCATCATCCAACGTAAGGCCATCCATTTTACGCAACAACTGGTTCGTGTCCTTAAGATATGAGGGTAACTCCTCCACAAGCGGCTGGAGGAGGGAATCCAGCCACCTGTTGACGCACTCCAAGTAGCCCCCCGCCCCGAAACTATAGGTCTTCCTGGAGGGATCTGCATATTTTTATGCATCTTGGGGAGGAGATAAAAAGTCGGTACCATGGGTTCAGTTACTATTAATGCGGTACAAAGATCACCAGAGATGATATCAGCTTCTCTCGCTCTAGTGAGAATCCCCTTCAACTGTGTACAGAAGACGGACAAGGGATTAAACGTCATCTTCCTATAATACGTATTATTAGAAAGCTGTCGCATGGCCTCCTTCTCATACATGTATTTCGGCCATAAAACGACATTTCCTCCCTTGTCCGCCGGCTTAATCACTATGTCGGGGAGACTCTTCAGGTAACTCAATCGTCTCCTCTCCTCCCCAGTTAAATTATCCCTCTTAATATATTTTGGTACCTTTAAAAATTCATTGCTGACCACCTTCACGAATAGATCTATAACACTACAGTTCGAGAGAGGGGGGAACCTCTTGGAGCGCATCTTCAAGGATGGAGGTATCTTACCTCCCTCCGTGGACACGTGTTCATCAGCCAGTTCCTCAAGGATCCTCAAGGCTGATTGTTCTTTTTCTGTAGGGAACAATTTATTTAGGTTATCATCGAAGAAAAAACGTTTAAATAACAAGGACCTAGCAAAAATATGCAGGTCCTTGATAGCCGTAAATCTATCAAAACCAGCTACTGGTGAAAATGATAGGCCTTTGTGAAGTAATGCACAATCGGATCTAGTGAGTGTATAGTTACTCAGGTTGATTACCTTATTATCCCTACTCGGGCCTTCCGCTGAATAATTTCTCATCCTTTTATATGTGCGAAAATTGTGATTTTTCATCCGCCCATAGTTCCCCCTAGACCGAGTAACTATCGAAGAAGTAGAGGCCTCAGAGTGGGTACCAAGCGATGACATAGAGGTGTTGGAAACACTCCGATGTAAAGATGACGAATTCCCAGAGTATCTTTTCCATTGGTAAACCACTTTATCTTGGTAGTCCTTAAGATCTCTATTGAACTTAGAAGCCTGTGTATCCTTAATTTTCTTCACCACCATATCAACCGACTTTTCAAGGTCATCCTCATATCCTTTCAATTGTTCACTCGTACAATTAGCTCGAAGATCTACCAACACCTGATCTATTTCCTTATCCAAACCATTGATTGATTTAGTATTATGGTCTACCAGTAATTTCATAAGAGCCACTGAACATGTCCCACAGGCGTCCTCCCAACCAGACACAAATTCTGTATCATCGATGGGGAAAGTGGGTAATACCCGAACTCGTAGACCCCTCGGTATCATAGCCTTAACAATATACTTTTCAAGAAAAATTCTATTCCACCAAATTTTAGTTCGCTTGATGAGTAATTTCTTTGTGGATTCGAATAAAACATCATTCCTGTGATTGCCAGGCATGGTGATTGAGGGCATGGTGGCTCTTTCTATATGCATAATTATGGACATTCATCTACATCCGGCACCTCTTTTTGAGGTGATATAGGCTTCTTTGGTGTAGCTCTGCCATATATTTTTAATCTTGGCCTCTGTTTCCCTTTAATATACCATATGCCTCTTGAATAATAGATTTGTATATCTTTCTACTTTTCCTCTGTGGCTGGTGGTGGTCCAGGGTGTCTTTAGGCACTGTCTGCACTTTAGTCTGCAATTTGCACATGTCCGCCTTCTTGTCCTTTTGTGTCCTTTCTAATAAAGAAATATATATATGATGATAAAGGATCTTTTGGTCGTATTTTTGTGGTCTCCACATCCATGTTTAATGTATAGCAGCGACTGATCCATGATTGTTCTATACTTGAGCACCAGTGTGTTATGATTTTACATATAAAATGCTCATATATACCTTGGTTATTGTATTTTGTCAACATTGTTCTGTGTTTTGCACAGGGTCTTACCTAGGTCTCATGGACTACAGGGCCAGGGAAAAATCCTGGCTGGGGCAAGCGGATGAATTCTTTGGACAGGATGGGACAGGTGGTACACGGGCTGGCAATCACAGGAATGATGTTTTATTCGAATCCACAAAGAAATTACTCATCAAGCGAACTAAAATTTGGTGGAATAGAATTTTTCTTGAAAAGTATATTGTTAAGGCTATGATACCGAGGGGTCTACGAGTTCGGGTATTACCCACTTTCCCCATCGATGATACAGAATTTGTGTCTGGTTGGGAGGACGCCTGTGGGACATGTTCAGTGGCTCTTATGAAATTACTGGTAGACCATAATACTAAATCAATCAATGGTTTGGATAAGGAAATAGATCAGGTGTTGGTAGATCTTCGAGCTAATTGTACGAGTGAACAATTGAAAGGATATGAGGATGACCTTGAAAAGTCGGTTGATATGGTGGTGAAGAAAATTAAGGATACACAGGCTTCTAAGTTCAATAGAGATCTTAAGGACTACCAAGATAAAGTGGTTTACCAATGGAAAAGATACTCTGGGAATTCGTCATCTTTACATCGGAGTGTTTCCAACACCTCTATGTCATCGCTTGGTACCCACTCTGAGGCCTCTACTTCTTCGATAGTTACTCGGTCTAGGGGGAACTATGGGCGGATGAAAAATCACAATTTTCGCACATATAAAAGGATGAGAAATTATTCAGCGGAAGGCCCGAGTAGGGATAATAAGGTAATCAACCTGAGTAACTATACACTCACTAGATCCGATTGTGCATTACTTCACAAAGGCCTATCATTTTCACCAGTAGCTGATTTTGATAGATTTACGGCTATCAAGGACCTGCATATTTTTGCTAGGTCCTTGTTATTTAAACGTTTTTTCTTCGATGATAACCTAAATAAATTGTTCCCTACAGAAAAAGAACAATCAGCCTTGAGGATCCTTGAGGAACTGGCTGATGAACACGTGTCCACGGAGGGAGGTAAGATACCTCCATCCTTGAAGATGCGCTCCAAGAGGTTCCCCCCTCTCTCGAACTGTAGTGTTATAGATCTATTCGTGAAGGTGGTCAGCAATGAATTTTTAAAGGTACCAAAATATATTAAGAGGGATAATTTAACTGGGGAGGAGAGGAGACGATTGAGTTACCTGAAGAGTCTCCCCGACATAGTGATTAAGCCGGCGGACAAGGGAGGAAATGTCGTTTTATGGCCGAAATACATGTATGAGAAGGAGGCCATGCGACAGCTTTCTAATAATACATATTATAGGAAGATGACGTTTAATCCCTTGTCCGCATTCTGTACACAGCTGAAGGGGATTCTCACTAGAGTGAGAGAAGCTGATATCATCTCTGGTGATCTTTGTACCGCATTAATAGTAACTGAACCCATGGTACCGACTTTTTATCTCCTCCCCAAGATGCATAAAAATATGCAGATCCCTCCAGGAAGACCTATAGTTTCGGGGCGGGGGGGCTACTTGGAGTGCGTCAACAGGTGGCTGGATTCCCTCCTCCAGCCGCTTGTGGAGGAGTTACCCTCATATCTTAAGGACACGAACCAGTTGTTGCGTAAAATGGATGGCCTTACGTTGGATGATGATACGCTTTTAGCCACTATGGACGTTGAATCGTTATATACGAATATTCGCCATAGTGATGGGCTACGAACGACCAAATTCTTTTTATCAACATCTAATCTCTCCCCTGACTTGAGGGCCTTGGTTTTGGAGGTCTTAGAGTTTTCCCTCACGCATAATTTTTTCACGTTTAGGGGGTCCTTCTTCCTGCAGCTCCAGGGGACGGCTATGGGGGCGGCATTTGCACCGTCCTACGCCAATTTGTTCCGGGGGCTGTGGGAGAGGGACCTCCTGATGTCAGATCGGCTGTCATCTATGGAGCGCGTCCCCTTGTGGACGCGCTACATAGATGATATCCTGGTGATCTGGCAGGGGGATGCAACATCGCTTGAGAGTTTCATTTCGGAACTAAATGGAAACAGTCTTAATATTCACCTTACTGCCAAATTCGATAGGGATAGGGTGGAGTTCCTGGATGTTCTATTGAGTAGAGGTGTAGAGGGGACAATACAAAGTACCATCTACAGGAAGCCCACTGCCACTAACATGCTCCTGCATGCGTCCTCCTCACATCCGACACATATGGTGCGGTCTGTACCAGTCGGCCAGTTTTTGCGTCTCCGCCGATTGTGCTCAACTGAGGTAGAGTTTGAAAATCAGGCAAGAGACTTGAAGGGTCGCTTTGCAGAGAGAGGATATAGTAATAGATCTATTAAAAGAGCTTACTTACGAGCTAAACATAGTAATAGAAACTCTCTCTTGTATAAAACGAATGTTGAGCCTAAAAATTCAGAGGTAGTGAGATTCATTACTGACTACAATGCACGATCAGAACAGGTAAGGGGGATTATAGATAAATCTTGGAACATCTTGAAGACAGACCCGATTTTAGCTAAGATTATTCCCGAGAAACCCCAAATTGCATTCAGGCGGTCTAAAAATTTACGGGATCACTTAGTTCGGAGTCATTATATAGGGGATCCCCCCAGGACGTTTCTGGATGAGTTCAATCGGTCTCGGAAGGGGGGTAGTATGGCATGTGGCCGTTGTGTCGCCTGTGTCAATATGATTAAAGATGACACTTTTATAGACTCTTCGGGACAGAAACAATATAAGATTGTTAAAAATATTAATTGTGTGTCCCGGAATGTCATCTATTATGCTACATGCCCCTGCTCCCTGATCTATATCGGGCTTACCACCCGACAATTGAAAGTTCGGATCAGGGAGCATGTCCTGGGCATACAAGCCGCGGCAAGTGAAGAAGATATCCACCTGCTCAAAACACTACCAAAGCATTTCAAAATATATCATAATTGCGATAGTGGTGGCCTGAGAGTCAAAGGTATTGACATGGTGGATGTGGGGATTCGGGGAGGAAAAATATCCCAAAGGTTAGCCCAAAAAGAAACACGTTGGATATGGACCCTTAATACGGTACATCCAAATGGATTGAACGAGAGTTTATCCTATATTCCATTCCTGTGAGGTGGCTGTCCGGTTTGGGACGGTGCCAATGCATATGGAGGTGCAGCAGTGGTTGTTTTTATTTTTGTAATTGTTTATTTTAATTTTTAATTAATTGTTTGTTTTTTAGTTTTTCACCTTGGAGCCATTCTCGGATTTTCGTATACACTGCACCCGGTGATGTGACTGAAGTGGTTAAGTTATCTTGGATTATCTGTGGGAGAGTCTGAGAAGATGAGTGATGTGGAGTCGGACGTATCCAAATGAAGAAGACCGTATATCCTGGACGGTGGAGGTGTTTTCACCTCGAAATAATGAACCTGATACAGACAACGGTTTATTTGGACTCCAATGCATACAGTATTTATGGAACATTTTGCCTTTGGGCATGATATATAATGATTACCCATATACATGGGATTTTTTTATTATTTATTTATTTATTTATTTTTTTTTATTATTTTTTTGTTTTTTGCTACTGATATATGCATATATCTACAGATATTTAGAGATATGGACCTATTCCAATCTGTAATATTGTCCCATATATTGATGCTGTATAGGGGAGAGTCAATTATGTATACTTGCGTGTCGGGTGTTTACTAGTTTAATGGGATTATTTTGTGGAATGTATAGTGGATGGATATCTCGACAATTGTCCCGGGTGGGATACCCTTCTGTATCCCATTGGGGACATTGATAGTGGGGACTTGTCTCCCCTTAGTGGGAATATATGAGAAAGTCTTTTTGGATTTTTTGATACAGCACAATGTAAGTGGGATTGGTTGTTCTCATAGTATATAAATTGGTATGAGAAATGATGATGGTTTATGGGTTAAATTATTATTTTTGCTTCTCTTAATTTTCCCTCTCCCTTGGTCACGCCCCCTTGAATAGTTAGGTATAATGAGGCATGCTATATGCTGGTATAGCGTTAGTCCGATGTCTGGCTCTTTATTGTTTTTATAATGTTGTGCACGTTTGCCTTGGGCTTTGCCCTGTATAACAATGGCCGCCGTATGATCACCTGGTTGCGCAGGCGCGCTCGCTGCCTCTGTGTGGGTTGGGGCCCCGCCCATGTCGGGTGCCGGATCACGTGGGCCCGCGTAGATCCGGACGCGTCATGGATGGGAGGCTCCACTCATCGCGGGATGTGCGAGAGACGCGCCCGCACCACTTCCGGTAGGCGCATATAAATACGGGCAATTAGTGCTCTACACTCATGCCCCCTGAGGAAGGAGCAAACGGCTCCGAAACGCGCGTTGGGGTGACACCTGGACCACCTGGTCATTTGAGGATCCTGTTGAGGTAATGTTGGTTTGGGGTTTTTTTAACCCCTTTGGATGGGTGATAGTCAAGCCCTTTGGTGGAAAGGATTTCTTTCCCTGTTAATTAGTATGTGGGCTTATGGCAACAGTTGGTATGAGGTCTATTTGAGCACACCATATGTTATAGGCAGTACATGAGGGCATGGTGGCTCTATCTATATGCATAATTATGGACATTCATCTACATCCGGCACCTCTTTTTGAGGTGATATAGGCTTCTTTGGTGTAGCTCTGCCATATATTTTTAATCTTGGCCTCTGTTTCCCTTTAATATACCATATGCCTCTTGAATAATAGATTTGTATATCTTTCTACTTTTCCTCTGTGGCTGGTGGTGGTCCAGGGTGTCTTTAGGCACTGTCTGCACTTTAGTCTGCAATTTGCACATGTCCGCCTTCTTGTCCTTTTGTGTCCTTTCTAATAAAGAAATATATATATGATGATAAAGGATCTTTTGGTCGTATTTTTGTGGTCTCCACATCCATGTTTAAGTGAATGGGCCAGTAGAACTGGCTGAGAACACCTGCAGGTTAACGGGAGGAGTGCAAAGGTCAAGCAGAGGGAGTCACACCCCCCTATATTTAGCTATACAAAAAAACCTGACCAGCACCTTACAAGTGTGAATAGTTGCAAGCTGCAGTGACTGCAAAACATATATATAAAAAAAGCACAGCAGCACCCTGTGAATGCCAAGACATATGATGTCAATGGAAATAAAAACTTCCAAACGCTCTGTCCCTCAGCAAGATGTACTTACAAAAGCGAAGGTTCTTAGCGCATGATTTGGCCAATTCATGTGTGCCCGTCAACCGCGGCAAGGTGACACTTCTCTGACGGGTCCTGTCTGAACCCTACCATATCCTACTATATATGCCACTTTCAGGTTAAAGACAAAAAAAACCTATTATAATGGACAAACTTGTCTCTCCTGGGCTGCAAGCCTACAAGTGAATGGGCCAGTAGAACTGGCTGAGAACACCTACAGGTTAACGGGAGGACTGCAAGGGTCAAGCAGAGGGAGTCACACCCCTCTATATTTAGCTATACAAAAAAAATCCTGGCCAGCATCTGTTCTCCCTAATAGGTTTTTTTTGTTTTTAACCTGAAAGTGGCATATATAGCAGAATATGGTAGGGTTCAAACTGGACCCGTCAGAGAAGTGTCACCTTGCCGCGGTTGACGGGCACACATGAATTGGCCAAATCATGCGCTAAGAACCTTCGCTTTTGTAAGTACATCTTGCTGAGGGCAGAGCGTTGGGAAGTTTTTATTTCCATTGACATTATATGTCTTGGCATTCACAGGGTGCTGCTGTGCTTTTTTTATATATGTTTTGCAGTCACTGCAGCTTGCACCTAATTACACTTGGAAGATGCTGGTCAGGTTTTTTTGGATAGCTATATATATATTTCTTTAAATTTAACTACAATTTTAAAGGCAAAGTGTCAGTAGAAAATGACGTATTGTTAAACCTCTTAGGCCTCTTTCACACATCCGGTGTCAGGGGTCCGGCGGCCGCCGGATCCAGCCTGCAGCGATGACACCAGATGTACATGCGGCCCCTGATGTGGCTTGGAGGACATTTAAAGGAGCCGCAGCACCGGGGATCGAGAGAGCCAGCCGGAGAGAGATGCGGGGGACGAGAGAGCAGCCAAAGAGACAGCGGGGGACGAGAGAGCAGCCAGAGAGACAGCGGGGGATGAGAGAGCAGCCAAAGAGACAGCGGGGGACGAGAGAGCAGCCAGAGAGAGAGCGGGGGACGAGAGAGCAGCCGAAGAGAGAGCGGGGGACGAGAGAGCAGCCAGAGAGAGAGCGGGGGACGAGAGAGCAGCCAGAGAGACAGCGGGGGACGAGAGAGCAGCCAGAGAGACAACAGGGGACAAGAGAGCAGCCAGAGAGACAGAGGGGGACTACAGAGCCAGCCAAAGAAAGGTATGGAGTGTATGGAGAGAGAGAGGGGGAGAGAGAGAAGGGGAGGGGGAGAGAGAGAGAGATGCGCGCCGGGCACTTGTGGGGTTAAAACTCATAGTGCCCGGGCATGCGCAGTTGAAAAAGCCGGTCCGGCGCTATAAAAAAGCGTTGCAGCCAACGTTTTTTGCAGATGCCGGACGGCGCATGTTTGCCGTATCCGGCAAAACCCGGAGGCGCCGCATGTCCATCCGGCATGATGCGGCGATCATTACATTCTATGTGAAAAAACCGGATCCAACTCCGGATCCGGTTTTCACAAATTTCGCCGCATCATGCCGGATTTAAAAAAACGGATGTGTGAAAGTAGCCTTACCGACATATGACTTACTGATTTATATGACGGCTCCCTTTAAAATGCAATAACGGCGATCGAAACATCGTATCTACCCCAAAATGGTATCAGTAAAAAACGTCTGCTCAAGAAGCAAAAACCAGACCATCCCACAGCCCCAATGAACAAAAATTTAAAATGTTATGGGTCTCGGAAAATAGTGACACATGTGAAATATTTTTCTTTTTTTTTTTTACAAATTTTAGATTTTTTTTCCCACTTTCCCGTACATGACATAACATTAATGGTGTCATTCAAAAGTTCAACTTGTCCTGCAAATAAACAATCCCTCATATAGCTGTATTGACAGAAAAATAAAAAAGATATAGGGCAGAAATGAAAAATTGGTTAAAACAGAATATTTGTGTTAAATGGCTTATCTTTTGTTTTTGTGGTTTTTTTTTAGAGGGGAGCAAATATCATTCTGGAAAAGGAAATAGAGACATAATTTGTAATTGTAATCCTGCCTCTGGTGATAATGAGACTCCTGAAATGTCTTCCTGAAAGAACACTAAAATGAGCCTAAAATAACCCTATGGCAAAATTGCTAGATTTCTATTTGTGATTTATAATACAGATTGTGATATGAATAAAAAGCAAACATTGGCCAACACTTCAAAAAAATAATTTAGTACAAAAATGTGAATGAAAGAAATGGTCATTTTCTGGCCCTTCTAAGTTTACTACTAAAACAATTCCTAACATTTCTTCATTTTATTGGGCTTGGTTCAGTGCAGAGCTGTAGGATTTCATACTTCCTGTGTTGCACTTCCATTTGCAACAACAGTCATTAGCCGCTATTAACTCTTTAGTAAAAATGCATTTAGAAGTTAGAGTTTGAACTTTATGAATAATTTATCTTATTTAGGAATTTTTCTAAAAGTATTTTAAACAAATCATAAACGATTGTCCCTGAAAAAAACCTCATTGAAATCTACAGATTTTTTTTTTAAATAACAATTATTATAATAATAGTGTTGGAATTGAAGTCACCCACCAAACAATAGACCACATCGTTACAAAGATTAGACCCCAGATTAGTTTCCTTTAAACTCTTTGCCATCCATAGCCATCGGCTTACAGGGAGCATTGCATGCGAATATACAGCTACAATTACACAACTACTCAGGATGAAAGAAATTCCTTCTTTTCACTAAGTGAAATTGACATATCGGCATGTTTTCCTTCTGATGGTTTGCAGGCAGGTCCGGAAGTGTTCGGCAGAGATTACTAACACTTCCTGCATGTTTTCCAGATGACAAGAACAGTAAAACCTCAGACCAAGCTCACAATGCTGGACATTTTGATGGGATGATACTGTATATGATTTTATGGAAATCCAGGTACAAATTGTATGACACAAGTGCTAGAACTTCTTTGGAACTTCTGCTAGTGAATCACAGACAAAACACCTGCTTTTTTCTACGAGGTGCAAAGGTAAAGGGGTCAAAGAGGTCATTTTTTTTTCTACAAATGCAAATAAATTTTTACCATCCAATTAATATAGAAACATGTCATTAAAGGGACAAGTTAAAGGGATAGTCCGAAACATGAGTAGGAGATATATATTGTGCCAATGATGTCATAGGATCTTGACCTGGGAAATCTGAAAAAGGCTTTCACAGTGGAGGCCTTCTCACTCATAGGGCATGTTCACATTGTCCAGTAGTCATCCATTAGAACGGATCCAGCAGCAATTTGTTGGCAAAAAAAAGTTGTGCAGACATAACAGTTTAGTTCAACTCATCTCTGCTGGATTCATCTTTTTTTACATTGCAGTCTGTGGATAATGGATCCGTTAGTTAGCCATCTTTTTTCTCCAATTTGTGAGCAAAAAATGGATCCTTTACAAATGAAGGGAAAACGAATGGCTAATAATTAACTAATTAAGGCCTCTTTCACACATCAGGTTTTCGCCGTCAGGCGCGATCCGGCGCTTTTGACAAAAACTGGATCCGGCGAAATGCAATGCCGGATCCGGTTTCCCCCCCATTGACTTGCATTTGCGCTGGATCGCGCCAGATGGCCATGCGTTTCATCCGGTTTTCGCCGGATCCGGCAATGTGTCGCGATCCGGCGTCTGGAAAAAACGGCTACTGTAACGTTTTTTGTCTCCGGCGAAAAAGCCGGACACGCCGGATTTTTCGGCTTTTTCAAACAATGAAAGCCTATGAGCGCCGCAATGCGGCGGATCCGGCGACCGGATACGGTTTTTTGGGTCTGAGCATGCTCAGTAGCTCTGCCCACAAGACACATATATAAAAACATGACAGTGGGATCCTCAGCCACACCCAACATGCCACCCAAGACAGCCACCAGGCGCAGGAGAAGGCAGGAGACCACTGCAGCAGCACCATCAGCAGCACCACCACCACCCCAAATGGAGCAGCATGCTGAACAACAGGAGGGGAGTCCAGCAGCAGATGAGAGATGGTAATTATCAAATCCCCCCATTCCTCCAAACTAGGGCCACGGAATATCAAGATATTCATTGCCCCTTTGTTTCTCTTTATTCAACAGCCGCCCAAGAGATGCAGCAGCAGCAACAGTGGCAGCACTGGAAGCACTGGTAGCAGCAGTACCACCACCCACAGGCATGGAGTCTGGCCAGCAGGAAGACAGCACATCTTCTTCTGGGAGCCCTCCCTCGCATCGTCAGCGTTTGACGGTAAGTTTTTATTTCCAAAATCCATCATCTCTGTAATATATGTCTATTCATTGCCTTTTATTTCAAAACAGGAATCACAAGCTGAAGAGGAGCTCCCAGAAGAAGAAGGAAGGGGTGGACAGACACCTGGAGTGGGCTCACAATTGGTAAGTTTTTTGCATCAAACGCAGAAACAGAACATCACACTACACACAACACATAGAAAACAATGTTCTGCAGACCACACACAGCAAACAAATGCCTACATCCAAAGACATAACATTTTTTGTTTTCTTCTCTAGTCTTCCCAATCTGGTGCTCGGCAAAGAGGTCCTCGCAGTGCCTCCCAGGGTCATCGGCGACAGCAACGCGGCGGTCACCAGCATGTAAGTATAAATATTTTTGCTTTGTTTTTTTGCACTTTTTATTTCATTTCTTTTGTGGAGGCAAATTATGTTATTTTTGTCTTTTTCTTTAACAGCCATCACAGCGTGCTCCCGACTCTGACGGTGAGGATGGAGGGATTAATGTGGACCACCTCATCGATCTCGTCAGAGAAAGGGAGCCGCTATGGAATATGGCTGACCGCCGCCATGCTGACCTGATCGTTACCCGACGACTCTGGGAGGAAATCTGTTCGCTCCTTGTGGGCCGCTGGGAGGACCTCGATGTTCGGGCCCAGATTAAAGAGCGTAAGTATATACAGTACCGGTTGCTTGATGTAAACCAGTGTTTCTCGAACTCCAGTCCTCGTGGTCCCCACGGATCATGTGTTCAGGATTTCTATTTACTATGGAAATCCTGAAAACATGACCCCTGGGGACCATGAGGACTGGAGTTTGGGAAACACTGATGTTGTATACTAACCACTCCTTTCTCGTTTCAGGGGACAGAATTGTGAAGCGGTGGCGGTCTGTGAGGGATCGTTTCAAGAAGGAGTTCAATAAAGAGATGCGGGCCCCGAGTGGATCTGGAGGACGCAGGAGCAAGTACAAGTACGCACAAGCCCTGTCGTTCCTCCGGGAAACAATGGTCACCAGAAGGTAAATATTACACACCACATGTGAAAAAAAATGTTTAGATGTAACTTTTTTTTTTTCAGCCAGGGCCATACCATGTCACTATTTTAATTGTTTTTTTTCTCTTTATTCCACAGCACGGTGAGCAGCACTCGGGAGCCTGCATGATTGGACCCTTCTGAGGCGATCCCTGAGGAGACCGGCACCGAGGGACACTTCGACCGCCCCGGTACATCTGCACCTTCCCAGCCTTCCCACACATTCGACCCATCTGTCCGATCCACCAGCACAGGAGCATCGTGGCCGCCTACATTACATGAAGCTGCTGGTGAGGAGATCGATTTCCCTTTACCCCACCCTTCTGCCCCTGCCACCTCTAGTACACCTGCGGGTACTGGGCGGCAGCGGCAGAGGGGTCAGGAAAAGACTTATGCGCCAGAGTTCTTGCATCTGAATGCATCTTTCCAGAACTGTCTAAAAGTCTTGTCAGAGCAAATCTCCGCAGGCTTTCAGCAGATCAACTCCAGCATTCTGGAGGTGAAGACACTTCTGCAAACCATGCATTCAGAAGCAAGATCTTCGCCAAACCACCCCTTTTTCAGGTCTACTGTGGAGCGCATGGAAACGCTCTCTCCTACCCAGCAGATGCATGTAATGCATTCATGCCACGGTGCTCTCCAGCACGTTACCTCCCAACCTCCTCCTCCCACCACAGTAGTTCCTCCACCTGCACCCCCTCCAGCCACTTTCCATCCTCCCCCTCCTATTACATACCATCCACCTCCCCAGCAACAGCCACCTCCCCAGTACCAGCAACCTCCCCAGTACCAGCAACCTCCCCAGTACCAGCAACCTCCCCAGTACCAGACATCTCCCCACTTCCAGCAACCTGCCCCGTACCAAACTCCTTCCCCGTACCAAACTCCTTCCCCATACAACTTGCCATCAACATCATCTGCTCCTACAGTCCCTGCCCAACCCTCCACTCCACCGCCCACCACATCTTCTGCCTCCCACATGTCCACCCATTCTGTAGCTTTTTCCACACCTTCACCTCTAACTGTTCCTTCCCCACCACGATCCCAGCCCTCTCTCCACATTCCCAGTGTCGAAGTGTCCCGCAGCCCCTCCAGCAGTATTTCCACCCCACACGACACCGAGTTATAATGTTTTTTGTTGTAATAAAAATGCCCATTTGGTTGGTTTCAAACATTTATTAAAAAAGTTTTTTAAACTTTAAAAACATTTTACAAAAAAAAAATATTTTAAATAAAAGTTAAATTATCGTTTTACAATGGTTGTCTGTCATTTCTTTCTGCGGCGAACTATGTTTAAAAAAAAGGATAAATACAGGGTATTTCAAAGGTAAAAAGGTATTCAAAACCAGGTATAGAACTGTAGGTAAATTTTACCTTTTTGCCACAGTTGTGTTCCTGGTTGTGTTTGAAGCAAAGTATTTCACCTAAAAAGTTGTGTTTATTGTTGGTGATTTCCTAACAATGTACACAACTTTTGTTACAAGGTGAAATACTTTGCATAAAACACAGCCAGGTACACACCTGTGGCCTAAAGGTAAAAATAGTAAGACCATGACAAGATAGCCAACTTTGGTTGGCAAAGGTATATACTGTTGCTACAGAAGGTACACAAGTTTGGTTAAGGGCACAAATCTTTCACACTCTGTCATCCTGCCAGTGTACTCTGCCTTGAGGTGACATAAAGTATAGTGCAAAATTGTCCCTCATTACTGAAACCGTCACAGAACTTCTAGTGGTAATGTCATGGTAATCTTGCAAGGTGGTTTCTTCAGAGGTGTCCTCAATGGAAATGGGTTCCTTGCAGCTAACAAAATTGTGGAGTACCACGCAAGCTTTGATCACCTCGTCCACAGTTTCTGTCTTGAGGTTGATCGCAGTCAATAGGACCCGCCATTTGGCTGTCAGAATACCAAAGGTACATTCAACCATTCTTCTTGCTCTTGTGAGGCGGTAATTAAAAATGCGTTTTGTTCTTGTCAATCCTCTGCTAGAGTACGGTTTCAAAAGGTGTTCTGACAGCTGGAAGGCTTCATCCCCTACACAGACAAATGGCATAGGTGGACCAGATGTTTGCGGCAGCGGTCTAGGGGGTGGGAACTGGAAGGTGTTTCCATACAGTTTACGCCCCATGGCAGACAGTTTGAAAACTTGAGAGTCATTGGAGCGGCCATAGGCCCCAATATCAACAGCAGTAAATTTGTATTCCGTGTCAGCGATGGCCATGAGGACAATTGAAAAATATTTCTTGTAATTGAAATATTCCGATCCCGATCCGGCTGGCTTTACAATGCGGATATGTTTCCCGTCCACAGCGCCCAAGCAGTTCGGAAACTGACATATCTGTAGAAACTTTTCTGAAATTTCAATCCACCTCTCTGTTGTGGGCTCTGGTAAAAACTCTTCAGCTATAACACTTGGAGATACAAACTACCACCAACAAGATTGCAGTGAAAGTTTGCTCTGATGCGAGCATATCCAATAAATGTGGCTTACCTTAAAGTCACCATCAGACGCTCTGCGGGTGAAACAGAGAAGCGGCAATAGGTGTCCGATTTTCTTATGAGGTGTGCAATGCGCTCCACCAAGTAATCAAAATTCTCCATTTTCATCCGAACATATCCAAAAAATTTATCCGGGTTTCGTCTAAGGTCCATGCAGAGTGTAGAATAGACCCCACGCGTCATTCTCTTGGCTGTGATGGGGTGGATCCACAAACGTCGTCTACGATGCCTGATGCGCTGCTGTCTCGCTCTCTCCTTCTCCAGAACAATCACCCTCAAACGATTCGCCTCCGCTGTAAAATCTGCCAAATTCTTCAAAATATTTCCAATCACAACATCCATCTTCGCCAGTAACTTGCTCTTCTCTCCAACCTGCACTTTCTCCTCTACAACCTGTCAAAGAAGGGCTGTAGGAACACGCTATATATAGTTTTTCAGTAGCCAATCCCGTTCGGAAGGCCACAAGGGTCAATTTTAAAAACCGGATCCGGCGTAATCCGTCAAAAAACGGAACAAAAACCGGATTAACCGGATGAGACGGATCCGGTTTTGTCTGTCAAGAACAAGACGGATCCGGCAGAAAAACGGATCCGTCACATCCGGTTTTACGAAACATTTGCCGGATCCGGCGCTCCGGCACGACGCCAGATCGCGCCTGATGCCGAAAACCTGATGTGTGAAAGTAGCCTAACTAATGATAATTAAAATAGCTTTTTTAAAAATGGACTAAAAAGTTGTGTCTGCACAACATTTTTGCCAACGGATTACTGCTGGATCCTTTGTAACTGATCACTACTGGACATGTGAACATAGCCTTACCTACAGCTTGATTTGTTTTAGGGCAGGATAATGTTATCAGTAGGTATGACATTGTGAACAGAACTGTTTACATTTACATATGTAAGTTCCAGAACCTATCAACATTCTTTAGCACCAGGGCACAAATTACATCATTTTCCACATAATGATAGAAACTCAATAAAAAAAGTTCTTTAATTTGGCATATATTAAAGGGTCTCTTGTTTAGGGATACTAACCAGGTACGGACTAGGGCTGAAATTCAGCCCTGGCATTTGAAATCACACAGGCCCATGCTGTCCCCATCCCAAAGCACCAAATGGGATATATTACCCTGCATGGAGGAAAGCAAGATTTACTACAAGACTAATATTTCTAATGATACCTCCGTCACAACTCTTAACAGTATGGGTGTCTTGAGAACGCCGATTCTGTTAACAACGTAGCAGACAAGGTGGACCATAACCAGGCAGGCCCTTCTGGCATTTGCCCATATACCGATCATACACATCCTGCATCCCATAGTCCCATGCACATATACTCATCACACATCCCCCATCCCATAGTCCAGTGCCCATATACCCATCACACATCCTCCATCCCATAGTTCAGTGTCCATATACCCATCATACATATAGTCCCGTGCACATATACCCATCACACATCTTCTATCCCATAGTCCAGTGCCCATATACCATCATACATATCCTCCATACCATAGTCCCGTGCCCATATACCCATCATACATATCCTATATTCCATAGTCCTGTGCACATATACTCATTACAAATCCTCTATCCCATAGTCCAGTGCACATATACCCATCACAGATCCCCCATCCCATAGTCCCATGCCCATATACCCATCACAGATACCCCATCCCATAGTCCCATGCCCATATACCCATCACACATCCTCCATCCCATAGTCCAGTGCCCATATACCTATCACACATCCTATATCGCATAATCCAGTGCCCATATACCATCACACATCCTCTATCCCATACTCCCATGCCCATATACCCATCAGACATATCCTCCATCCCATAGTCCCATGCACATATACCCATCACACATCCTCTATCCCATAGTCCAGTGCCCATATACCATCACACATCCTATATACCATAGTCTCATGCCCATATTCCCATCATACATATCCTTCCATCCCATAGTCCCGTGCTCATATACCCATCATACATATAATCCATCACATAGTCCCATGCTCATGTACCCATCACACATCCTCCAACCCATAGTCTCGAGCCGGGTGGCACTGAGCATGGAGTTCCTGGAGATGTGCTGTTATGTAACCTGGCAGTGTTGCTCTGTGTGCGGACGCTGATGATGCGATTTTCTATGCCAGTTATAATAAAGCCTGGCAGTAATAGAGGAAGGGGTGATTCATTTATGTTGCGCTCTGCTCCTGTCTTGGGGGCAGACAATGGCTGGGAGCTTATGTTCTCGGGAATGCTAGATTTCTCCCACCTGGTCAGTGTCTGCTGAGGTGTTGTGGAAAGGGAAAACTGTTGCTCATAGCAACCAATCACAGCTCAGCTTTCATCTTTTAAACAGCTCTGGTGAAATGAAAGATGCTTAGTGATTGGTTGCTATGGGCAACACGGGCAGTGTAACCTCTTGTGGTCAAGAAGATGTGCCTATGAAATATATACAGCTCTGGCAAAAATTAAGAGACCACTGCAAAATTTTCAGTTTGTCTGATTTTTCTCTTTATAGGTATATTTTTGAGTAAAATATAAATTGCTCTTTTATTCTATAAACTACTGACAACGTGTCTCTGAATTTCCAAGCACTAACTTTTGTATTTATTTTCAGAAAATGAGAAATGGTCAAAAAGAACAAAAAAATGCAGTGCTTGCAGACCTCAAATAATGCTAAGAATACAAGTTCATAATCATTTAGAAACAACAATACTAATGTTTTAACTCAGGAAGAGTTCAGAAATCAATATTTTGTGTAATGACCATGATTTTTAATCCCAGCTTTCATGCTTTACACCAGTCTTTCACACTACTTTTGGGTGACCTTATGCCACTCCTGGTACAAAAATTTAAGCAGTTCTTCTTTGTTTGATGGCTTGTGACTATCAATCTTCCTCTTGATTACATTCCAGAGGTTTTCAATGGGGTTCAGATCTGGAGACTGGGCTGGCCATGACAGGGATTTGATGTGGTGGTCCTTCATCCACACATTGATTGACCTAGCTGTGTGGCATGGCACTTTGCCCTGCTGGAAAAACCAGTCCTCAGAGTTGGGGAACGTTGCCTGAGCAGAAGGAATCAACTGTTTTTCCAGGATAACTTTGTATGCGGCTTGATTCATACATCCTTCACAAAGATTAACCTTCCCAATTCCAGCCGTGCTGAAGCATCCCCAGATCATTACCGATCCTCCACCAAATTTCACAGTGGGTGCAAGACATTGTGGCTTGTACGCCTCTCCAGGTCTCCGTCTAAACATTAGACGACCAGGTGTTGGGCAAAGCTGAAAGTTAGACTCATCAGAGAAGATTACCTTACTCCAGTCCTCTATGTTCCAATCCTTATGGTATTTGGCACACTTCAGCCTGGCTCTCCTTCACTTTTCATTGATGAAAGGCTTTTTTCTGACTTTACATGACTTGAGCCCTGCCTCTGGGAGACTGTTATGAACTGTTCTTGCCATGCACTTCACCCCAGCTGCCATTTGCCATTCCTTTTGTAGGACACTTGATGTCATCCTGTGGTTTCTGAGTGACATTCGAATAAGATGGCGGTCATCCCAGTCAGTGGAGAGTCGTTTTTGCCCTCTGCCAGTCTGTAGCTTTGTTGTCCCCAATGTCTGCAGCTTGACCTTGTCATAATGGACTGCTGTAATTTTAAGGATGGAGGCTACATGATGCTCACTGAATCCCTCTTCAAGTAAAGCCAGAATTGAACCCTTTTTTTCCTTACTCAAGACTTTTCTTTCCAACTCCTTTGGCATGGTTAAAAGTTATTTTTTCATTCCTATTACATTTGGAATATTACTAGCACTTGTTTTGCCATCCAGCTTGTGCTATTGTAAGAGGATTGTGAACACCACAGCAGGGTTTTTTATACTTTCCTTCATTAAATAAGATTTGGTTCAGGTGATCACCTAATCAGAAGCACATTAAGGAGAATGAGGTGTACTCTGGTTGGAATTTAACTGACACTGGAATGGAATGGCTGTCAGACATGTAGGGAAGCTGGTCTCCTAATTTTTGCCAGAGCTGCATATTAGATATTCATCATATATAAATATATATTTATTTTAGATTAGATATTTATCATACAGGGCTTTGTGTGTGGAGTGAGTGGGGCTTGATACATACGCTCATTTTCATATATATATATATATATATATATATATAGACTATGTATTGTTTATAAGGCACTATAATATTCTGCAGCACTTTACAGACATCATTATTGCTGTCCCCACTGGGGCTCAGAATCTAAATTTCCAATCAGTATGCCTTTGGAGTTATGGGAGGATACCTACACAAACATGGGGAGAACCTACAAAGTTCTTGCAGATGTTGTCATTGTTGGGAATTTGAACCCAGGACTCCAGCACTGCAGAGCAACAGCGCTAACCACAGATCCACCAGGGATCTGCTGGATTGAGTTGCTAGAACCAAGTCTATCAGTGGTATCATTTTTTGAGCTGGCAGCCTTTAATATTTTATAATGTCTCTTGAATCCATGAGAATAAAGATTTTGTGCGCAGCAGTACCAAAGTTGTAGGTGCACAGAGGCATCCTATATGTCCTCAAATGGGTACGGCACCATATTGCAGATCATTACAGCAGGGATCCAATATACGGCCGTGTGCATAAAGCCTTAGGCTAGTAGGTAATGTAAGCAGTTGAGTCTTTTGATAGGCACTTAGGTAACATTAGAAATCTAATTTATTCCATCCTAAACACCATATGATCGCATTTTATGATTGAATTCACTAAGTGCTTTTCTATATGGTTAGAGACTGCCAAGATAGGAGATCTGTTACATGTGTTTTTATGAACGTCACTTGATCCCTTTTATGCAGTATGATCAGCTTACAACATCCATGGCATTTCAGGTTCTGCGCCCATTTAATGTTCGTAGAGTTTACTCAGCAAACCTTAAGACTTTATTTGCTTGTAAGTCAGATTTAACAGTTTACGTATATCCAATTGCATTTTTGACACAAAGGGTTACATATGCCCTCCTGTAGGCAAATTCCAAGAAACTAAATATGTTTTAATACTTTAAGTTTGGGGCTTGTGCAACTCCCACCCCTATGGATGAAATAGCTTAAGGCTGAGTAATTCCTGAAGTGCAGGAGGCCTCTTCCCTCAGGATGGCTGTTACCTTAGAAGTCTTTCTGTGCAGCGCAGGCTGTCACACTGCATTTATGATCCTTATTTCCACAGCTGGCTTCATTTTCCATTCATTTTCAATAGACTTTTTTTGTTTGTTTATACGTTGCATTGGAAATAGATGGTTCACAAAAAATGCTGTATATCTGTGATCTGTTATACATATTAATGGGTACATATCAATTCCATAATCCAGAGCTGTAATCCAAATGTCCCTCTTTAGTAGCTGAAGTGGATAATATAGGAGTGTAGATGGGGAACTCCATTACCTGTCTGTGATTATAATAATTATTAAAGGGCTTGTCCACTACTCAAACAATCCATCCTGAATTCTTATGTCTCCTCCCAGTAAAATAATAAGACCTAAACTCACCTCCGCTGTCAGCGTTGCTCCAGTAGTATCGGCTGTGGGTCTTTTGGACCCTCCCTGACATACAGTTATATTATGTTATGTCGTGTGATCCCTGCAACTCATCGACGCTGTCTCTTTCCATGTTCATCTCTGTTTGGTGGCCATCTTGCCAGTATATATTTAATCATTTTTTTCTCTGCTGTAGATATAGCAGTGCTCATAATGCTGAGCTCTGTATAACCCCGCCCACATCAATGATTGGCAGCTTTCTGTGTACACTGAACAGTGACAGAAAGCTGCTAATCAGTACTGGGGGGCGGGGTTACACAGAGCAGTTGACCAGAAGACACAAGACATGTAGTCGTGTAGTAATATCTCCTGCTAATAAAACACTGATTTTATTTAGACAGTAATGCACAGCCTATAAGTGACAGATCACTGGAATCACTGGAATCTCTTTAAACATCAAATACTGAGAAAACTGGTGAAGAGTTGCTTTACAAAGCAGGATACTCATTGTGATACAGTCATGGCGACAGCCTGCGGCCAGTAATGCATGGTAACCAACCTAAATGAACGCTTCTAGGAAAGATTCCCTCGAGCCAAATCAGTAATTATAATAATTGAAGGCTTTTCTGAAAGCAGCAGGGTAGACAAGGACAGCTGTTCTCACCAAATTCTTGGATGGAAAATTTGTGCCAAGGAAACGCTATCCCCAGCACCATCCTGAGGCTGCCCGGTTACGTTAGGTGCCACCGGGATGGGGCCAGGCTGATGGCCTCTCTTTGGACCTGAAGCAATAATTACGGTAAGACTTCAATGAGTAATCTTGGGAGGATTTAGCCAAAACATGAAAACATTGGTTTAGCGCCAGTTTATTATGGACATTCTCATTACTATGTACAGTAGATTATAAAGTCTGTTTGTTATCTCCCAGATTTATTGTAACATACATTCAGCCAACTAGAGATATTATACATCTACTTACGATTAATATATCTTCTATCAATGTTTGAAAGGGAATATGCTTGTAATCGTTTTTATTCCAAAAGTCCTAAAAGGCTATTACGGCTTTAACATCACTCGTAGTGCATCTATTGTCAAAAAATATCCTTCCCCTCCTTTTTGCTTCCACATTACCCTTGTTGCTGCAGCTAATCTGTGCTGTTGAGCATTGGCTTTGGCATAATTCATCTTTTTCTTCCTAGATCTTACAATTGCTCATCGGTAGTGATGAGCGAGTGTGCTCGTTACTCGAGTTTTCCGAGCATGCTCAGGTGTTCGCCGAGTATCTTGGGCGTGCTCGTAGATTATGTTTGTGTCTCCGCAGCTGCATGATTTGCGGCTGTTGGACAATCTGAACACATGCAGGGATTGCCTGTTTGTTAGGGAATCCCCACATGTATTCAGGCTGTCTAGCAGCCACAAATTATGCAGCTGCGGAGACTCAAACATAATATACGAGCACATCCAAGATACTCTGCGAACACCCGAGCATGCTCAGAAAACTCGAGTAACAAGCACACTCGCTCATCACTACTCATCAGTAGTATAATATCAAAAAGGTATAAATGTAAATAAAGTATAAATTGTAACAATACCCCTTTATTAAACTTAAACAACCAAAATATACAAAACAGCCAGCAAAGAGTAATACAAACACCAACCACATGCCATATTGGCAGTGCCACCTATCACACACTGTACAGTATCGTTTCACTTGTTGCTTCTTCTGGGGTTCCTCCCATCAGACAGTGTGATAATATAGTACTACAGCAAGAGATTTAAGCATTTCAGAGTAAAACATACAAGGCTGCAATAAAGCGGCCTCTGTCTGACTCACGCTGCCTATGGTTTGGTCAACAAGAATCAGTTGTCAGGTTCACTTTAACCAAAATATCGACATAGGGATAAGTCCTGAGATGTTGAACATGTTGTGCATATTTGAGGCATGGTTGTGTCTTTCTGTAACTATAATAACAATGTAACTAGGAGGATTATTAGTATGAACACAGAGCAGCCAGCATGTTACTCTTCCTTTCAGTGTAATTCGATGGATTAGTGCCAATTTTACTAGCTAAGCAGTAAGCAATCACGAGGAAATCACGTATGCCCCTTTTGTCACCAATTTCTCACCTGTCAAAGTGTCATAATAGCAGCATTGTTAATTTACTCATTCCTGCCCTACTTACAATTTGTTCAGCCAATACTGTTATACGTTTAAGTGTATTGAACGAATTTGATTGGACTCGATGCCAGTTTATTTGTTTCCTGCTGCAATACCGCTACTGTTCATTGTTTACTTTCCTACTCTCCATTTAACCACTTACCGACCTCAACCTTTCATGTACAGCGTAAGTTGACAGCAGGTGTATGGAGAGGGCTCATGGGATGGGTCCTACCCATTCGCAGCAGATAATGCCTGTGTTCACAGCCAGAGCCAACCTCTAACAGCCGCCGGTGAACAGAAGCTCCACCTGCGACTGTTAATCTGCTAAAGTTGCTGTCAGTCTGAAAGCCGCATTATCTGTGCTCCAGCATGGAGCGAGTCATTCTATGTGCTTATCGGCACCTCCATGATCAGTAGAGTGACTAGAGTCTGATAGGTGTTCTAAATCCTATGAGGATTATATTTGTTACCCTCCCCTACTAAGTAGTAATGTCCCCCATCCTGTACTAATGTTCCCCATCCTGGACCCCTTACTGGTACATATGTCCACCATCCTAGGCACATACTGGTGCATATGCAACCCATCCTGGTATATATGTCCCTCATCCTGGGCTCATTCTGATATATATATGTGTGTGTATATATATATATATATATATATATATATATAAATATGTGCCCCATCCTGTGCCCCTTCCTGATATACTGTATATGTCCCTCATCCTGTGATATACATTATATGTGCCCCATCCTGTTATACTGTATATGTCCCCACATCCTGGTGTATATATATCCCTCATCCTGGACCCATTCTAGCTTATTTGTCCCTTATCCTGGGTGCACTATTTCTGCTACTTGTATTTCACAAGGCCGTATATATGGCACAGTTTTATAGGGCTGCTATATTTGGGGATGTTATTTTCTGGTGGTGGTCCCACATCAAACCACTTCTTTTCTAACCAACATCTGAAGTTTTTAAAAGCGGTTACTCCTAAAAGAGAGTATATACATTTGATACCACCATAATCGTACTGATTGAGTCCCTTTCACAAACACCACACAATGAACTCCGTAGAAACAAATCAGAAAATACAATGGTAGAATTAGGCCTTTTTTTTTTTACTATTTAACTCCATTTGAAATTTTTTTTCTGTTTTTTTCTCCAAGTAAATTTTATTTTTTCATTCACACCTCTACAATAACAAGAGATTAATAGACTATGTTGATAGAAAAATAAAATAAAAAGATATGGCTATTGGAAAAAAGGAGAGGAAAGGAAGTAAAGTGCAAAAATGAAAATTGCCTTCTGCTTGTGAAGGGGTTAAAATTTCAAACGTCAATTCACTAGTGCAGTTCAGGACTAGGTGAGATCACTGGCTGATAATATTAGCTTACACCCCATGCATCAATGCTATACAAACATGAACTATATGCTAATTCCCTGTGTAAAAAAATGACTAAGGTTCAAATGACAGGTGAACTGTATCCGAGATAACATTTGGCTTATGGCTGATTTATTTAGCTTATCTATCTATGTTCTATTTATCTATTATGAAATCATACATGCACATTATATATTATAGCAGGTTCAAAAATGGATTATTTCTTTTTTTACGGTAAATACAGCACTGGTGGTCTTTCCTATTAATAAGTGGACCCACATTATAATCAATGGGTTCTGTTAGAATTGCTCAGTGTTCATTTAAAAATAGATCTGGCATAACCAATCAAAGGAAATCATCAAGGAGGTGTGAACAGAGCCTCAGGTCTCATTCAGCCATCCATTTTTCACATACGAGTTCTATAGGTGTTCTTCATGGATAGAGCTCATACCTCTTTTACTCTATGGGGCTGATCTCATGTCCGTGTATACTTGGGGACCAAATGGTCAGCACCAAAAAACTAAGACATGTACGATTCTTTTTCATGTCACAGATTGAGCTAACCAATCAGGTACGGACTGGGGCTGAAATTCAGCCCTGGCATTTGAAATCACACAGGCCCATGTTGTCTTCATCCCCATGAACTAGATGGGATATATTACTAATATTATCCTGGATGGAGGAAAGGAAGATTTTTTACAAGACCACTATTTCTAATGATACGATACCTGTGGCCTGCTGGGGTAAGTGATGCAGTCAGCGACTTGGTGCTCCGGCGCAACTCTTAACAGTATGGATGTCTTGAGAACACCGATTCTGTTAACGCAGCAGACAATGCAGCCTATGACCAGACAGGCAATTTTGGCATTTTCTATAATTGCCAGATGGCCAGTCCGACCCTGTAACTTATACAAGTCTATGGGCGTGTGAAAAAAAAAGCACTTTGTTTGGAGAAACTTGAGAAAACTTCTTATATACAAGAAAAGTAATGAAACTCCGATGGTAAAACTGACACAAGAAACACACACTGAACAAAATCAAATCCAAAACACTGATGTAATTAATTGATCAATTTTGGCGAAAATGAAATGGACTGGCACAGTCTAATAATCAGGGAACTGTGCCATACACCCAAAAGACACAAGCCAAAAACAAGAAAGAGGCTCTAGTATCCATGTAATATCACAGACAAACTGAATAGTAAACAAAATTAATGATTTCTTATGATCAAAGTGTCAAAGTAGACAAACAAGCATAAAAACATTTAAAAATACACAGACCTACTTGGTCCACACAAGAGACTTTGTGCAGGAGAACCAGCCCTAATCTCTCCAGACCAATACTAGACTGGCGATGTCAAAGTACATGTGTAAGGTAGTATAAAGGCAATAAGGAAACAAGATAAAAAGCAAAAGAGCTATATAATGGCTATATCCTAATGGGTCGGCAGGAAGAGAGCTGTGTAAAATTCCTTTTTTGCCACATTTTTGACATGATTTTGTTGTGTATATTACTCTACTCATTAGTACGGGTGAAATACGCTGCAAGAATTTACATTATGCAGATTTTAACTCTGAAAAGACGAAAATAAGCAGCGTGTGCATGAGACTTCATGGATCTCATTCCCTTTGCTGTACTGTAGAACCTTGCATATTTTATGTAAAAAAGCTTAGGATGTGCACATAGCCTTAAAGTTAACTGGGAGAGTCACAGAGACCGAATCATTTATATTTATTGGGCGGCAGAGATTATAGTTAATGAGGGGCACAGTGCTGCTTATCACTTCGACTGGTGTATGGATAACAGTATATTAATTGAGGGGTACATATCTGTAGTCATGGGCACAGTGCGAGAGAGACATATGTATGTGACCTTGTTATTTTCAGGGCTGTGGTGATTATGGTGACAAGACGAGTCATGGCTGGATGATGTTGATATGAAGGTCTGACCAAATGGAGAAGAAACAGCATAAAGTGAGTCCAATCAGTCAAGATGTCAGCAGTAAGTACCTGTAAATATTACTGGTACCCTGCTCTGCACAGTGCAAGAGCTGGAATAAGTGGTGACGTCATCACTCATCATTATGGCTCTCGCGCTGCCCTCATGTGATCCCGGAATAAGCGGTGACGTCATCACTCATCATTACGGCTCTCGCGCTGCCCTCATGTGATCCCGGAATAAGCGGTGATGTCATCACTCATTATTATGGCTCTCGCACTGCCCTCATGTGATCCCGAGGCTGTGAACTGCTGCAACCTTACTGACATCACCGCTGGTCACAGCAGGCGAGTACTCACGGAGTGCAGCATGAGAACCAGCAGTGGCTGCTACTCAAGTGTGTGGAGCTTCGTTCTCTGAACAGTGAGCCAAAAACTGGACAAAGGAAATGTGGATCAATGTGGTACATCCATTTGGAATACGGCAGATTGGTGTGGATTATTACTTTTTTGACAAATGGGTGAAAGAGGGAAATTGTCGGGGAGTGATTTTTACAAATAAAGGACTTTTGTGTGCTTTTATTTCTTTTGACTATGGGGTTAGTAATGGGAGTATCTGACAGACACCTCTCCATTACTAACCCCTGGGCTTGATGTCAGCGACAGCTGCTGACATCAACCCCACAATCCCATTACCCTGATTGCAAACACACCAGGGCTATCAGGAAAAGTTGATGCTAAGTGCCAGAATTGGTGCATCTACTGGATGCGCCATTTCTGGGGCGACTGAACATAGTAACATAGTTATTAAGGTTGAAGGAAGACTTTAAGTCGATCTAGTTCAACTCATATGCTATCCTAACCTGCCATAACATGTTGATCCAGAGGAAGGCAAAAAAACCCATGTGGCAAACAGTAAGCTTCACATTGGGGAAAAAAATTCCTTCCCGACTCCACATACGACAATCAGACTAGCTCCCTGGATCAACACAATATTAAGGAAACTAGTGTATATAACCTGTAACATTATACTTTTCAAGAAAGACATCCAGTCCCTTCTTAAATTTTAGTAGGGAATCACTCATTACAACATCATATGGCAGAGAGTTCCATAGTCTCACTGCTCTTACAGTAAAGAATCTGCATCTGTGATTATGCTTAAACCTTCTTTCCTCCAGACGTAGAGGATGCCCCCTTGTCCCATCACAGGTCTAAGAGTAAAAAGATCATTAGAAAGGTCTTTGTACTGTCCCCGCATATATTTATACATTGTAATAAGATTACCCCCAAGCCTTCAATTTTCCAAACTAAATATCTTCATATGTAATAACCTGTCTTGGTATTGCAGACCCCCTGGTTCCCTAATAACCTTGACCGCTCTTCTCTGCACCCGCTCCAGTTCAGCTATGTCTTTCTTATACACCAGTGAAGGCTGACCTTATTAGCCTGGGAAGGGACCAATACTCATGAACCTTTCCAGAATATTAATAGCAGCCCCCGGCTGTCTGTTTAGCCTTTGCTGGTTATTAAAAATAGTGGGACCATACATAATTTTTATTAGGGTTCCCCATATTTAATAAAAAGTAAAGGATAAGCAGAAAGCTGTGAGATGATATTAATAGGCTGGGAAGCTCCATGGTTATTGGGCCCTTCTTAGCATAATAAGACCAGCTAACAGCTGTCTGCTTTCCCTTACCTGGTTATTAAAAATAAGGGGAACTGCACACCATTTTTTTTTTCATTTAATTTTTAGCTAAATACATATACAGTAAACTACACATGCACGGTGCAAATAACAAATTATATATCTCACGGACATCTATCTATCGATCCTCTATCTTTACACATCTATCACCTAAACATCTGTCATTTCTATTCGGCATTCCATTTTGGTACCTGGCATAAGGACGCATTGAAAATTTCCTATGTTAATTTCAATGCATCTGTATCAATTGGTTGCAAAATGGATGTTCTGTATGGGATCTGTTCATTTTTGTGCGCCCATGGACTTGGATAGGAGAACCTCATCCAATACTTAGAATAGACTAGTGCATATTTTTTCACAGGGACACTCAATCCATGTGAGAAAATTGTCATCAGATCAGCACTATTAAATTACATTGATCAGTGACAGCATACGTCCGTATAATACACTAAGCAGAACAAGTCCTAATAAGGGTGCCTGCAGATGAGCGTATGAAATTTCATTCAAGTTTCATCCTGTAATCTTTGACATTTTCTTTCTAATTTGCAACAGATTTTCATCCATGTGTGATCTGTGTGTCCGTTTTTACGTTCGTGTGACATCCATGTGACGTCCATGTGCTATCCAAGTGCGATCTGTTTTAATAAAACTACATTAAAATCTTTACATGATCACATACAATTTTCTTGGTTTATAATAGAAATCAGATGCCAGTCTGAGGTCTGTTTGGGATTCGATTTTTTTTCAGCTCACCCATAGACTTGATTGGGAGAGTCTCACTCGAGACTCGAATGATAGTAATGCATGCTGCAATTTTTTTCTTATGATCAGTCAGACTGAGAAAAAGATCATTCATCTGGACAGCACTATTCAATTATATGGGTCAGTGTGCTGTCCAACTATCGGAAAGCACACATTCGATTTATAAGCTCGTCTGCATGGGCCATGAGAGCTCCTTCAGGCATCAGAAATTTTTCTTGGTCTTAGCTTCTTCAATACTTTTGATCATATTTTCATGAGAGTTTGGTCGGTATCAATTTTTACCATCAGACTTTGGTGAAACTTTCATTAGTTTTTCTCAAAAGAAAAAAATATATGAAGGTTTCTATCAGTCTGTAGAAAATGGACAACACATGGATGGCAAGATCAAAATTGGACATACCTCTGTAATTTTGTCTGGACCACTTAGTACGCAGAAATAAACTGATGTATGAACAGTCCTATAGACTATAATAGGTACGAGTTTGATCCGTCCATGGAAATCACAGATAGAACTTGTATGAGAAAAGCTGACATAATAGTGAGCCTTAAATGTGTTAAATATATTACATTAAATATTACCACATTAAAGGTGGACTGCTCCTGAATTTAAACCATTAAATTGTTCTTAAAATGGTTGTCCACTACTAGATCTATTTAATAAGAGATCTATTTAATAAGTTGCATTTGTAAAATCCGGTGACAGATTCTCTTTCAGAAACCAGATTATGCACTGTTTAGCAAGTTTCACACATCTGCATTTCATGGTTTGAGTATGAACTGCAATGTCCGGACCATCGTGACTGAGACGCAACTATCAGGAACCTACGGTCATGTGACTGCAAGGGGGCGGGGCATAGCGTCCTGCTTTCAGAGAAGACAGCAAACTCAGAGTCAGGCAAAACGGAGGTCGTTCACAGTACGGACAGCGAGGTACAGGAGGGGTAAACAGATGGGAGATCAGACAAAGCCAAAGGTCATACACAAGAGGGCGACGCGGTACCAAGGGGACGAGCAAAGAGAAGTCGGGTCACAAGCAGAGAGTCATACACGAGAGGTAGCGCAGTACAAGAGGGACAGGCAGAACTCGTAACAGGGACAGAACCGAATCAAAAACCAAACAAGCAAGCAAGATATCAGGCACAAGGCACACGTACGCACAAGGTCAACTAACTCAGCCGAGGGCAGGAGTATAACTGACACCGGACCTAGGTCCAGTGAGCATTAAATAGCCGCCCTCTGCCAGGGAGAGGCGGAACAATTAACCCCCAATCAGACCAGGACGGGCCAAAGCGAAACCCCGTCCTGGATCATGACAGCAACAGCCTCATAAGCATATACAAGACTGTTGAGTTTGGGGCAGGAGACCTGTGTACAGAATGTACATCATGGTCTTTACTCGGGTTGTGAAAGTTGGATAAGTGACACCTCATAGCTGGCTTCTTAGCAGTATATCAATGAATGGGACCATGTGCCGGGTGAGGGAAACTCATGGTTTGCTCCTGTGGTCGTCCATATGTAAAGCCCCCATCACACATAGCGATCTCGTTAGCAAGATTGCTGCTGAGTCACAGGTTTTGTGACGCAACAGCGATCTCACCAGCGAGATCACTGTGTGTGACACTGACCAGCGACCGGCCCCCCTGCCGGTTATTGCTGATCGTCCTGAAATGTCCAGGACATTTTTTTGATCGCTGGTCTCCGGCTGGCTAGCACGCATCGCTGCGTGTGACAGGCGGGAGACCAGCGATCAGCGCGCTGGTAACTAAGGTAAACGTAGGGTTTCTAAGCAGCGCGCAGCGAAACCCGATGTGTACCTTAGTTACCATCACGCTGGTGCAGGGAGCTGGTAACCAAGGTACACATCGGGTTTCTAAGTGCCGCGTGCTGCTTAGAAACCCGATGTGTACCTTGGTTACCAGCTCCCTGCACCAGCGCGCTGGTAACTAAGGTACACAGTGGGTAACTAAGCGGCGTGCGTCGCTTGTTACCCCCGTGTCGCTGGTGCTGGTCGCTGGTGAAGCTGCCTGTTTGGCAGCTCACCAGCGATCATGTAGCGACACAACAGCGATCCTGACAAGGTAATATCATTGTCGGGATCGCTGGTGCGTCGCTATGTGTGACGGGGCCCTAAGTCCTTTCTGATAAATCAGTGTCTGAGGATGTCTTCTGGAGATAGCTTGAATCCATGACAAACAACATTTCATCTTAACCACATACAGTGTAGTAGTCTGTAATTATATTACCTTAGTTTAGAAATGTGTTTTATCATAAAAATTGCTGGAGGGCTTACGTTTTCTTGCCATGTAGGTTCATGTCTATTTAATCACTTATGTGCCTAACATGTTACAAAAATGTAATCAGAGGAAAGTATTATAATGATTTTGCTTTCCCATAAGTGAAATAAAAGGTGTTCTTAGGATTGTTCAAATGAAATATGCAAAGATTGTAAAAATGGAATATTTCAAGATATCCTCTAGTGATAGGGTGATCACAATTGCCTCTTTGCCAGGACTTCGGGTGATCAGATTTACAATGGGAAACTGAAAGCAAATATTAATTTCTCGTACACGGACACCACATAGAAAAAAGAACATAAACAGTTCCTATTAGAATGAATAGTCCTTCTGTGTAATACATGGACAGTTCAGGCCTTCTAAAATGAGAGATACTCTTTTGTCAATGGTATACGTAGAAGACAATAGGCCTCTAGGCAAAGACCGAACTGGGCTCTCCATCATGGGGTTGGGTTTTACCACCAAGAACTGTAGGCTTTTTTTTGCTTCCCTCTCCTTGTTCTTCGTATGACTTTTGGGCCAATTTACCACTACCATGTAAATGGGAGATAATTCTTATTCTTAATTTTTTTTTTAGCATTTTAAAACCAGAAGGTTAATTCATGCAAATCAGAAAAGTATATGTAGTACTTTCTTTAGAAAAAGAAAGACAATCTCATCCATTATATGGGCTCCTGGTTAGACAATTAATGCTCATTCAAAAGAAAATGTAGTTTTTAGGACATTTTTCCTTTATAATTTCATCTCTTAGGCCACCTTTTAGGACACAGAAAAACTAATGACCACTCTATGTAAGTCAATGATGCTGTCAATGTAGTCAATGTAAAGTTCCGGTCAGAGATGGATAGAATACGTACAGTATTTAAAGTCACTGAAGATTCTTTTACGAATGTTATATACGGTATTTAGCCAACTTCCAGTAGATATTTAAGAGACGCTGAAACAAGTAGGAAAAGATATTATGGCTATAGCATACAATGGCAGAAAATCAATGCATCAAGTTATGGGGAAATTATAGAGGAAAGCCACAGTTATATAGGAATTATCTAAAATGTCAATGCTAATTAATAATAATATCATGGAGTAGTCAAGTCAATGCCAGACCTCTAATCAGTTAACAAAAGTAACACCAGAGAATAAAGGAGTACTAGGTGAAATTGATTTTAAAAAAGGTAATCAACTTTATTCAGGTAGAAAATACATGTATCTAAAAGACATAGTAATAAAGTGACCATAGTGCACCAACAAGATGCAGACAGAACCAGGGACAACCCCTCTGAAAACCTATCCCCATCAAGTATAAGGAGCCAAGAGACCCATACTTATAAAACGAACTGCCAATAACAAGGTGAAAACTCATCCAGAGACGCCAATATTTGGGCTTACCAGTGTAGTAGAGGTATCAGAGAGGGGATCCCAGGGTCAGATGTCCTCCCCGACGCACGTTTCGCTGGCACAACGCCGCTTTCTCAAGGGCTCCATGTAACTGTACTGTAATTAAGTAGTTAAAGGGGATTTATCAAGATTGCTACTTATCACCTGTCAGCATTCTAAGTGATAAGTTCCTAATCGCCGAGACACCCTAAGGGCCCCGTCACACATAGCGACGCACCAGCGATCCCGACAACGATATGACCTTGTCAGGATTGCTGGTGTGTCACTACATGATCACAGGTGACCTGCCAAACAGGCAGATCTCAGCAGCGATCAGGACAGCGACGACGCGGGTAACAAGTGCGCACGTCGCTTAGTTACCCGCTGTGTACCTTAGATAGCAGCTCCCAGCACCAGCACGCTGGTATCTAAGGTACACTGCGGGCAACTAAGTGATGCACGCCTTTACTTACCCGCGGTTTACATTGGAAACCAGCGTCCAGCTCGCTGATCGCTGGTCTCCCTCCTGCCACACGCAGCGATGCGTGCTGTCCAGCGGGAGACCAACGATCAAAAAAATGTCCAGGGCATTCGAGCACGATCAGCGATACCCGGCAGGGGGGGGGGGCGGTCGCTGATACGTGTCACGCACTGCGATATCGCTGGTGAGATCGCTATTGCATCACAAGCAGCGATCTCGCTGTGTGTGACGGGGGCTTAAGGCTCTCCAGTCAAGAGAACAGGCAAGTGATTCGATCAACATTTTCAGGTCCCATCCGATTTGGTAAAGGCACATGGTCTTTTTTTTCCTTCAACTTTAATATACGGTAATAATAACTCTTTATTTTGAAATACTTGTTTTAATTGTCTACCGTTACCTTACATCCCACTGCCAAACTGCCATTGTTGCCACACATTTATTACCATTATGAACGTACTAGTAGCAATTTTGCAACCTAGGCGTTCAGGATACTAATTTATGTTTCATTTTGGTTGAACAATATTTTTTTTGAAAAATGAGCAAAAATAAACACAAACAAACAAGAGGTAAAGGTTTTGCAACTGTTTGTATTTTCTGTGCGTTTACTTATGTGGCGACCTCTTTATGTAGAGTTAAGCTTTTTTTGTAAAGGGTGAAAGACTTTTAAGCCAACAGTTGATTAAGTTTGCTAACGAAGTTTAGAAATAATTTATGTACTTTTGTCCAAAATGTATGCTAAACCCAAACATGGCGTGGGCGATGGACGTAGTGGGGGTCATAAATAAAACTAATATCACAGACAAGAATGTGAATAACGGTTAAGAAAGCAATTCACATTTGGCCTCCTTTGCAAATTTTGGCAAGCACATTAGATGGGAGGAAGCGGAGGGTGTCATGGAGTATATTGTATGTCCTATCAATCATCTCTTTCATTGCAGGATGATGTAGCCTATGACAGCGACATAGAAGTCTGCATTCTGTTCACTTGTCCTATTCCATAACTATAACAGTTAAACTTCCAATCCATCAATGACAGCTGTTTCTATTCTGCCCCAAGTCCCCTAACCCACAGCACCCTGAGAGGTTAGGAGCACATTATATCAGTAAAATGCCTTCCAGTTGATATTTTGGAACACATGAACAGTCAGTCTATATTCACGGAAAACATGGTGCCGGGGAAGATGGACAAAACGATACTAATGCAAATCTGGGTTGCAGGCTCTGAGAGCTTAGGTGGTTGTTTCACAGACAGAGACAATTTTTGACTGAATCATGGATGAAGATGAAGATGTTTCTCGTTTGCCAATACCTGGGAACCAAATAGGAGGTAAGAGGAGTTGAGGTAATTAAAGTAGGAAGTTGTTGACATCGGTGATAAACAGCGCAGATGCCATGCATTAAAAATATCTACTGAAGCTCAATCAGCTTTTCCTGAGGTCAGCACCGGAACACATAATGCTGGGCATGCTAATGGTGGAGGAGGATGAACAGCACCTGAAAGGTCTGGTCACGGTGGTGGCAAATGTATGTGTGGGCTTCTTATGTGTGGGAGATGTTTTTTTCACACTTTGAAGCCAGACAATTCTTTGGTATACTGCAGGTTCTAATAAACTAGTACCTACAGCTCTCCATTAGCACATGAAGTGACGTCACCTACTTATTTGGCAAAGTCAAGCCAGCCAGCAATCAAAGCAAGGCTCAAGTTGTCCTTCCTCTTCTTGCCATGCTCATCTTTTTATCAGCCAAGCCACACCGGTTTGTAGCATCTGTTCAGCGTCATCCTGAATACCATATTCATTATCATCCTCATCTGCTGCATTTAGAACTCTTCTAGAGAACCACCAGGTTTACAACATTGCAACCAGCAGGAATTCGACGCTGTACGTATTGCAGCATTTGTACGAACAGCGTAAAGTGGTGACTGACTACATCATGCAGCAGTCACACCAAGCATGGCTCACTTTGTGATCCGATAATGGTTGCAATGAGGTACAGTGGGGAAAAAAAGTATTTAGTCAGTCAGCAATAGTGCAAGTTCCACCACTTAAAAAGATGAGAGGCATCTGTAATTTACATCATAGGTAGACCTCAGCTATGGGAGACAAACTGAGAAAAAAAAATCCAGAAAATCACATTGTCTGTTTTTTTTCATTTTATTTGCATATTATGGTGGAAAATAAGTATTTGGTCAGAAACAAAATTTCATCTCAATACTTTGTGATATATCCTTTGTTGGCAATGACAGAGGTCAAACGTTTTCTGTAAGTCTTCACAAGGTTGCCACACACTGTTGTTGGTATGTTGGCCCATTCCTCCATGCAGATCTCCTCTAGAGCACTGATGTTTTTGGCTTTTCGCTTGGCAACACGGACTTTCAACTCCCTCCAAAGGTTTTCTATAGGGTTGAGATCTGGAGACTGGCTAGGCCACTCCAGGACCTTGAAATGCTTCTTACGAAGCCACTCCTTCGTTGCCCTGGCGGTGTGCTTTGGATCATTGTCATGTTGAAAGACCCAGCCACGTTTCATCTTCAATGCCCTTGCTGATGGAAGGAGGTTTGCACTCAAAATCTCACGATACATGGCCCCATTCATTCTTTCATGTACCCGGATCAGTCGTCCTGGCCCCTTTGCAGAGAAACAGCCCCAAAGCATGATGTTTCCACCACCATGCTTTACAGTAGGTATGGTGTTTGATGGATGCAACTCAGTATTCTTTTTCCTCCAAACACGACAAGTTGTGTTTCTACCAAACAGTTCCAGTTTGGTTTCATCAGACCATAGGACATTCTCCCAAAACTCCTCTGGATCATCCAAATGCTCTCTAGCAAACTTCAGACGGGCCCGGACATGTACAGGCTTAAGCAGTGGGACACGTCTGGCACTGCAGGATCTGAGTCCATGGTGGCGTAGTGTGTTACTTATGGTAGGCCTTGTTACATTGGTCCCAGCTCTCTGCAGTTCATTCACTAGGTCCCCCCGCGTGGTTCTGGGATTTTTGCTCACCGTTCTTGTGATCATTCTGACCCCACGGGGTGGGATTTTGCGTGGAGCACCAGATCGAGGGAGATTATCAGTGGTCTTGTATGTCTTCCATTTTCTAATTATTGCTCCCACAGTTGATTTCTTCACTCCAAGCTGGTTGGCTATTGCAGATTCAGTCTTCCCAGCCTGGTGCAGGGCTACAATTTTGTTTCTGGTGTCCTTTGACAGCTCTTTGGTCTTCACCCTAGTGGAGTTTGGAGTCAGACTGTTTGAGGGTGTGCACAGGTGTCTTTTTATACTGATAACAAGTTTAAACAGGTGCCATTACTACAGGTAATGAGTGGAGGAAAGAGGAGACTCTTAAAGAAGAAGTTACAGGTCTGTGAGAGCCAGAAATCTTGATTGCTTGTTTCTGACCAAATACTTATTTTCCACCATAATATGCAAATAAAATGAAAAAAAAACAGACAATGTGATTTTCTGGATTTTTTTTTCTCAGTTTGTCTCCCATAGTTGAGGTCTATCTATGATGTAAATTACAGACGCCTCTCATCTTTTTAAGTGGTGGAACTTGCACTATTGCTGACTGACTAAATACTTTTTTTCCCCACTGTAAGTGTGTCACCCACTGAAGCACTTTGTAGAGGCATCATAATTTGTTAGTAGGGAAACCTGTGCACTCTTGAAAAAACACTCACTAGCATGCAAGATGGAAGAAGAACACAAGTTTGCACCTGTTCAGCATCACCTGTGTCTGTTGAGGAACCTAAAGTGCTATATCAAGTGCTGCAGAATTCAGAGGAGGAAGAGGAGAATAAGCAGGTGAAAGTGGAGGAGGATATAGACTTCATACAGGCAGGAGATAAGGCAGTCAGTCAGAGTGAAAATGACGATGAGTATGATGCTAGCCATAACAAACAATGGTCGTAATTGAGTTTTGATAGTGAAAAAACAGGGCCCTCAGTCATGATGGTGCGCATGGTAAAGTTGTATGCTGCAAAGCTTGTGGGAGGACAGGCGGATTGCTAAAGTGAAGCAAATTGACCACTATTGGATAGATGGATAGATAGATGGAAGTCACTTGGACACTGAAAATGAAGTGTTTGTGTAACAGAGCTCAAAATGTGTTCAACTTATATCAAGGGGAACTAACAGTGTTTTACAAAGATTTTCAAGGCAATTGGAGGTTTTGTAATACAATTTGCTGTGAATCAAATTTTTTATGGGAAATTCAATGAAGTCCACAAATTAAAATGTTAAAAGATTCACACATCTATAGTAATTAACCCATCTCACTACCCTTCACTTCCAGTGGTTGTTGAATTGAGTTATTTCGGCCAAAGCCTTGAGAGGCTGAAGTGGAAATACTTTCAAGTCAAGAAGAGCAATTTTAAAAATTTCTTTTTACTTTTACATTAATTTTAATCTCCAGGAGTTTTTCTTTCTAGTAATCTTCTGGGTCATTAAACTGTGCACACAATTATTTGGCAATTTGTATATTAATTATTCAATAAAATGAATCACTACAGTGCTGTCAGTTAATCCAAAAAGTTAATAAACCTGAAATCTGAATATTTAAGAGAGGAAAAGTGAGGTTTTGTCTTTCATAGGAGAATATCTATGCAAGCATAATTATTGGACAATTATTAGCGTGCAGAATTATTAAGCAACTAAGTAAAAAAACATAAAATTTTCCCATCTGAATTTTTCATTTTCATCTATTAAAGTGAGAAAAATAACCAAACTATTCAAAATGTAAAATTAATACGTTTCAAGAATATATCAGTGACTAATATAGCCTTCCCTCCTTCTCCTTCAATAACAGTCATAAACCTTCGATGCATGGAGTTTGTTATTTCCTTAATCTGGGCAGCACCAACAGCAGCCTCCCAGATATTGTTCAGAGGGGTGTACTGTTTTATTTCACTGTAAGTCTCCAATTTAGAGAGACGTTGAAAATAATTGATTTTAATAATAAAGTATAGATTTTTGAGTACAGTTTTCTGCTGAGGCATTATGTTTCTTTGGGGTGAAAAAGATGGTAAAAAAAAATGTCTTGTGGAGCAGTGTCATAAAGTACAGTACAGTGGTGTCCTGCGGCACATATAACATACTGACAATGTCCAATTCCAGGAGGTGGTGTACCGACATAAATGGACCACAAAGACTTTTGCATGGTCTGTGGTCTGGTAATTTAGTGGTCTGGTAATAACGTATGATAATAATTTGTCTGAGGTCTGATAATTAAAGTGTTTGATGATTTAGGCGTCTATGGTCTGAAATTAGGGGCCTGCAGTCTGTTCATTTGGAGGTCTGGTTAGGAGTAGAGTTGAGCGACTTTTGTTTTTTTAGGGTCGCGTTTCATTTCGTGAAACCCGACTTTTCCAAAAGTCGGGTCAAGCAAGATCGTCCGATTATAGGGAAAAGTCGGGGTCGTCCCGAAACACGAAACCCAATGTAAGTCAATGGGGAATAAAAGTCGGCAGTGAGAGGAGGACAGGAAACACACCTACAGTGCCCATTTGAATGCCAAAAGCATCAATTCTTCTTACTTAAGCTTGTCAACCTTAATTAACTTCATAATACAAGTTACGCACTGAAAAATGGGGGTTATTCGGCTAAAGTTGTGGGGGGGGGCTGGCTCCAGGTTTTCATGTGCCCTGGGCGAAAGAGCGCCCCTTTAACACATACCAAAACTCATCATGCTCCGATACGGCAGAGAAATAGCGGTATAGTACAATGAAAAATACTTCACTTTTTACATCTCATGACGAGGCCCATCTATTTCTCCATACAGAATCATTGGTCCCATATAATGTTTGAAACAGTATATGATGAGCTCCACATATTGCTACAGTATATGTTGGTCCCCATGGATGAAGCTCCACTGTCTTATGGGCCCAAATAATGCTCCAAACATAATGGGCCCCATTTCTAATGCTCTAGTGTATAATGGGCCCTGTAAATGCTGCTCCAGTGTCTGATATCCACCTTTGGAATGTTCCAGTGTATGGTGGGCCCCATCTATCATTCTCCAGAGTAACGTGCTCCCCAAAAATTGCTGTCCCAACATTGAAAACAATCAAATAAGTCTCCTCGCTAGGGAATCCCTGTACTAGTCTGGACTCCTCGTCGTCCCCATCTTCCATCTCACTGCACAGTTTTCAACCTTGCAAGTGCTGTGATCCTGAGCAAGCAGGGGGGGCCCACTCGTTGGCGACGGCACTGGCACAGGGCCCCTGATAGTACGGTGGTGTGTCTGATGGCGGGTGGGCCGAACCTGCACTTTCATCTGCAGCTTCCTCTTTGTCACCGTGTAAGATGGAACTGTATATGGGAAGGGTAACCTGAGTTTCATCAGGGTCAGATTCAGGCCGTGTAGCGTGCGAGGGGAATGTAGTGGTCTGGGTCAATGTACCAGCAGATTCATCGAGCAGTGGCTGGGCATCAGTGCACTTGTGTCGCCCCCAGGAGTACGGTCGCCACAGTGGCATTACCTTCCTCCTAGGGAGTGTGATGTCATGCTTGGGAGCAACGAAGGATCTCTCTAGCAGGTTAACTGATTGGGCGGCGTTATTCCCACGAGTCATGACCCTCCAAACAGCGTTCATGAAGGCAAATTGTTTGTTTTACGTGGGCAGCATGGTTGCAATGCTGAACCTTAAAGGAATGTCCAGAAGGGCACCACCAGGAGTGGAGCCTACGGTTAAATTCGACTCCACCTGGGAAACCTCAACCATGCCAGCTACAGAACAGATGCACACATTGCAAGCTTAATTCCGTTAACGAACGAGACTCCGTCATGCCCCGCGGTCCGAGTCCGGCTTACTAGAGGGACACGTGAGGCTCTGGAACATGAGATTGGCCAATAACTGGTGTGTCATGCCCTTACATGTCCGTGGCTGCATGTGCGCTACACTGAAAAGGCCAGCGTTTGTCGCTTACAGGTGCAGATAACCCGCTGAACAACGTTAGTGATGGGGATCACTGATTACAATTATTACCCGCGAACAATGATTTCCCAGTAAGTGCAGGTCAACTGCAGTTCCGGAATTAGGCCTAACCGTCATTCCTGAAAAAATGAAAAACTTACGTGTGCAAACCACAGGTGCTGTAGCTTGCTTAACAGCTCGCCAGCCGTTCTCACGCCCAGTATGGATTACACGTGATTGCACAAAGGTTAGAAAGGGTACCGTATCCCCAGATAACATGTATGGATAGCGTGCACATTCAAAATATATGTCTCAGGAGGCAGGCTCAGACGGTGTTAGGCCCAGTATGGATTGCACGTGATTGCACAAAGGTTAGAAAGGGTACCGTATCCCCGGATAACATGTATGGATAGCGTACACATTCAAAATATATGTCTCAGGAGGCAGGCTCAGAAGGTGTTAGGCCCAGTATGGATTGCACGTGATTGCACAAAGGTTAGAAAGGGTACCGTATCCCCGGATAACATGTATGGATAGCGTACACATTCAAAATATATGTCTCAGGAGGCAGGCTCAGACGGTGTTAGGCCCAGTATGGATTGCACGTGATTGCACAAAGGTTAGAAAGGGTACCGTATCCCCGGATAACATGTATGGATAGCATACACATTCAAAATATATGTCTCAGGAGGCAGGCTCAGACGGTGTTAGGCCCAGTATGGATTGCACGTGATTGCACAAAGGTTAGAAAGGGTACCGTATCCCCGGATAACATGTATGGATAGCGTACACATTCAAAATATATGTCTCAGGAGGCAGGCTCAGACGGTGTTAGGCCCAGTATGGATTGCACGTGATTGCACAAAGGTTAGAAAGGGTACCGTACCCCCGGATAACATGTATGGATAGCGTACACATTCAAAATATATGTCTCAGGAGGCAGGCTCAGACGGTGTTAGGCCCAGTATGGATTGCACGTGATTGCACAAAGGTTAGAAAGGGTACCGTATCCCCGGATAACATGTATGGATAGCGTACACATTCAAAATATATGTCTCAGGAGGCAGGCTCAGACGGTGTTAGGCCCAGTATGGATTGCACGTGATTGCACAAAGGTTAGAAAGGGTACCGTATCCCCGGATAACATGTATGGATAGCGTACACATTCAAAATATATGTCTCAGGAGGCAGGCTCAGACGGTGTCAGGCACAGTATGGATTTGACGGCCCAGATTACACAGTGGAGGAGCAGGGAGAGGTAAAGATTGCAAATGCTGGGGCCCTGCCCAAGCAAGGGGGGCCCACTCGTGGGCGTCGGTACTGGCACTGGGCCCCTCATAGTACAGCGGTATGTCTGACGGCGGGTGTGCACCACCACCGTCAGAGACACTTGATTGCACTATGAGGGACCCTGTGCCAGTGCCCGCGCCCAAGAGTCGGCCTACCCACCTGTCCAGGGCAACGGCACTCGCACGGTGTCGTGCGCTAGGTGGTGACCCCGGCCATGGGGGGGAGGCAGCACAGTTAGGGAGTTTTAGAAAGTGGCATATGTTGATGTTGGACATTCAGCTGATGCAAAAGGCGAAATAGGTCAAGTCCCAGGAAGAGGTGGACCAAAGCAAGCCATTTTTCTGTCACCCTATGTGTCATCAGGGGAAGGTGGGACAAAATCCTTGGAAACCCATGCATGGTTCATTTTAATGAAGGTTAGATCATCCACATTTTGGGTTGACAGACGGGTCCTTTTTTCTGTCAGGATTGATCCAGCTGCACTGAAGACTCTTTCCGATAGCACACTTGCAGCTGGGCAAGCGAGCTCCTGTAAGGCATATTGGGCCAATTCAGGCCAGGTGTCCAGTTTAGCGGCCCAATAGTCAAAGGGGAATGACCTGTGTGGGAGAACATCGATATGGGAGGAAAAGTAGTTTGTAACCATGGTTGACAACTGCTGTCTCCTGTCACTTTCCATCGATGCAGTATTACCAGTTGTGTGAGCGGTATTTGAAAAATCAGTCCACAACATTGTCATGAAACCCCTGTCTCCAACGCCACTTCTGCTGTGTGCACCACGAACACCTCTGCCAAGCTGCCCCCGGCCCGTACGGCTCGTGTGAGAACCATCACCGCTGCTGTGTGCGGGGAATGCCTCAAGCAACCGATTTACCAGAGTTGCTTGTTTATTAGCCAATATTAGGTCAAGGTTCTCCTGTGGCATGATGTTTTGTAATTTGCCTTTATAGCGTGGATCCAGGATGCTGGCCAACCAGTAGTCGTCATCGTTCATCATTTTGGCAATGCGGGGGTCCCTTTTTAGGATCCGCAAGGCATAATCTGACATGTGGGCCAATGTTCCCGGTGTCAGTGATGCACTGCGAGTGCTGGTTGGAGGAGCACTTTCTGGCAAATCCACATCCCTCCAGTCACGCACAAACCCTGTACCAGACCTTGCCACGCCAACATTTTCACTTGCCCCACGAGATGCATCCTCCTCCCCTAAGTAATCATCCCCATCATCATCCTCCTCCTCCTCTTCTTCCTCCACCTCGTCCAGGAGAGGTCCCTGAGCAGACAATGGCTGAATGTCATCAAGGATTCCCTCCTCCTCTTCCTCCTCATCAACATTGGCTGCAGACGCCTGCTCCTTAAGGTGCGTCAAAGTTTGCATGAGCAGACGCATAAGTGGGATGCTCATGCTTAGGATGGCGTCGTCTGCGCTTACCAGCCGTGTGCATTCCTCAAAACACTGAAGGACTTTACAGAGGTCTTTCAGCTTCGACCACTGCACACCTGTCAACTCCATGTCTGCTCTCAAAGTGCCTGGCCGTGTATCCTCCCACAAATGCATTATGGCCTGCCTCTGCTCGCACAGCCGCTCCACCATGTGCAGGGTGGAGTTCCACTTTGTTGCAATGTCGATAATGAGGCGGTGGTTGGGAAGGTGGAGCAATCGCTGCAGCTTCTGCATACGAACGGAGTGTACAGGCGACCGGCGGATGTGCGCGCACAGTCTTCGCACCTTCTGGAGCAGGGCTGTTAACTCCGGATAATTTTTGAGGAAGCACTGCACCACCAGGTTCAAGGTGTGAGCCAAGCAAGGTATGTGGCTGAGTTTTGAAAGGGCTATGGCTGCCACAAAATTACGGCTGTTATCACTAACTACCTTGCCTGCCTCAAGATGTACACTGCCCAGCCATGACTCAGTTTGTCGCTTCAAGTACTCGGCCAGCACCTCGGCGGTATGTCTGTCGCCCAAACACATCATCTGCAACACAGCCTGCTGACGCTTTCCACTAGCTGCTCGATAGGGGGACACATCGTGTGCAACAGTGGCAGCTGCAGATGGAGTGCTCGTACGATTGCGCTCTGTGGACGAGCTTTCGCTTCTGGAGGAGGTGGAGGAGGAGGAGGGTGGAACGCCTACAGCCAACTGTTTCCTATACCGTGGGCTAGGCAGCACTGTCCCACCACCGCTGTCCCCTGTGGACCCTGCATCCACCACATTAACCCAGTGCGCAGTGATGGACACGTAACGGCCCTGGCCATGCCGACTGGACCATGCATCAGTAGTGAGGTGCACCTTTCCGCTCACTGACTGCTTGAGTGCATGGACAATGCGGTCTTTCACATGATGGTGGAGGGCTGGGATGGCTTTGCGAGAGAAGAAGTGGCGACTGGGTAGGTCATAGCGTGGTACTGCATAGGCCATGAGTTCGCGGAAAGCTGTGCTTTCCACCAACCGAAAGGGCATCATCTCAAACGAGATTAGTTTGGCAATGTGGGCGTTCAAACCCAGTGTACGCGGATGAGAGACTGAGTACTTTCTTGACCTACTCATAGTGTCTGGGAGGGTGAGCTGGACTTGAGAGCTGAATATGGTGGAAGTAGCGGTGGACAGGGCGGACTGAGAGAGGGTTGATGATGGTGATGGAGTTGGTGTTCTTTCTGATGGCCTAGAATCAGTCTTTCGTTGATATAACAGTGGGATTCCCTGACTGCTGTGGCCTTGCAACGACACCTCAACATTTGCTGCTGTGCTAACCGGTGGGCTTACAGTGGGGGAAACAATGTAGCGTTGCTGACTACCTTCGTTGTGATCAGTTGCACATGTGGCACTTGAGGTTTGGTGTTGTGTCCACGCTTGCAAGTGCATGCTGGTTAAATGTCTAAGCATGCAACTGGTATTCAAATTTTTCAGATTTTTCCCTCGGCTAAAGGTCTTTGCGGATTTCTTACAGATAACCTTGGCCTGATCATGAGGATTTTGTTCAAAAAAAGTGCCACACTGCACTCTTCCTACTTTGGCAGACATTTTGCGGCCTAGCACGCTGTGATCTTTTGACCCTCTGGACAAGCTGTCCAGCAACTCTTTTGATGTTTGGAACCTGTCTTTGGAGTGCTCCGGGCCTGCCAGATAACAGCTGTTGCGATGTCGATGTCTGCTGTGGATGCTCCTCATCTGAGCTATTGGAAGCAGCACCCTCTTCCCCCAATGGATGCCAATCTGGGTCAACAACTGGGTCATCCATCACCTCCTCTTCTATGTCATGTGCACCTTCCTCTGTGTCACCGTGTATGGTGGTATAGTGTGCGGGAAGGGGCACCTGAGTCTCATCAGGGTCAGAATCTGGCTCTGTACACTGCGAGGACAATGTAGTGCTCTGAGTGAATGTACCAGCAGAATCATCCATCAGCGGCTGTGCATCAGTGCACTCCATGTCAGATTCATCTTGGCCTGGGTAATTCACCATTTGACTTGATAATCCAGGCATGGTATGTGAAAACAGCTCCATGGAGTAATCAGTAGTATGGCCTGCGTCATCCTTCAATCTTGGTTGGGGTGAAGGACACAAGGAAAGGTGTGGTTCATGAACATGAGTCTCCAATGACGACTCAGTGCTTTTACTTTTTACAACTGAAGAAGAGGAGGCGATAGAGCTGGAGGCTGAGTCAGCAATGTAAGACAAAACTTTTTCCTGATGCTCTGGCTTTAAAAGCGGTTTGCCAACTCCTAGAAAACTAAGCGTTCGAGGCCTTATGTAGCCAGACGATGACGCAGGCTCAACACCTCCTGCATTCGGTCCTATTTTGCTCTTGCCACTACCATCAGATCCACCACCAACACCATCATTACCAGCTGCCAACCCCCGCCCAATTCCAAGGCCTCTTCTACCAGCCTTCCTCATTTTTGGTAGAAATTTAGACAAAATCCAACAAACTATATAGTATGTAAAACAAGGTACAAGGTGTCTATAGGACAGGGGAGATTTTGAATTTCTGCACACACTTTTGGACACTGGACACTTTTGGATTGTGTGAGGCCCAATGAATATCTGAGCGCTATGTGACAGGCTCGATGGCACAGCTGTGACCTAAGTGACTAGAGGATAAGGGAGATTTTGAATCTCTGCACACACTTTTGGACACTGGACACTTTTGGATTGTGTGAGGCCCAATGAATATCTGAGCACTATGAGACAGGCTCGATGGCACAGCTGTGACCTAAGTGACTAGAGGATAAGTGAGATTTTGAATCTCTGCACACACTTTTGGACACTGGACACTTTTGGATTGTGTGAGGCCCAATGAATATCTGAGCGCTATGTGACAGGCTCGATGGCACAGCTGTGACCTAAGTGACTAGAGGATAAGTGAGATTTTGAATCTCTGCACACACTTTTGGACACTGGACACTTTTGGATTGTGTGAGGCCCACTGATATCTGAGCGCTATGTGACAGGCTCGATGGCACAGCTGTGACCTAAGTGACTAGAGGATAAGTGAGATTTTGAATCTCTGCACACACTTTTGGACACTGGACACTTTTGGATTGTGTGAGGCCCACTGATATCTGAGCGCTATTTGACAGGCTCGATGGCACAGCTGTGACCTAAGTGACTAGAGGATAAGTGAGATTTTGAATCTCTGCACACACTTTTGGACACTGGACACTTTTGGATTGTGTGAGGCCCAATGAATATCTGAGCGCAATGTGACAGGCTTGATGGCACAGCTGTGACCTAAGTGACTAGAGGATAAGTGAGATTTTGAATCTCTGCACACACTTTTGGACACTGGACACTTTTGGATTGTGTGAGGCCCACTGAATATCTGAGCGCTATGTGACAGGCTCGATGGCACAGCTGTGACCTAAGTGACTAGAGGATAAGTGAGATTTTGAATCTCTGCACACACTTTTGGACACTGGACACTTTTGGATTGTGTGAGGCCCACTGATACCTGAGCGCTATGTGACAGGCTCGATGGCACAGCTGTGACCTAAGTGACTAGAGGATAAGTGAGATTTTGAATCTCTGCACACACTTTTGGACACTGGACACTTTTGGATTGTGTGAGGCCCACTGATATCTGAGCACTATGTGACAGGCTCGATGGCACAGCTGTGACCTAAGTGACTAGAGGATAAGTGAGATTTTGAATCTCTGCACACACTTTTGGACACTGGACACTTTTGGATTGTGTGAGGCCCACTGATATCTGAGCGCTATGTGACAGGCTCGATGGCACAGCTGTGACCTAAGTGACTAGAGGATAAGTGAGATTTTGAATCTCTGCACACACTTTTGGACACTGGACACTTTTGGATTGTGTGAGGCCCAATGAATATCTGAGAACTATGTGACAGGCTCGATGGCACAGCTGTGACCTAAGTGACTAGAGGATAAGGGAGATTTTGAATCTCTGCACACACTTTTGGACACTGGACACTTTTGGATTGTGTGAGGCCCAATGAATATCTGAGCACTATGAGACAGGCTCGATGGCACAGCTGTGACCTAAGTGACTAGAGGATAAGTGAGATTTTGAATCTCTGCACACACTTTTGGACACTGGACACTTTTGGATTGTGTGAGGCCCAATGAATATCTGAGCGCTATGTGACAGGCTCGATGGCACAGCTGTGACCTAAGTGACTAGAGGATAAGGGAGATTTTGAATCTCTGCACACACTTTTGGACACTGGACACTTTTGGATTGTGTGAGGCCCAATGAATATCTGAGCGCTATGTGACAGGCTCGATGGCACAGCTGTGACCAAAGTGACTAGAGGATAAGGGAGATTGGATTGCTTTTAAAAAAGCAGTTTGTGGAGCAGTGGGTAAACAGCAATGCCAGCCTGTCAGGAAGCCTTAAAAGGCAGCCCAACAACCAACACTACTGATACACCACAATATAGCCTCCCCTTGCACTGCACACACAGTGACTGTTGTGTTGTGCAGGCCAAATTGCTATCAGCAGCAGAAGCAGTTTTTTTTTCTTCTCAGCAGGACAAAAAAAAAAAATTGGGCTTGCTTTTAAAAAAGCAGTTTGAGGCCCAATGAATATCTGAGCGCTATGTGACAGGCTTGATGGCGCAGCTGTGACCAAAGTGACTAGAGGATAAGGGAGATTGGATTGCTTTTAAAAAAGAAGTTTGCGGAGCAGTGGGTAAACAGCAATGCCAGCCTGTCAGGAAGCCTTAGAAGGCAGCCCAACAACCAACACCACTGATACACCACTATATAGCCTCCCCTTGCACTGCACACACAGTGACTGGTGTGTTGTGCAGGCCAAATCGCTAGCAGCAGAAGCAGTTTTTCTGTCTTCTTCCCTGCCTAACGCTCTCCCTACAGAATCAGCAGCAACCTCTCCCTATGCTAAGATCGGCAGAAGTAAGATGGCGGTCGGCGTGCACGCCCTTTTATACCCCCTGTGACGCCCACCAAAGCAAGCCAATCACTTGCATGCCCTTCTGAAAGATGGTGGTGACCCGTGCCTATGTCATCACGTTGCCCACAGTGTCCGTGGATCCTGATTGGCTGAAAAAGAGCGCAAAACAAACTTTTGAAACGCGACTTTGGCGCGTAAGTCGCCGACCTCGTGGCCGACCTCATCCTAGGGTCGGATTTCGTTTCATGAAACCCGACTTTGCCAAAAGTCGGCAACTTTTGAATTTTTTCGACCCGTTTCGCTCAACTCTAGTTAGGAGTCTTAAAATGAATGAGTCTTGGTCAGATACTTTAAGAGTTTGCAGTCTAACAATTTTGGAGTCTGGTCTGGGGTCTGAAAATGTTGTGGTCAGAGCCAGTGTCTGAAGAAATATGGATCTGGTATGGGCTATGACTTGTCTTGGGTTATATAAGATTGCAAAGATGTTTGTTATGCTATTCCTAAACCAGTAAGACACACTTGGAAGCCAAGGTGCTGATAAATGTTCATACTCAAGCCAGACCCAAACAAAAGATTACTACGGGATCCAGCCGTTTCCTGCTATGTGCCAGTTTGGGATGGAGGATGAGCCGGTAAGATCTACTACAAATAGAGATAGAGTGACAATCTAGGCCTACCTGAAGAAATGCATAGCAGGTTTAGGGCAAAGAGATGTGTATATATGTGAAGATGTTTTATACACATCATCCAGTGATTATTATGATGAAATTTAGGGATAAAAGTTGGAGGGGAGCACACTGTGGATCGCCTACCTTTGATGCAATGAGAGATTGTTAGACTCCTAATGACATATGTAAAAAATCAGTATAATATAAAGGCTTATAATTTCTTTGTGATGAATAGAAGGGTTTGTATACTAAACATATCACTTTATATGTGCCATGTACATGCATTGGCCTGCAACAGCCACTGTATTGTTTTCAAACATGTCACATTCTAGAGAACCACATCACATATTAACTTGTGTCTGGCACTCCCAATAACAAAAATGTGCTTACAGCATACAACAGTATAAAACATTAACAAAAGTAAATAGCATAATAATGGCAAGTTTTTACCTGGTCATGTGCAGAGTTCAGATCTATCTACCCATGACTTCTGAGGCATCTCTATAATCTTGAGTCAGATCTTTCCAGTAAGTGGGAATTTGCAAGCCAAGGTTTAGTGCAAGAGTCAGTTTATAGAACTAGGGCAAGGTGGGATGTATACCAGTAAACTGCAAACCTCATTGTGAGGACTGTGTATATTTTACTCATTTATTAACAATTACGGTACTAAGTATGTATAGCATACTTTAATGAACAGTGCACATAGTGTCATGTTTAAAACTGATGGATTTCTGCAGGTTCATAAAAGTAAATGATGTTTATATGTAACTAATAATTTTTTGTCAGCCATTTATTTATTACCCCTTTACCCGTCAAGCGTGTTTTCACCTTCATGACCAGGCCAAATTTTACAATTCTGACCAGTGTCACTTTATGAAGTAATAACTCCGGAACTCTTAGAATCATAGAATCATAGAATCGTAGAGTTGGAAGGGACCTCCTGGGCCATCTGGTCCAACCCCCTGCTCAAAGCAGGATTCGCTAAATCATCCCAGTCAGATGTCTGTCCAGCCTCTGTTTGAAGACTTCCATTGAAGGAGAACTCACCACTTCTCGTGGCAGCCTGTTCCACTCATTAATCACTCTAACTGTCAAAAAGTTTTTTCTAATATCTAATCTGTGTCTCTTCCCATTCAGTTTCATCCCATTGCTTCTAGTCTTTCCTTGTGCAAATGAGAATAAAGTTGATCCTTCTACAATGTGACAGCCCTTTAGATATTTGTAGACAGCTATTAAGTCTCCTCTCAGTCTTCTCTTTTGCAAACTAAACATTCCCAAATCCTGCAACCTTTCCTCATAAGACAGGGTTTGCAGACCGGTCACCATTCTGGTCGCTCTTTTCTGAACTTGCTCCAGTTTGTTGATGTCTTTTTTAAAATGTGGTGCCCAAAACTGGACACAATATTCCAGATGAGGTCTGACCAAAGAGGAGTAGAGGGAAATAATGACTTCACGTGATCTAGACTGTATGCTTCTGTTAATACATCCTAGAATTGCATTTGCCTTTTTTGCTGCTGCATCACACTGTTGACTCATATTCAGTCTGTGATCTATTAGTATACCCAAGTCTTTTTCACATGTGCTGTCACTTAGCCCTATTCCTCCCATTCTATATATGCTTTTTTCATTTTTATTGCCCAGATGTAGTACTTTGCATTTCTCCCTGTTAAAAACCATTCTGTTAGTTGCTGCCCACTTCTCCAGTTTATTTAAATCTTTTTGAATCCTCTCTCTCTCTTCTCTAGTATTAGCTATCCCTCCTAGCTTTGTGTCATCAGCAAATTTAATCAGTTTACCCTCAATTCCTTCATCTAAATCGTTGATAAAGATGTTGAACAATACAGGGCCCAGGACAGAGCCCTGTGGTACCCCACTTGAGACATTCTTCCAACTGGATGTGCAGCCATTTACGACCACTCTTTGGGTCCGATCACTAAGCCAGTTATGAATCCACCTAACAGTTGCCTTGTCCATTCCATACTTAGTCATTTTTTCAATAAGGATTGTATGAGAGACTTTGTCAAATGCTTTGCTGAAGTCAAGAAGTCTTCAACGGATCCCACTGAGTCTGAGATTGTTTTCGCATGACATATTGTACTAGATTGTATTGTATTGACAGTGGTAAAGATTGTTCAATAAAACTTGGTTTATTTATGAAAAAAATGGAAATTTGGTGAAAATTTCCAAAAATTTTCAAACTTTTAGGTTTTATGACTTTAAACCAGAGAGCTGTCACACAAAATAGTTAACTTTCCCACATGTCTACTGTACATCAACACAATTTTTGAAACCAGCAATTTCTTATTTTTCCAACAAAGTTTTCAAAAACTTTTTTTAAGGACCACATCACATTTGAAGTGACTTTGAGGGACCTATAGAAAATACCCAAAATTGAGACCATTCTAACAACTGCAACCCCTCAAGGTGCTCAAAACTATATTCAAGAAGTTTCTTAACCCTTCAGCTGCTTCACAGGAATTTTTGCAATGTAGAAGGAAAAAATGAACTACTTTTTTTTCACAAAAGATTTTACTTTAGAGTCAATTTTTTTTGTTTTCACAAGGGTAACAGTAGAAAAGGGACCACAAAATTTGTTCTGCATTTTTTCTTAAGTACACCAATACTGCATATGTGAGGAAAACTAATGTTTGGGTGCATAGGAAAACAACGGAGAACAAGGAGCAAAAGATGGTATTTTGATAAAATCATCAGTCAATTTTATTAATCAATATACAAAAGTAAAAAATACATCACATTATAACTATAAAGTGCCAATCAAATGTAGAGACAAAAAACACCCCAAGAGACCACCCCCTCCCACAAGATGGAAACCACCTAAGGCAAATCCCATATGTAAACATGTATGTCCTGTGACTCAAAAGGGATAGTGTAAAGCTCCAAGACCACTAATGAGGGACTGTATAAGCACTAACATGTAACCATGAGCATTCCTGCTGGGAACTCAAAACAAAGTGCCCTATAGAGAAGTCAATTGCTTAAAAGAGCTTACCAGCAGATGGACGGGGAGGAAAGGGGTCTTTTTGTATACCCCCGATGCGCGTTTCGTGGCATAAAAAGGCCGATTTCTCAAGAGGATGTAACACAAGGTTCCAACAGGACCTTCAAATAACCCGCCGAACCCAGTCATCTGACCAAAAGCGGCAAGTCACGGTGGCACTTTTGACGCATGTGCATTGGGCTGCCAGGTCCCACCGTGTGAGCGAAGCATCATGCACAACACGCACGCGCAGAGCATAAAGATGCCTGTCCACAAACAGGACCCAGCTGGCCGCAATGCGCACGGCCACACAAGAAATGACAACATCATACAAGTCAATATGATAAGATGGTATATAAATACAAAACAGATACTGTACTATTTTAAGATCATACCACAAACTCCCTCAAAAAACCTAAGAATGACCAATAATCACATGAAAAACATATCACATATCAAATAAGTATAAGTCCATTGAAGGTACACAGCTGTAATCCATAGTTGATAGGATTCGAGTAAGCTCTCATCCGTAATACTGTATATGGTCATGATGTTAGGAGCGACGGAACACACTAAATAAAAATGATAATAAAGTGCGTTCGCCGCTCGGGGTCCACCGTGCAGAAGGTGTTACAACCGCTGCTGAGTGATGGCAGGAGCAATATGGCGGTATAATGCGCACAGGTTCAACTTCATCCGTAGTGCGCAGAGCGGGCTCTGTTCACACACAGAGATGCCGCAACACAAAAACACAAAGAACACTGAACCTGTTAGTGTTACAGAGTTCAGGTAAAATGCACACACGGTATCTGGTCACAGGAGCAGGCCCTAAGACAGAGGAGCTGCGCCCTACTAGACCTACCGTGTGTGCGGCGTCGCTACTGTGGGCGCCAAGGGGGGCTGCAACTGCAGCGCGGTGTAGGACACTGCCGCTCGACGACAAGGCTGGAAGGCAAGCGCGATGTCGGACGGTAGCGTAGAGGTGCGGTGAGCACAGTGGCTTAAGGCTTGCCACTGACTGGCGCTGACTTCTATACTAATTCCCTATCACCATGCGTAATATCAGAGGGAAGGGGTTGCAAATGAGTCAGTCACCAGAGTCATACATCCGTCACCATTCACACATAGCAGTATAGTCTATACTAGCGCATGGCGGAACGGCCATGCGCGCTTTTTATAGCCGTGCGGGACCTTCCAGATCTTCGAGATGGACCAATGAGATCTGGAACAGGACCTGGGCACATGACTCCTGATCTCCAATGGGAGATCGTCTCGTGAGCATGCCCAGTTGGTTGCACAGAGGGACTTAGTCTCTGGAGTGATCTGCTACAAAGTAATCTCCTCTGTAGTAGAAAGACAGCAGGAGAGCGCAGAATGTGAGGCTCTAGATTCCTGCAGAGCAGATGCCGAAACCTGATGCCTAACACATGAGCCTTGGTTAAGAGGGACATGTAGTACTATCATTCCTAGGTCCAAGAGGAAGGCCAGATGAAGGTCATGATGGGGCACAATTTATTGACTTCTAACTGAAACCTCTAGTTGAGACACTGCCCTCTTATATTCGTGACACGACAGATGTTATGGCATGGGTTGATGGCATCTTTGTGGACTCTCAGACTCTCGTCCTCACTGCTGATTTGTAGAGTTTATATGCTTGCATTGATCATTCCCAGGGTTTTGATGCTGTTCGTCGCTTCCTGGGGCCTCCGACTTGGACGGCCCCTTTATGTGAGCTTATCCTCGAGTTGGTGAACTATGTCCTTCCTCACAATTTTTTGTCTTTAAGGACAATTTTTATCTACAGAAGTGTGGCACAGCCATAGGCGTGGACTGTGAGCCAATCTCTTCTTAGGCGCCTGGGAGAGATTTGTTTTTGGCGACGGGGGCCTACAGATGCAAGATGAATTGATTAGAAACAGATTAAAAGCAAAACATAAAAATAAAAACAAAACGAACTGCCATATATCAAAGGGTGTTAGGGGGATAAAATGGTGGGATCAAGGAGGTGAGATACTGCTAAAGGAATGTGTCCTCAACCTACTACAAAAAAGGGGCAAAACTCAAAAATTTGTTGAGTCCCTTCAGTGTCATTGTGTCCAACAGGACAATCCATCTAGTTTCAATTTAATCGAGGAGTTTTTGTAATCAACTCCTCTAATGCCCATATGAAGGGCGTCAATCCCCACACCTTCAATAATCTTGCGTCACAGTTATGGTGTGACCTAAAGTGATGGGGGATCATTTTTAGATCAAAAATGTCAGACACCGTCTTGGCTGCACCAATGTCCCACACATGCTCACGAACAAGTACTCTCAGTGACTCCATTTTGGAAAATGGGCCCTTCAGAAATTTATCTAGATATGTGGTGAGCACCTTAAACCCACCAGGTGCTTCACAGAATTTTGCAATATTGAACTGTGAAGATGACAAAAATTCCCATTAAAATTTCGTTTTAGCCCTACATTTTGTCATTTTCACAAGGATAGCAGAATAAAATAGACCCCATTTGTTCTGCAATTTCTCCTGAGAACACTGATACCCCATTTGTGGTCAAAAACTACTTTTGAGGCATAGTGCAACGTTCAGAAGCGATGGATCGCCAGTTCAGATTTTGCTGGAATGGTTTGAGGGTGCCATGTTACATTTGCAGAGCCCCTGAGGTGCCAATACAGCAGAAATCCCCCCTTTCTGATCTAGTTTTACAAACTACACCCCGCAATAAATTCAGCTAGGGGTGCAGGTGCACTGATCATATTGACACGGCATGTGCCTCACGGAATTTTATATCATTGGGCGGTGAAGAAAGAATAAATGACATTCTTATCACTAAAATGTTGTTTTAGCCCCAGGTTTTTAATTTTTCTATAGATTAATAGGAAAAAATTGACCTCAGTTTGTCGGAAAAATACCCTTCATGTAAATCAGAAATACTTTTGAGGCACAGTGCAGAGCTTAGAAGGGAAGGAGCACCATTGCTGATTTTAATTTTATGGTTTGCGGGTGCCACGAATCACTGAGTGATTCCCTGAGGTGCCAGAACAGCAGAACCCCCCATACGTGACCAAATTTTATAAACAACACCTCTCAGTTAATTCATCTTGGATTGTAGTGATCATATTGACATCACAGGTATGTCGCAGAATTTTATACCTTTGGCCAGTGAAGAAAAAATAATTATATTTTTACAACCCAAAATTTGTTTTAACCCCAGATTTCACATTTTCACAAGAGAAATGGGTAAAAATGGCATCAAAATTTGTCCCACAATTTCTGCTGAACATGGCAATACCCCATATGTGGCTGTACAGTACGGCTTAGCCACACGGCGAGACTCAGGAGGGATGGAGTTTTTCATATTTTTCCTGTTTTTCCTATAATAGTTTCCACACTCCATATACAGAGTTCCTAAGTGCTAAAAGAGCAGAATCCCCCCTCAAGTGACCTCATTTTGGAAAATACACTCCTTTGGGAATTTATCTGCAGGTGTAGTTATGATTTTGACTCCATTGGTGTTTTCCAGATATAAGCAGGAGTGGATGCTGCAAAGTGAAAATTGCAAACTGCCGTTGTAGTGACCAGTATGTTGTAGTGACGAGTACATTATGCCCACTTGGTGCTTCTGGGGACATGCACCCGTAACTTAGGTGGGCTATCATCGCTCCAGAAATGTCAAACATTTATCTGGAACTCTACGCTGAGCACTTAAATCTGGTTTCCATCTAAATCTCCGAGTGACGTGATTCAGATGAAACCCCAGAGTGGTTTCCTTTTTTCAGAGGTGTAGAAAACCGTGGCCGACGGCACTTTTATGAAAGCTAAAAAAGTCAGACACCGCCGGATCATAATCCAGACGGCATCCACAGTGACTCCATCTGCCTCATTACAGGGAATCTTCCAACGGGGTTCTGTCTGAATTACCTATTACAAGAGATTTACATGGAAACTCCAGTGTAAACGCTCAGCGTAGAGCGCAGGATAAACGTGAGCCGAGCCTTACTGCGTTCTTTGGGAGTCAAAATGAACAAACCAACAACAGGGCAAGAATTGGTTTTATTTATTTTTTATGGCGTTCCTCGTGTGGTATAAGTGTTTAGACTACTTTATTCTTCGGGTTGGTGCGATTACAGCAAAACCCGTTTTATATTGTTCATTTATGTTTGACTACTGTCACACACTAAAAAGATGCTTTTTTTGCAAAAACAAGTTGCATATTTGAGAGCTATAATTTTTCCATATTTTGGCAACAGAGTCATGTGAAGGCTTGTTTTTTGCAGTACGAGCTGACGTTATTATTGGTGAAATTTTTGGGCACATGACATTTTTCAATCACTTTCTATTCTGATTTTTGGGAGGCAGAATTAATCAAAAACCAGTAATTCTTAGGGTCAGTATGATTACAGCGATACCACATTTATATTTTTTTAATGTTTTGGTGCTTTTATACAGTAAAAACTATTTTTTAGGAAAAATAATTATTTTTGGATCTCTTTATTCTGAGAGCTATAACTTTTTTTATTTTTCTGCTGATGGAACTGTATCATGGCTTATTTTTTGCAGAACAAGATGATGTTTTCAGCTATACCATTTTTATTTTCATTCGTAGTTTTGATCGCGTTTTATTCCGCTTTTTGTTTGGTGGTATGATGAAAAACCATTTTTTTTGTCTTTTTTTTCTTCTTTACGGTGCACATGATCTAACTAACTTGGTAGAGTCTGGTGACATCGATGTAGTCATGATGATATCAGGTCACCATGGCAATGATTGGCCCCTCCTTCTGCCTGCCTTCTAAATGCTGCGATCGGGCTAAACTGCTGGGTACCACTCCTGGCAGTGAGTGCCGGGTCAGCTGTTAGAATCACTGAATACCAGGAGGCGACTGCGTGCTCACAGCTCCTGTGCTCACAAAATCACCATTACATATCCATACGTCCAAGGTCGGTAAGTACTTACTGACCTGTTCGTATGGATACATCCAAGCCAGGTTATTTATGGGGTTAAACCTTTGAATGATGTGAATGTATTCACATAAGCAGTTCTTCCCCATTTTGCTTCTCCCAACTGTCCCTTTGATCCACATGAGAGGTGTAGTATACAGCCCCAAAAGGAGCTTCTAGCATCAAATAGTGTGTCTCATAATGGATGTCCTTGGTCAGGAGCCAACATCAACACCAGAGTGACCTTGTGCAAAAATTGTGAATTAGCTGCCTGATCTTCAACTGCCAATTTTACTGATACTGGTAATGTGATGTAGACAGTTTGAAGGAATTGCACACCTAAAGGCACTTTGAGATGCTTCAAATAGGATTTATGGTCAGGGTGTGAGGTGGACCTCTGCATGCCTTGATACAGCCAGATCCTGGTTGTCGTTCTTTGGGGGAATCCCATCCCGCATCCTGGATCCCCTTGACCCATATACCGTTAACATAGTCTGATGCAGCGTCTTCACCTGAAACGTTACATAGTACTGTACTTACTGTTGTGTAACCAATGGATATAAAATATTAACAAAAAGTCCTATTTGAAGCATCTCCAAGTACATCTAGGTGTGTCGCTCCTTCACTCTGTCTACTATTGGTCTACAGGAGCTCAGTGGTTGGTTCCAGAGGAGATAGTGCCCTTCTCAAGTTAACTTGGTGTGTCACCTACCTGCTTGATTATTAATGTTTGTGTGAAGTGGCCCCCTTTCTCCATGCTAAACATTACACCGCCTCTTCCAAAGAGCTGCTAAAATTTAGCGGCAAGGCAACTATAAGAATTGTGAAAGGCTTTGGACATAACAGGTGTGCTGAGTAGCCTCCCAGCGATAATAGTCCATGGCAGGTGGAGAGTTATGTCTCCATGCATACATCTGAGAAGCTAAATAAAATGAATCACAGAGAAAGTAAGACCTATGCTTAATAATTGTGAGAAGTTTGTTGTTTGAGAAGGCTAGACTGTGGGAATATAATTTGCATATGTGTAAATTTATGCTGTAAATAACTGAAGTTGACCACCTGTACATTCATAATGATTTTTTAAATGTAAATGCAATTTTTTCTGCACCTAATCTAAGAGCAGCATAATATAGAGACAGATGCCCTGATTCTCGCGATGTATCACTTACTTGGCTGCTTGCTGTAGTTTTGATAAAATCAATGTTTTATCATCAAAAGATTATCACTAGAGGACTAGTAAACCTGGTGTTGTGTAGTCCTCCATATTTATTAGCTCTGTATAGCCCCACCCCACCACTGATTCCCATTTTTCTGCCAATCAGTGGTGTGGGTGGTCTTATACAGAGCTCAGCATTCAGAGAACTGGTAGATCTGCAGCAGATAAATTAGTCATATTATTAAAACTGCATCAAGCTGCTGCTGAGTAAATGATGCATCTGCTGGAATTGGGGCTTCTGTCCATACTTCATGTTGCTTCACAGATGATCTGATCACAGATCCCCTTTAAAGAAGTCATCATCACAGACTGTTAACTTTACACTTGTTCCATCTAAATAAGAAATGAGCCTCGCACTGAAAAGAAACCACCGCACTTAAGAACTGTTGTTGCTCCGAATAAACAATGTTCTAGTTACCAAGTCTGTCTCAATACTCCTTTAATTCACCCTTGAGGTTGGCACAATATATTATACACTGCCATCTGTGTACATATGTGGTACGTCAACTTACATTTGCTTTAATTTACATTGCCATTGATTTTCTGGAGTTTATAATAATGATCATTCTTCCCCCAACAAATCACAGTTTTTACTTTTAGGCCCAAGAAAAGAATGTTTGTATTGTCGCCGGATTGTTGGGAATGGTTAAATGGGCAATGATTGGGAACAGATGTTCTTCTGAATGATTCTTCTGCTGATCATTGGTCCTTAAAAAAGGGTCGGCCAGTTACTGAACATCACAGAAAAATCCAACATGGTGATAACCATGGAATGCAGATGATATGTTCCTGATAAGAATAAGTAAAACTGTAATAACACACAGATTTCCGAGCAACCATTTTGTTGTTGCAGATCCTGAAATTGGTCTTTCACACCCAGAGATATTTCCATTAGGCCTCATTCAGACATCAGTGTTTTATGAACAGAACAACTTATTATAGTTTATGGGGCTGTTCACATCTCATCTTTTTATGGACCGTATGTCCATAGAAAAATCATGGAGACGTGTTTTTTACTGGTATCGCAAATTAAGTCTATATAAGTCTATGGATCCAAGAAAATAACTTTCAAATTACAGGTAAATCCAACCCGATAGTTACCACTCCAACGATGTCACTCACGGTTCTCCTGGAAGTTCCAATAAACTGCACGATACTTGTAGTTACCTATACAGAAAAGACCAACGGATCTTTGATAAACCCCACTTACACAAAAGTGAACGCTGGCTTATTTAACTAGTTTCACCATATACGACACAGATATCTTGGCCTCATCAGGTAGTTATGACTTGAGTGGGTTTTTTTTGCTGTCATTTAGAGACACAATTTTGAAGGGGTTTGGTTCTAATAATATTTATCACATAAGAGGCCTTAAATTCATTTTTTAAGCTAATCCACAAGAATGGATTAAAATCTTCTATTGTAGCTTCAAGGTTGTCTCTTCCAGACTTGTTCTAAGACATATGACATGTTTCTGCACATCTAAAGGGCAGCCCTCCTATGTAATAATGTTAATTATATTGCCATAAAACATTATCCCTGTAATTCACATTGTACTGTGAAGTGACATTACACTGAGATAACTCATTTACAGTGTCTATCACATGTATACTGTAACCTACACGTGGACGTCTCCTAAACCATTTAGTAAAGGAGATTTCTGGCACTGATCATTCTTTCTGCCCCAATGGAAATAGATAGTGAACTAATCTTTTAAAAAGTCAAATGTCATTTAATGCAGTAATTATGTAGGAGCGTTGGAGGTGATGTTCTGTGGCGCCCCTGAGGGTTCAGTTGCCACAGAGGTACTGCACCTCCTCCTGAGGTGTGGTGCCCCACTATCCAGGTAAGGTGGAGACACCTGACCACACTCCAACACCTGCATCCCACACAACATAGTAGTGTAGCAAAGCACACTTTGGTGGCTCCCTGCTTGGAACACGAAGCGTGCTGGGAGGCGGGTGGAGTTTAGTTTGCACTAAAAGAGCGGGAAGAGGATAGGATTTAGTCAGTTAGTCGCAGGAGTCTGACGAGGTCAGTCTGTGAAAGGAGATCCCTTGAGTGGGATGGATGAAGGAAGTGCTGCAGCCGACCTCAGTGATCTGGGTCCGCTGGCACAAGAAAGGAACATTGATAGAAAGCCTGACTCTCCATAAGAAAGAAAGGATTGATAGGGAATGTGAGGAGAATAAGAGAACAAGGACCAGGGTTAGAGGAGAACCCTTCCTAAGTTCTAAGCGCAAGGCCGGGGTCCGGTCCCCGAGGTTGTATGGATACTAATGGTCCTGCAGCAGACACCAGAGGAATAGAAGTAGTGACCACTTTATTCCCACACCAGACATGGGGGCACAACAACAATGTGTGTGAGCTGGGACTAGGTAGAAGGAGTCCCCGAAGCAGGCTACAGCTGTCTGCCGTACAAGTAGAATTCTTAGGAAATCTGACAGGAGGAACTCCAGTGTAACTCAGTACTGTGAGTACTTCACTAAAAGGCGCTAGCGAGACAGCGAGCAGGAGGGCACAATGCCGACCGTGGGCCTTTGTTTTCAGCATCTTGGCTGTCTCTGACCGTGGGCTGGACTGAGACAGCCAGTGGGCCTGATATGGACCGCGGGCCGCACATTGCACAGGTCTGCTCTAGGGGTCTCTAAATGCCAACATAAGCTCTACTAAGTGCGCAATCAGTTTACTGCATTTTTCATCTCTATTGTTGGTGTGGTACCCCAGGAGCCCGGTTGCCATGGTGGCATTGCCTCCCTCACAGGGGGTGATGTCATACCTGGAAGCAAGGAGGATTTTCCTACCCAGTTAACACCATCAGACAACACCTTTTCCTGACCCAAGACCAGAAGGGGAGCCCAAAACCTGGTTTTAGAAAAGCTTCCTTATTAGTTCTGGCCTGGAGGTGGGGTTAGTGAGTCTGTACAAGGGACAGGAGCTGTGAGGAGCCGTAGTCTGTGGCTGCACAGGTACAACAGTCCCAGCAGTCAAATCTGGAGGGCAGGAGACTGCTGGCCGCCTGGCACCATCACAGACCTGAAGGCACAGCAGCAGATCAGAGCCGGAGCCACCACAAAGGAGTGACACCTGTAAAAGGCTCAAGCTGCCTGCTATACAGGCAAGGACTAAAGAACAGTAAGGCTGTGTGCACACGCTGCGGATTAGGTGCGGATTCATTGTAAAATCCGCAGGTGAAACCGCAGGTCAAAATACCTGCAGTTTTACCTGCGGATTGCTCTGCTGTTTTGCCCTGCGGTTTTTCATCTCCTCAATGGAGGAGATGGCAAACCGCAGCAGAATCCGCAGAAAGAATTGACGTCAATTCTTTCTGCGGATTGAAAACTGCAGATAATCCGCGCGGAAAATTCCGCACCATCTGCATTGCGGTTTTTGATTCCCATAGGGAATCATGGTACTGTACACCGCAGCAAAAACTGCTGCGGGTCCGCAGCGGCCAAAACCGCTGCGGAACCGCAGCAAAATCCGCAGCGTGTGCACACAGCCTAAGGAACAGAGGACCAAACATAGCTTTAGGCAGCAAGGACCTCATAGGACAGCGCAGAAAGGAGGACTCCAACCCATCTGGCTTAGTGGATCCTACAGTAAGTTGCTTCCAGGCTGCCTGGATCTCGATTACCATGTGTACTCAGTGCCCTTGTCTGCACCTCAAACTGTGAGTAAAAGTGTGAAGACTGCACCCCGCTGTGTCCTCCTGTTTATTTGCTGTGTCACCTCAGCCCTGCACTACAACCATCATCACCATCATTTTACACTATTACTGCCCTGGGGTTTAGCTCTACCTGTTTAGAGCTGTAACAACTCTGCTGCATCACCATCATCCCCAGTGGTCTCTTCAACCAGTGTCGGCTAATATCTAATTGCCAAGTACCACAGGTGGTGTCACAAACTATCTTTCATAAACTTTATCATCCCTTTATCATCATTTTTATTGGACCCCCCAGAGTCATGGACCGGGTCACTGCTGCCGTGACACATCCCCTTAAGAACCGGCCCGGTACTGAGTATCCCCACGGCCCTGGCGGGTGCTCCATTGGCTCAATAGCAAATATCATAATAAACATAAATTATAACTCTACCAGACTGTGAAAGACCTGATTATCTTTTTATTTTCTAAGTACATAGCTTGTTAGTTTCCAGAGGAAAAGCCTTGACATTTATAGTTGTAAGGGTTAGCGAATCTTTGGCTCCAGACCCTCCTGCTGGTCACATGAGACGCACGCAGCACACGAGACGTTTAGCTTACACCAGAGATGCTGTTTCATGTTTCTGTACTGAGCAGTCTTATTAAAGCCTGATACTGGAGGCGTCCTGACAAGTAGGTCTGATGAGTCGCACAATATGTCAGTTCCCACATAGCTGGATATATTAGGCATGTATGATTCAATGTAACCTGGTATTCAGAAGGTAATTCCTGGAAAGTAGAACCGCATGCCTACACTTTACACATAAGTGTGTTAGAAAATATATACATACAAAGACACAAGGTATGTCTTAAAGCAAGCCTGCCAGCCCCTTTATGCTGACCTCTGTGACAGTAGCAAAAAGTAATGACAGACTCGCTGATTTCAGCGGGTTGGCATTGATGTTTGAGTATGCTGAAGTTTGGGAAAGCTTACATTTAAGACATTGCAGTGCAATGGAAATGGCTGTGAGATGGAGGACTGATGTAGTCATGACATGCAGGCATCTTCCTTTGTGCAGTAATACAGAGAAAGCTGTCAATCAGTGGTGGGTGGGCAGTGTAAGTCCGTCTCTCATGAATACCTAGGACCCTATATCACAGTTTTGTCTATCACATTGCAACTGTCAGGTCCTCCAATCCAGCAGCATTCACTTATTTATGAGTAAACTCCTTGCCTACCTAGCCCTGTATAATATTTTTCTGTAAAAATGAGGTTTAAAAAAGTATTTATATTGTCCCCATTTCCTATGCTAATGAGGTCTTTGACTAGTTGCTGGGGCGAGATAACATAGATGAAATGTTGACAGCTCCTGCCGCACTTTTCAGCAGCATCACTGCACCTCTGCAGCTGTGTCTTGAATACAAGACCGAATGTTATGCAACATTTTTTTAACCCATAAAATTAAAGTAAGGTTAATAATATAATTGTGATTACAAAATGTTTAGTTTTCCTCAAATTAGTTCATGCAAAAATGAATAACCCCCACACTTAACCCCTTTCCTACATTAGATGTACTATTCCCCTGTGGGGAGCGCAGCTGATCGCAGCCAGGTATCAGCTGATTATCACAGCTGACACCCGGCACTAAGTGTCAGGGGCGGTCACGGACCACCCCCGGCACATTAACCCCCGGTACACTGCGATCAAACATGATTGCGGTGTACCGGGGCTTAAAGGAAGCATCGGCAAGGAGGGGGCTCCCTCCGTGCTTCCCTGAGACCCCCGCAGCAGCGCGATGTGCAGTGCTGCTGCGGCGGGCCTCCTTCCCTGCAGGTCCCCGGATCAAATATGGCGGCGGGGACCTTCGGGGGGCCTGCAGGGAGCCGGCTTCCTCAGTGCCTGCAAAGCGCAGCCATGAGGAAGTCTTCTCCAGTGCCTGTGCCAGATCGCTGATCTGTCACAGCGATCTGTGATGTGACAGATCAGCGATCTCACACATGACAGTGATGTCCCTCCTGGGACAATGTAATAAAGTTAAAAAAAGGTAAAAAGAATTTATAAAAAATCGCTAAATAAATAAAAAAAAAATATTCCCTAATAAATTAATTTTTTGAAAATAAAAAAAACAATAAAAGTACACATATTTGGTATTGCCATGTCCGTAACGACCCGCCCTATAACACTGTCCCACTAGTTAACCCCTTTATTGAACCCCTTAAAAAATAAAAATAAAAAATGAAGCAAAAAATAATGCTTTATCATCATGCCACCGAACAAAAAGTGCAATAACGCGTGATCAAAAAGGCGGATATAAATAACCATGGTACCTCTGAAAACGTCATCTTGTCCCGCAAAAAACGAGCTGCAACACAGCATCATCAGCGAAAAAATAAAAAAGTTATAGCTCGCAGAATAAAGCGATGCAAAAATAATTATTTTTTATATAAAATTGTTTTCATTGCATAGGTCTCAAAATGTGGTGATACAAAAAACAATTTTACAATAAAAAGCATCTTTTAGCATATGACAGCTGCCAAATATAAAAACCCACCATAAATAGTAAATCAAACCCCCCTTTATCACTCCCTTAGTTAGGGAAAAATAATACAATTAAAAAAATGTATTTATTTCCATTTTCCCATTAGGGTTAGGGCTAGGGTTAGAGTTAGGGCTATGGTTAGGGCTGAGATTAGGGTTAGGGGTGTGTTGGAGTTAGGGTTGGAGTTAGAATTGGGGGATTTCCACTGTTTTAGTACATCAGGGGCTTTTCAAACGCGACATGGCGTCCGATCTCAATTCCAGTCAGAAAAGTCAAATGGCGCTGCTTCCCTTTCAAGCTCTGCCATGCGCCCAAATAGTCTTTTACCCCCACATATGGGGTATCAGCGTACTCATGACAAATTGCACAATAACTTTTGGGGTCCTGTTTCCCTTGGGAAAATAAAAATTGGGGGTGAAAAGATCATTTTTTTTAAAAAAAATATGATTTTGTAATCCTGCGACTGTACGTTATAAACTTCTGTGAAGCCCTTGGGGGTTCAAAGTGCTCACCATAAATCTAGATAAGTTCCTTGGGGGGGTCTAGTTTGCAAAATGAGGTCACCTGTGGGGGGTTTTCACAGTTTAGGCACTTCAGCAGCTGTCCAAACGTGACATGGCATCCGATCTGAATTCCAGGCAATTTTGCAGTGAAAAAGTAAAACGGTGCTCGTTCCCTTCTGAGCTCTGCCGTGCGCCGAAACAGTGGTTCCCCCCCCACATATCAGGTATCAGCGTACTCAGGACAAATTGCACAATTACTTTTGCAGTATAATTTCTCCTGTTACCCTTGGTAAAATAAAAAAATTGAACCTGAAGTAATTTTTTTTGTGAAAAAAAGTTAAATGTTCATTTTTTTAAACATTCAAAAAATTCCTGTGAAGCACCTGAGGGGTTAATAAACTTCTTGAATTTGGTTTTGAGTTTCTTGAGGGGTGCAGTTTTTAGAATGGTGTAACTTTGGGGTTTTCTATCATATAGACCCCTCAAAGTGACTTCAAATGTGACGTGGTCCCTTAAAAATAAAATGGTGTTGCAAAAATGAGAAATCTCTGGTCAATTTTAACCCTTATAACTTCCTAACAAAAAAATATAATTTAGTTCCCAAATTGTGGTGATGTAAAGTAAACATGTGGGATATGTTACTTATTAAGTTTTTTGAATGCCATATCTCTGTGATTTAAGAGCATAAAAATTCAAAGTTGGAAAATTGCGAAATTTTCAAAATTTTGGCCAAATTTCCTTTTTTTCACAAATAAACGCAAGTTATATGAATGAAATTTTACCACTAACATGAAGTACAATATGTCACGAGAAAATAATGTCAGAATCACCGGGATCCATGGAAGCGTTTCAGAGATATTACCTCATAAAGGGACAGTGGTCAGAAAAAATTTTAAAAATTGGCCTGGGCATTAACATGCAAACCACCCTTGAGAGTAAAGGGGTTAAAAAAAATTACAAGAAGTATCTCATTTACAGCCAGGATACTGGATGGAGAGTCAACTTGTCTCTTCAGAATAGTTGTTTGATTGGGTTCAGATCAGGAGACATACTTGCTCTTCTTCAGAATTGCAACAGCAGCCCTAAATGTGCGTTTTAGATCATTGTACTGTTGGAATAGGGCCTGGAGTGATGGTAGCATTTTCTCTTTCAATACAAAGCACTACATCTGTGAATTAAGGACACCATCAATGAAATGTATCTCACGGATACCAGCAGCACTACTGCAGTCCCATATAAGGACACTGCCACCAACATGTTTCATTGTAGACACCATGCTTTTTTCTTTGTAGTTCTCACCATTGTAACTCCATCCAATTTTGAAGCCATCAGAATCAGCTCTAAAAACATTTATCTTTGTCTCATCATTCCAGAGTATAGAGTCCCAGTAGTATTCATATTTTTCACTATGGGCTCAAGCAAATTGTAGGCAGGCTTTTTTGTGCATGGGTTTCAGGAGAGGCTTCCTTTGTGGATGATACCCATGCATGTTATTCATCTGTAGTGTATGTCCTCGTATTTGTATCAACAGAAATGCTCAACATGGTATGGCTTTCTAATTCTTTAGCTAACTGCAGTCATCTTGCATGTTGATTTTCTTTAACCTTTCTCAACTGTTTAGGTGTTAGCTTCCATGGTCGTCCTGGAAGTCTCTGTAAGATGGTTGATGTTTCATCTTTGTTATATTTTTGTATCACTTTTGCTATAGATTTTTGACTGATAAGGCCTGTTTCACACGTCCGTCGTCAGCAGTCAGTAGAAATCCGCCAAAGGGTGAAACGAACTGATCCATGACGGTCGGATGTCAGCGGAGGACACTGTATGAAGGATCCGTGGGAGAAGCGAAGTGGCGTAATTTAAAGTGACCGCAGTGGCCACGATAAGGAGCGAAGTATCGCGGGAAGTGGAGTGATGTATCGCGGGAAGAGGAGCGATGTATCGCGGGAGGTGGAGTGATGCATCGTGGGAGGTGGAGCAATGCATCGCGGGAAGTGGAGTGATGTATCGCGGGAAGTGGAGCGATGTCTCGCGGGAAGAGGAGGGATGTTTCGCGGGAGGTGGAGGGATGTATCCCGGGAGGTGGAGGCAAGTATCGCGGGAGGTGGAGGCAAGTATCACGGGAGGTGGAGGCATGTATCGCGGGAGGTGGAGGCATGTATTGAGGGAGGTGGAGCCAAGTACCGCGAGAGGTGGAGGCATACATCGCGGGAGGTGGAGGGATGTATCGCGGGAGGTGGAGGCAAGTATCGCGGGGGGTGGAGGCATGTATCGCGGGAGGTGGAGGGATGTATCGTGGGAGGTGGAGGCAAGTATCGCGGGAGGTGGAGGCATGTATCGCGGGAGGTGGAGGCAAGTATCGCAGGAGGTGGAGGCATGTATCACGGGAGGTGGAGGCAAGTATCGCGGCAGGTGGAGGAATGTATCGCGGGAGGTGGAGGCTGTAGGAGGAGCGAGGTATCGCGGGATGTGGAGCAGGGTCGCGGGGAGGGAGAGAGAGTTACTGGAATGGGTTAATGCTCAAAATAGCGAACCGTCAAACAAAAAAACGTTGCAGGGTCCGTCTCATCCACCCGGGAGCCGCTAAAATCGTGGTGGATCCGTAACAAAACGGCTGAGACGGATGACCGTCAGTCAAGATCCGCCAATAATGTAAGTCTATGGGGGAAAAAGATGGATCCGCCCCTTTTTTGGCGGATCCGTTTTTTATAGAAATTGGCAGATTTTGACTGACGGGTAAAAACTGATGTGTGAAACAGGCCTAAGTAAAGCTTTGCTGATCTTCTTTTGTAAACAAATTATTTTCTTTTTTAGGCCTTTTGACATTTCTCTTCCATGTGGTGCCATTGCTGACAGCATGAAATGGGAAGGGGTTATCTTTTTTAACTAATGTCTTTTTATATTCAAATGTCTGTTGGACACTTGTTTAAAGAATAATTATACTTAACTGTGGTTTAACTCTTGTTAAATAGAATTGTGCAGTCTAAACTTTAACTTTGCTCCTATGACTTTCATTGGGGTGTATTCATTTTTGCAACATGGTAATCAATGAATTTGGTTGGAACATTACTTTTTTGGGTGTGAAAAATAAGAAATCGTGTTTGTAATCAATGACCCACATTTGTGGGAGTATTTTGCAGTATGGTATTCAACAGAAAATGCTGATTCTGAAATGAAACTAAAATGTTTTATGATAAATCTGTTAGGGTACCAGCACCTGATTATTGGTACATAAGTCTCCATTGAAATCATGTCAGGATTTAAAGAGCCCTATGCCAGCAATGTTGGTCTACCATGCAGCTCACTTGGTATTCAAAAACAGTGCTGGACTAGGAGAGGTAACACCATCCATCACTGTAATTTGTCATCTGGGTGTGCTGAAATACATGCTCACCAGTTTGACTTCAAAACTTTCTACTGAGTGTTATACATGACATGACAAGCTACACAGGTCCAGGTTAGCTTAGCCAGTTCATGCTAATCACCAATTTAATGCTATGTAACATGTCAGTTACAGCTTCAAGCAATGCGAATTGCAAATATTTATCATGTATAGCCATAGGAGTTTTAACACTGTTTCCATTATATTCAATCTTTTACAATATACACGGGCGCTACCTAGCTATAAAAAGTAGCTCAGATGCAGCAGGTAGGGAGACAGGGCTGTGTCGGTTCCTGTTGAAAACTAAAAACTGTGGAATTGTATACCTTACCGCGCTATACTGAGCAGGTGTATGGGACCAACAAGGTCTATAGTAGACAAAATACCAGAGGGGGGGGGAAGGGAGAAAAGGTGGAGATTATAGACCAATACTTACTGTTAAATGAAGTGTTAATAACATATTCTTAGTAATTTTAAGGCGTATATCTAGAAGATGCCTCGCCCGTGATGTTGTATTCGTAATTTCTTGTAGTAGTCAGTGACACTAATGAGGGAATATATTGATAGAATTAGATTATCAATAATATTAATATCTAAACTGTAAGTTAGTGGGTTGACTATACTCACTACAGTTTTCTGAATGTTGCTATTTTCTTCAGATGGGTACCGTAGTGCTTACTAATAGCTCATTTTCACGGTGCTGAACAGATGGAATTAGATATAATTAATACAAATGACTGTGATAATATAACACAGTAGTAAAAGTGCCTCTCCACTTACTTCTATTCGTGTGGAAGACGTGAACAGGAGCAGTATCCGCCTCTATAATGGAGTTTTTTTATATAATGGAGTTTATTTATGATGTTGCAATTTCCTTCAGATGGGTACCATGGTACTTATTGGCAGCCCATTGGTACAGTGCTAAACAGGTAGAATTAGATATGGTTAATACTATGATAGTATGTCTCAGCTGTAAAAAATGCCTCTCCACTTACTTAAATTGATATGAAAGAGGTAAACAGGAACAGTGTCCCCTCATGTAGGCATTGTAGTGGAGTTTCTGGCTGTAACTGTTTTTTTCCACTGATGGAGTGCTTATAATAATCCCTGCTGGCTGAATAGAGTAGTTGCAAGGTTTGCTAGTTCTATCAGGCATTATGGAATAAAATAGATAACATAGATCGCTTAATGTAGTAATGTTTAAGGTGATCAGTTAGCCCAATTAGGGCTTTTTGATCTAACTTACTTGTGCCGTTTGCTGAGTACTCTGATCTGCCCAGATGATAGCTGTGGCGAAATGTTTGCTGTGCGCGGGGAAGATGGGACTGCACCGCACGCAGCGAGGGAGCGGGTGAACGCTAGGCACCTCGTGTGCTCCGGCCGGAAGCAGCAGCGAGGACGCGGTGCGATAGGGGGGCGGAGCTCTGTGACGTCACAAGCTTGAAAAAAGGACGGGTGTGCAGAGGGCACAAACCAACGCGTTTCGAGGGTGGCTACCCTCTTCGTCAGGGCTGTGATGCGTGTCTGTCAGCCCGTCCTTATATATGGAGTCACCCAGCTGCAGCCAAACATCCTTAAAACAGGCTGTTGTTCTATAATACCCCTGCTTAATGGGTCTGGTGGGTTGTAGCGGTTTTTACATTGTAAAAATGACTGCTCAATTATTAAAAGTGGATTTTATAACCAATCGTGCTCATATATTAAAACTTAACTTTTAATTTTGATAAATTCAATAAACATACATCAATCTCATCTGTCTATTAAAAAATAGAACATATAAAACAAACTGAATTTTTTAAAAAAAGAATGTTGTGTATATGTATATGTTTTATTAATAAATAAATAAAAGGATACCTCCCTTGTACATTATTAAAAAGTGAATAATGCGGCTTAATGTATAAGGGTAAACGAAAAATGGGGTAAATGTGTATATGTATATTATATTAATTAATAAAAACAATACCTCCCTCCTACATTATTAAGAAGTAGGATATAATATAAAAGAAGGGGGGGGTTCATTATTATGACCAAGAACTAAAAAACTCGGGAGGTTAAAAGATTGTAATAGACTCCCTGTAACAGGGGAAGCGGAAAGGGGAGGTTAGGAATAGTAAAAGTGGGGGGGTTTGATACTCCCAGCTTAGTTAAAAAGCATGTAGCTCGATCTCATAATTTAGACCTTTCGGAGCCAGACTATCGAGGGTAAAAATCCATTTGGATTCGACCCTGGACATGGCTTTCAAAAAATTTCCCTTTCTGGGGTTCTGTGGGACCACCTGGATTCCACAATAGGATACCCCCTTATAGGATTGGTTGTGCTTGTCTAAAAAATGATGTGATAAAGGATGACCTTTAAATCCTTTCTTGATATTATCCAAATGTTCCTTTATTCTATCCATCAGCCGTCTTTTAGTTCTACCTACATATATTTTATTGCAAGGGCACCTGAGTATATATATCACTCCCTTTGTTTGACACGTTATTATATCTCTAATAGTGAACTCATTATTGGTCATATCTAAAAAGGAAGCATGTAGTTTCCTTTGTGTCATTGTTTTTTTGCAACACGGACATCTCCCACATGTCAAAAAACCAGACAGCGGGATCTACTTATGTAGATCCATAAGTGTACCATCCCAGATGAAGAGAATGTCATCTATAAAACGTCTCCATAATCTCAGACCTCTATGGAGACTGCCATCTTTGAAGATGAAATTGTGCTCCCACATCCCTACACATACATTTGCAAAACTGGGCGCACAATTTCATCTTCAAAGATGGCTGTCTCCATAGAGGTCTGAGATTATGGAGACGTTTTATAGATGACATTCTCTTCATCTGGGATGGTACACTTATGGATCTACAAATATTCATCTCCAGCCTAAACTCAAATTCTTTTGGGCTGGAATTTACACCTACTTACAGCACGACGAGTGTAAATTTTCTAGACCTAACCATCTGTGTAGACAACAACAGATTAATCACTAAAGGGTACCACAAAGAGGTGGACTCAAACAGCTATATCCACATAAACAGCTGTCATCTACCAGTATGGTTAACAAACATACCCAAGAGTCAATATATGAGGGTAAAAAGAAACTGTACAAATATTGAAGATTTCCATAAGGAAACAGAACGACTGACAGATCAGTTTAAGGAGAAGGGATACAATCCTCAAATATTAAATGATACTAAAAAGGAGGTAGAAAATATGTCCAGAGCTTCTCTAATATACAAATCTCGCAACAATAATCCCTCACTAACCATTCAAGATCAAATTAAACAACTACCTATCATCACACAGTTTCATGCAGGCCATAAACAATTTAACAATATCATACGAAAATATTGGCCAATATTGAAGGGAGACAAACATATAGGGGACTTATTGCCCACGCATCCCAGATTTGTGTACACTAGAGTCCAAAATCTTGGACTTCTGGTGGCACCTACCACAAAAGCCACCAAATCGGCATCAAAGCCATCCCTACGCCAATCACTTATCACCAACCAGAATATCCCGCTGTCTGGTTTTTTGACATGTGGGAGATGTCCGTGTTGCAAAAAAACAATGACACAAAGGAAACTACATGCTTCCTTTTTAGATATGACCAATAATGAGTTCACTATTAGAGATATAATAACGTGTCAAACAAAGGGAGTGATATATATACTCAGGTGCCCTTGCAATAAAATATATGTAGGTAGAACTAAAAGACGGCTGATGGATAGAATAAAGGAACATTTGGATAATATCAAGAAAGGATTTAAAGGTCATCCTTTATCACATCATTTTTTAGACAAGCACAACCAATCCTATAAGGGGGTATCCTATTGTGGAATCCAGGTGGTCCCACAGAACCCCAGAAAGGGAAATTTTTTGAAAGCCATGTCCAGGGTCGAATCCAAATGGATTTTTACCGTCGATAGTCTGGCTCCGAAAGGTCTAAATTATGAGATCGAGCTACATGCTTTTTAACTAAGCTGGGAGTATCAAACCCCCCCCCCTCCTTTTACTATTCCTAACCTCCCCTTTCCGCTTCCCCTGTTACAGGGAGTCTATTACAATCTTTTAACCTCCCGAGTTTTTTAGTTCTTGGTCATAATAATGAAACCCCCCTTCTTTTATATTATATCCTACTTCTTAATAATGTAGGAGGGAGGTATTGTTTTTATTAATTAATATAATATACATATACACATTTACCCCATTTTTCGTTTACCCTTATACATTAAGCCGCATTATTCACTTTTTAATAATGTACGAGGGAGGTATCGCTTTTATTTATTTATTAATAAAACATATACATATACATAACATTCTTTTTTTAAAAAATTCAGTTTGTTTTATATGTTCTATTTTTCAATAGACAGATGAGATTGATGTATGTTTATTGAATTTATCAAAATTAAAAGTTAAGTTTTAATATATGAGCACGATTGGTTATAAAATCCACTTTTAATAATTGAGCAGTCATTTTTACAATGTAAAAACCGCTACAACCCACCAGACCCATTAAGCAGGGGTATTATAGAACAACAGCCTGTTTTAAGGATGATTGGCTGCAGCTGGGTGACTCCATATATAAGGACGGGCTGACAGACACGCATCACAGCCCTGACGAAGAGGGTAGCCACCCTCGAAATGCGTTGGTTTGTGCCCTCTGGGCACCCGTCCTTTTTTCAAGCTTGTGATGTCACAGAGCTCCGCCCCCCTATCGCACCGCGTCCTCGCTGCTGCTTCCGGCCGGAGCACACGAGGTGCCTAGCGTTCACCCGCTCCCTCGCTGCGTGCGGTGCAGTCCCATCTTCCCCGCGCACAGCAAACATTTCGCCACAGCTATCATCTGGGCAGATCAGAGTACTCAGCAAACGGCACAAGTAAGTTAGATCAAAAAGCCCTAATTGGGCTAACTGATCACCTTAAACATTACTACATTAAGCGATCTATGTTATCTATTTTTTTCCATAATGCCTGATAGAACTAGCAAACCTTGCAACTACTCTATTCAGCCAGCAGGGATTATTATAAGCACTCCATCAGTGGAAAAAAACAGTTACAGCCAGAAACTCCACTACAATGCCTACATGAGGGGACACTGTTCCTGTTTACCTCTTTCATATCAATTTAAGTAAGTGGAGAGGCATTTTTTACAGCTGAGACATACTATCATAGTATTAACCATATCTAATTCTACCTGTTTAGCACTGTTCCAATGGGCTGCCAATAAGTACCATGGTACCCATCTGAAGGAAATTGCAACATCATAAATAAACTCCATTATATAAAAAAACTCCATTATAGAGGCGGATACTGCTCCTGTTCACGTCTTCCACACGAATAGAAGTAAGTGGAGAGGCACTTTTACTACTGTGTTATATTATCACAGTCATTTGTATTAATTATATCTAATTCCATCTGTTCAGCACCGTGAAAATGAGCTATTAGTAAGCACTACGGTACCCATCTGAAGAAAATAGCAACATTCAGAAAACTGTAGTGAGTATAGTCAACCCACTAACTTACAGTTTAGATATTAATATTATTGATAATCTAATTCTATCAATATATTCCCTCATTAGTGTCACTGACTACTACAAGAAATTACGAATACAACATCACGGGCGAGGCATCTTCTAGATATACGCCTTAAAATTACTAAGAATATGTTATTAACACTTCATTTAACAGTAAGTATTGGTCTATAATCTCCACCTTTTCTCCCTCCCCCCCCCTCTGGTATTTTGTCTACTATAGACCTTGTAGGTCCCATACACCTGATCAGTATAGCGCGGTAAGGTATACAATTCCACAGTTTATATTCAATCTTTGACAGAATGTTTGTGAGAGAAGCAAATGTCCTGTGTCACACTGGTGGAATGAAACTTTAGATCGATTATAGAATATATAATATTGTAATGACACAATTCTTAATAATTGTTGTTTTTATTTTTTTCAAATTCAAGTTTTATTAAGAACTAGCTGAAGAGCCCGGCGCTGCCCGGGCATAGTAACTAACTGTGGTTAGTTATAACAAATTATAATTATCCTCCATCCCATAGTCCCATGCTCATATACCCATCATACATATTCTCCATCCCATAGTCCCATGCCCATATACCCATCACACATATCCTCCATCCCATAGTCCCATGCCCATATACCCATCATACATATTCACCATCCCATAGTCGAGTGCCCATATACCCATCACACATCCTTCATCTCATAGTCCCGTGCCCATATACCCATCATACATATCCTCCATCCCATAGTCCAGTGCCCATATACCCATCACACATGCTCCATCCCATAGTGCCGTGCCCATATACCCGTCATACATATCCTCCATCCCATAGTCAAGCATTATGACATCATAATGAGCGGCGGGGCTTGATGACATCAACGTCGCCATGGCAACCATTGTGACATCATAATGAGGGGCGGGGCTTGATACGCACACACTGTTTCCCCAGTATGCAGATAGGGGCATTATGACATCATAATGAGGGGCGGGGCTTGACGCGCACACACTGTTTCCCCAGTATGTAGATGGGGCAAAATTGTTTGGTGAATTGGAACGCGCAGGGTTAAAATTTCGCTTCACAACATAGCTTAGGACGCTCTCGGGGTCCAGACGTGTGACTGTGCCAAATTTTGTGGCTGTAGCTGCGACGGTGCGAATGCCTATCCCGGACATACACACATACATACATACATACATACACACTTTGAGCTTTGTATATTAGATTTTGCAGAGTTTCAACATAAACAATAAACATCAACTGCAACCATGAAATATCTAGATCAATAGAAAAGTGGTAGACCTATAGAGGCCTTAATATGCAATTCAAACATATAAACATCCTCACAAGGGTCTATATAACAACATTAGTATCCAACGAGTTGGACTAAAGGTCCAGAGAAAGTAAGAAGGAAGGCATACTTGAGTGGGCAAAAACATCTCAAGTAAGAGACAAAGATAGACAAGTGGCAGTGACACTGGGGATCAAATGCGGCAATGAGACCTGATGCACAATTATGAAAAAAAACAAGGCACAAGCGGTTTAAATTGAAGGCATATTAACTCGGAAATTCCTATACAAAGGCAAATCCAGAAAAGCATCCCAGCGGAACCACTTGGTTGTTATTTGCTCCTCTCCATGCGCTAGGTTGTAGTAATTTCTGTAACCCACGCCTCTAAGGAAGGTGCCTCTGGTGACTTCCAGTGACGAGGGATTACAGTTTTAGCAGCTTGTAGAAGGTGTTGTGAAGGGTTAATACTAAAATCAGAGCTAAAGTTTCGCTTTGTCCATTCTCTGAAGGTTTCGTTTCTTCATTTTTGTTGCTGTAAGATAAATTTTTGTAATTGGCAAGGGCTGTCATGAAACCAGACTGTTCTCATCAGGTGCAAAGATAAGGGAGACGGGGGTGTAAAACTCTGAAGAATATGCCACTATACTACTTTCTATGATGGACATATATGTAGTTTCCGGTTTTCTTGCAATATTATTGGCTTATAAAGTGAAATGATGCTATTGGTACTTGAGAACCTTGCATAATTAAGCAAAAGATTATAAAAGATGTGACTAAAATAAAGGGGCTTAGTGATCTGCCTCGATGCTCCTGTACAGAGACCCCTGTCTCCGTGTGGTCATTTGAGTTGCTAGCAACACTAGAATAATTTGGACATCACTGGCTCAACCGTGAAGGGTTAATTTAGCCCTCCCTAAATAGCTACCCCGACAGCTTGGCGCCCAACGTGGGGCCCCCAAACAGGGACGCCTCTGCCCCAGGAGGACAACAAGACAAAGGACCCTCGGAGCAGACACAGGTGATGGAAAATTGGGACTGATCATCCCCCACGACAACCACGGTTAGTTGGCAGTTATACTGTTCAGACTGACAGTTGGTGTGGTTTTCCTGTGCTTGTTGCTGCAAAGAGGATCTGAGGTTTGTCCCCTGGTGGGGTGATTCATGGGTGGAATCATATAGAGGTGCAGTCCCGTTGGGGGCCCAGTGTTCGAACCGTACCTCATAAGGGACGGACACCCCGGATTGACCAATGATTGTGACTCTCTTTATAGTCAAAATATCCTGAAATTCCCGATCATTATTAGTATTGGGGCGTGGTCATGTGATCGAAGACTGGGTAGGATACGTAACTCAGGTATATATAGATAGATATATACAGTATAACCAGAGGTATCCGGAGGGATAGTCTGAGACGCCCTCCTCCTTTCACTGAGTACCGCGAATTTTGGGCAATCCCAGAGGGGGATTATTGACCCTGTGGAACAAACTGAGACGGCAGCTCCAGTATTGTGCACAATTGAAGTATGGTATTTAGCTCTAATGGAGAGAATTATGTTTCTGTGGAAGAAAAAGAAAAGTTTGGAATTGTGTGAAGGATCAGATACTGTTAGTCTTATGATTCAAAGATGAGGAAAGAAATCTGTCAGGAATGCAGGAAAAATTTTTTCGATTTTGGGATTTCCTAAGGGCGGGAGGCTACAGCCTACGCTATGGGACGAAGGAGTTAAAAAAAAATAAAAATTAAAAAATAAAGGGAGGTTGACTGATGATGGATTACTTAAAGGCGCTGAGGAATTCCGTGGCTTGGCACATGAATTGTATAATGAAGGTTATGTGGAAATTGAACAGCAAGTGAATTCTGATTGTTTTTATTGCTATGTGGAAAAAGGAAAATTGTCTAACACTGTGAAAAAGACTGAAAGTGTTGTGGTACAGGAAAGAATTGAGAATGTGATTAAAGAAGACACTAAGTTGATACTAATGTGTTAGGCAGACGAATAGTTAAAAGTGATGATTTGAAAGAAGAGGTCTTCCTGCTAGATGACAATTGTACAAGGAGACCGGGAGTAGCAGCCCCCACCTTTGCTGACGGTACCTATTATCATCCACCGCTTGCCTCAGTCCCCGCTATGTCTAATATTGCTAGTGGTTATGAGTATACTCCCTTCACCCCATCCCAAATAGACACTGTTTGCAATCAATTACCCGATCCAGAGACTTCCCCCATTGCTTTCTACAGGCAAATGGCAGCAAATAAAGAGATTTATTCCACTCCCCGAAGAGATCTTATCATACTTCGAGTAAAAGTTGAGGAGGGGTGTCACGGGGTCCTTCTCTGGTATCACACAATCAACAGAGCAAGCGAAGAGTGAACAATTCCAAGACCTTTATTCAGGCAAAAATACGAAAAGGTCCATATTCAGTCCACCACACAAAGGATAAGATAGTCCAGAATAAGAATGCAGTCCAGTATCAGGATAAAATGTCCAGGGAAACGAGATTCCAAATCTCTCTAGCACCAGAGGATAAAAATGTGTACTTCTCTCTGAAATGCAGCCTTTTCACCATCTTGTCTCTATCGGAACTGACTTGTCCAGCTGCCGTTCTTCCCCCCACCCCCTTCCTTGTCCAGGGGTAGTCAAACAAGTTGCCTCCCAGAGGAGAACAAAAGGCCTTAGGGATTAATGCACTACAGGGGGTTCATCAAGAGACAGATACAGTGAGGCTGTAGACTTACAATGTAATAAGAAAAGCAGTATGAAAATAACTGGAATTGTTAAAAATAGGAATATACAAAAATGACATCCACGTAACATATCACACCATCACAACCTCTCCCCCCCATAATAAGTGAGCACGCCATGAGGTCTACACAGACCTCTGGCCTGCTCACTTTAGTCCACATTGCTCAGTTATTTATAATTCCTTGTACAGTGGCAGGGGTAGGTCGGCCTGTGGAGCCTATGGTTCTTCTTGTCGAGACAGTCCATCGGCGTTCTGGTGTTGGCTTCCCCGCTTGTATTGGATGGAGAAGCTGTAGGGTTGTAAGGACAAGCTCCACCGCAGCAATCTTCCATTGTCCCCTGATACGCGATTCAGCCATGTGAGGGGGTTGTGGTCTGTAACAATTGTAAAGTCTCTGCCATACAAGTAGGGCTGCAATTTTTTAGCGCCCATACGATGGCAAGGCACTCCTTTTCAATAGTGGCATAGGCAACTTCCCGATCCAGTAGTTTCTGACTGGCAAAAGCAACAGGATGTTCTCCGGCGGCGTTCACTTGGCTAAATACTACCCCAATCCCAAAGGTGGATGCATCTGTCTGCATGAAGAACCTGCGTTTATAATCCGGGGCAGCCAAGACAGGAGCAGTGACGAGGGCAGTCTTTAACGCTGAAAAGGCATCCTCACATGCCGTCATCCACGTCACATTCCTAGGCATGTTCTTGCAGGTCAGGTCGGTTAGGGGCTTGGCCAAGGTGCTTAAATTAGAAACAAATTTGCGATAGTAACCAGCAGTTCCTAAAATCGCAAGTACCTGCTTTTTAGTCTGGGGTCTACACCAGTTGCTAATGGCTTCCACCTTGGCAGGCTCAGGCCTTAGTGTCCCACCCCCTACTCTATGCCCGAGGTACTGCACCTCAGTCATCCCTATTTGGCACTTATCAGGGCGAATGGTCAGTCCTGCAGTAAGGATACAGTCCAGCACTATGCCCAAGTGTTTTAGATGTTCCTCCCAGGTTGTGCTAAAAATGGCGATGTCGTCTAAGTAAGCACAGGCAAAGTCCTAACATTGTTGTAACAGTCGATCCACCAGTCTCTGGAAAGTAGCGAGGGCAGTTTTCATCCCAAAGGGCATTCCCAGGAACTCATAAAGCCCAAATGGAGTAATGAAGGCTGAGCGCTCCCGAGCGTCCTCCGTTAGGGGTATCTGCTAGTACTCCTTGCTCAAGTCTAACGTGGTCACAAATTGGGCACTGGCCAGACGATCCCATAGATCATCAATCCTGGGCATGGGATAAGCATCACTCTTGGTAGCATCATTTAGTCGTCTGTAATCAATGCAGAATCGTGTTGTACCATCCTTCTTGGGGACCAGGACGACAGGAGAGGCCCAAGAACTGTGAGATGGCTGAATAACTCCCAGTTGTTTCATCTCCTCCAGTTCGTTCTTTATCATGCCTTGAACAGCCTCTGGAACCCGGTAGGCAGCCTGCTGGATGGGGCGTTGTCCGGGGTTTTCCACATGGTGACTGGTGAGAGTAGTCTTCCCCGGCTTTGAGGAGAAAGCAGCAGCCCTCGGCCTTAGTACGGCGACAATATCGTCCTTTTGTATATCCGATAAATGGGAGCCCAGGGGCACTTGTTCCAGTGATCCTCCCGCTTGGGCAACCTGGAGGAGATCTGGGAGATACTCGTCGGCGGCGGTATCACTAGGGGGGTGGCAGACAGCTAGAACAGGCAAAGATCGGTCGTGGTAGTCTTTCAGCATGTTAATGTGGACGGTTTTCTGTCGTCGACCACTAGAGTCCAGGGCAATAACATAGTTAGTGTCATTAATTTTCTTGACAACCTGATAAGGGCCTTCCCACACTGCTTGAAGCTTGTTGGCAGGGGAAGCAGTAATTATGAGCACTTGCTGTCCTTCCATAAATTCCCGGTTCCTGGCATTACGGTCATACCAGGTTTTTTGTCTGGACTGGGCCATTCGCTGATGTTCTTTAGCGAAGGTAGCTAGCTGGGCGAGACGGTCTCTGAGCTTTAGAACATAGGGAACGATGGGCATTCCGGTATCTGAGATGTCTCCCTCCAAATGTTCTTTCAGAAGAGTGAGAGGCCCACAGACCTTCCGGCAAAACAGTAGTTCGAAGGGAGAGAACCCTGTGGACTCTTGGGGAACCTCCCGATAGGCGAAGAGGAGATGTGGCAGGTACTTTTCCCAGTCTTTTTCAACATTAACAAAAGCCCTCAGCATATTTTTTAGGGTTCCATTAAAGCGTTCACATAGTCCGTTGGTCTGCGGGTGGTATGGGGTGGTGCGAATGGCTCGAACACCACAGGTATGCCATAGGGACTGGACCAGATCTGACATGAACTGAGTGCCTTGATCCGACAATATTTCACTAGGAAACCCTACCCGGGTAAAGATGGTAACAAGTGCCTCGGCTACCTTTACAGCTGTAATACTGGACAGGGCCACAGCTTCAGGATACCTAGTGGCATAATCCACCACGGTCAGGATATTTTTTTTCCCTGACCTGCTGGGGTTGGCCAGAGGACCTACGATGTCGACGGCTACACGTTGAAATGGTTCCTCAATTATGGGCAGGGATTGCAGGGGTACCTTATGTCGAGCTCCTGGATGCCGCATTCGCTGGCACACATCACAGGTGCGGCAATAATGGGCTACCGACTGCGAGACGCCCGGCCAGTAAAAACTTTGGGTGAGTCTCTTTTCAGTCCTTTTTCTCCCTTGATGCCCAGCCAAGGGGATGTCATGGGCCAGTTGAAGTAGCTGTGCCCTGTACTTCTGAGGGACAATGAGTTGCCTGGTCGTTGCGTCAGGGTTGCCCTGGTCACTGCCCTTTGTTACACGATAATACAGTCCGTTTTCTCGAGTGAAGCCATACCCAATATCTCCCATGTGCCCAGTTTCTGCCTTTCGCCTAAGGGCTGCTAAGGTAGTGTCACCCTCAATTTCTCTCCTAAACTCCTCTCTGTCCCAAGACTCTCCCAATGTAGTAGCAGCGAAAGTATTGCTTACCGACTCTGATGCGGTTCGTGGTGGTTGCTCCCCGGTGGGGTCCGGATGACGTAGTGCATGAAGGGCCTGTAGTTGGGTGACTGCTCCCACAAATTGGCACTGTAACTCCCCAATGTCATTCCCAAGGAGGATATCTGCAGGAAGTCCTCCCATAACTCCAATCCAACACAGTTTTTCTCCACAACCATAATCCAAACGCACAGAAGCTCGCTGTATATATTTGCGGGCACCGCCCGCCAGGACAATGGGAGTTCCCAGATCCTGGTAAATTGCCTCAGGTCGAACCACACGGGGGTCAGTGATAGTCAAGAATGCCCCCGTGTCTCTAAATCCTGACACTTTGTATCCATCAATAAAGACATCCTGCAGGTGGCGTTGCCATTGCTCTGAGTAGCTAAAGGACAGAGGCCGGAGTCTCCACTCCAGGAGGGGTATCTATGGTGCCGTGGTCGGTGGTCCACTCTGGTGGGGGTGGTGGTAGCTCTTCCTCAGGTGTGGTGGAATGTACAAGATGCACTGGACGAGGTGGGGCTGCGTGGGGCTCCCTCCGAATCCTGGAGGGACAGCCAGACTGCAAATGTCCAGGTTGCCCACACCCATAACACCTCCTCTCTGTGATACCCCCAGGTCGTGGTCGGAACTGTTGGGGCCTAGGATTGTGAGGCGTGATTGTCATCGGCTTGCGACTAGGTGGAAGAGCAGATATAATTGGAGGGGGACGGGGCGCGGGAGCAGGCCGTGGTTCATTGTCCAGAAGCCTCCTCCATTGCGGCTGGATAGTAAGGGCTTCATCGGCCAGGGCTTCAGCTCTATCCACGGTACACGGCGTGCGCTCCCGGACCCATTCCCGTACCTCTGCAGGGCACTTGGCAAGAAATTGTTCTATAAGGAACGCCTGTATAACATCTTCCACAGTAAAGGCGTTTTCTGCTTCCAGCCATCTCCGACATGCCTCGGACATCTTATATGCATACATCCTAAACGATCCCCCCGTGGTGCATGGGAGGTCTCGGAACTTGGCCCTATATGAGCCTGGGGTGATAGCATGGTAATCCAGGATAGTCCGCTTTACAATGTTATAATCCCGATTCCGCAGTGCATCAGTGGTTCGGTAAGCCTCCGCCAAGCTTCCGTTCAGGAGCCCTACTAACAAACGCATCCAGCTAGAGTGGGGCACCTCCATCACAGCACACTGCTGCTCAAAGTCTTTGAAGAACCCCTCCACATCTCCAGTAGCCTCATCAAATGGCTTAAACTCTGTCCGGGTGATCGGTACAGGCTCCCGGATTGTTGGGGTTACACTCCACATTGCGTTACTCCCTTTTTCAAGCTCCATTGCTTCCTGTCTCCTCTGTGCCCGGCGGGCAGCCTCCTCCTTGTACTCCTGAGAGACGCCGGGGCCCAGAACCGCCATCTCTTCTTCATACCACACCAACAACTGGCTTTTCTGGATGGGGATCCCTGTCTCTAGTGCTCGTCCTTCAGACATCTGGGAGGAGGTGGCCGGGCTAGCGCCCACCAGTAGATCGATTAAGGCCTCTTTAGTCAGTCCCTGGTAGTTCAGGCCCAGGTCTCTGGCTCTCTCCTGTAAACTGCATACAGTCCAATTTCTGTACTCACTCTGTGGGTGGTTCTCCTTTGGGTGACGCTCTGTTGATCCCACTTCTGACACCAGTTGTCACGGGGTCCTTCTCTGGTATCACACAATCAACAGAGCAAGCGAAGAGTGAACAATTCCAAGACCTTTATTCAGGCAAAAATACGAAAAGGTCCATATTCAGTCCACCACACAAAGGATAAGATAGTCCAGAATAAGAATGCAGTCCAGTATCAGGATAAAATGTCCAGGGAAACGAGATTCCAAAACTCTCTAGCACCAGAGGATAAAAATGTGTCCTTCTCTCTGAAATGCAGCCTTTTCACCATCTTGTCTCTACCGGAACTGACTTGTCCAGCTGCCGTTCTTCCCCCCACCCCCTTCCTTGTCCAGGGGTAGTCAAACAAGTTGCCTCCCAGAGGAGAACAAAAGGCCTTAGGGATTAATGCACTACAGGGGGGGTCATCAAGAGACAGATACAGTGAGGCTGTAGACTTACAATGTAATAAGAAAAACACTATGAAAATAACTGGAATTGTTAAAAATAGGAATATACAAAAAATGACATCCACATAACATATTACACCATCACAACCGGTATTTTCCAATTATTGAGGGTGGCATAATGTATAATTTGAATCTGGATGGGGAAACCTATCAGAGTGGTGTTGATTTCTGCAATGCTTTAAAGGTTTGGGCACAAGATAAATTATCAGACCAAGCTATCTCTCTCACAGATATCACACAGGTCAAAGGGGAGACTGCCGAGAAGTTCTATGGGCGTCTTATGGTAGTATTTAGAGATCTGGGATTCTCACTGTATAATAAAGCCCATACACATCTTTCTGTGGCAGCTTTGATGTCCGGCCTTAAACTCGAATTGCAAGAGGCGATAATGTCAGTTAGACCTGATGTTGAGAATTCCACTCCGGATGATGCATTGAAAGTAATAAAAAGTTTTCAGAAGAATTTAACCCGTTCTGCAGCGGCAGGGAAGCAGAAAAATAGGCCTGCAGCTGTAGCAGCTCCAGTTCCTCCAATAACAGCAGCCCCCACCATTGTGCCCAGCGCGGCTGCGAGTACACAGCTGGTTCCTTATCACTGGAGCACACAGCAAACTCTGGCCCCCCTCAGACTTCAGCTACTGGGAACCCTCCTCCTCAGCCCATCCCTGCTAATGCTGGCGCTGCAGGCGACTTGGTCACTTTCAGAGAGACTGTCACACTCCCGCTGATAGATGCTACCCTCAAGTTCTCTCTTCCAATCGTAATCTAAATACTGGGAACCCTAGAGGATACCCCGGTTACGGACAGCCCCAAAATCCTGATAATTGTCCATACTGAAGGGGTGGCCAACCAGGGTCTGCCATCACAATGTCCTCCACCAAACCTGGGCATGCTCATCCGTCACGCACCCTGTAGGGGACACCCTTGTTAAGTTCATGGTAGACACTGGGGCGGCCAATTCTATAATCAAGTCATCAGATGTACCTACGGATATCCCTATTCAATTCTCAGATCAAGAGCTTGTTTTAATCGGGGTAGATGGCAGACCCAATTAATATACTTTTATAAACCCCATAAAACCCTTCCCCGAGGTTACTATTCAGTTTGTAATCTCCCCCACATGTCCAGTAAATTTACTAGGGGCAGATTTATTATCACAGTTCCGCTTCAGAATACAATTCCAAGATGATGGTCAGATGGCTCTTACGTTATATAATCCCTATGTAGATGAAGACAGTGAAGATAAATCTGTATTTTGCATGCCCTTCCCACGGTTATGATGGCCTTGATAGGCCCAGATCCACCCCCAATATGGCCTGAGGATCAACGACTCACCCCATACCTCTCAGAGATACCATCTAAACTCTAGTCAAAAGGGCCAAATGATATAGGGAAAATGCCTGTAGAAATAGTAAAAGTGTTTCTCAAACCTGGTGCCTAATCTACATACTCTTTTGCCCCAAATACCCCAGGATGCTGCTTGGTTTACAGTTATTGATCTTACCAATGCCTTCTTTAGCATTCCGTTACACCCAGTCTGCCAGTTTCTATTTGCATTCACTTATCAGGAACGACAGTTAACATGGACAGTTATGCCACAAAGGGCCCAAAACAGTCCCAACCAGTTTGCAAAAAATATGAGCAGGTGTAATTTGCCATTGCTGCCATTGTTAGCCTCCTTAAGCATCTGGCAGCACTGAACTGTCGGGTTTCGGCCTCGGGACTTCAGTTCTGCCTTGGTCAAGTGATATTCTTGGGTCACTGTCTCCTTCAGGGTGTCAGACACCGCGCAGATGAATGAAAAATAGCTGTCAGCTCCCTTCCTTTCCCAAAAGATGAAACTGAACTCCAGCGTTTTCTTGGCCTATGCACTTATTTTTGTCAGTGGATACCGGATGCATCCCGCACAATGCAACCCCTTTACAATGTCTTGAAAGACGGTATAATGAACTATAAGGAAAGATGGCAGTGATGAGGATTAACTCCAATATGATTGTTCCCAACTTCTGATAGAAAAAACAGTTACTCCACCAAATGTCAGTGAGAATCCACTCCAAAATCCTGATCTGGTGTTATACACGGACTCACAGTATGCATTTAGTATTGCTCACGATTTTGGGGCTCTATGGGCCAATCGAAGGGTTAATTACTACTGCCGGAACCCCAGTGAAAAATGCTGAAGCTGTTAAAACCCTCATGGACTCAATCAAACTACCTACTCAGGTGGCTATTATCAAAGTTAAGGCGCCCGGTCCTAGGACCAGACCACAGACTGTTGGCAACACATTTGCGGAAATGCAAGCAAAAGCCGCCGCTTTCTTACCCATTGAACCAACCATACCAACTATGGTGACCACACGCTCTCAGCGTAAACAGTTACAAGAAGCACTGACCCTACAAGAACTTGATGATCTACAACAGACTGAAGTTTTCTGTCGAACCCTGCGAGACCGCTTAATGACAACGCAGAGAATGTCTCCAAAGGAAGAGGTGAAGCAATGGAAGACTGATGGGGCACGAATGGATAATGGTCTCTGAAAAAAGGACCAACTCGTGTGTCTCCCTAAGCGGATGTACCCTGCTATTACCATAAGGGCACATGGACCTACACATCGAGGAAAGAATCAGGCCCTCGCACTGGTGCAAAAATTCTACTGGGCCCCGGTTCTCCAGTTGGCCGGAAGCATTCCCTGTTACCAACATGACTGCAAAGACCACAGTGAAGAAACTGGTGATGGAAGTTATATGCAGATATGGGGTTCCAGAAGTTGTTGAAAGTGATCAAGGTCCGGCCTTTTCTTCCCATGTGTACCAAGAAGTTCTGACAATGCTTGGATCCACTGTAGCACTCCATACTCCGTACCACCCACAATCCAGTGGGAAAGTCGAGAGGCTGAACGGCACACTGAAGGGACAATTGACCAAAATGATGCAGGAGACTACGGCTCCATGGCCAGAGCTCCTACCCATTGTACTATACCACATTCGTACTACCCCTATTGCAAAGCATGGCCTGTCCCCATATGAGATAGTTTGGTACTAGGCCCCCAGTTGCAAATTTCCAGCCTCAGCAGTTATCAGAAGAAACTGACCGTGCCGTTCAATGTGTTATTCAGCTTAGTAAAAATCTTGCTAACACCTATGTTCTAGTTTCTTCTTCTTTTCCAGATTCAGCAGAAACCGACACCTGTCATAACCTGAAGCCTGGTGATTTGGTAGTCGTGAAGAGGCATGTCAGGAAGCATGGACAAGAACCCTTGTTTAACGGTCCCTATGAAGTCCTCCTCATCACCCAACAAGCCAATAGCAAATGAAGGGGCATAATGTTTTGGTTTTTTGCATTTTCCATATTAGTATTGGTAGAAGTTAAAAGATAAAGTTAGAAGATATTCAATGACTCAGATATCAATACAATAAAGATAATGATCGTAATAAGGACAGTTTGTGGTCAGACACCTTCTCCTTTCTCAATCCAGCCAATTGGTTTAAGGGAATAGGGGGCTGGATAGCTGGGATCTTACAAAGCTTGTTACACATTGCTGCCTGTATCCTTGTTGTATATGTGATACTAAAACTTGTTCTTTGGTGTATTTCTGTATGTATTAGGAAATTCTACACTAAGCCAGCTAATGATGATACCAAAGGCGTCGTTGCCCCTGCTCTTCTCTGCACCAATCTCAAAAGGCCAATTTGATGAAGATGTTGAAGCCAAGCACATGGCTACTTACAAAAGATCTCCACCACCATCATCAAAAATTGTTATTCATGAACTGCAGTATACAGGGGGGATGGGTGCGCCACGACAGCCATGACTGATAACACGGCATCAGCCATGTGAAGACCAGTACCCCTCAAGCTGTTAGCTTGGGAGAGCACCTCTGATGCTGCATATGTGTTAAAAATTTTTTATCTAGGGGGGAATGTGAAGGGTTAATACTAAAATCAGAGCTGAAGTTTTGTTTTGTCCATTCTCTGAAGGTTTCGTTTCTTCATTTTTGTTGCTGTAAGATAAATTTTTGTAATTGGCAAGGGCTGTAATGAAACCAGACTGTTCTCATCAGGTGCAAAGATAAGGGAGGCGGGGGTGTAAAACTCTGAAGAATATGCCACTATACTACTTTCTGTGACGGACATATATGTAGTTTCCGGTTTTCTTGCAATATTATTGGCTTATAAAGTGAAATGATGCTTTTGGTACTTGAGAACCTTGCATAATTAAGCAAAAGATTATAAAAGATGTGACTAAAATAAAGGGGCTTAGTGACCTGCCTCGATCCTCCCATACAGAGACCACCGTCTCCATGTGGTCATTTGAGTTGCTAGCAACACTAGAATAATTTGGACATCAGTGGCTCAACCATGAAGGGTTAATTTAGCACTCCCTAAATAGCTACCCCGACAGTGTCTCAGAAGTGATTTTTTAAAACTAATTCCCGACATAGGGAACATAAATAATAAGATTGCTTCTGATTTGTTGGGGATCGCTATTCCAGTGACTTCTTGGATTACATTAATGACTCCCTCCCAAAGCGCTGAAAGGCCTGGACAAGACCACTAGGTGTGGACAAATGTGCCTTCACTTCACTTACTCCGCAACACCAGCATAAATTAGAAGTGCCTGGGAACCATTTATGCGAAACCGAGGTAACTCGATACCCCCTAGAGACTGTTTTATAATTTGCCTCCTGGCTTTGGTTTTTTTAAGAGATTTGTGGGAAAGGTGGTAATAAAGCTAAAATTTTAAAATGATCAATGGAATTGATCGTTTGAAAATTTTAGCTTTATTTCTGATCCTCAGGCCTTACAAAAATGTGAGAGAGTTCAGCTTCGAGGTTCAATCTAATTTGTAAAGGATTGAAACTGCATGATTTCCTTTCATTGTAGAGATACATATTTTTTCAAAAGCTGATAGGGGACATGAATACTCGGTTCTATTTGTGAGGGAGCAATAAAAGTGTTGCAGTTGGAGATATTCAAAATTCTGGTGCCCTGATGGAGTTTACCTTGCAGAATTATAGTCAGTGGAAGGAGGGATCCCATGGTGTAGACTAATAGTAATATAGTTATTAAGGTTGAAGGAAGGCTTTAAGTCAATCTAGTTCAACCCATATCCTATCTTAACTTGCCCTAACATGTTGATCCAGAGGAAGGCAAAAAAAAAACCCATGTGGCAAACAGTAAGCTTCACATTGGGGAAAAAAAAATTCCTTCCTGACACCACAATCAATCAGACTATCTCCCTGGATCAACGCAATATTAAGGAAACTAGTGTATGGGTTTTGTTTCGGAACTATTTAGAAATGCATTTCAGGAGACCCCTGAAGAGAATCCAGGAATGTCTGTGATGGGGAAAAGGGGACTACCAGAGTCAATCATTGGGGCTCTGAGTTTGGAAGAATATAGAATTTTAAGAGTATGAGTCACACTAAATGAGAACACGACATCCCTAGGACTAGGAATTAGGGGCGATAGAAACTCAAAGTTTAGAAGGGGAGCCATGAACCAGGTCAAAGACCCTGCAGCACACAGTCACCTGGTAATATCTACAAGAGTCTGGCAGCACTGTGCCTCCCGCATCCTTTGGTCAAGTCAATGTGGTGGCTCTGATCCTGGTGCGACCTGCAGACCATACAAAGCAATTAAAAATGCGCTGGATTTTGCTCCAAAAAGGGATGGAATATGAATTGGAATGGTCTGGAGAAGGCACAACAACCTTGGGAGGACGGTCATCTTTATGATGTTAATCCTATCAAACCAAGGAAACTCACGCGTAAGAAAACGCAAAAAAAAGCTACGTGTGAACACAGCCTTGATATTCAACCTTCTTTTTGTAATGTCATTTGCAGTCTTGTGTCAGGCATCTTGCCTATTATATATCTCCATTTTGGATATACTGTATTATTGGAATACCTGATTAATAGCCTATATATCTGGACTTCTTTTACAGGATCTTTTGGTCATATTTTTACATATATTTATTTTTGATTGTCTTTCTACTTATAAACAAATAATGAGCTTTGTATGATTTTGTTCTTAGTTTGTAGATTTTCTACTTTATTTCTGTGAGCTAGAGAGACACTTAGGCCATATACTGACCACACATTGCTTTTTTCCTTTCTGATAAATACTTTTATATAATATGAAATAACAGCTCTTGCACATCTTTTTTTTAACTCTACATTGTGCCATTATTTTTGCTGCCAATGTCTAAATCTCCACTAAATTGGAGAGTTTCTAGTCTCTATAGCCTCCTAGTTCATTTTACAGAACTTGTAATATGTGCTTGAATTATTCCGGAAACAAACCTTTTACTGTCTTTGTTAACTTTTCTATTTAACATTTGCACCTGTTAAAGAGGAAAAGCTCCAGTAAACATATTCATAGGCTTCTATTCACTCATCTGCATATTTTTTATATACCTGTATAGAAATGCCCAGCAGACTGCATTTTCCTATACAGAGGGCATTTTCTTTTGCAATGCCTAAACTAAGGCCGCATTTGGCATTCATGCTCCCCTAGACACTTTAAGAAGTCACGCCCCCTACTGATCAGTCAGACTAATGTGCAATCATCATTTTTTTCTGGCAGATCCGCTCTGTAATCCACCTGTAAAAGTGCTAAATATATGCTAAAAAGAATGAATTCATACACTGCACCGTAAAGACGACTCGCTGTTCATATGTTCAGTCTTTTGAGTTTTTTTTAACTATTTCAGTTTCCCAAGACATGAAGGGGCTAAAAGAAGAGACTTGTCCATTTAAAAATTAAAAAAAATAAACAAAAACTGATGGTTAAAAGATGTTGGAAAAGATGACCAAAAAGAAGCAAAAAAAAGTTACTTCGGGACAAAATGACTATTATGTGCCCTGAAGCGTCTTCCATTTGAAAAACATATTCACAGAAGTCTAAAAGAAGTGTGCACAAACCCTTTAGATAGTAGTTAAGACAAACAAACATACAGAGACTAAGAGGATTATTCTCCAGATAGTCAAACATGGATCCAAAGGAACTCCTAGTCAGATGACGTATATAATGTATAAGCGTCTATCCAGTCTCCAGGGAATAACATATAAGCGTCCCTTCTTGTGGTATGCTTTCACAAGTTAACAAGCCATTGGAGCCATGTATATATCCACCCTCGTACTCAAAGGCGTGAATACTTCAATGTCTATGATAAGGCATAGGCTCAATCAGAGCATCTAGCAAAACACAAATCCTTCACTACAACGGACATAGTATTACATAGACATTCTTAGCAGCAATAAAAACGTGGCATAACCGGCACACTGGGGTACATTTCATCCATATACATCATTTTCCCATTCAGGTATCTCACAGGATGAATTAATACCTCCTCATAAGTAGAAGTTTGCATTCATAGCATTGAAAAAGGAAGGATCTCACCCATATTAAACGTTACTGGGTTCTTCCATATAGCACATCTCCCGTCTTTCACTGTTAGCCAGATCATCAGGGGAGATGATATGATGTAAATGAATGCCTATTCATCATAGAACTGCCATCATAGGGGATGCCTCTTCATTTGTCCTTATATTACATGCCACCTTTTATACTTCCTGCCTACACATGTGCAAAGGAAAAAACAAAAATACAAGCTAAGTCCAGAAAACCGGAGAGGTTGGTAGCTATCGGATTGCAGACCCCTGATCCTATCCACAACAACTAACAGTAGCCGTGGGGGGGTTCCTACAATGCCCTAGACCCCTCGATCACAGCCGGAGAACTAAATAGGCCTAAAGAAAGAAAGGGAAATCTAAACTGCCCCAGAGCAGACCCCAAAGCAAAAGGCAGCCCCCAACATATAATGACGGTGAAGCAAGAAGAAAACACTAACACAGATAGAAAGATAGGTTGAGCAAACGATGGGGCCCAAGCTAACTAAAAAGGACAGGATAGAAAAGCTGCTGTCTGCAATCCGTAAAAAACCCTACCAAAAAATGTCCCAACCGACTGATAGGAAAAACAGGCCCTGAAGTCGCTAGGACTTCAAAATGACTATATCAGCACTCAGGTAAATTCTGAAGACAGAGTAAAGAGACAAACTGATCAGAGACAAAAATGGAACTCAGCACACCCCAGACCAGGGATGGCTGAACTCCAAAAAACAAGGAAAATGAAACAAAACTAATAAGTTCAATAGCAGAGCAAAAACTTATCTTTGGGAAGCAGGAATCAGACTGGTCTCCAAGAATCCAGCAGAGAAATCACCAGCGACTCAGAAGGGCGTCGGCTGCCTTATATCCAGTCAGAAGTTCCTGTTACCCAGTCATCATCTACCAGACCAGGTGTTTGGTAATCAGCCTCACTACCTTCCTTCACCAGAAGAGGGAGTTCATCAGACATCGACGGTCAAGGGGAAAATGAACTCACAACACAGGTCCCTTGATTTTCCTGCACCTGCGCAGTAGACGTTGTGACAGACCGACGTACGCGCAGTGGATGCTGGGTGTTTGCAGGAGGCGGGACTCTGAGGGTATGATGGCGCTGCCCTGTCTGGCGCTTGCACGGTGAGTGTACCAGGCGATCTGTTTGTGCCCAAATTATGTGTATGCAGGAGGCGGAACTCTGAAGGCATGATGTCGCTGTTCTGTCTGGCGCTCGCACGGCGAGTGTACCAGGCGATCTATTATGCCGCTTGAACTTTTGCCCGTATGATATGCATGTCGGATAATCCGATGGGTCACATGTGAGTGTGAGATCAATGACAGTTTACCATGTTGATCAATGACACCGCTATAAGCGACGCATGCGAAACTGAAGCACCTGGTTTGTGTTGGGCGTTTGTGTAACCATGGCAATACTGCTATAATCTGCGCTTGCGCAATGGGGGCACCAAGATGGATGCGGTCTGCGCCGATTGGCTGGATGGATCAGGTGTATTAAGGCTACAGGAAGCTGTCAGCACTAATCATTCACTGCACATGTGTAGCCAGGAAATATAAAAGGTGGCATGTAATATAACCACAAATGAAGAGGCAGCCCCTATGATGGCAGTTCTATGATCAATAGGCATTCATGTACATCATATCAACTCCCCTGATGATCTGGCTAAGGGTGAAACGCGTCGGGAGACGGGAGATGTGCTATATGGAAGAACTCAGTAACGTTTAATATGGGTGAGATCCTTCCTTTTTCAATGCTATGAATGCAAACTTCTACTTATGAGGAGGTATTAATTCATCCTGTGAGATACCTGAATGGGAAAATGATGTATATGGATGAAATGTACCCCAGTGTGCCGGTTATGCCACGTTTTTATTGCTGCTAAGAATGTCTATGTAATACTATGTCCGTTGTAGTGAAGGATTTGTGTTTTGCTAGATGCTCTGATTGAGCCTATGCCTTATCATAGACATTGAAGTATTCACGCCTTTGAGTACGAGGGTGGATATATACATGGCTCCAATGGCTTGTTAACTTGTGAAAGCATACCACAAGAAGGGACGCTTATATGTTATTCCCTGGAGACTGGATAGACGCTTATACATTATATACGTCATCTGACTAGGAGTTCCTTTGGATCCATGTTTGACTATCTGGAGAATAATCCTCTTAGTCTCTGTATGTTTGTTTGTCTTAACTACTATCTAAAGGGTATGTGCACACTTCTTTTAGACTTCTGTGAATATGTTTTTCAAATGGAAGACGCTTCAGGGCACATAATAGTCATTTTGTCACGAAGTAACTTTTTTTGCTTCTTTTTGGTCATCTTTTCCAACATCTTTTAACCATCAGTTTTTGTTTATTTTTTTTAATTTTTAAATGGACAAGTCTCTTCTTTTAGCCCCTTCATGTCTTGGGAAACTGAAGTAGTTAAAAAAAACTCAAAAGACTGAACATATGAACAGCGGGTCGTATTTACGGTGCAGTGTATGAATTCATTCTTTTTAGCATATATTTAGCACTTTTAAAGGCAGATTACAGATTACAGTAATCTTGTACTCAACACTAAAAAAACTGCTGAGATGGTTGTGGATTTTAGGAAAGATCAACATGAGATACTTCCAATCTACATCCATGACGAAGTGGTTCTTAGGGTCACAGAGACCAAATTCCTTGGTGTTATCATCTCTCATGATCTTAAATGGGGGAAAAACGTGGATGCTGTTATAAGAAAAGCACAACAGAGGATGTTCTTCCTGCGTCAGCTGAAAAGATATGGTTTGTCTAAGAATCTGCTGATCTTATTCTTTAATGCTGTCATCAGATTTGTGATTTGTTCCTCTCTGATAGTCTGGTATGGGGGAGCCACTGCGCATGACAAACTCCGCTTACAAAGGACTTTCAGAACAGCAGAGAGAATTATAGGCTCCCCCCTGCCTAAAATCCAGGATCTTTATGATAAGAGTATTCGATCCCACGCATTGAAAATTTCATCCGATCCCTCTCACCCGGGACACTCCTCATTCCAACTACTCCCTTCAGGACGTCGCTTCAGAGTCCCCAAATGCAGTACCAACCGCCATATGAACAGCTTCTATCCACTCTCTGTTCAACAATTAAATCGTCATGTGTAGACTATATACTGTATCTGTCTTGTTAGATGTTACTTGTTGTATCTGTTGTTATATATTATGTTGCCTCTTTGCCACAAAGAATTCCTTGTATATATGTAATATGTACTTGGCGATAATAAATTTGATTGATTGATTGATTGATTGAAAAAAATGCAGAGCGGATCTGCCAGAAAAAAATGATGATTGCACATTAGTCTGACTGATCAGTAGGGGGCGTGACTACTTAAAGTGTCTAGGGGAGCATGAATGCCAAATGCGGCCTTAGTTTAGGCATTGCAAAAGAAAATACCCTCTGTATAGGAAAATGCAGTCTGCTGGGCATTTCTATACAGGTATATAAAAAATATGCAGATGAGTGAATAGAAGCCTATGAATATGTTTACTGGAGCTTTTCCTCTTTAACAGGTGCAAATGTTAAATAGAAAAGTTAACAAAGACAGTTAAAGGTTTGTTTTCGGAATAATTCAAGCACATATTACAAGTTTTGTAAAATGAGCTAGGAGGCTATAGAGACTAGAAACTCTCCAATTTAGTGGAGATTTAGACATTGGCAGCAAAAATAATGGCACAATGTAGAGTTAAAAAAAGAAAAAGATGTGCAAGAGCTGTTATTTCATATTATATAAAAGTATTTATCAGAAAGGAAAAAAGCAATGTGTGGTCAGTATATGGCCTAAAGGTACTGTCACACTTAGCGATGTATCAGCGATCCCGACCAGCGATATGACGCGGTCAGGATCGCTGGTGCATCGCTAAGTGGTCGCTAGTGAGCTGCCACACAAGCAGATCTCACCAGCGACATCACTGGGGACGGGGGTCGCTACTTACCTGTCACACTAGGCGATCCTGCATCCTTCCGCCCGGCTCCACGCTCGTCGCTCGTCGTCACAGCAGGAAGCGCCGCAGGAAGCCGACGACGAGAAACAGTCCTGGACGTTCTCGAGCGATCAGCGATAACCAGCGGGGGAGCGGTCGTAGGTAAGTATCAGACATAGCGATGTCGCTAGCAATATCGCTATAACGTCACAAGTTATAGCGATATTGCTGGCGATATCGTTTAGTGTGACAGTACCTTAAGTGTCTCTCTAGCTCACAGAAATAAAGTAGAAAATCTACAAACTAAGTACAAAATCATACAAAACTCATTATTTGTTTATAAGTAGAAAGACAATTAAAAATACATATATGTAAAAATATGACCAAAAGATCCTGTAAAATAAGTCCAGATATATAGGCTATTAATCAGGCATTCCAATAATACAGTATATCCAAAATGGAGATATATAATAGGCAAGATACCTGACACAAAACTGCAAATGACATTACAAAAAGAAGGTTGAATATCAAGGCTGTGTTCACACGTAGCTTTTTTTTGCGTTTTCTTACGCGCGAAAACGCAAAAAACGCATCCCATGCATTCCTATGATGACATCATCGAAGGTTCTTCGCGCAAAGCATTACTGGGACCAGAAGATGCCGGGAGCGCCGCAGAGCAGATCAGTGGCTGTCGGAAGGTGAGAATAACATTGTTTTTTTTTTTTTCATTATTTTTTACATCCTATCTTTTACTATTGATGCTGCATAAGCAGCATCAATAGTAAAAAGTTGGTCACACTTGTCAAACACTATGTTTGACGAGTGTGACCAACCTGTAAATCAGTTTTCCAAGCGATGCTACAGATCGCTTGGAAAACACTAGCATTCTGCAAGCTTGCAAAATGCTAGTTTTTTGCGGGAATTCCGCATGCAAATTTCCCGCGATTTTCCTGTGGCAGGGAGTTGCGGAATTGCCGCGGAAATTTCCATGGCAATTCCGCACGTGTGCACATAGCATTAAAGTCACAAAGGATGTATTGGAAATATGGACTTCTGATGAAAATAGTCAATGATTTCCAGGGTGCCCAATCAGTCATAGGACAAGCACTAACATGTGTTTTGTTGTAGTTTCTTTGGGTAGCCTTCTGAGTCTTTTAATATTTGGCCTTCGTTTTGTGCATTTTGGGGTATTAGGTATCTTGTCTATTTATCTCTGCTTGGACTTACATTTTGTATATTATTGGTATACCTGATTATTAGTCTATGTACCTGGGCATGATGGACAGGACCTCTAATGTCTCCTACTTTAATTGGTTATCTATTTATTTATTTAGAAAGCTGACAAGTCCCTTTGGGTCAAAAGACACTGCTGACATAGGTTGTTGTCAGTTTTGTTAAATTAGCCTTTTTTTATATTTTGTCTGTAAATCCACAACAATATTCTATTTTGTAGCCTTTTCTAGTAATGGAACAAATATTCAACATTTTGTATACATGATTTCTCATTTTGTATCCAAAAATTGGATGCTACAACATTTGAACTGTATTCGTGTGATCCTGAATGATCCCCAGAAACCATCACAACAACCAATTCTGTCCCATTTGTTTACACAGGGCCTTACACGTAATGTTACATTCCGCAGAGCTTATCGTCTAATTCATAGATACTGAATCTCCAGATTTGAAGTGACTTGACATGGATTATAAGATTATACTATTTGGGTGTAACACTACAGAAAAACAACCATTGTACTAGGGTATTACGTTTTTTAATACTACAGTTATTATCTATTATTTTCCCTTATATTTATAGCTCACAACAAACATCATTTTCTGGATGCATTTTATAGGTGAAATAGCACACCACCGTATGCTTTGTCATTGCAGGGATTTGGGGGTCTATAGTGTCACTGGTTTGTAAGAGTATTAATGACAGAGGCTTCAGTATAATCCCAAACATTTGTCATTATGTAACAAGCACGTTGAGATAGCTGTAAATAGAGGAGAGCTAGATATGCCATGTAACAAGAGTTTTCCTTTCACTTTGAAAACTTTAACAAGACGTATATGCAAATTGAAGCTGGAGTACATCTTGGTGTAAGTGCAATGTGTAGGTGCTCATTCACACTGTGGCTAACAAACATAACCAGGGATAAAAACAAAATGAGCAAATACCCTGCATTATTGCTTTAGATTTGTGTGCTTTGCACATACAGGGGTATGGCTCCCCATTTTTGGGCTGTGCATTTTGTCTATAAGGGTACGTGCCCGCGATCAGGAATTGCTGCTGTTTTGATGCTGCGTTTTTATGCAGCATTAAACCCGCAGTGGCCGGATGTTACAGCGGCCAGATGTCCACTATGTGATGTGTATGTGTGCCTGTGGGTCACCCGCGGACACTGACATGCGGTGTGTCTTTCAGGATCACTGCATGTCAGTTGCTCTTGCACAACAGAAATTTCACCTATGGAATGTATTGGATGCGGTAAATTCGCACAGTTCAGTGAACACATACGGATTTACCTGTGTTCAAAAGAAGGCAGCAAAATAAGCTGGGTCCAAAATGCTGCTACTTCTGGATTGTGGGTACATAGCCTGATGCTTTCCATGGGCAGGTGTCTAAAGTCAGGCCTGTTTTCTATTCAGACCTGTTGGCACATAGTGAGGTTTAATACTTGACATAGGACCATCTTGATTGGGGTACACTTTGTCACAGGGGGATGGCTTTTACACTTTTTTGATCAATACTGTATAGCTTCCACTAATAGCCTATGATATTTACATCTACTATTCCTTACTGCAGGGTATTTGCTCATTTTGGTTTTATACTCGGATATATATGAAAATTGAAAGATTCATTATTATTTGTCGTAGTATATTAGTATAGAAAATCTCCTAGATGATAGTCCGGAGAGTGATACCATCCCCTGAGGATTCATCATGTCCTGTTACTGGAATAACCCTTAATTATTTGTATTATGTGCTAATACAAAAAAGTTAAAATGATAGGGAATATTTATGTAAGTATCAACAGGTGCAGTCAGTCAGTTTGGCCAGTCCTGGGGTCGTTCAATGTCTGCACATACTGTACATGGTACAAGTGAGGGGAGGTGGTGGCTCTGTCCTCAGTCTCCACCTTTGAGTGCTGCGATCAGCATTGACCATGACATTCAATGGCATAAATTATTCTGGGAAGTAAATGATCTACGAGATTCATGCAGTTTGTCTTGTGAGATACAGATCCACTTTATCATGTGGAATCACTATGCAGACATGACATCTAACACTATGAAAGCACAAATTACCCCATGGATGTAACCGTAAAATTTGCATGTTCTCATATAATAACCTTCTTGATGGACATGAGGGATACTATAGAGAATATATACATCTGTGCAGACCAGCTTGCATATACAGTATCTATATCTGGAGCCCTGAGAGGTAATGAAACATAGCACACAAGGAGAATTATCACTAGGTTTAGTATGAGCATTTGACAACTTGAGTACAGGGATGGGTTGTCAAGCTCTAGCAATGCTTTGATGGACTGCAATAAAGGTATGATTGACTGGTAATTTCATCTAGAGGGAGAAAGTGACCATATATGTTCTGCCTTCATCCACGTATGACGCTGTGTGGATTCCAGCATACTGCTAAACCCTTCATTCACTCCCAGTAAAAAGACTGTATGGGTGCTTAAGTCTATATTTATTGAGATGATGTGAACAATAATGGTAGATGATAACGGATGATATAGTCGAGGAAATTGGTGAACACAATTGTGGATGAGATCGGGTAAAAACTTTGAAGAAACAGACAGTACAATATATCAGTACTGGCAGAAAATAATACAGCAATAATACAGGATGCTATTACATAGGTAAAGGCAATGTTTCAGGGTGCTCTTACATCAGTAGCAGGCATTATTACAGAGGATGAGTAATACAACACACAATGCAGTGACGAGAGATATCTAAGCAAATTAGGCTGCAGCATTGCACTAACTGAACAGGGATGCATCTATCTAACATGCAGTGCAAGAGCATTACAACGAGCTGGAAACACATTGCACATATCACAGGGCTGCATAATGGCTAGCTTACACAGATGCATTTGCAAAAACAAATAACTGTATTAAACCCTCACTGGAATCTGCTTGACAGAAGCAGTGATTTTGCAGAAAGCAGGACAAGTGTGAGTAGCTCAGGGATCCGGGGGAAAATGGCTACAACTTCTTAGCCCGGGAAGATGAAGGGGCAGTTCTAAAAAGAACAACTATTAAAGGGAAAGCATTCTAATTCTATGAACAGAAAAGAGAACAACTATGACATCTAATGGCCATAGCTGGAACAGCGCTTAAGAAATTTCTTGCTGCACATGAATGTGCAGAACACTCCCTGCTTGGCCACTATTTGGTTTCTTTGGGTTTAGGGCAGTATACGCATGCTTGCAGTGATGCCAACCTTTACAAGGTCTCTGGCTTGCAGGTAATGCTGACATGTAGGACTGGCCCACATGAAGTAGACAAGCAATGGCTCGATCAAGTGACTTCCAGGTTGAGAACCTGCTGAACCGATGAGATTCCAGGTGATGACTTGAAATCACTGTTTGCAGAGCAGACACTAGAGGACGGAGCTCTTTGTCGGCATCTGGATCCACTAGTTCGAATGTATCAGGCTTGTCAATGTGAGGCATTGAACAGTACAAGGAAGCAGGGCCTGTGAACCATGTAGTGTCCTTAAGATGACTTGGAGCAACAGATCTAGTCACATGGTCTGCAGGATTGAGGTGCGTGCCACTAATTAGGGCAGGTGGATCTTCTTATCCTCAGTACCCGGTTGCTGATGTAGACATAAGCGTCGAGTTTCATTGCAGATGTATCCCAGAACCACCTTGCTGTTGGTGTAGAACTCTGCTTCATTCATCTCCAGATTCATCACATTTGACATAAGTTCGGCCAACTCAACTGTGAGGACCGCAGCGCAGAGTCCCAGTCTGGGCATCATGTGTTCACGGAGTGGTGCCAGTTTAGTTCGGCTCATCAAAACGCAGTGTGGCTCTATTCGTTTACATCTATAGTTTTGAGGTAAGCTTCTGCTGCGATCGCTTTGACAGATGCATCACAGAAGATACAAAGTCTACGTTTCTTGAATTCTGTGGATGGCACAGGAGCATACGGTCGTTTCGCACAAAGGTCGGTCAAGGCCTCGAGAGAACTCCTCCACTCTTCCCACAAGTCTGCTTTTTCGGCTGGAAGTGGATCATCCCAATCAGACATGTCTTGGGTGAAGTCTCTTAGCATCATTTTTCCTTGGATAATTACTGGAGCTACAAATCCCAGGGGGTCGTATAGACTATTTACGAAAGAGAGAACTCCTCTGCGCATGAAGATCTTTGCTGATCTGGAAGGTGAAGGCATCTGTCTTCAGATCCCAAAGCAATCCAAGGCTCAGCTGCATGGGAAAGGAGTCAATGCTTAGGTCTAGGTAATTTAGATCGCTGGAGTAGTCTTGAGAGGGAAAGGCTTCCATCAACTCTCGGCTGTTGGAGGAAATCTTGTGTAACCTTAGGTTAGACTGAGCGATGCATTTCTTGAGCCCTTTCTACTAGACTGATTGCAGCCTCATTTGTCGGTGTGGACTTCAAACAGTCATCTACATAGAAGTCCTTTGCTACGAAGGATCTTACATCTGACCCATACTTTTCTTCGCCCTCTTTGGTGGAATTTCGGACTCCATAGATAGCGACTGCTGGGGAAGGGCTGTTCCCGAAGATGTGTACCCTCATCCAGTTTTCTGTGATGTCTTTGTCCGGATTGTTGTCACGGTACCAGAAGAACCTCAAGTAGTTTCTGTGTTCCTCAATGGAACATCTGTTGTATGTCAGCCATAAATGCCACCGTATCTCTGCGGAAAGAGAGTAGTACTTCCAGAAGTCTGTTGTTGAGGTCTGGACCCGACAGTATGACATCATTCAACGAAACATCTTCGCATTTGACGCTTGAGTCGAATACCACTCGTCTTTGACCTGGCTTCTTAGGATGGTATACTCCGAAGATGGGCAGGTACCAACACTCCTCTGATGGCTGAAGTGCAGGTGCAATCTCTGCATGGTTGTTCTGGAATATTTTCCCCATAAAGGTAAAGAAGTGTTCCTTCATCTCAGGTGACTTCTGAAGCTTGTGCCTGAGGGAGATGAATCGGCTGTAGACCAGTTCCTTGTTGTTGGGTAGGCGCCTTCTCTAAAGTCGAAATGGTAAAGGTGCGACCCAACTGTTCGATTTGTCTTTCACTATTTGTCTATCCATGATGTCCAAGAACATCCTATCTTCTATGGACTTCGCTACCTTGTTGTCTTCCTTTGTCCTTTGGAAGACTGTACATCTCATGTGGTCTTGTTCACCTTCACAGGCGTCGTATTCATTGGTAGGTACTGAGAAAGGGCATAGTATATCTCTTCCCAGGAGTAGACCTATTGGGGCTTCTGGATCCGACTCAGGTATCAGGTGGGCTATACGCTTCAGATGGGGGTGTTGTGTCGCCACCTCCCGTGAAGGTATCTCTGACCTGTTGTCAGGAATCTGGTTGCACTCCAGGATGATCGGTCGCGATAGGCATGTTTGGCCATCTATGGACTCCACCTTGTATCCGGTTGCTTTCCTCCCCGCCGTCTCAACGGTACCTGAACACATCCTCAGGGTGTAGGGAGAACCAGGGCCTACAATGCTGAAGTTGTCAAAGAAGATGGCCCTGGCTAGGGACTTGTTACTTTGGTCATCCAGGATTACATATATCTTGAAGGCTTTGTCCTTGCGACCTGCAGGATAGACTCGGACAAGGCAAATTTTTGAACAGGACCTTCTTCCTGTGAGTCCCTTGAAGATCTCTGTACATTTAGAGCTGACCTCAGGGGTGTCTTCGTCAGTGTCCTTCTTCCCATCGTGCTCCTCTGCTTGCAACAACACTCGTGGGGGTGATCCAGGGTGCAAGACTGTATTGTGATTCATGCTGCTGCATTCTGCACATTTCACGCTAGCTTTACAGTTCCTGATGAAGTGAGAGGTTGTGGCACAACATTTGAAGCAGATATTATTCTCCTTGAGGAATCCTCCAAAGACTTCTCCCTGAAGGCTCTACATTTAGTAGTATGTGGTTTCTTGATTAGAGGACACTGTTTACTGACATCTTGAGACTTGTTCTCATCTGGAGGGGGTTTATTCACATTGTGAGAAGGGTCTGTGGAAACAATGTTAGTTTTGTGGACTGCCAGGGGTGTCCTACTGGGATTGACACAAGGGGCAGTGGAACACCACAGAGTAAAGTCAAAACTAGGGTCATTTCTGATCTTAGCTTTGTTGGGTAACAAAATCTACGAAAACAGTGAAAGGAGGGAATGGTACATCATGATTTTGTTTATACCGTGAACCACATGTAACCCACTTTTCTTGTATGTTGTAAGGAAGTTTTTGTATTATCGGATTGACACCATTAGCGGTGTCTAAGAATGCCAATCCAGGCAAATCTCCTTCCTCCTGGGCAACCTGTAACTGTATCAGTAAATCACTCAATTCTCTAAGCTTTTGATAACCTTTAGATCCTATCTTAGGAAAATCATCAATTCTTTTGTACAAAGCATTCTTTATGACTTCTACTGTCCCATAATATACATCAAGTCTTTCCCACACTTTATGTAGACCTATGCATGGATGCTTTATATTAATGTCTCTTAGGCTGGTTTCACATTAGCGTTGTTTCGCGCAGCGCATCGTGCGCATCCGTGTGCATGCATCATGCGCACCTATGTTTAACATGGCGTGCACATGGTCTTGCGTTTGCATGCGTTCGGCTGCGTTATCGTGCGCATGCATTTTTTAGATGTGCGTCTAGACATGCCATACACAACCTGTTGCATTTTTGGGTCCATCCAATGGCGTTAAAAAAACACATGCGTTCGCTTGCGCACGGAATGCATTAAAAAAACGCATTTCAGTCTATGGGAACGCAGGCGTGCACATGGACATGCATACGCCTGCGTTTGTGTGCGCATGCGTTTTAAGAGTAAAAACATGTCTACACACTGGAGAACGAATGCGCATAAAAACGCAAACGCATGCAAAACCGCATGATGCGTTTTTGCATGTGTTTCTATTGCGCACGATGCGCTGCGCAAAGAAACGCTAATGTGAAATTAGACATAGTCTTTTGGCATGATCGACCAACTCACTTCCAAGCCACTTTACTCCTCACTACAAGAAAGGTCCAGACCATGAATGGCGTTCTGGAACGAGGCTCGCCATGACCTATAGTTCTTGGGTTTGTCAGTGAACTTTACAAGTCCTTTTGTAACCAGTTCTCGGCGGTCAAAGAACATTGCAAAGTCCAGGTGGCTCCGTCAGTGCTGGCACGAGCCGGTGTGTTAAAGTCACGTCTAGTGTGTGGTGTATCACCTTACCTGTAAGACACTTCTGACTTCGGATAGTCTGTGCAGTACTTTCTCAGTGATGAAGGTGGCTCTTTAAGGCAGAATGGGAGCTGTACCTTCTCAGTGGAACGGTAGCTGTGGTCGACATCTCTGTGCTGGATGTCTCCTTGTCTATGGTAGTGAAGTTCGGGGTTGGATCACTAGTATAAGGCATAGACTGATCGATATGATGCGTCAGGGCTGTCATCCATGCCAGAATGTTGACGGACGTACTCTGCGAACGCTGCGCTGGATCTTGCTGCCCTAGATCTGGTCAGAGAATATTGCTGCATCTCTCATAATCAGGAACCTTCATAGCTTCCAAATACTCTGCCTTAGCTATTGCAGCTGCTGTCTCTTTGTCTGCCGCAGGCGCGCACTCTACACCTCTTGCTCTGCTTGCAAACGTGCAGCTTCTGCTTCTCTCTCTGGCTGCAAATGTGCTGTCTCGGCTTGCATGCGTGCAGTTTCCGTATCTTGCTCTGTCTGCAGATGTACCTTTGCTGACTCGTGCTCTGCTTGTCTCAGCTTTAGATGCCTCTCTCGTTCGGCAAAGGAGGATCTCGCTTTGGCTGCTTCGGCTTCAGCACGAGCGACAGCAGCGAGCTCTGCTATTGATGACCTGCTAGAACTTGCTCGTGACCTCGTTTTGAGTGAGGATGTGCTGTTTCGAGACATTGTGCATTTAGCTGCGTACTGCTGAGTATATTGGCGGGAAACTGCATCTATGTATAAATGGACTTCAGAGTGGCAGGAATGGTGTAGCACTTGTTGGTGGCCTGCACTCTCATTCTGCTACTGTATGGCGGCTGCTGTGATACCCGTATGTGGAGCAGTGTGGGTGTTAGCGGTCCCGTATTGTCTATGCAATCACCGCGTGTGATCGGCAGCCCTTTACTGAGCCCTGGGCTCTTATTCCCTGCGACTGTATGGCATCTGCTCTAATACCCATATGCGGTGCAGTCTGGATGATAGCGGTCCCTTACAGCCTGTGTAATCACCGCGGGCGACCAGGGGTCTGTTTTTACTGTTCTGCCTTCTTCCACGTATGACGCTGTGTGAATTCCAGCATATGGCTAAACCCTTCATCCACTCCCAGTAAGACTGTATGGGTGCTTAAGTCTATATTTATTGAGATGATGTGAACAACAAAGGTAGATGATAACAGATGATACAGTGGAGGAAATTGGTGAACACAATTGTGGATGAGATCGGGTAAAAACTATGAAGAAACAGACAGTACAATATATCAGTACTGGCAGATAATAACACAGCAATAATACAGGATGCAATTACATAGGTAAAGGCAATGATACAGGGTGCTCTTACATCAGTAGCAGGCATTATTACAGAGGATGAGTAATACAGCACACAATGCAGTGAAGAGAGATATCTAAGCAAATTAGGCTACAGCATTGCACTAACTGAACAGGGATGCACCTATCTAACATGCAGTGCAAGAGCAATACATCTAGCTGGAAACACATTGCACATATCATACGGCTGCATAATGGCAAGCTTACACAGATGCATTTGCAAAAACAAATAACTGTATTAAACCCTCACCGGAATCCGCTTGACAGAAGCAGTGATTTTGCAGAGAGCAGGGCACGTGTGAGTAGCTCAGGGATCCGGGGGAAAATGGCTACAACTTCTTAGCCCGGGAAGATGAAGGGGCGGTTCTAAACAGAGCAACTATTAAAGGGAAAGGATTCTAAATTTATGAAGAGAAAAGAGAACAACTATGACACCTATTGGCCATAGCTGGAACAGCGCTTAAGAAATTTCTTGCTGCACATGAATGGGCAGAACAATGCACATTGCACAATAAAACCATAGGTGGATCCAGTGGAGCAAAATATCCAAGCAGTTGAGCTAAGTATTAAAAACTTCTTACCCAAAATATGTATACAATAAACAGGAACTTTAAAAAACCACAACAGTTAGCACACAGTACCAACACAGCTACATAGTCTATAATTGGGGAGATTAATATTTGAGTTTATGATACAATTTCTCAGAAGTAAGATGTCAACTCTTTGGTAATTTTCTAACCAAAACTAAGCATTTAAGTTAATTTAAAGAGATTCTGTCACTAGGTTTTTGCCACCAATTCTGACCTCAGCATAATGTATTGACAGAGATCCTGATTCTAGCGATGTGTCACTTACTGAGATGCTTACTGCTTTGGTAAAAGCACTGTTTTATCAGGAAGAGGTTATCATTAGATAACCGCTAGATTTGCAGTTGCTAAAAGAGCCTATCCTATCTACTGATACATCGCTAGAATCAGGGTCTCTGTACCTACATGATGCTGCTCTCAGATGGAGAAGCATAAACCTGGTCATAGGTGTTCTTTAAGGACCAGACAAAATTTTTAGACCTTGCAAACTGGAAATCACCCCACAATTACTGCAAAGTCAATGTTTTGCTTTTGGTGTGATAATGGTTTCCCATTATGATTAAGCAACTTTGCTAGCTCTGGTGACCCGGATGTCATCATGACGTCATCGGGTCACCATGGCAACGATCAGGACTGCTAGATGACGTCTTGGGATCCCTGATTCAAGTGCAGAGGGGCTTTCTTCCCTCTGTCTGCTCCCGAAATGCTGCAATTGAGTTCAATCACAGCATTTAGGGGGCTAAAGTGTTGGGAGTTGTGCAGGACTGCTCCTGGCACTGAGTGCCAGGGGTCATCTTTCAGAATCAGTTGACACCATGTAGCTATCGTGCATGCACAACCTCTGTGCTTGCAAAATCGCCGGGTCGCATCCATTCGTCCCAGGTCAATAAGTACCAGGTTATAGGGACGTTTGTGTGGATATGTCTCGGGGGGTATAGGGGTTAAATGTTTATTTTTGACCATTTGGAATGGCTAATGTTTGTCTTTATATCAGCTTCTACAACTTATTTGGATATATAAATTACTATTGCGCTCAGAGACTCTAATTGTGTGGGGTTAATACGTAGAGGACTTTCCTAGAAATAGCTCAAACCAGTATGCACTTTCAAAATATGCCACCAAATGAACAAAGCTAGATAAAAATAGAATATGGCAGATTCATATAAAAATGCAGTTAAAATACCAGCGTGCTAATTTAGAATAAAATTAAATAATTACCTCATATGTTAAATATGAGACAATCTACAGCATTCCAGGAAGAGGAAAATGCAGGGGGGGGGGCGTTGGTTCAAAGCGTAAATGTTCTGCATTCACTTGAGCGATGAGCAGCAGTAGTCCAACTTATTATACATAAATCCCGGGTGAGTGTGGTCCGTGATTACCTCTATAATGGTGCTGCACCGACCGGTAGCAGCCACCGTTCTGATCTCCGGGCAAAAAGGAGAGGGTGTACTCCATGCTCAACAGTCATGCATGTGCTCATCAGCACTGGACCTGCGTGACATCATAGACATATGGTACACTGGGCTGCAGCCGCTTAGAGATTGCAGAGAGGGCCAAAAAACAGTCCTCTACAACTTATTGTCTGCTATCTTTGCAAGACAGTGATGCAGGGTCATTGAACAATGGATGTTTGCTTAATGTTGTATGACCATTGTGTGGGTCCTGTGGTTTGTTGATTTGCAAACATTGAAGGATAAACTATAAATAATCAAACAGTGCAAGTTAACCTCATCACATCTGGATGCTCACTTGAAGGAGAGTTGTTAACTATAAAAAGAGGATATTCGCCTCTTTAACATAATACATCGAGACAGCCAAGAGATCCAAAGAACCAGAGACTCTTTACAAGACAGCAGCTAAGATATTATGGCTCTATCATGAGGAACACAGATTTGACATTCTACAGGATGCCTGCTTAGGAGACCATAGCCCCTGCTGAAAGAATACAGATCTACTTCATTGATCATCACTGAGCCCCATGGATACGTTTGGGGTAGTCAGGATTTGGACTCACCGGTCACATGAGCCCCATGGATATGTTTGGTAAGCCAGGATTGGGACCCATTGATTACCTCGCTCCTTGAAGTTGTTCGGTGAAACCAGGTTGTGACCCTCCGGTTACCAGGCCTTGTATCTTAATGGACTGTCAGCTTCCTAAGCTTGTCGTTACCTCCTCTCTGTGCATGCCACAGGTGGGGTAGTCAGCCCTGGAAGCTCTTAAGTCAAAGCTGCTCTAATCCCTGCAAGGCAGCTGAAGGGTGAAACTCTGTAATCTGCACCATCTTGGGTATTTTGCTGGGACTATTATACATGTTACTTGCCTGTTTTGTGGATCAATGAAGTATTGCCACACTGTTTTACCCTCACCCTGTATTCTCTGAGTAAAATTACACCCACGGTAAAAGGAGAGCAGGAGTTCTGATGGATGATCTCTGATCCAATGCGGATTCGGCTAGTGGACTAGAGCAACCGCTGACCTCCCGTGTCTCCACACAGGGGTACCACAAGGCATTGTCCTGGCTCCAGTTTTGTTCAACATTGTTATAAATTATCTAGATAAGGAAACTGAAGGTAAACTAATCAAATTTGCAAACAATGCAAAGCTAGGAGGAATAGTTACAACTAGAGAAGACAGAAAGGATGCAGAATGATCCAGATAAGATTGAGCAATGGGCAGCAACTAATGGTATTTAATAGGGAGAAATGCAAGATTCTACATCTGGGAAAGAAAAACAAAAATTACATCTACAGAATGGGAGAAATAAACCTAAGCAACAGTACATGTGAAAAAGACTTGGCTATACTAATAGATCACAGACTGAATCTGAGACAACAGTGTGATGCAGCAGCAAAAAAGGCAAACACTAAGATGTATTAAGAGAAGCATAGAGTCTAGATCACATAAAGTGCCCCTCTCGGCAGCGCTATCCTCACCACACGAACTCTGCCGGAAAAAGACGAAGACTGCCGAGTACAGTGAATACCGGTGGAAGTTAATGAGCGGCCACAGAAGCAGATGCAGCAGGGAGACAGCGGGATGGGAGGACGCGCCGCTGGACAGGTAAGTATAATTATAATGTTTATTATTAATTTTCTGCTCTTTTTTACAGCCTGCCCTAGACCCGAACTGGACCCGAACTGTAATACGGATTTCCCATGGAAACCCGTGTTCGGGACCATGTGCCCGAACACTATGTGTTCGGTACGGTCCCGAACTTTACAGTTTGGGTTCGCCCATCACTAGTAACAAGTGAAAAAACATAAAACATCAACATTGTGGGTTTTTGGCCGCCACAACAGAAAGAAAATGTAATAAGCGGTGATCAAAACATTGTGTATAACCCAAAATGGTATCAATAAAAACATTGGTTAAGGGTGCAAAAAAACAAGCCCTCACAGAGCTCCAGACCAGAAAATTGAAACCGGTACAACTTTCAGAAAGTGGTGACACAAGCAAAATGTTTTTTTTTGTTTTACAAGTTTCAGATTTTTTTTTTATTCACTCAAATAAAACAAAAACTATGCATGTTTGGTATCTGTGTTATTGTACTAACGTGGCGAATCATATTGCTTGGCCATTTTTACTGTAAAATAATGCTATAAATAAAAAATCCACCCGGTTTTTAAAGGGAATCTGTCAGAAGGTTTTTGCTAGCTCATCTAAGAGCAGCATGATATAGGCAATGAGACCCCAAATCCAACGATGTAGCACTTAGTTTACTGGGTGCAGCTGTTCTGAAACGAGTAGAGTTTTTAGATTTAACAATGTAGCAGAGCTCAGAAAGCTAACCCCGCTCACACCAGGCTCCCTATATAGACAGTGAGGCTCTTATCATAGGAGGTGGAGTCAAATTGTAGAAGCACACACCTCATAGCTTTACCCCCTACCTTATGCTGTCCTCAAATTACATAGCAAAAACCTGCTGACAGATTCACTCCAAGGAGTTAAGCTAGTTAATGGTCTGCAACTTTGAGGCTGTGTGCCCACGTTGCGTTTTTTTAAGCGTTTTAGATGCGTTTTTCATGCGTTTTTCAGGGTCAAACCACATCAAAAACGCTTAAGAGAAGCATCCCATTCATTTTAATGCAGTTTGGCCTTTTGTGCCAATGGATGCGTTTTTTACCGCTAAGGAAACACTTAGCGGTAAAAAACACAGCATGTTCATTAATTTCCGCTTAGGTCCGCGTTTTTGGCTATTTCCTATAGTCCAAAAGACGCGTGGAAAAAAACGCATCAAAAGCGCACATTTTTTGCTCAAAAAAAGCGCAAAAATCGCAGAAAAAACGCGCGTTTTCTGGGAAGGAGACCCATTTCCTGAGCGTTTAAAAACGCTAACGTGGGTACATAGCCTAAATAGCACTCCCATATCCTGAAACCAGTTTCTGTTAATTTCAGCAGCAAACAGGACTACATATGTGGTAAGCTCTGATTTGTTCCTGCTTCAGTAGCCTGAGAAAGGCAACATTTCGGCCACAACAGGCCTTTATCAAGCTATACATTACCCAGCAGTATATCCTGGTCTATTAATTAAATGGGAGAAAGAAGTCACGAAGTGCTCACTAAGATTTCTAGTGATGCTGCTGAAGAAGGCAAAAACCTTTGAACAGCGCACAACGAGACTGAATGTGTCTATTGATTTGGTGGTAAACATTTTCAACAGAGGCCGGTTTTGAGAAGAAGGAGGCCTTACAACTTAGTGTTGAAAAATTCATGGCTTATATCAAGAACAGAAAACTCCCAATTTATTAGTGATCTAACTGATTTAAATGAAAATAACGCATATGATAGAGGTGTAGATACTGGACTGAATTCAGATACGGAGATTAGCTCATCAGATTATGAATTCTGTGATGTAGAAAGTATAGTATTAAGAACTTCTCGACAAGAGGTAGAGGGACTATCATATGGAAATAGAGGTAACTATAGAGGTAGATACCAACAAGGACATATGAGCAGCTATGTTAGTGTTAATAGAGGGACTTGTCTACCCTTCCCAGCACCTCCGGAAGTTTAGGTCAAGGTGTTTCTCACACAGGACTCTTACTGACATGAATTCCCCTGAGTGAAATACATTTCTCTCTTCATTATTGAATTAAAATGGGCCAAGTTTGTGAAAACAAACTATAGGAATAGGTGCAGGGAACTTGAAATTGATGAAGTGGATCTCCTGGATCTTAGATTGTTGGAAGAACTGTGGAAAGGAGGTCAAAGGAATATAAAAGAAGGTCCTTTTAGTGACCTGACACCAAAAAGTACCAAGTCACCTCCTGTCTCTGACATTAACTGCATTGACATTTTTCAAAAAATAGTCATGTGTTATGAATGAGTCACCGAGGAGAAAAAATAAAAACAAGCTAAGCCACAGAAAACCAGAGAGGTTGGTATCTAAGCAGATTGCAGACCCCTGATCCTATCCACACAACTAGCAGTAGCTGTGGAGCGTACCTACGATGATCCTAGACGCCTCGTCACAGTCGGAGAACTAAATAAGCCTAAAGCAAGAAAAGGGGAAATCTAAACTGCCCCAGAGCAGACCCCAAAGCAATAGACAGCCCCCAAACATGTATTGTCAGTGAGACAAGATGAAAATACAAACACAGATATAAAAATAGGCTGAGCAAACGATGGGGCCCACACTAACTAGAAAGGACAGGAAAGGAAAGATGCTGTCTGCAATCACGCACAAAACCCTGCCAAAAAATGTCCAACACTTTCTGATAACAAAAACCCTGAAGTCGCTAGACTTCAATTCCCTATATCAGCACTCTGGTATATTCTGAAGATAGAGCAAAAAGAGACCAATCTGATCAGGGACAAAAAGCAAACTGGCATAAACAGAGACATAAGAATGGAAATTCAGCACAGCCTCAGCAGGGGCTGGCTGACCACAAAAACTGAGTAAACCAGACCCAATCTCATGTGAAAAAATAGCAGAGCACACTTAGCTTGAGAAGGCAGGAACAGAGCACTGTGTGAGCACTGTGTCTCTAATGACACAATTACTGATGGGAGCAGCCTGTCCAATCAGCAGCTGTAACAGTGTGAAGTGTTGGGGGGTGTATGTATGTATGTATTGTGCTGCTTTCACAAATACAGGATCACTGTTGTGTTCTTTCCAATGCTGAAATCATGATAAAGATAAGTGCTGGTGCAGTTTACTGCTAGCCAATGAGTGGGCAGTGGGTGGTGCTGGTCACTGGAGCTTGCTGGGAGTTTGGTGGAGCTTCGCACATACACTGCACCAAATCTGCTGCTGTGTGAAGACATCAGTGACACAGAGCTGTCTCATTCACACAGCAGAGGCTTTGTCACAGAACAGATTACATCAGTGACTGCCATCCCCTGTGCAGATTAGAAGCGGCAGATCCCTATCACTGGCCATCACACAGTCTGTTCTCACTGCTGCCAGCAGCCTGGGACAATGAGGGAAGGAATTACTGATAATGAGTTATGTATTGTAATCATGGAGTGGCCCAGAATACAGGACGATTTTCCCTCCTCACTAGTTTCACTTTCCATAGATAACTGTTCAGTGTGTGTCTGGGGGAGAAGCAGCTCTCTGCTCTCTGCACTGAGGCTGCTGGAGGGGAAGAATTCGTTACTGTGTGATGAGGGCTGCTTCATGAGGACGGGGAGGGCCTGTAGCTATGGAGGGTGGGGTTGTTGCTATAGAGGGCATGTTTGGAGGAGAGTAGGAGGTTACGACTAGTTCTCATTTCAATGCCATAACACCCCCCCCTTGGGTGTTCTGTTCAGACTATCTAGAAAACCGTGCAAACTATTGACAGAAAGTAAATTACTTATTGTCATAATTCTGCAGCCCAGATATGTACTGAGATTATGTGAAAAGCCCGGACAACCCATTTAATATGGACAGATATTTTTTATGTAGAGGGCATTTTAATAACACTGTTATTTTTAAAGGGTGCCGTGCATTGATGTGCTGTAGAAGACCAGAGAAGAGGAAAGTCTACAGAGACAAGCTGTGGATGTGAAAAGTCATCATGGGGTCTGGACAAGATGGAGATGAAAAGAAAGAAAAGACTCAGAGAAGAGGTCACCCATAAGGTACCTGGATGTGAATGTTTACTTGTTGATCTGGACTATGTCTCATCAAATCTGTGTTTCCTATATGTGGTCCACAGTCTGATAATGACTGAGAACAACCACTCCCATAATCTTTTTACCAATGTTAAGGACATACTTAGAGTTGTTACTGCTGGTAACAGCTACTGGCTCACATTGTCATCTGACAGTGTGGGAATCACAGCTTCCTGACCAGCGTTAATGATCTTACCGCGATCAGAGCTGCCAGTATTTCTCGAGTTGTCATGCAGATGACAGCGTGGGAAACACCCGATGTTTGTAATGCCAAACCTGAACAGTAACATGGTTTCCTAGAAAAGTCCATGTTCAGGGTTCATGCCCTAACACTAGGCGTTCGATAAGAACCCCGAACTTTGTTGTTCGGGTTTTAGTCCTTTTACCTTAGTCTCTGACCCACTCCTTTACTTAGGTGCTGAGCATTTAGTGGGGTGGTTGGGTGTTCCCCATCAGCTTCATCTGCATAGGGCACCAAAATACCTTGTCCAAGCCATGCCAGGGACCTTCTATCCGGCATGATAGTTTCAATGAGGCCCACCATCCTTACCTCTCGCTGAGACCAATCCGACATCTTCCTCACAGGGGAGACAGAGACATGTCTCTCAATGCCCCTTCCAGGCTCTAGGCCCTAGACTGCCAAGGGATCAGTGTGAAGCTTCAGATGTGTCCTCATACTGTTTAGAGCCTTCGTACTGACTGGACCACTTTGCCTCTGCTGTGTCACTACCTTGAAACCTGTCAAACACTGTCACTTTCTAGCACTTTCTGACTCTGAATCTGACTCTCATCCTCACTCTTCTCCACTGACTAAAGCAGAAAGTGCTTCCCTTTTTTAACTGATCTAACGCCTCCCAGTGCATGGGCTAAACCTTTGTTGTTAACTATATACTACTTTGAATGATGCAATCTATATCCCTATGTTTTGTAATGATTCCCCTAGTGAACAGACCTCCCCAATCCCCTGATATGGCCTTGAGGCAGAGCCTTCAGGAGAACTGAGATACAAAGCATCCATAAGGATGAAATGCAAAACTCTATCAAAAACATATAACCATAAAACATTCATATAAAATACTATTTACATTAACCCTTTTATTGGCTCTACATCTTCTTCTGTCCCTCCACACTCTATGCCAGCTTCATAGACAAAATCTTTAAAATGTGGTTGACATCAATAAGAGAGAGGAAATATCTGTTGCCAATTGTTAGCGTGGGTGGTCGGGAGCCGGAATCTCCAGGAGTGGACCCTCTGGACCATGGCACCGAGGGATGGAACCGACCATTATACAGGGACCGTTAGGAGCAGGCCCAGGGGTTCAAATACCACGGTAGCCGGTACCGAGAGGGGCGGCTCAGAATGGACTGGAGTAGGAGTGCGGGACTGAAGCGTAGACTGTAAGGCTGGAATATGGAGAGATGGCTGGAGCAGAACACAGGAGACAGGACTGAAGTAGAACTGTAGGAGTAGGGATAACTGGCTGGAGCAGGAACACCTGGAGGCAGGATTGAAGTAGGATGGAACAGGAACGCTGGTGCAGGACTGGAGTAGGATGGAACTGGAACACAGGAACAGGACTGGAGTAGGATGGAATGGAACACAGGAACAGGGCTGGAGTAGGAAGAAACAGGAACGCTGGAGCAGGACTGGAGTATAATGGAACTGGAACACAGGAACAGGACTGCGAGGCTGCTGCAGGAAGCACCGTGGATGGAACCGAGAGGCTGCAGAGAGCACAGGAGGAAGCAGGGCCCAGTGTGCAAGGTAACACAATGATCAGGCACCTCCTCAGGGGGAAGCAGCCTGATATGGCCCGGTCTTGTCTGCCATTGGTCCGAAGGTGTTTCCGGGTCAGGGCACAGCCGGGGCACAAGAAGCAGAAGGGAGGCGCGGCCGCAGCCTATGGCGCATGCGCATTGCATGCAGGGATGGCGTCGGCCGCGAGCCCGTCAGGTGACCGCCGCGGCTGCCGGGCGGGGAGAGGCTGCGGCGTGGCAGCGGAGACCGGCTGTGGCGTGGGAGCGGAGGCCGGGTGAGTGTGATGGAGCGGTGTAACACCAATCATGTGTGACCACAACATGGAGAAGATGCCAGATGCCTCCGTTTTCAGGGTATAGAGATTGTATGACCATCCCCCAGAAAAGGTGACCTTCACAAAATAAGGTAATTAGTATATTATAATAATTCAAAAATTTGCAATGCTTGGAAGATTTTCAAAAAAGTTTGTTTTTAAACAGAAGGTATTAATCCATGTGTTACAAAAGTAAACTTACCCTACAACTCTGGCAAAAATTAAGAGACCACAGCACAGTTTTATATAAATCAGCTGCTCTACATGTCTGACATCCATTCCATTCCAGAGTCAGTTGAATTCCAACCAGAGTACACCTCATTCTACTTAATGTGCTTCTGATTAGGTGATCACCTGAATCAAATCTGATTTAACCCCTTTCTGACATCAGACGTACTATCCCGTCCATGGGACCCGGGCCCCTATGCCCATGGACGGGATAGTACGTCTAGTGCGATCAGTACGTCTAGTGAGCGCCGCTGATCGCGGTCGGGTGTCAGCTGATTATCACAGCTGACACCAGGCACAATGAGTCAGGGGCGGTCACGGACCGCCCCCGACACGTTAACCCCTTGCACACCGCGATCAAACATGATTGCGGTGTACTGGGGGTTAAAGGGAAGCATCGGCAGGGAGGGGGCTCCCTCCGTGCTTCCCTGAGCCCCCCACAGCAGCGCAATGTGCAGCGCTGCTGCTGGGGGGGCTCTTTCCCTGCAGGCCCCCGAATCCAAGATGGCGACGGGGGCCTTCGGGGGCCTGCAGGGAGCTGGCTTCCTCAGTGCCTGCAAAGCGCAGGCATGAGGAAGTCTACAGTAGTGCCTGTGACAGATCGCTGATCTGTCACAGTGATCTGTGATGTGACAGATCAGCGATCTGTCACAGGACAGTGATGTCCCACCTGGGACTATGTAATAAAGTTAAAAAAAAATAAAAAAAAGTGTTAAAATAATTTATAAAAAATCGCTAAATAAATTAGAAAAAAAAAAATATTCCCCCAATAAATCCATTTTTTGGAAATAAAAAAAACAAACAATAAAAGTACACATATTAGGTATCGTCGCGTCCATAACGACCCGCCCTATAAAACTGTCCCATTAGTTAACCCCTTTAGCGAACCCCTTAAAAAATAAAAATAAAAAACGACGCAAAAAATAATGATTTATTATCATACCGCCATACAAAATGTGTAATAACGCGCGATCAAAAAGACGCATATAAATATCCATGGTACCGCTGAAAACGTCATCTTGTCCCACAAAAAACGAGCCACAATACAGCATCATCAGCGAAAAAATAAAAAAGTTATAGCTCGCAAAATAAAGCGATGCAAAAATAATTATTTTTTATATAAAATAGTTTTCATTGCATAAAACCACCAAAACATAAAAAAATGACCTAAATGAGATATTGCTGTAACCATACTGACCCAAAGAATAAAACCACTTTATCAATTTTACCGCACGCGGAACGGTGTAAACGCACCCCCCAAAAGAAATTCATGAAACGCTGGTTTTTGTTCATTCTGCGTCCCAAAAATCGGAATAAAAAGCGATCAAAAAATGTCACGTGCCCAAAAATGGTACCAATAAAAACGTCAACTCGTCCCGCAAAACATAAGACCTCACATGACTCAGTGGGTCAAAATATGGAAAAATTATAGCTCTCAATATGTGGTGATGCAAAAACTATTTTTACAATAAAAAGCGTGCGACAGCTGCCAAACATAAAAACCGCCATAAATAGTAAATCAAACCCCCCGTTATCACCCTCTTAGTTAGGGAAAAATAATAAAATAAATAAAATGTATGTATTTCCATTTTCCCATTAGGGTTAGGGTTAGGGCTAGGGTTAGGTCCAGGGCTAGGGTAAGGGTTAGGGTTAGGGCTAGGGTTAGGGTTAGGGCTAGGGTTAGGGCTAGGGTTAGGGCTAGGGCTAGGGTTAGGGCTGAGATTAGGGTTAGGGATATGTTGGGGTTCGGGTTGGAGTTAGAATTGGGGGTTTCCACTGTGTGGACACATCAGGGGCTCTCCAAATGCAACATGGTGTCTGATCTCAATTCCTGCCAATTCTGAGTTGAAAAAGTCAAATGGTGCTCCTTCCCTTCCAAGCTCTGCCATGCGCCCAAACAGTGTTTTACCCCCATATGTAGGGTATCAGCCTACTCAGGACAAATTTCAAAACAACTTTTGGAGTCCAATTTCTCCTGTTACCCTTAGGAAAATAAAAAATTGGGGGCAAAAATATCATTTTTGTGGAAAAAAATGATTTTTTTATTTTCACGTCCGAGCGTTATAAACTTCTGTGAAGCACTTGGGGGTTCAAAGTGCTCACCACACATCTAGATAAGTTCCGTGGGGGGTCTAGTGTCCAAAATGGGGTCACTTTTGGGAGTTTCAATAGTTTAGGTACATCAGGGGCTCTCCAAACGCACATGACACCCGCAGACCATTCCATCAAAGTCTGCATTCCAAAACGTCACTACTTCCTTTCCGTCCCTGACGTGTGTCCATACAGTAGTTTTCTCCCACATATGGGGTACCAGCGTACTCAGGACAAATTGGACAACAACTTTTGGGGTTCAATTTCTCCTGTTACCCTTGGGAAAATAAAAAAATTGGGGACTAATTGATCATGTTTGTGGAAAAAATACAATTTTTTTATTTTCATGCCTGGGCATTATAAACTTCTGTGAAGCCCTTGGGGGTTCAAAGTGCTCACCACACATCTAGATAAGTTCCGTGGGGGGTCTAGTGTCCAAAATGGGGTCATTTGTGGGGAGTTTCAATAGTTTAGGTACATCAGGGGCTCTCCAAACGCACATGACACCCGCAGACCATTCCATCAAAGTCTGCATTCCAAAACGTCACTACTTCCCTTCCGAGCCCTGACGTGTGCCCATACAATAGTTTTCTCCCAGATATGGGGTATCAGCATACTCAGGACAAATTGGACAACAACTTTTGCGGTCCAATTTCTCCTGGTACCCTTGGGAAAATAAAAAAAATGGTGACTAAAAGATCATGTATGTGGAAAAAATACGAATTTTTTATTTTCACGCCCGGGCGTTATAAACTTCTGTGAAGCACTGGGGGGTTCAAAGTGCTCACCACACATCTAGATAAGTTCCTTGGGGGGTCTAGATTACAAAATGGTGTCATTTGTGGGGGGTTTCTACTGTTTTGGTACATCAGGGGCTTTCCAAACGCGACATGGTGTCCGATCTCAATTCCAGCCAAAAACGTCAAATGGCGCTGCTTCCCTTCCGAGCTCTGCCATGCGCCCAAATAGTGGTTTACCCCCACATGTAGGCTATCAGCGTACTCAGGACAAATTGCACAATAACTTTTAGGGTCCTGTTACCCTTGGAAAAACAAGAATTGAGGGTGAAAAGATCATTTTTGTGGAAAAAATATGATTTTTTAATTGTACGGCTGTATGTTATAAACTTCTGTGAAGCCCTTGGGGGTTCAAAGTTCTCACCACACATCTAGATAAGTTCCTTAGGGGGTCTAGTTTCCAAAATGGTGTCATTTGTGGGGGGTTTCCACTGTTTTGGTACATCAGAGGTTTTCCAATCGCGAGATGGTGTCCGATCTCAATTCCAGCCAAAAACGTCAAATGGCGCTGCTTCCCTTCCGAGCTCTGCCATGCGCCCAAATAGTGGTTTACCCCCACATGTGGGGTATCAGCGTACTCAGGACAAATTGCACAATAACTTTTAGTGTCCTGTTGCCCTTGGGAAAATAAAAATTGGGGGTGAAAAGATCATTTTTGTGGAAAAAAATATGATTTTTTAATTGTACCGCTGTACGTTGTAAACTTCTGTGAAGCCCTTGTGGGTTGAAAGTTCTCACCACATATCTAGATAAGTTCCTTAGGGGGTCTAGCTTCCAAAATGGTGTCATTTGTGGGGGGTTTCTACTGTTTTGGTACATCAGGGGTTTTCCAATCGCGACATGGTGTCCGATCTCAATTCCAGCCAAAAACGTCAAATGGCGCTGCTTCCCTTCCGAGCTCTGCCATGCGCCCAAATAGTGGTTTACCCCCACATGTCAGGTATCAGCGTACTCAGGACAAATTGCACAATAACTTTTAGTGTCCTGTTACCCTTGGGAAAATAAAAATTGGGGTGAAAAGATCATTTTTGTGGAAAAAATATGATTTTTTTATTGTACCGCTGTACGTTATAAACTTCTGTGAAGCCCTTGTGGGTTCAAAGTTCTCACCACATATCTAGATAAGTTCCTTGGGGGGTCTAGTTTCCAAAATGGGGTCACTTGTAGGAGGTTTCCACTGTTTAGGTACATCAGGGACTCTCCAAACGTGACATGGCGTCCGATCTGAATTCCAGCCAATTTTGCATTGAAAAAGTCAAATGGCGCTCCTTCCATTCTGAGCTCTGCCATGCGCCGAAACAGTCGTTCCCCCCCCACATATCAGGTATCAGCGTACTCAGGACAAATTGCACAATAATTTTTGCAGTACAATTTCTCCTGTTACCCTTGGTAAAATAAAAAAAATTGAACCTGAAGTATTTTTTTTGTGAAAAAAAGTTAGATGTTCATTTTTTTAAATATTCAAAAAAATTCCTGTGACGCACCTAAAGGGTTAATAAACTTCTTGAATGTGGTTTTGAGCACCTTAAGGGGTGCAGTTTTTAGAATGGTGTCATTTTTGGGTATTTTCTATCATATAGACCCCTCAAAGTGGCTTCAAATGTGATGTGGTCCGTAAAAATATAATGGTGTTGCAAAAATGAGAAATCGCTGGTCAATTTTTAACCCTTATAACTTCCTACCCAAAAAATTTTGGTTCCAAAATTGTGCTGATGTAAAGTAAACATGTGGGAAATGTTAGTTATCAAGTTTTTTGCGTGCCGTATCTCTGTGATTTAAGGGCATAAAAATTCAAAGTTGGAAAATTGCGAAATTTTCAAAATTTTCGCCAAATTTCCATTTTTCTCACAAATAAACGCAAGTTATTTGAATGAAATTTTACCACTATCATGAAGTACAATATGTCACGAGAAAACAGTGTCAGAATCACCGGGGTCAATGGAAGCATTCCAGAGTTATGACCTCATAAAGGGACAGTGGTCAGAATTGTAAAAATTGGCCCGGTCATGAACGTGCAAACCACCCTTGGGGGTGAAGGGGTTAAAGAATGAAAGTATAAAAAACCCTGCTGTGGTGTTCACAATCCTTTTGCAATAGGACAAGCTGGATGACAAAACAAGTGCTAGTAACATCCCAAAAGTAATAGGAATGAAAAAATAACTTTTACCCATGCCAAAGGAGTTGAAAAGAAAAGTCTTGAGTGTGGAAAAGAAGGGATCAATTCTGGTTTTACTAGCCCAGGGACACAGTGAGCGTCATGTCGTCTCCATCCTTAAAATTTCTAGGACAGCAGTCAATTGCAACAAGGTCAAGCAGCAGACATTGGGGAAAACAAAGCTACAGACCGGCAAAGGGAGAAAACGACTGTCCACTGACTGGGATTACCGTCATCTTATTTGAATGTCACTCAGCAACCGCAGGATGACATCAAGTGACCTACAAAAGGTATGGCAAATGGCAGCTGGGGTGAAGTGCACAGCAAGAACAGTTTGTAACAAGCTCCTAGAGGCAAGGCTCAAGTAATGTAAAGCTAAAAAAAAGCCTTTCATCAATGAGAAATAAAGGAGAGCCAGGCTGAAGTTTGCCAAAGACCATAGGGATTGGACCATAGAGGACTGGAGTAAGGTAATCTTCTCTGATGAGTCTAATTTTCAGCTTTGCCCAATACCTGGTCGTCTAATGTTTAGACGGAGACCTGGAGAAGAGTACAAGCCACAGTGTCTTGCACCCAATGAGAAATTTGGTGGAGGATCCATGATGATCTGGGGATGCTGGGCAGGTTAATCTTTGCAAAGGATGTATGAATCAAGCCGCATACAAGGTTATCCAGGAAAAACAGTTGACTCCTTCTGCTCAGGCAATGTTCCCTAACTCTTCAGACTGTTTTTCCAGCAGGACATTGTTCCATGCCAGACAGCTAGGTCAATCAATGAGTAGATGAAGGACCACCACATAAAGTCCCTGTCATGGCCAGCCCAATCTCCAGACCTGAACCCCATTGAAAGCCTCTGAAATGTAATCAAGAGGAAGATGGATAATCTCAAGCCATCAAGCAAAGAAGAACTGCTTAAATTTTTGTACCAGGAGTGGCATGAGGTCACCCAAAATCAGTGTAAAAGACTGGTGGAAAGCATGCCAAGACTCATGAAAGCTGTGATTAAAAATCATGGTTCCACAAAATATTGATTTCTGAACTCTTCCTGAGTTAAAACATTAGTATTGTTCTTTCTAAATGATTGTTAACTTGTTTTCCTAGCATTATTTGAGGTTTGCAAGCACTGCATTTTTTTATTTTGAACATTTCTCATTTTCTGAAAATAAATACAAAATTTAGTGCTTAGAAATTCAGAGACATGTTGTCAGTAGTTTATAGAATAAAAGAGCAATTTACATTTTACTCAACAATATACCTATAAAAAGAGAAAAATCAAACTGAAAATTTATCAGTGGTCTCTTAATTTTTGCCAGAGCTGTATATAAAGAAACTATACTGATATTACTCATTGCAAAAAAGGGCTCATACATATTTGTGTATTAAATCTCTTGAATCTTTAGTTGTGTGAAGCCATAATATAGCACCAAGAAAAACCGATCATCATCTCCATATATCACCGATTTCTAACAATATCAGATTTATGCCATGTATAACAAGTGCGACTATGGTATACGCTGTCAGGTTTGTTACTGAAGCTTCTTCTGCGTGATGTGCCCAGGGACACTTGTTGCTGCAGCAAAGGCTCCTTGCAAACATCTCCGCTATGTGTTTGAGGCCTAACAATTTCTGTAATCAATTATGTCAATCCTTTAGGATAATTTTCGATTAAAGAATTTTTTTGTCTATTTAGGGTACGTACTCATATGTGAGAGAAAAAGTTCCAATATCTAGACCAAAAAAACGGACGAGTGTCATGTAAGTGTCATGCGAGTACAATGCGATTTTTACACCTAGCATCCGATTTACATCCGAGTGCATTGCGATTGCTATCCGATTGCAATGCGATTTTAACATGAGCTTTTACATACAGCAGTTCTCTATGTCATTTACACATCATTTTCAAAGGAAATATTCGTCAAAAACACACACATATATATTGTGCAAGCTCTCCCACTTAAAAAGATGAGAGAGGCCTGTAATTGACATCATAGGTAGACCACAACTATGAGACTCAAAATAAGAAAACAGATCCAGAAAATCACCTTGTCTAATTAGCAAGATTTATTTTCCAAATTATAGTGGAAAATAAGTATTTGATCACCAAAAAACATTCAAGATTTCTGGCTCTCACAGACCTGTAACTTCTTCTTTAAGAGGCTCCTCTGTCCTCCACTCATTACCTGTAGTATTGGCACCTGTTTGAACTTGTTATCAGCATAAAGGACACCTGTCCACAACCTCAAAACAGTCACACTCCAAACTCCACAATGGTGAAGACCGAAGAGCTGTCGAAGGACACCAGAAACAAAACTGTAGCCCTGCACCAGGCTGGGAAGACTGAATCTGCAATATGCAAGCAGCTTGGTGTGATGAAATCAACTGTGGGAGCAATAATAAGAAAATGGAAGACATACAAGACCACTGATAATCTCCCTCGATCTTGGGCTCCATGCAAGATCTCACCCCGTGGGGTCAAAATGATCACAAGAATGGTGAGCAAAAATCCCAGAACCACACAGGGGGACCTAGTGTATGACCTGCATAGAGCTCGAACCACTGTAGCAAAGGCTACCATCAGTAACACACTATGCCGCCAGGGACTCAGATCATGCAGTGCCAGACGTGTCCCCCTGCTTAAGCCAGTACATGTCTGAAGTTTGGTAGAGAGCATATGGATTATCCAGAAGAGTTTTGGGAGAATGCCATATGGTCTGATGAAACTAAAGTAGAATTGTTTGGTAGAAACAAAACTCGTTGTGTTTGGAGGAGACAGAATGCTGAGTTGCATACAAGTAGCACCATACCTACTGTGAAGCATGGGGGTGGCAACATATTGCTTTCGGGCTGTTTCTCTGCAAAGGGATCAGGATGACTGACCCATGTACTTAAAAGAATGAATGGGTACATGTATTGTGAGATTTTGAGTGCAAACCTCCTTCCATCAGCAAGGGCATTGAAGATGAAACGTGGATGGGTTTTTCAGCATGATAATGATCCCAGGCACACTGCCAGGGCAATGATGGAGTGGCTTCATAAAAAGCATATTGTATGTAGGTCCTAGAGTGGCCTAGCCAATCTCCTGATCTCAATCCCATAGAAAACCTTTGGAGGGATTTGAAAGTCCGTGTTGCCCAGCGACAGGCCCAAAACATCACTGCTCTAGAGGAGATCTGCATGGAGGAATGGGCCATCATACCACCAACAGTGTGTACCAACCATGTGAAGACTTACAGAAGACATCACGGTGATCTGCTGTGAATACAGTGAGCATGAACTACGGTGCCTTCATGACTGGCATTTTCTCACGATCCAGAGGTCACCGCAGTTCAGGCTGTGAGGGAGCACAGTTTGGTGACGTCACCACTAGTCACTGAAGCTCCGCTCCCAGCATCTCCTCATTCACCAGTGGTTTTCTGCCTTGATGGTTGTATCTTGGCACCGTCCAGGTTGAAAACTATTTCTCCCCCAGATATGGATTACAGAGTGGGGCACAAAGATGGACAGGTATGGTATATTGTTGGTTTATTATTTTACTTTTATTGCAAATCGAGTGCATTGGGGAATTAGGTGAGGTTGTAAGTATGGTTTAATTAAGAATATTAAAGGAGTCTGTGTCTTTAGTTCAATTAAAGGATTTTTAAATGGGTGTCTGTGTTTTCTTTACAATTTGACTATGGGGTTAGTAATAGGGGCATCTTATTGATGCCTCTTCATTACTAACCTCGGGGCTTGATGTCAAAAAGGTGACATGAACCCCTCCAGCTATTACCCAACTTGCCACCACTACAAGCCAAGTGGGAAGAGCAAGGCTGTGGCAGAATTGGAGCATCTTAGAGATGCGCCTTTTCTGCGGCAGCTGAGAGCTGATATTTTTAGCCAGGGTGGCAGTATTCATGTCCCCTTCCTAGGCTATTAATATCAGCCCACAGCTGACTGCATAGCCTTTACTGGTTATTAATTATAGGGGGACCCCACATCATTATTTTGGGTGGTCCCCCATTTTAACAGCCAGTAAAGGCTAAGTATACAGCTGTGAGCTGATATTAATAGCCTGGGAAGCTCCATGGGTATTACCCCCTTCCCAGGCTATAAACATCTGCCCCCAGCCGTCGGCTTACCCACTGCTGATTACGAAAATTAAAACAACCAACCATAAGACCTACCAACCACAAAAGACCAGACAGGGTATAATTAATCAATAATCTTGATTATATTGGTGGTTTCATGTAAAAACCAATTAAAAACAATGTGCACTTAGGGGGACAGTTTTACACAAGTTTGTAAAAATAATACAAATTGGACCCAATTATATATACTATTTTCTAATATGTATTCCTCATAAAAAGTGAAAAAAGCCTTTACATAATTTTTTTTTTATAAAAAGGTGCATGTGCATGACTTTTAAGGGTCACCACGTCCCTTTAACGCGCACCCCAGGGATGTTAAAGGGACGTGGTGACCCTTAAAGGTACATGATCGATTTTCTGCATTCCTCCACTATTTGCATTGCACTTTATATAAAAGTCACTGTGCCCTTTTTTTCACATTATATGATAGCACATGGTTGTTTCTTTCCACAATGCACACTTCACTTTATATGGCAGTGATTAATTAACTTACTATTGGTTTAAATTGATATATATTCATACACATGCACCTTTTTATAAAAATGGTATATATAATTGGGTCCAATTTTTATTATTTTTTACAAACTTGTGTAAAACTGTCCCCCTATGTGCACATTGTTTTTAATTGGTTTTTATATGAAACCATCAATATAATGAAGATTATTGATTAATTATACTCTGTCTGGTCTTTTCTGGTTGGTAGGTCTTACTCTATGTGCACACGCTGCGGATTGGTCTGCAGATTTGTATCTGCGGAACTGCAGGTAAAACCGCAGATAAAATGACCTGCGGTTTTACCTGCGGATTGGCCTGCGGTTTTCCCCTGCGGTTTATCACCTCTACAATGGAGGAGATGGTAAACCGCAGCAGAATCCGCAGAAAAGAAGTGACATGTCATTTCTTTCTGCGGATTCAAAACCGCAGCTTTTCTGCAGTTAAAAATCCGCAGCATGTGCACAGCAGATTGTAAATCACGTAGACTTACAGTCATGGCCAAAAGTATTCATGACCTCTGAGGGAGACCCAGCTTTCTCACACTGCGCCTTAAATTATGCTGCAAAATTTGTTGGTAGTCTTCTGACTTCATAATGCCATGCACACGGTCAATCAGTCCAGTGCCAGAGGCAGCAAAGCAACCCCAAAACATCAGGGAACCTCCGCCATGTTTGACTGTAGGGACCGTGTACTTTTCTTTGAATGACTCTTTTTTTCTCCTGTAAACTCTATGTTGATGCTTTTGCCCTAAAAGCTCTACTTTTGTCTCATCTGACCAAAGAACATTCTTCCAAAATGTTTTAGGCTTTTTCAGGTAAGTTTTGGCAAACTCCAGCCTGGCTTTTTTATGTCTCGGGGTAAGAAGTGGAGTCTTCCTGGGTCTCCTACCATACAGTCCCTTTTCATTCAGATGCCGACGGATAGTACGGGTTGACACTGTTGTACCCTCGGACTGCAGGGCAGCTTGAACTTGTTTGGATGTTAGTGGAGGTTCTTTATCCAACATCCGCACAATCTTGCGTTGAAATCTCTTGTCAATTTTTCTTTTCCGGCCACATCTAGGGAGGTTAGCCACAGTGCCATGGGCTTTAAACTTCTTGATGACACTGCGCACGGTAGACACAGGAACATTCAGGTCTTTGGAGATGGACTTGTAGCCTTGAGATTGCTCATGCTTCCTCACAATTTGGTTTCTCAAGTCCTCAGACAGTTCTTTGGTCTTCTTTCTTTTCTCCATGCTCAATGTGGTACACACAAGGACACAGGACAGAGGTTGAGTCAACTTAATCCATGTCAACTGGCTGCAAGTGTGATTTAGTTATTGCCAACACCTGTTAGGTTCCACAGGTAAGTTACAGGTGCTGTTAATTACACAAATTAGAGAAGCATCACATGATTTTTCGCACAGTGCCAATACTTTTGTCCACCCTCTTTTTTATGTTTGGTGTGGAATTATATCCAATTTGGCTTTAGGACAATTCTTTTTGTGTTTTTTCATTTAAGACAAATTAAATGAAGATAATAATACCAAAGAATTTGTGTTTGCAATCATTTTCAGGAAGAAACTGAGTATTATCTGACAGAATTGCAGGGGTGTCAATACTTTTGGCCATGACTGTACATGCTACTGTACACTGTCTGCAGAACTGCTGCAGATCCACAGCGGCTAAAACCGCAGCAGATCGGCAGCAAAAAATGCAGCGTGTGCACATAACCTTATGGTTGGTTGTTTTAATCTATATATCAGTGGGTAAATCACTAATTTCATGAAATCAAAAACCCTTTAATCATCATATGGCGTATGAAGGAACAGCAAGTCTGTCCTCCAACGCCAAAAAAAGGCATAAACTCAAACAATTCAATAAATACCAGGAGAAAACACAGAGCATGCAATAAAAATTGTAACAAATTTTATTCAAGTAAAGTACTACAAAAGACATGTATATAATAGTATGCATTCATGGACAAAAAACAGACAGTATCCACCCACAGTGCCCCACACCTCCATGTTGATGGAAAATAATCCCGGACTATGTCCCCGGGGAATACTTCAACCCCACAAACAATGTTAATACATAGTGCCCAGGCACAGTGGCCTAAATGTAATTACAATAAAGTGAACATCACTCAAGGGCATAAGTGTGAGAAAATAAACCGCAGTGTAAAATTGCGGTCTAAGCATGGGGAAATGAAGTCCCAGGGGCACCTACCGGGAGTGGAGGCAAAGGGGAACCAGGCTATACCACCCCCGACGCGCGTTTCGCGGCGTCTCAGGCCGCTTTCTCAAGAGGGATATAGTAAAAAAGTCCAATCAGGACCTTAAAATAACCCCTAACCCCGGTCATGTGACCTAGACTGACCAATAGAAAAAGCGCCAACAGCGCATGCACCCCAATCATTGCAAGAACACAAGATCTAATTAGGACCTTGCAGAAAAGCCCCCAGCCCTAATCATGTGATCCCAAACTGGCAAATAGTAAAGGCACTACCGGCGCATGCGCTCCAGTCCCCGAAAGTCCCGCAATACACCACAGGCATCATGTGTCACTGCACACAAACCGGAAGGACCCGGATGTGCGCACCGCACATAAAGATGCCGAGCGCAGAGCAGGGCCACGGAGCACTAGGAGCGATGCGCACGGCCAATTACCATAGAGCCGGTGCCAGAGATAGATGGAGTCAATGGGGCAAAAAAGCGTACATGCGAAAAAATATTTATTCTGACCGCTAATTATAAATGACATGGAAGTGTACTAATATTTCCATGGTACATATGCAACAACATCAAAACATGGCAGTCAATATATACATCAGAATGTAACCAATAACAAATAACGCGGCATGAAAAAATGGGGGATGCATAATACAGAAAGAAAGATAAAGTTAGAATTGCATTTATCAGTAACAACAAGAAGCATCCAGTATTATAATAAATAAACACTGTTGGCGCTTGAAGATGAGTAGTCCAATTGTGTAGACGGTCACATCACAAATCCACGGACAGGGGAAATACTGTATACTGAAAATGAATAAATGTGAATAAAGTTAAAAACAAGATTAAAAACAAGAATAAAAGCAAAAAGGAACTGCCACGGAATCAATGGGGGATATGGAATTTGCGAGCAACAAGGGGAAGAGGAAGGAATCTACCACGATGCTAGACAGGTCAAATATCAGTGCAATGGGCAAACAGGGGGTATATACTGCAGATGTTATAGAAAAGGGACGAAACTAAGGTGTTCATTAAGTCCCTTTGGAGTCATGGTGTCTAATTCCACAATCCACCTCGTTTCCATTTGTGCAAGTATTCTCTTGTTGTCTCTACCCCTGATGCCCATATGCAATACATCAATCCCCCTTACCTTCAACAGACTACCATCGCTGTTATGATGTAACCGAAAGTGTTGGGGGATCGTTTTCAAGTCAGCCGGATCAGGTGCCAACTTAGCCGCGCCAATGTCCCGCACATGCTCCCGAACACGTGTCCTCAACTCTCTAGTGGTCAGACCAATGTAAATTTTTGGACACAGACATGTGGCGTAATATATCACATTTGATGTGCTGCACGAAATTCGATTTCTGATTTTAAACTGTCTGATACCACACGAGGAAGAGAACGTGGAGCAGCGCAGGACATTGGCACAGCTAATGCAGTGTCCGCAAGAGAATGAGCCAGTGATAGGGCCACTTGAACCAAACGGGTTCTTAGAGGCGGAAACATAATGGCTCCGCACCAAAATATCATTAAGATTTTTTGACCGGCGAGATGTCATGGAGAGAAAGCTCCCCAGAGCGGCCCCCAGGAAAGGATCTGTCTCTAGAATGGACCAATGTTTGCGCAAAATAGTGCACATATTTTGCCACTCATGATTATATGTGGAAATAAACCTAATAGGTCCATCACCACTATTTCCACCACCCCTCCGGGTCGGATGTAAAAGACTGCTGCGCGGGGTATACCTAGCCCTGTTATAGCCGGCTTTAATACATCTCCGGCTATAGCCTCTGTTAAGAAAACGATTCGTCAAATCGTGGGCTTGTCTCTCAAATCGGTCATCGGTGGAACAGATGCTTCGCATACGGAGGAATTGTCCGACCGGGATGGCCCTCACCGTGGCACGATTATGGGCTGATGTAGCATGCAACAGGGAATTTACTGAAGTAGGCTTCCTGAATACGTCCGTCTTGATGCGCCGGCCGGCATCGACCTCCAGACGGACGTCCAGGAAGTCCACGCATGCATAATCAAATGAATATGTTAGACGGATGTTTTTAGTATTACCATTTAGTGTCCTCATAAAATCACCGAGCTGGTCGATCGTCCCATCCCACAAAAACAATATATCGTCTATATAGCGGTACCAGCACAGCACATGGGACGCGTCGCACGGGCCCCCGTCACCAAAAACCTCCCTCTCCCAGGCGCCAAGGAAGAGATTGGCGTACGAAGGCGCACAAGCCGCGCCCATGGCTGTGCCCCGCTTCTGCAAATAGAACTGATCTTTAAAGACGAAAAAATTGTGGGTAAGGACGAAATCGGCCAGCTCAAGGATCAACCCACGCAGAGGTCCATCCAGGTCGGAGGTCCCCAAAAACCAGCGAACCGCATCTAGTCCCACCGAATGGTCGATACATGTGTAGAGACTCTCCACATCAGCAGTCACCAGGAGGGTGGATGGTTCCACAAGGACGCCGTCGACCCGTGCCAGGACGTCCGTCGTGTCCCGGATATAGGAAGGCAGTGATTCAACAAGTGGTTTCAAATAAAAGTCAATAAATTGACATATAGGTTCACACATGCCACCAATGCCCGACACGATGGGGCGCCCTGGGGGGTCAAGGGCGTCCTTGTGGACCTTAGGTAAAAGGTAAAAAGTGGGGTTCCTGGGGGACCTGACAGTCAAACCATCAACAACTCCCTTAGTTATAATACCACTCCTAAATGCCCGATCGAGGATGATCTGAAGTTTCTGTGAAAAGGTGGCCCTGGGATCAAATGAAAGTTGGAGATAAGTATCCACATCTCTGAGCTGTCTGAAGGCCTCCCGTTCATATTTCTGACTGGGCCAGACCACTATATTCCCCCCTTTATCAGCCGGTTTAAAGACTACATCCCCCAGAGACTGTAATTGGGAAATTGCCTGACGTTGTTTACAGGTGAGATTATCAAATTTCCGTCTCGATGATAATTTCTTGAAATCATCACTAACCAGCTTGGTAAAAATCTCAATGGAAGGGCAAATAGACAAAGGGGGGAATCTAGTGGATCTAGGCCGAATCAGAGGGGGAAACTTACTTGTACGTGGAGCGCCCTGTTCCAAAAGCAATTCCTCCAGATCAGAGAGTGCCGCCCTTTCCACATCACTCAGAGCCTCAGGGGTATGACTTCGGGCATGGAGTTTTTTCAAAATCAGTTTCCTTGAAAAGAGTTGTTCGGGAGCATGTGCGGGACATTGGCGCGGCTAAGTTGGCACCTGATCCGGCTGACTTGAAAACGATCCCCCGACACTTTCGGTTACATCATAACAGCGATGGTAGTCTGTTGAAGGTAAGGGGGATTGATGTATTGCATATGGGCATCAGGGGTGGAGACAACAAGAGAATACTTGCACAAATGGAAACAAGGTGGATTGTGGAATTAGACACCATGACTCCAAAGGGACTTAATGAACACCTTAGTTTCGTCCCTTTTCTATAACATCTGCAGTATATACCCCCTGTTTGCCCATTGCACTGATATTTGACCTGTCTAGCATCGTGGTAGATTCCTTCCTCTTCCCCTTGTTTCTCGCAAATTCCATATCCCCCATTGATTCCGTGGCAGTTCCTTTTTGCTTTTATTCTTGTTTTTAATCTTGTTTTTAACTTTATTCACATTTATTCATTTTCAGTATACAGTATTTCCCCTGTCCGTGGATTTGTGATGTAACCGTCTACACAATTGGACTACTCATCTTCAAGCGCCAACAGTGTTTATTTATTATAATACTGGATGCTTCTTGTTGTTACTGATAAATGCAATTCTAACTTTATCTTTATTTCTGTATTATGCATCCCCCATTTTTTCATGCCGTGTTATTTGTTATTGGTTACATTCTGATGTATATATTGACTGCCATGTTTTGATGTTGTTACATATGTACCATGGAAATATTAGTACACTTCCATGTCATTTATAATTAGCGGTCAGAATAAATATTTTTTCGCATGTACACTTTTTTGCCCCATTGACTCCATCTATCTCTGGCACCGGCTCTATGGTAATTGGCCGTGCGCATCGCTCCTAGTGCTCCGTGGCCCTGCTCTGCGCTCGGCATCTTTATGTGCGGTGCGCACATCCGGGTCCTTCCGGTTTGTGTGCAGTGACACATGATGCCTGTGGTGTATTGCGGGACTTTCGGGGACTGGAGCGCATGCGCCGGTAGTGCCTTTACTATTTGCCAGTTTGGGATCACATGATTAGGGCTGGGGGCTTTTCTGCAAGGTCCTAATTAGATCTTGTGTTCTTGCAATGATTGGGGTGCATGCGCTGTTGGCGCTTTTTCTATTAGTCAGTCTAGGTCACATGACCGGGGTTAGGGGTTATTTTAAGGTCCTGATTGGCCTTTTTTACTATATCCCTCTTGAGAAAGCGGCCTGAGACGCCGCGAAACGCACATCGGGGATGGTATAGCCTGGTTCCCCTTTGCCTCCACTCCCGGTAAGTGCCCCTGGGACTTCATTTTCCCATGCTTAGACCGCAATTTTACACTGCGGTTTATTTTCTCACACTTATGCCCTTGAGTGATGTTCACTTTATTGTAATTACATTTAGGCCACTGTGCCTGGGCACTATGTATTAACATTGTTTGTGGGGTTGAAGTATTCCCCGGGGACATAGTCCGGGATTATTTTCCATCAACATGGAGGTGTGGGGCACTGTGGGTGGATACTGTCTGTTTTTTGTCCATGAATGCATACTATTATATACATGTCTTTTGTAGTACTTTACTTGAATAAAATTTGTTACAATTTTTATTGCATGCTCTGTGTTTTCTCCTGGTATTTTTTTAAATCACTAATTTCACTAGACACTGGTGATAGTTTATATAATTATATTATAAATATTTAATTGATTATCACTATATATAAGGTATCTATATATGTAGGATATTATATATATACTATATATATTATATATAATACTACATCTGGTGCTAGTGTTCTTTCCTGATTACGAAAATTGCGCCGGAGCCCATGACATTTTTTTTGGAAAAAAAATCTTTTATTAATTAAATATATGTCCAATAATTTGCACACAGACTGTACTAATGGTATTTGTCACTGACATCTATATATTTACTTATTCCTTTACTGTATGTAAACCATCTCATCTATCCTGTCCGCTCCTGCAGTGATTTTACAGAACTCGGCAGATGTATTACTGGCTTTTCTTCTATCTCTCTATGCAATATAAATCTAATATATAAAGCTCAATGTGGGTGTGTATGTATGTATGTCTGTCTGTCCGGGATTGGCATCCGCACCGTCGCAGCTACAGCCACAAAATTTGGCACAGTCACACGTCTGGACCCCGAGAGCGTCATAGGCTATGTTGTGAGGCAAAATTTTAACCCCGCGCGTTCCAATTCACCAAACAATTTTGCCCCTATCTACATAATGGGGAAAAAGTGTATGTATGTATTGGCATCTGCACCGTCGTAGCTACAGATGCAAAATTTTGCAAAGTCACACGTCTGGACCCCAAGAGCGTCATAGGCTATGTTGTGAGGTGAAATTTTAACCCTGCGCATTCCAATTCACCAAACAATTTTGCCCCTATCTACATAATGGGGAAAAAGTGAAAGGAAAAGTGTTGGAGGCAAATTGACAGCTGCCAGATGTGAACAAGGGGGACTTAAAGAATGAGAGCGATGGGGCCAAAGAGTATATACCGTACAGTCGCTAAGGTGGGGCCCTGACATGGGATTCTCACCACACACTGGGATATGAACACACACACAATGCGCCATACACTACCACGTGCTTCACCACATATACCGCCCTCAGCACACATTTCACCACACATACACCAACCTCGCCACATAAAAGTCGAAACACAAAAGTCGCCACTCATAACTCGCCACGCTGTCCCAGAGCTGTTTAAAAGATGAAAAATGAGCTGTGATTGGTTGCTATCAGCAACAGTTTTCTTTGTAGACAGTTGTGGTAACTGAGGCCTATTATTCTTATCATTTCTATGGTGTTATCGTCCTTCTGGAAAGCTGGAAATAACACAATTTATTATCGTGCCAACACAGACCACCCTCTGACACAGACTGCAGGGGGAGCCCAGTATCACACAGGATAGGATTAGATACACGGCTCAGCAGTCAGTATCACACAGGATAGGATTAGATACATGGCTCAGCAGTCAGTATCACACAGGATAGGATTAAATACACAGCTCAGCAGTCAGTATCACACAGGATAGGATTAGACACATGGCTCAGCAGGCAGTATCACACAGGATAGGATTAGATACACAGCTCAGCAGTCAGTATCACACAGGATAGGGTTAGATACACAGCTCAGCAGTCAGTATCACATAGGATTAGATACACAGCTCAGCACACAGTATCACACAGAATAGTATTAGATACAAGGCTCAGCAGACAGTATCACACAGAATAGGATTAGATACATGGCTCATCAGTCAGTATCATACAGGATAGGATTAGATGCACGGTTTTTATGTGCAATATAATCATTATAATTTGTTATAACTAACCACAGTTGGTTACTATGTCCAGGCAGCGCCGGGCTCTTCAGCTAGTACATATAAATATATATATATATATATACTGTATATATGTATGTGTGTGTGTGTCAATGACATCTATATATATAAATTTATTCATTCTATGTGTGTATATCTATTCTATTCTAACCTGTCAGTGTGATTTTACTGTACACCGCACATGAATTGCTGGCTTTTCTAAGGACACCGGTGCGTAAAAATCGGACAGCACTCGCATGGTCCCGATGCTGTGCAATTTTTTTCCATTGACTTGCATTGGCAAATCTTGTCCGAGATACACTGCAAATTGTAGCATGCTGCAACTTTTTTTTCAGTCCGATTTCAGCTGAGAAAAAAATTGCAGATTAGATGTAACTCATTGAATAACATTGGTCAGAGTGCAATCCGATTTTTAATCTGATTGCACTCCTCCATTTTTCTCGTACTCTTAATTCATTATGGCATCAGGATGTTGTATTTCTACTTATGCAAACTGGAATGAAGAATGGAATTGTTACGGCATACTCAGAGGCCTCTAAAACTTTGTTCTGAACATGAAGTAAGTCTTTTGTGTTTTTATATATTTTCATATAACTTATAATTATACCACATAACCCTCTGATTTTATCTACATCTGCTCTAATATAAATAGGGGATAAAACAATGGGAGCCTTTTTGTTCAAAGTCCTTTCAAGGTCACTTATGGTACGTGCCAGTAGAACAGACTGCTGGTGAACTTTGTGATTTTTCTCATGCTGTTAAAGGTGAAAACTACAGGATATCCATTTATCAGAAATCTCATAGATTTTTTAACAATGACTCTAATTTTCCAAACTTTTTAAATGTATCTTAATGTATCTTAAAAGTGGTTGTTGTCTCAGTACAAGTATTGATGACATAGTGCTGGGATATGCCGCCATTTTCTGTCGGCTCTGTTCATTATTTTATACTAGATGGTGGCCCGATTCTAACGCATCGGGTATTCTAGAATATGTATGTAGTTATGAAGATGTAAGAATAATGCAATGAATACACAGGATTTTCCAGGTAAAATATATACATTATCAATAAATGTTATTGCTCATAGAACTTAATATAACTGAGCGCCGCAGTTCTCCCGACGGTAGGGGTGGCGTGCGTCGTTCGAATTCCGTGCCAATTCGTGGCCGGACTGTGCCTGTCGCTGTTTGGTCGCGGCCGGCCGGGTGCGACCAAACAGCGATGCGGGATTCGCGACCGGACTGCGCCTGTCGCTGATTGGTCCCGTCCGGGCGCGACCAATCAGCGACGCAGGATTTCCGTTACAAACAGAGAGACAGAGAGACAGACAGACAGAATTAGATGATTATATAGTAGATAGGCTGCATGGTCAGTCCACTGTATTCCATAGCCAGTCATGTGACTTTGGAGAATCCATGTAAAACGCCCTGTAAGTCAGTAGAATAACCCCTTTAAGGCTCTTTCACATGAGCCTAATGATGTTCATGTATTGGGCTTTGCAGATTTACATACGCAGTAAGCAATACTTGTTTTATGATGACAAATTTCCCTTTTAAGTCCATTCACATGTCATCAGTTTCTCATTTCTAGTATAGATCCATATAAGGAAGACATTAAGTAGAAAAGCACCTTATTAATTTGCATTTAAAGTCGTATTTTGTATACACAGAGATTTGCTCATGTGAAATAGCCCTAAATCGCGCAAAGCAATCATTTCCAACATCTACAGTCTATAAATAAGAGTGAACTAGGGGACATATGATAACCATATTGCTAGATCAGACTCCGCAGGGTGTGTTTGTTGTCTGTAATCCAGGAGATGCATAGAGCTGTAGAGGCCAAACAATGAGATATTTCACTTAAATATTTTAAGTGAAGTTGCTAAATTTTTTTCTTATTTCATGTACATTGTAACAATAACAAAAATAGGTTGAAATATTTATTTTGGTTAAATTTAAGTAATATTATTCAACATTAACCCCTTAGTGACAGAGACAATTTGGTACTTAATGACTAAGCCAATTTTTACAATTCTGAACCACTGTCACTTTATGAAGTTATAGATCTGGAATGCTTCAACGTATCCCACTGATTCTGAGAATGTTTCTTCGTGACATATTGTACTTCACTTTACTGGTAAAATTTCTTCAACATAGCTTGTGTTTATTTATGAAAAAAACAAAAATATGGCAAAAAGTTTGAAAATTTTGCAATTTTCTAACTTTTAATTTTTGTACCCTTAAATCAGAGAGTGGAATCACACAAGATAGTTAATAAATAATATTTCCCATACGTCAACTTTACATCAGCACAATTTTGGAAACATAATTTTTTTTGTTAGGACGTTATGAGGGTTCAAAGTTGACCAGCGATTTCTTATTTTAACAACAAAATTTACAAAACCATTTTGTTTAGGGACCACCTCACATTTAAGTTTGGGGGGGTCAATATAACAGAAAATACCCAAAAGTGACACCATTCAAAAACTACACCCTTCAAGGTGCGCAAAACCACATTCAGGAAGTTTATTAACCTTTCAGGTGCTTCACAAGAGCTAAAGCAATGTGGAAGGAAAAATGAATATATATTACTTTTTTCACAAAAAATTTACATTAGACCACAACTTTTTTTATTTTCACAAGGTATCAGGAGAAAATGGACCACAAAATTTGTAGTGTAATTTCTCCTGAGTACACTAATATCCCGCATGTGGGGGAAAGCCACTGCTTGGACACATGGCAGGACTCAGAAGGGAAGGAGCGCTGTTTGACTTTTTAAATGCAAAATTGGCTGGAATCAATGGTGGACTCCATGTTGTGTTTGGAGACCCCCTGAAGTACTTGAAACCCCCAATTTTAACTCCAACCCTAACACGACCCTAACCCCAATAAATTCCTAACCCTAATCCCAACCCTAACCTTAACCCTAACACACCCCTAACTCTAATCCCAACCCTAACCGTAATCCCAACCATAACCACAATCATAACCCTAACCACAACCCTAACCCCAACACCATAACCCTAAACCCAACACAACCCTAATTTCAACCCTAACACCAACCCTAACCTTAGCCCCAACCCTAACCCTTGCCCTAACCTTAACCCTAGCACCAACCCTAACCCTAGCCCTAACCGTAGCCCCAATCCTAACCCTAGCCTAACCCTAACCCTAACTCTAGCCACAACCCTAACCCTAGCTACAACCCTAACCCTAGCCACAACCCTAACCTTAGCACAACCCTAACTTTAGCTCTAACCCCAACCCTAACCCTAGCCCCAACCTTAATGGAAAAATGGAAATAAATACATTTTATTTTATTATTTTACCTAAGGTGGTGATAAAGGCTGTGTTTGATTCACTACTTTTTTTATTTTGATCACTGTGAGAGAGTCTATCACAGTGATAAAAATGAGCCAATAGGAAAAATCTCCTATTGTTGCCAGGTGCTGGCCAGCCGATCTCAGTGGGCACACTTCACATGCGCCTGCCATTTTCTTCCTGGAAGACGCTGAGGGTCAGGGACAGAGCCAGAGGGACTGGAGGACATCAATGTTGCCGGGAGGTCTCAGGGGACCATATAGATCATATCAGAGGACAGAGAAATAAATGAGAAACCAGACTTTTTTTGTGGTCGCCATTATTCGGTGAATAATGGTGATTGCAACACCGGAGACAGTGAAAACTGACCCGAGACCCCGGACAAATTCCAACACTGGGGGAACGCTAAATACTTATTTCAGGGCGCTGCTAAAAAGCGACTCTGAGGAATAAGTACCCTTAACTGCCGCCATTAAAAGGTGTACTGGTGGTTGTTAAGGAGTTATTCCCTTCACAACCTTTGAAGTAACTATATATGATGGTTGGGTGCGAGTTTCTGGCCCTTGATGTATAGGTACGTCATGGCTATTGTGAACAGCACAGGAGCTGTGCTCACACGATCACTGCGGGTAGCTCAGCTTATGTGTTAGCCGCGCCCTGGCAGTCATAGCCAGGAGCAGTGCCCGCACCGCCTCCTGACTGTTTAACCCCCTAACTGCAGTGATCAATATAAATCACAGCATTTGCAAGGCTTGGAGAGGGAGAGGGCTACCTTTCCCTTCCGATTGGCGTACCTGTGACGAATCGCTAAGGCCTGTTCGGTGTCCTGGAAACCTGAGGTCGTCACAGTGACCTATAGGACGATAAGCTATGGTAGCCTGTTTACACCATGCCATGGTCTACAAGGCTTCTGTCATTGTAACTTAGATGTGTATACAGCATTGCAATGCATTATGCCAGTGATAAGAGCAATAAATGTTAAAGTTTCATAAAGGGACTAACTAAAAAAAAGTATAAAAATATAGTTAATATTTATAAATAAAATCACAAAATAATTAAAAATGAAAAAAATATTATATCCATAAATACTTTTATTTATGTAAAGCAAAAATAAACAAAAAAGTATTCTGTATTGCCACGTCCAGAGCGACCTGATCGAGTAGGCTACTTTCACACATCAGGTTTTCAGCGTCAGGCGCGATCCGGCGTCGTGCCGGAACGCCGGATCCGGCAAATGTTTCTTAAAACCGGATGTGACGGATCCGATTTTCTGCCGGATCCATCTTTTTCTGGACAGACAAAACTGGATCCGTCTCATCCGGTTCATCCGTTTTTCTATCCGTTTTTTCGACGGATTACGCCGGATCCGGTTTTTAAAATTGACCCTTGTGGCCTTCCGAACGGGATTGGCTACTGGAAAACTATATATAGCGTGTTCCTACAGCCCTTCTTTGACAGGTTGTAGAGGAGAAAGTGCAGGTTGGAGAGAAGAGCAAGTTACTGGCGAAGATGGATGTTGTGATTGGAAATATTTTGAAGAATTTGGCGGATTTTACAGCGGAGGCGAATCGTTTGAGGGTGATTGTTCTGGAGAAGGAGAGAGCGAGACAGCAGCGCATCAGGCATCGTAGACAACGTTTGTAGATCCACCCCATCACAGCCAAGAGAATGACGCGTGGGGTCTATTCTACACTATGCATGGACCTTCGACGAAACCCGGATAAATTTTTTGGATATGTTAGGATGAAAATGGAGAATTTTGATTACTTGGTGGAGCGCATTGCACACCTCATAAGAAAAGCGGACACCTATTGCCGCTTCTCTGTTTCACCCGCAGAGCGTCTGATGGTGACTTTAAGGTAAGCCACATTTATTGGATATGATCGCATCAGAGCACACTTTCACTGCAATCTTGTTGGTGGTAATTTGTATCTCCAAGTGTTATAGGTCAGTTTTGGTATGTAATGCTGTGATTTAAAACTAATTTATTGTTTTTTAATTCCCCACAGATTTCTTGCAACTGGAGAATCCCTTTCGTCACTGCATTTCCAGTACAGACTCGGGATTTCCACCATATCTGGAATTGTGAAGTACACATGCCGTGCACTGTGGGACTCCTTAGCTGAAGAGTTTTTACCAGAGCCCACAACAGAGAGGTGGATTGAAATTGCTGACAAGTTTCAACAGATATGTCAGTTTCCAAACTGCTTGGGCGCTGTGGACGGGAAACATATCCGCATTGTAAAGCCAGCTGGATCGGGATCGGAATATTTCAATTACAAGAAATATTTTTCAATTGTCCTCATGGCCATCGCTGACGCGGAATACAAGTTTATTGCGGTTGATATTGGGGCCTATGGCCGCTCCAATGACTCTCAAGTTTTCAAACTGTCTGCCATGGGGCGTAAACTGTATGGAAACACCTTCCAGTTCCCACCACCTAGACCGCTGCCGCAAACATCTGGTCCACCTATGCCATTTGTCTGTGTAGGGGATGAAGCCTTCCAGCTGTCAGAACACCTTTTGAAACCGTACTCTAGCAGAGGATTGACAAGACCAAAACGCATTTTTAATTACCGCCTCACAAGAGCAAGAAGAATGGTTGAATGTACCTTTGGTATTCTGACAGCCAAATGGCGGGTCCTATTGACTGCGATCAACCTCAAGACAGAAACTGTGGACGAGGTGATCAAAGCGTGCGTGGTACTCCACAATTTTGTTATCTGCAAGGAACCCATTTCCATTGAGGACACCTCTGAAGAAACCACCTTGCAAGATTACCATGACATTACCACTAGAAGTTCTGTGACGGTTTCAGTAATGAGGGACAATTTTGCACTATACTTTATGTCACCTCAAGGCAGAGTACACTGGCAGGATGACAGAGTGTGAAAGATTTGTGCCCTAACCAAACTTGTGTACCTTCTGGACCAACAGTATATACCTTTGCCAACCAAAGTTGGCTATCTTGTCATGGTCTCTATTTTTAGCTTTAGGCCACAGGTGTGTACCTGGTTGTGTTTTATGCAAAGTATTTCACCTTTTAACAAAAGTTGTGTACATTGTTAGGAAATCACCAACAATAAACACAACTTTTTAGGTGAAATACTTTGCTTCAAACACAACCAGGAACACAACTGTGGCAAAAAGCTAAAATTTACCCACAGTTATATACCTAGTTTTGAATACCATTTCACCTTTTAAATACCCTGTATTTAACCTTTTTCGCCGCAGAAAGAAATGACAGACAACCAGTGTAAAATAATTTAACTTTTATTGAAAAATGTTTTTTTTAGTAAACTTTTTTAAAATTTTAATAAACTTGTTTAATAAAACTTTGAAACTATAAAACTGAAACCATAAAACTGGTCATTTTTATTTAAATACACACATTATAATTCTGTGTAGTGTGTGGTGGAAATACTGCTGTAGGGGCTGCGGGACACTTCGACACTGGGAGTGTGGAGAGAGGACTGGGATCGTGGTGGGGAAGGAACAGTTAGAGGTGAAGGTGTGGAAAAAACTACAGAATGGGTGGACATGTGGGAAGCAGAAGAGGTGGTGGGTGGTGGAGTGGAGGGTTGGGCAGGGACTGTAGGAGCAGATGATGTTGATGGCAAGTTGTATGGGGAAGGAGTTTGGTACGGGGCAGGTTGCTGGAAGTGGGGAGATGTCTGGTACGGGGCAGGTTGCTGGAAGTGGGGAGATGTCTGGTACGGGGCAGGTTGCTGGAAGTGGGGAGATGTCTGGTACGGGGCAGGTTGCTGGAAGTGGGGAGATGTCTGGTACTGGGGAGGTTGCTGGTACTGGGGAGTTTGCAGGTACTGTGGAGGTTGCTGGTACTGGTGAGGTTGCTGGTGCTGGGGAGGTTGCTGGTGCTGGGGAGGTGGATGGTGCTGGGGAGGTGGATGGTGCTGGGGAGGTGGATGGTGCTGGGGAGGTGGATGGTGCTGGGGAGGTGGATGGTATGTAATAGGAGGGGGAGGATGGAAAGTGGCTGGAGGTGGATGGTATGTAATAGGAGGGGGAGGATGGAAAGTGGCTGGAGGGGGTGTAGATGTAATAGGAGGGGGAGGATGGAAAGTGGCTGGAGGGGGTGTAGATGTAATAGGAGGGGGAGGATGGAAAGTGGCTGGAGGGGGTGCAGGTGGAGGAACTACTGTGGTGGGAGGAGGAGGAGGTTGGGAGGTAACTTGCTGGAGAGCAGCGTGGCATGAATGCATTACATGCATCTGCTGGGCAGGAGAGAGCGTTTCCATGCGCTCCACAACAGACCTGAAAAAGGTGTGGTTTGGCGAAGATCTTGCTTCTGAATGCATGGTTTGCAGAAGTGTCTTCACCTCCAGAATGCTGGAGTTGATCTGCTGATAGCCTGCGGATATTTGCTCTGACAAGACTTTTAGACAGTTCTGGAAAGATGCATTCAGATGCAAGAACTCTGGCGCATAAGTCTTTTCCTGACCCCTCTGCCGCTGCCGCCCAGTACCCGCAGGTGTACTAGAGGTGGCAGGGGCAGAAGGGTGGGGTAAAGGGAAAGCGATCTCCTCACCAGCAGCTTCATGTAATGTAGGCGGCCACGATGCTCCTGTGCTGGTGGATGGGACAGATGGGTTGAATGTGTGGGAAGGCTGGGAAGGTGCAGATGTACCGGGGCGGTCGAAGTGTCCCTCGGTGCCGGTCTCCTCAGGGATCGCCTCAGAAGGGTCCAATCGTGCCGGCTCCCGAGTGCTGCTCACCGTGCTGTGGAATAAAGAGAAAAAAAAACAATTAAAATACTGACATGGTATGGCCCTGGCTGAAAAAAAAATTTACATATAACATTTTTTTTCACATGTGGTGTGTAATATTTACCTTCTGGTGACCATTGTTTCCCGGAGGAACGACAGGGCTTCTGCGTACTTGTACTTGCTCCTGCGTCCTCCAGATCCACTCGGGGCCCGCATCTCTTTATTGAACTCCTTCTTGAAACGATCCCTCACAGACCGCCACCGATTCACAATTCTGTTCCCTGAAACGAGAAAGGAGTGGTTAGTATACAACATCAGTGTTTCCCAAACTCCAGTCCTCATGGTCCCCAGGGGTCATGTTTTCATGATTTCTATAGTAAATAGAAATCCTGAACACATGATCCGTGGGGACCACGAGGACTGGAGTTCGGGAAACACTGGTTTACATCAAGCAACCGGTACTGTATATACTTACGCTCTTTAATCTGGGCCCGAGCTTCGAGGTCCTCCCAGCGGCCCACAAGGAGAGAACAGATTTCCTCCCAGAGTCGTCGGGTAACAATCAGGTCAGCGTGGCGGCGGTCAGCCATATTCCAGAGCAGCTCCCTTTCTCTGACGAGATCGATGAGGCGGTCCACATCAATCCCTCCATCCTCACCGTCAGAGTCGGGAGCACGCTGTGAAGGCTGTTAAAGAAAAAGACAAAAATAACATAATTAGCCTCCACAAAAGAAATGAAATAAAAAGTGCAAAAAAACAAAGCAAAAATATTTATACTTACACGCTGGTGACCGCCGCGTTGCTGTCGCCGACGACCCTGGGAGGCACTGCGAGGACCTCTTGGCCAAGCACCAGATTGGGAAGACTAGAGAAGAAAACAAAAAAAGTTATGTCTTTGGATGTAGGCATTTGTTTGCTGTGTGTGGTCTGCAGAACATTGTTTTCTATGTGTTGTGTGTAGTGTGATGTTGTGTTTCTGCGTTTGATGCAAAAAACTTACGAATTGTGAGCCCACTCCAAGTGTCTGTCCACCCCTTCCTTCTTCTTCTGGGAGCTCCTCTTCATCTTGTGATTCCTGTTTTGAAATAAAAGGCAATGAATAGACATATATTACAGAGAAGATGGATTTTGGAAATAAAAACTTACCGTCAAACGCTGACGATGCGAGGGAGGGCTCCCAGAAGATGATGTGCTGTCTTCCTGGTGGCCACACTCCATGCCTGTGGGTGGTGTTCCAGCTGCTGCCATTGCTGCTGCTGCATCTATTGGGCGGCTGTTGAATAAAGAGAAACAAAGGGCCAATGAATATCTTGATATTCAATAGCCCTAGTTTGGAGGAATGGGGGATTTGATAATTACCGTCTCTCATCTGCTGCTGGCCTCCCCTCCTCAGCATGTTCTATTTGCTGCTCCATTTGGGGTGGTGGTGGTGCGGATGGTGCTGCAGTGGTCTCCTGCCTTCTCCTGCGCCTGGTTGCTGTCTTGGGTGGCATGTTGGGTGTGGCTGTGGGTTCCACTGTCTTGCTTTTATATATGTCTTGTGGGCAGAGCTACTGAGCATGCTCAGACCAAAAAACCGGATCCGGCCGACGGATCCGGCTTTCGCCGGATCCGGCGCATTGCGGCGCTCATAGGCTTTCGTTGTGTGAAAAAGCCGGACGCGCCGGATCCGGCGTGTCCGGCTTTTTCGACGGAGACAAAAAACGTTACAGTCACCGTTTTTTCCAGACGCCGGATCGCGACACATTGCCGGATCCGGCGAAAACCGGATGAAACGCATGGCCATCCGGCGCGATCCGGTGCAAATGCAAGTCAATGGGGGGGAAAACGGATCTGGCATTGCATTTCGCCGGATCCGGTTTCTGTCAAAAGCGCCAATTAAAAATGAAAAAAATATTATATCCATAAATACTTTTATTTATGTAAAGCAAAAATAAACAAAAAAGTATTCTGTATTGCCACGTCCAGAGCGACCTGATCGAGTAAACTACCATGCTAGTTAATCTATTCGGTGAACACCATAAAAAAAATTAAAAAGTGACAAAAAACTATGCTTTTTCATCATACCGCTAGAAAAAAGTGGAATAAAACGCAATCAAAAAGTCGAATATAAATAAAAATTGTATCCCTGAAAATATCATCTCATCCTGCAAAAAACAAGTTGCCACACAGCTTTGTCAGCAGAGAAATAAAAAGCTATAGCTCTCAGACTATACCAATGCAAAAATAATTATTTTTTCTATAAAATAGGTTTTTGTGTGTAAAAGAGGCAAAACATTTAAAAAAAAAATATATATATATATATATATATATATATATATATATATATATATATATATATATATAAATGTTGTATCGCTGTAATTGTACTGACCAGTAGATTAAAGCTGCCTTATCACTTTTACCACACTTTGAATTGCAAAAACAATTCCTGAATTGCTGGTTTTTGTTCATTCTGCTTCACAAAAAATCAAAAGTGACCAAAAAATGTTACTTGCCTGAAAATGGTACCAATAAAAATGTAAAATTGTCCCGCAAAAAAAAAAATCCCTTAGATTATGTGGTGCCCCTGAGGCTCGGTCGCCACAGAGGTACTGCACCTTCTCCTAAGGTGTGGTGCCCCACCATCCAGGTAAGTTGGAGGCTCCTGACCATGCTCCAACACTCGCACCCCACACAATAGAGTAGTTCAGCAAAACCACATTGCGGCTCCTTGCCTAGAGAGAGGCAGAGCACCTTTGGTGGTTCCCTGCTTGGAACACTAAACGTGCTGGGAGGTGGGTGGGTGGGGTTTAGAACACATAAAAGAGCGGGATGGTTTAGGATTACAGGTCGGTCAGACGGGGAGTCTGAGAGTGGAAGCCACTCAGAGAGGAGTGGGGATCCCTGGAAGAGGGATGGAGGAAGGCGTGCTGCAGCTGCCTCAGTGATCTGAGCCAGCTGGCACAGGAAAGGAAAGAAGGAGAAAGACATTGAACTGAAGCCTGCGCTTCCATAGAAGAGAAAGACAAGTACGGAACGTAGGAGTAAAAGGGAACACAGAGGACGTGGGTTAGAGGAAGAACCCTGCCTAGAAGTTCTAAGCGCAAGGCCGGGGCCCGGTCCCCAAGGTTGCATGGACACTAATGGTTCTGCAGCAGACACCGGTGGAGTAATGGGCTGTAAATGCACTACTCCCATCTAAGACTTGAGGGCACAACAGCAACACGGATAGAGAGCCGAGACTTAGGAGTAGAGAGTCCCCGAAGCAGGCTACAGCTGTCTGCCGTTCAAGTAGAGTTCTTGGGAACATCTGTCAGGAGGAACTCCAGTGTAACTCAGTACTAGGAGATCTTCACACTTAAAGGCGCTATAGAGGAGACGTTCAGAAAAGGCACATAAGTTGGCGGAGCATGGAAGGGAGCATTCCATCTTGCCTGGAGGTTGACTGAGTCCCTGACCCGGAGGACACGGCACAGAAGCGGGCACCACAGACTGTGAGTAAAGATTTGGAACTACATGCCCTGGTGTCCTCCATTCCTTCCTGCGTCCGTCCGCCTGGCACTGCTACATCCCCTGCGCCGGACACTACATCATCTAAGTGTCTCTTCACCTATCCTGCCCTGGGACAACAGCCCTGCCTGTGGAGGGCTATAACATCATTGCTGCACCACACCATCTGTCCCAGAGGATCTGTCTGCAGCGTCGGCTTAACACCTCCCTTGCCGAACACCACAGGTGGTGTCACGAACTATTCATCTAACTACATTCCACCATTCACAACTTCCCCTATTAATTGGGCGCCCAGGGTCACGGTCCGGATCACTGCTGCTGTGACACGTCCCGCTGATACCGGCCTGGTACCTAGTACCCCACGGCCCTGGGAGGGCGACCCAATTACTGTTGTCAGAAATATAGAAAATTATTAGTGATGAGCGCGTATACTCATTGCTCGGGTTCTCCCGAGCATGCTCAGATGTCTTCCGAGTATTTTGGTGTGCTCGGAGATTTAGTTTCTGTTGATGCAGCTGCATGATTAGTGGCTTCTAGATAGCCTGAATACATGTGGGGATTCCCTAACAAACCGGCATTCCTCAAATGTATTCAGCCTGTCCAGCAGCCACAAATCATGCAGTTGCGTCGACAAACTAAATCTCCGAGCACGCCAAAATACTCGGAGGACACCCGAGCATGCTCGGGAAAACACGAGCAACGAGTATACTTGCTCATCACTAAAAATTATAGTTCTCAAAATATGGCAATGCAAAATACTTTTTTTGGCAAAAAAAAGCTTTTTTTGTGTGTGACAGCAGCCAAACATAAAAACTGAAGTTTGTTATCGCTGTTATTGCACCCACCCAAAGACTAAAGTAGTCTAATCACTTTTGCTGCACTGTGAAAATAAAAGAAAAATAAATAGAACAAATTCTTGACCTGCTGTTGATTTGTTCAGTCTGCCTAGCAAAGATCGCAGCAAGGCTCAGCTCACAATGATCCTGCGCCCTATGCTGAGCACTTACATCGGGATTTACATGTAAATCTCTGAAATACTTGATTCAGACAGAAAACCCAGAAGAACATCCCCTATGAGGCAGACAGACATTGTGGACGTCATCTATCCTATGATCCAGCGGTGTCCATCTTTTTATGAGCACAGTTTTGTGCACCTCTGAAAGGACACCGCTGAAGAGGGCAAACGGAGTAATCTGCTGCCTCATAGTTAATGCATCCTCCATGGTTTAACTATGAAATTCAGAGATTTAAATGGATACCCTGATATACATGCTTAGCACAGAGCGCCAGATAAATATGATCCCAAATGTTATGTAATAGCAGAAATGGGATCCAAGGGGTAATGATCCTCCTTGCGGAGAGCGACACGTCAAGCTTGACATGCTGAGTAGACATTTAAGCCGCAATACTCCTCTGGGAAATATGCAAATTGTCTCTTCAAAGAGTAAGAGGCCTAGAACTCTAGTGCAACTTATAGGTTGTAGCACTCCTTAAAGTCAATATTGACTCATTAATGAACTTTGTCACTTAACATAGTTATTAAAGTTGAAGGACGACTTTATGTCCATCTAGTTCAACCCATATCCTATCCTAACTTGCCCTAACATGTTGACCCAAAGGAAGGCAGAGGAAAATTCCTTCTCAACTCCACATACTGCAATCAGACTTAGCATACTGCCCTTCATCAGTGTAAAGTGTGGGATCTAGCTTAGCTGAGTATCATTGTAAAGTGTGGGATTTAGTGTAGCTGAGTGAGAGGCATCTGAGAGGAGCAGTACCTTAGCAGGCACCTTAATGCGATCACCGTGTGTTCAGTTACGATGTCGTATTTTTGCCAGGACATATCCATATCCGAAGGTCGGGAACCCCTTGCCAGCCAGGACGTATGGATTTGTACAAGGTCATGAAGAGGTTAACCTCTATATGACTTGTCACGTATAGGTACATCATTGGTCGCCTCCCTCTCTTTAATGCAGGCTTCATCACTGAGCCGGCGTCTTTTCAGACACATGACAGCTGATCTAATCAGCTTATCTAAAGCACTGTTATGTGTAGCACAAGTAATCAGAAGATCGCAGTTTCAAGTCTCCTAAAATATAAAAATAATTAATCCGATCGCTAAATGGCGTAAAAACTAGAGATGAGCAAACATTTCAATGTTTAGTTTGTATTACAATTGCTGAATTTGCAATATTCGCTGATTTATTCATCGAATATTGACCGAACATAGTCGAACGCCATTACAGTCAATGGGAGGCAAAAAACAAACAAATGTACAAAACCTTCAAATGGCCCCAAAGGCTGAAAAATAGATCAAATTAGGAGGAGACACCAGGAAAGTGGCCTCAATTCACCCACAGTACAAATTGTAGCATGGCACTAAGATGAGGAGGGTGATGGATCAGTGTAAGCCTGCTGTGCTGGGAGCCCTGATACTACATGCAACAACTAAACCTGCTTTCATGCTCAGCCACACTCAGGTGGCACAAATATCAGTTTCATAGAGTACTATTGTCAGAAAAATTTAAGAATAGTAGTAACATGAGTAGTTGACTCAAAGGAAGTGGAGGCCTGACGCCTACTGTTACAGGCAACATGCATGATGGAGACCTAACCAGGAATCTACACATTTACCAAAAATATTGTCAGACACCACTGAAGTGGCATCAATTTCACCACATAGAAATAGTATAATAGGGACTGACAGGTCTTCCCCTACACCCAACCCAGCAGATGGACACCCAACCAGGAGTGTTCACATTTACAAAAATTATTGGCAGACACCAAAGTGGGGTCAATTTTTTGAGAGTAGAATTAGTATCATAGGGACGGACATGTCTTCCACTACAGCCTACCCAGCAGATGTAGTCCCAATCAGGAGTCTTAAAATTTCAAAAAATGAGGGTCTGACACCACCGAAATGGCATAAATTTCACAAGAGTAGATAAAGTAGGGACCGACATGTCTTCCACTGCAACCAACCCAGCAGATGTACACCAACCATGACTGTTCACATCTTCACAAATTTGTGTTAACATCTGCAGCAGTAACAACAGCAGGCACAGAAGCCACACAAACGAGATCACAGAGTGAGGTAACACAAGACTACTGCAGCCCACTAAAAATGCAACATCGCCTACTCTGTACAGTCTGCAATTGGTGTGCAAAAATCCTTTGAGATCCATGACTTGTTCATCTTGATGAAAGTTAGGCAGTCTACCTTCTCAGGGGACAGCCGACTGGGCTTATACATCAGGATATCACCAGCACCGCTGAAGACACATTTTGAGAGAACACTGGCTGCAGGGCATGATAAACCCTCCAAGGCATGTGAGGCGAATTCAGACCACTCATCCATTTTGGAAGACCAAAATGTGATATTCAGATCTGGGTACTCCTGCACCATCCTCTCCATTAGTTCCCCTTGTGTGCGACTTGTGAGTCAAAGGACTCACAGAAATTGCTTCTTCCACTTACACTACTGCAGCTGCTGCTAATGTTTTGGCTTTGACTAATTGACGTGCCGGAGGTTGGAAGTCTAGAGCTGCGATGCGCACTGTGTGCCTCACTGCTGTCTTGGGGAAAACCTCTGTTAAGGTTGTGTAAAAGCGTGTTTTGATACTCCAGCATTCGCGGGTCCCTTTCCAGAGCGGGAAGTATCTGGCAAAATTTTGTCTTATAACGTGAATCTAACAGAGTAGCAACCCGGTAGTCAGCACCATTTTGAATCATAACTATACGGGGATCATGTTGCAGATAGTGCAGCAAGAAGGCACTCATATGTCATGCTCTTCCATGAGGTCCAAGCCCATGCTGTGTTGGTGGCTTGGTAACACTGATGCTTGTTTTCACTGTCACCTCCTGCCAACCACAAACAACAGAGAGGGGTTGATTAACCTATTCATCTCCTGACAGTTGCTTGCCCATCACCTCTTTCTCTGCAATTTGTTCCTTGGCTCTTGCACCTTCACTAACAGTTTGTCTGTTATCATCAGCTCCCCCTCGATCGCAGTAATCTACCCTCTATTGGCACACACCTGTGTGATGATAGTCTAAACTTTGAGACAATGTTATCCCTTCCGCATCCTCCTTTGCTTTCTCCTCTTCTTCTGGGACCACCACCTCCTCCCGCAGGCTATTCAATGTCTGCACCAGCATATAGACGACCAGAATAGTGATGCTGATGATGGCATCAAATGTAAGAAAAAGGAACAGCATCCGTCTCCAGGTGAAAAATTCTGTAGCTTTATTTTGCCATCATCAGATACAACGTTTCGACCTCTATGAGGCCTTTATCAAGTACAAGCTCATGACACAAGGAGCAGCCATATATAGTGTGGAAAGACCAATCACCATTCTGGCTACGCCCCCATATGAACATACATAAAAAACGGTCAAACAAAACATCAGACATTTAAAATAAAAAATACATCACATAAAAAAGTTTACAAAGGTACAAAAATACAAAATTACTCTTATACACATAAGCACTTATATCCCTAAACACGGGCCATATATTAAAGGCCAATCGTCTTATTGTGTATCCATCACCATGGTGATAATTCAGCAATCATAATCACTCTTTTGTATAGGAAATCGCTAAGCCAATGAAAACGCTATATAGCGTTTGCGCCAAAATCATGGCCAATCTCCACATGCAACACAGATAGTATACGTCACATTAACCAATCCATTGCCACCATAATGCCTCACAGAGGAATCGCGCCGCGTGACCATGAAGGACGGCTGGGTCCGAGCGAAGTCTCACGACGCGTCACCGTCAGAGATCCCGCGCCTGCGCGCGACATCACCGTCGGGACGTCATCAGCAGAGGCAACGCCCAGCCCCACCATCCCCCAATGGCGCACGCGCACAAGTCCACATGTAAGCCCAGTATCTGACTCAGCCATATCGGCCAATCGCAGGGGCCAATTGGCGAGGGGAGCATGCCACATGACAGGTCACATGACCTGCCATGTAAACAAAACATCCCACCGCCGACCCGCAACAACCACCGCCAGAGGTCAGATCGCCAAGTCAAATAAACAGAATATAGCCAAATCCATGGCAACATAAGGGCTATGTAAATATATAAAGTATCCATGTTGCAAAAATTTTTTTTTACATAATTTTTATTAGAGCGACTTTTCAAACAATAGTGGTATACAGAGAAAACAACAGAGGACACAGGGATCGAACAGAGCAACACATCACATAAGATAAAAGTGCTTCTGGGACTGCTCAGTCCCTATGACCTCCGGTCACTCTTCACACCACCTATAACAAAAAATAAAAAATATTAAAATCAATATATAAAAAAATACACTTGGATAAGGTTTTGAGACAATTTGCTACTACAGCTAAGTCGTTTGTCTTGGATACTAATGACTTTTTGAACAAAATTTGTGATTTTGAAGTTACCTCTGACACGGTTCTGGCCTCATTTGATGTAGTCTCTCTTTATACATCCATTAATCATGATAGGGGTCTACATGCTGTCGATGTGGTGCTATCGGGCTCAGACATTGCGACTGGTTGTACACAGCTGGCCCTTCCCTGCTGGGTTTCATTCTCAGAAAGAATTTTTTTCTTTTTGGGGATGACTACTACTTGCAGGAGAGGGGTACCACCATGGGGTCCAATGTGGCCATCACTTATGCCAACATCTACATGGCGGTATTCGAGGAACAGTATGTGTACCTTTCCAACTACTGGCGCCATGTTCGGGCCTGGTGGCGCTACATCGACGACATTTTTTGCATCTGGGAGGGTGGCATTGATGAATTATTGAGCTTCCAGGAGGAACTAAATGGTATATTTCCTGAATTAAAATTTACTTTGACGTACTCGATGGACAGGGTCCAATTTTTGGATACCATGGTATATAATCAAGAGGGAGTATTATGTACTGATCTTTTTGTTAAAGAAACGGATAGGAATAGTCTTCTCCTGTTTAGTAGTAATCACCCAAGGAGAATGGTTGAATCTTTACCTTGGAGTCAAATGTTGCGTGTAAGGAGAATTGTGAAGGATGAAGATAAAATTGATTCTAGACTTGAGGAAATGTGTGACAAATTTATTAAAAGGAGTTATCGAAACAAGGATGTTAAACGCTATAAAGAGAGAGCTTTGGCGTTGACACAAAATGAGGTTTGCCACAAACGTGACAGAGGGACCTCTAAACGGGTCCCGTTTGTTTCTACTTTTTGCCCGGTGAGTAATAGGATTGGCAGTATCTTAAACAGGCATTTTAATCTTTTACAAAAGGGTTTACCACAAATCATTGAGTTTAATAATAGACCTATTCTTTCATACAGACGGGGCCATAATTTGAAAGACAAACTTGTTAAATCTGATGTGGGTCCCACTAAGAGTCTGGTACAGCAGACTCCTTGGGAAATTTTCCATGTTTGGGATGTGCATGTTGTGGTAATATGCTTAAGGGGGATAGCTTTAGTCACCCAAGGTCCGGAAAAAAATACTTTATAAGAGAGAGATACACTTGTTCGTCTCATTTTGTCATCTACCTAATTATTTGTCCCTGCGGATTGTTGTATGTGGGGGAGACGTCTATGGAGATTAGGGCAAGAATCAGTAAGCACAAAAGTACTATTAGAACTAGATTGATGGATTTACCTGTACCCGAACATTTTATTGAATGCAAACATTTGGTTAATCAACTGCGCTTTAGAGTGATTGATGGAGTTCCGCCATTGAGGCGTGGAGGGGATAGGGTTAAACTTTTGAAACAAAAAGAACTTAGGTGGATAGCCACTCTGGATACACTACAGCCGAGAGGCTTGAATGTAGATTATAACCTACATATTTGTATACGTTGAATCCCCTTTGTCCTCTATGTAGTTTGACATCTTCCTCTTTTTGGTCAAGTGTATTTTTTTATATATTGACTTTAATATTTTTTATTTTTTGTTATAGGTGGTGTGAAGAGTGACCGGAGGTCATAGGGACTGAGCGGTCCCAGAAGCACTTATATCTTATGTGATGTGTTGCTCTGTTCGATCCCTGTGTCCTCTGTTGTTTTCTCTGTATACCACTATTGTTTGAAAAGTTGCTCTAATAAAAATTATATAAAAATTTTTTTTTGCAACATGGATACTTTATATATTTACATAGCCCTTATGTTGCCATGGATTTGGCTATATTCTGTTTATTTGACTTGGCGATCTGACCTCTGGCGGTGGTTGCGGGTCAGCGGTGGGATGTTTTGTTTACATGGCAGGTCATGTGACCTGTCATGTGGCATGCTCCCCTCGCCGATTGGCCCCTGCGATTGGCCGATATGGCTGAGTCAGATACTGGGCTTACATGTGGACTTGTGCGCGTGCGCCATTGGGGGATGGTTGGGGCTGGGCGTTGCCTCTGCTGATGACGTCCCGACGGTGATGTCGCGCGCAGGCGCGGGATCTCTGACGGTGACGCGTCGCGAGACTTCACCCGGACCCAGCCGTTCTTCATGGTCGCGCGGCGCGATTCCTCTGTGAGGCATTATGGTGGCAATGGATTGGTTAATGTGACGTATACTATCTGTGTTGCATGTGGAGATTGGCCATGATTTTGGCGCAAACGCTATATAGCGTTTTCATTGACTTAGCGATTTCCTATACAAAAGAGTGATTATGATTGCTGAATTATCACCATGGTGATGGATACACAATAAGACGATTGGCCTTTAATATATGGCCCGTGTTTAGGGATATAAGTGCTTATGTGTATAAGAGTAATTTTGTATTTTTGTACCTTTGTAAACTTTTTTATGTGATGTATTTTTTATTTTATATCTCTGATGTTTTGTTTGACCGTTTTTTATGTATGTTCATATGGGGGCGTAGCCAGAATGGTGATTGGTCTTTCCACACTATATATGGCTGCTCCTTGTGTCATGAGTTTGTACTTGATAAAGGCCTCATAGAGGTCGAAACGTTGTATCTGATGATGGCAAAATAAAGCTACAGAATTTTTCACCTGGAGACGGATGCTGTTCCTTTTTCTTACGTTTGTATACAGTGTTGGACTCGACGGGCCCCGGGGCCTTTGCAACGTGCATCCTATGCATCTGTGTGCTGTCGGCTGTTTTTCTTATTGGCTGATGATGGCATCGTCAGCGCTAAACATCTTAGTAGCCATTTTGAAACTGTGCAGAAGGGTGCAGAGGTCTTTACTCTGTGTCCACTCCAAAAATGTGATATGCGCCACGTCCGTACTGCATTGGCCCAGGCTATACAATATGACATACTGCGTATGGGCTTGTTGCGGCTGCCACAGTCGTTGCAACATATGTAGAGTGGAATTCCACTGTGTCTGCACATCGCATATCAACCTATTAAGTGGCATGGACAAAGACCTCTGTATTGATGCAAGTCGATGACCTGAGGGATTCGAATGGCGGAAGTGAGCACACAGCTTCCATGCTTTCAGCAGCAGCTCACCCAGGCCTGGATAGCGGCAGAGAAAACGCTGTACCACCAGGTTGAGGATGTGAGCCATACAAGGCACGTGTGTGAGCTTGCCGGCCCGTAGGGCCACGACCAGGCTCGAACCATTATAGGACTCAAGTTTCCCTGGATGCAGGTTCAGCGGAGACAGCCATTGTTCAAACTTGGTCTGGAGAGCTGTCCACAACTCTTCAGCTGTGTGACTGTGATCTCCAAGGGATATCACTTTTAACACTGCATGATTGCGGTAAGCCCTGCACAGTACGGAGGTGGTGGGGATTTGCTCTGCAATGTTGGAACAGGTGTCTCATTAAGGCAGTTTGAAGGCGCAGGTGGAGGCCCTAGAGGAAGTGGAGGAGGCAAAAGCAGTGGAGGAAGTGTGAAAAATAGATGCTTGTCCTGCAAGCCTTGGGGATTCCAAGACTTGTGGAGCAGCGCCTGCCCCCACAGCCACCAAGTGCCCAGTCAGTGAGATGTAACGCCCTTAGTCATGCTTACTCGTCCAAGTTTCTGTGGTGAAATGCACCCTGGCAAACATAGATGTAGTCAAGGAATCGGTGATGTTGTTTGCGACATACTGGTGTAGCGCAGGCACAGATTTCATAGAAAAGTAATGGCGACTGGCCAACTGGTAGTGTGGGACTGCGATGGTCATCAGCTTTCTGAAACCATCTGTATCTACCAGACGGAAAGACAGCATTTCCATGGCCAACAGATTGGAGATGGTGGCGTTCAACCTTTTAGCTTTGTCGTGCGTAGGAGGAAACAATCTTTCACATGACCACAACTGCTAGACCATGGGCTCGCTGCAGGGCTGAGAGAGGGCTGAGTACGGTGAACCAGACAAACTGGTGGACTGTGAGAGAGAAGCAGGCGGAGATGTTACGGTGGATTGAGAAAGTTGTGGTGTGCTCATTCTCGGAGATCTGTCAAAAATAGCAGGCATGTCGGCTTCCATTACAGCTGAAGGCAGCGTGACTGGAGCGGGTAAATAACCTGAGGTTCTGTGGTCGGCACAATATTTGGCACAGCAAAAGAGGAGGAGGAAGAAGCAGGAGATAGAGTGATGGGGTGGCTGATGGTTGTTGAGGTCTGCATTTTTGCGCAGTGGGATTCCCAGAGTAATTCATGCTTATTGCGCATGAGAAGGTTCATACATGTAGCAGTCAAATAATTACACTTTTCCCCTCTACTCAGCTTTTCTTTGCAAAGTTGGCAGATTACGTGAGTTGGCTCATCCTTTGCAGTGTCAAAAAAGGACCAGACTAGGTAACCCTTGCCACCCCTGCGAGCTGCAGACCCGCAAATGCTGCTGGTCACAGCCACAGTTGTGGTTGAGGATGTATTGGTTTTCGTGGCTGCATCACTATGTGACATATGGCACAATGTAATCTCCTCGTCTTCCTCCTCAGATGACCTACTCCGCTGTGTGTCTCTGTATTCAAGCCAACTGGGATCTAATACCTCATCATCATCGTCTGTGTTATCACATTCCTCGCTCTTAGAGTGGCCCTCCATCTCTTCCTGCCCTGACAGCACAGTACAGTCCGTGTGAGCCTCAAATATCTGAGTGTCATCAGGATCACCCCCACCAGGGTTAACATCTGGTCACGAGGGTCAGGATGCTGCTCGGACCCTACTTCGTCCTGCCCCGGATCCAAGCTAAAAAAACATTTGGGCATCAGTGCAGATTTTCTCCTCTTGAAGATTTTGAGTACACTTCTGATGCCCATGGCATAGAATGTGTGAACAGCTCTTCAGACTCACCCATCTGTGGTTCCCTACAGTCAGTTGTTCGGTTGGAGAGTTGTGACGCGGGAAAAAGCAAGGTTAATTTGGATGCCACCTCTATGGACTGTACTGGATGTAAAGTTGAGGTGGAGGAAGAGGAGGAGAAGCCACTTTAAGCTGTGCTTGTCATCCAGTCGAGCACATGCTCTCTGTGCCTCATCAACAAGGTGCACCGCTGTGCGCCTGAAAAAGAAAGGTAGTGGAGTTGCCCGTCCAGTAACAGAACTTGTCAGTTGTCTTTACATAGGATGTGACGTTGGTTCACTAGTGCTTTCACAAACATTACCACCTACCCCACGTACAGCTGGAACAGCTGGAACATCAAGTCTAATCCTCCTTTCGCCATGACCTTACTTTTTCCCAGTCATGTTGCTCAGATAGTGTGGTAGGAGAACAGTATTAGCAAGAAAAAAATAGATTTTAAACTCTGCACCACCTCTGCAAACAGCTGAATTTCAGCGACAGTAAATGACAAGGTGAAATATGGCATGCTGAATCACGTTAGTCACAGAAGAAAGAATTGTTTGATTATGGATGAGGCATGACAAAGAAGATATGCTCATAGCAATTTTTAAATTTCATCTCCCCTACTGTATAATGTTAGTTAGTTTTTTGGGGCCTGTGGATGAGGCCTGTATAACAGCCTAAATGCTACAAGCAATTTGAAAGTGATATGTCCCCTACTATATGATGTAACAGAAGAATTTTTGGGGGGCTATTGGATGAGCCCTCTATAACATAGACTAGATGCTACAAAAAATTTCAAAGTGAGATGTCCCCTACTGTACAACGTTAGTAAATGAACAATTTTTTTGTTTCTGTGGGTGACGTCTGTTTAACCTAGAAGATATGCTCCAAACAATTTCAAAATTGTATTTACCCTGCGGTATCATGCAGGTAAAACCCCCAAAATGTTGTTTTTTTTAAGTGCAACAGCTCTGCACACACAACAATTTCACCACCACAAAATTACAATGCGGGATATGGTGGGCTGTATCACATTTAGCAACAGAAAAAAATATTTTTTTTATGTGAGTGAGGTCTGCAGACAGTTTAGTTTCAACACCAATATATTACAACGTGGGATACAGGCAGGCTATATCACATTTACCAACAGAAGAAAAAATATATTTTTAATGTGCATGAGCTATGCACACTGTGGAATTTCACCGCTAGTAAATAACAAGGTGAGATATGGCATGGTGAATCAAGGTAGCAACTGCCCCCAAAACAGCTTCATGCACGACAGCTCAAATAACAGAACAATATCACCACAGCAATAAATGACAAAGTGTGATATGGTATGCTGTTTCATATTTAGCTAGTGAAAAAATAAGATTTAGAATGGTATACTCATGTCATGTGTATGACATGTGCACTGCTGTCTTTGTCTGTGGACCTCAGTAATGGCAAAAAAAAAGAAAAAGAAATTGCTGGAAGGTCGATTTAACAGCCACACAGGACACTACCTAAGCTAAACTATTTGAGCATGAAACAACCGCCTTGCTAACTAGCTAAAATCTAGCTTCTAACACTGCCAGCAGTAGGAGCAGACTCTCTGCACTATTAGTGTCAAAATGGCGCTAAAATAATATGTCTGCATTTTATATGTTGAGGGACATGTGATTTCAGCAGCCAATGACATAAGCCGTTATGTCAGGACTTTGTGGATGTTTCCTGCGCCCTGATTGGCTAACCGCAATGTGCACACAAAATTAGGGGAAAAAAAATTACTGTTTACAAGCAAGCCGCACCTCTGAGCTCTGCAAACCCCCTCCCCTCGTCAAACATGTGCCCCACGCTCATGATACACCACCATTATCGTAGCCGAAGTGCTGAAAATACTTTAGTGGCAAAGTAAAAATTTTTCCGCACTTTATACCGAATGTTCCCGATTTTTTCCCCATTTTACAACATTTTGCTCGTGTTTCTGCATGGCACAGGGATCCTAGATTGTCTGTGAACTCTTTGACTCACCAGGGGCATAACAGGTTTACCACTAGCAGGGCGAGGGTTCTCTGGCTCCACTGCTGGTGTGGCATCTGCTGCCTGATATTACTGATCCTCCGGATTTCCTTGGGTCACGTCTTCCTGTGTGACCAATTGGGGAAATGTTAACACTGGCACCACTATAGCATCATTTACTTTAGTGCAATTCGCAGGGAATTCCCCAACTATTGTGCTGACCTTCTTCCTCTTCCTCTATGGGTTGGATATTATCCGGTTCTTCCACTCTTTCCTTCAGCAGGTCAGGACATAGTTTCAGGTGATCTCTTGATATTGCTGCTGAGGCTTCTCCTCCATCTTTGCTAATAAGGCATACCTTGGTATTATCAAAGTTTGAGGGCAGAATGGTATAAGGTTCAGCTTTCCATTGATCATCCAATTTGTGCAATCTTCTCTTCCTTTTTAAGACCTGTTCTCCCGGCGACAAAGGAACGGCAGGTGCATTTTGATTGTAAAGCTTTTCCTGCTTTTGTCTTGCCTGGGCTAGACTCTTTTCCATGCATTCTTCAACTCTTCTGTACTGTTGTTGTCTTTCTGTATCCCAGTCAGCATCTGGTGACGTTACTTCGGGCTTAAGGACTCCCATGTCCAAATCAATAGGTAGTTTACCAGGTCTTGCTCTCATTAAGTAGACTGGGGTACAGTTGGTGGAATTCACTGGAATATGGTTGTAGAGGTCCACCAGATCTGGCAACTTCTCTGGCCACAGATTCCTCTCCTCCAAGGGCAAAGTCTTCAGTAGGTCAATCACTACCTGGTTCATCTTCTCACACATGCCATTGGTCTGTGGGTGGTACGGTGTTGTCCGGATCTTCTTACAACCATACAAGTTACAGAATTCCTGGAACACTTCCGCCTCGAAAGCTGGACCTTGATCTGTAAGCACTCTTTCAGGATATCCATGTGGTCTACAGAAGTTCTGTTGGAATGCTCTGGCTGCTGTCCTGGCTGTCTGATCTTTGACAGGCACAACTACCAGGAATCTTGAGTAGTGATCCACAATGGTAAGAGTATAGATGTAGCCTGACCAGCTTGGAACCAGCTTCACATGGTCCAGGGCTACCAACTCAAGGGGCTGTTTGGTGATGATTGGCTGTAGAGGAGTTCTCTGGCTGTTTCGATCCTTTCTGCGCAGGTTACATTGTCCACACTCCCGGCACCACCTCTCAATGGTTTTCCTCATACCAGCCCAGTAGAACCTCTCCCAGAGCAATGCTTCCAACTTCTTCCATCCGAAGTGTCCAGCTCCATTGTGGTATGCTTCCAGGACCATTGATGCCTCTCTCTTTGGGACTATCACCTGCCAAACCAGCTCATGAGTACGGGCATTGATACTCCTCCGACACGGTTTTCCTTCATAGATGAACAGCCGGGCCCTCTCCTTCCACAACTGCTGGGTTTCTTCAGGAGCATCTGACTTTGGGTGGGAGTCAGCTTGTGACAGTAGCTCCATCACCAGGCGGACTGCAGGGTCACTATCTTGCATTTCTGCCCAGTCATGAAGGCGCAATGGATTCAGGGTGACTTCCTTCAAGCCAGACCGTCTGTTTCTCACTCCTTGAGCACGCTGGGCCGCAAGTGGCCGGTGGAAGGGAGGTAACTGTATTTCTTCAAGAGCCTCAGGGTCTTCTCCTGCATCTGGTAGGTTAGGCATTCTGGACAGCGCATTAGCATTGGCATTCTTGTGCCCTGCCCGGTACTTGATGGTAAACTCATAGTTAGATAGCCGAGCTATCCATCGCTGTTCCAGTGCACCTAGTTTTGCAGTGTCCAAGTGCGTCAACGGGTTGTTGTCCGTGAAGATAGTAAACTTGGCGGAGGCTAGGTAAAGTTTGAACATTTCGGTGACAGCCCAGACTATGGAAAGGAACGCCAGCTTGAAAGAACTGTAGTTGTCAGGGTTCCTTTCAGCGGGGTGCAGTTTCCTGCTGGCATATGAGATCACTCTTTCTTTCCCATTCTGTACCTGCGACAATACTGCTCCTAGTCCCTCGTTGCTGGCATCAGTGTACAGCACAAAGGGTTTGTCATAATCTGGGTAGGCCAGAACTTCATCTACTGTGAGAGCCATCTTCAATCTGGTGAAGGACCTTTCCAACTCTTCAGTCCATTCAAAGGTGGAATTTTTCTGTTTGGTCTTCTTGGACTGCCCCACCAGAAGATTTTGCATAGGGGTGGCTATTTCAGTAAAGCCTTTGATGATTCTCCGGTAGTAGCCTACCAGTCCAAGGAATTGGCGTACTTCATGGAGGTTGCTGGGCTTCGTCCAGTCCAGGATGACTGTGACCTTGTCAGGATCTGGCGCCACACCTTCTGCACTGACCACATGACCGAGGTACTGCACTTTGGGCTTCAGGAGGTGGCACTTGGAGGGCTTCACCTTCAGGCCAAATTTGGATAAAGCTTCAAACACTTCAGCCAGGTGTTCCAGATGATCTTCATAGGTTTTGGAGAAAACAATGACATCATCCAGGTACAACAGGACCGTCTGAAAGTTCAGGTGTCCCAGGCAGCACTCCATCAGCCATTGAAATGTTCCTGGGGCTGTGCAGAGCCTGAATGGCATATAATTGAACTCACAGAGACCCATTGGAGTGGTAAATGCTGTTTTTTCCTTGTCTGCCTCTGCCACAGGAACCTGCCAATACCCACTAGTGAGACCCAAGGTGGAAAAGTAATTAGCAGTTTTAAGTGCAGCTAATGATTCCTCAATTCTAGCTAGTGGGTAGGCGTCTTTATGTGTAATGCTGTTAATTTTCCTGTAATCAACACACATTCTCATGGTACCATCCTTTTTCTTTACAAAAACTATGGGAGCTGTCCATGGGCTACAACTGCCTCTGATAACACCTGCTTCCTTCATCTCCCTCAACATACTCTTAGCACATTGGTATTGTGTTGGGGGTATAGGTCGGTACCTCTCCTTTATGGGTGGATGGTCTCCAGTGGGGATATGATGTTGAACCCCTTTTGCCTGCCCAAAATCTAGTGGGTGTTTGCTGAATACCCGCTCATACTCTTGTGTCACTCTGTATACCCCATTTTTCTGGTAGGAGGGCATAGAGTCAGTTCCCACCTGCAGTTGCTGGCACCACTCCTCCATCTGCTTCACAGAGCCATTGTCCTCCACCTGATCGGATGAGACCAAGGGCTCTGCTGTCTGCAAAGAGTTGTTATTGACAGTGAGCAGCTTAGAAACTGTGGCGTACCGAGGTATCGTGGCCTCCTCCTCCCCACAATTCAAAAGGCGTACAGGTACTCTCCCCTTTCGTACATCAACCACCCCTCTGGCTGTCAGGACAGTGGGCCTACTATCGGAGTATACTGGTTCTACCAATGCCTGGTAATCTCTCCCTCTAAGACCTATAGCTGCCCGACACCAAACCAACATTTCACATCTGGGGGGTATTGCAATGGGGAAGGGATCACTCACTCTGACACTGCCAATTTCTCCGCCAGAGAGTTCTACCTGTTGTCTTTGCATCAGGGCTCTGATCTCCTTCTGCAGGACTCGTTGTTCACTGGAACCAGAAGTCTCAGCCACCTGTTGCAACAAGACAATAACCCCGGACAGACAGTTTAAAATTACATTTGTACCAAGAGTCATCATGGGATTACATTCACGTCGATCAATGTCAACAACTATCAGACCTTGAGACTCTAGCTCTCCCCGACCCACTTTAACAGTAATTTCTTTACATCCTATGTGCGGCAAAGACTGACCATTACTGGCAACTACTGTCAGTTCATCAGTTGGGCCACGGGTAAGTTCTGAATCAGCCCAATACCTCTTGTAAAGAATGTACGGCATAGTGGTCACCTGGGAGCCAGTGTCCAGCAAAGCGTTCATGGGGATGCTGTCAATCACCACACAAAGGATCTGTCTCCCTCCCACATACTTGGCTCGCCAGTTCCTTGGGCCTTGTGGTCCTACTCCTGGGGGTTGGCCCTCTGCCCCAGGGGTTGCTCGTTTAAAGGACAAAATCTTGCAAGATGATCAGCCTTGTAGCAGCGACGACAGATGGGACGTCCGTCCTGGTCATAGCGATCGTTGTTCCTCCCTCGAAGTGGCGGGGATCTCCTCCTCCGGAGCCATGGGACATCCTCTGGACTGGAAGCAAGCTGGATCTTTTCCTTGGAGGACACCTGCAGGGACTGCACGGTTTTGGTAAGTGCAGCCATCCCTTTGGTCAACTCCTGGACCTGTAGACGCAGCTCCTCAGTTGGATCTTTGTCCAGAGTCTGTGCATCAGCCTCTACAGGGATGGAAGGGAAAGATGTTGCTTCCTGGTGGTAAGTGATCGCTGGGCGCCTAGGGGGCACTGGGCGGCTGTCAGTTGATTCCTGCTGTACCAGAATAGCCTTGTCCTTAAAATCAGCAAAGTCTAGATCAGGGTTTTGCAGGGTTATGATACACAACTGTCCTCTGTGGGTACTGGATAGGAGTCCTTCAATGAACTGCTCCTTTAACAGGTTATCCTCCTTCACACTGTCAGGATCAACTTACTTAACTGCTCGCAGCGCCTCCTGCAGGTTGAGAGCATAGTCCCTTATACTGTCCTGAGCCTTTTGCTTAAAGCCAAAGAACCTCATCTTGATTTCAGCTGCAGTGTGGGTGTCAAAGGTGCTTCTCAGCTTGGCCAGTATCTTTGCAACAGTCTCTTTATCAGTGTCCTGCCAGGCTTTCACTTCTCTCTGCGCTGCACCCGTTAGCTGTCCAATCAGGATATTCATTTTCTGGCTCTCAGACAGAGGGTATACTTTAAACAAACTGCACAGTCTCTCTTTAAATTCACTCAGGGTATGTGACTCACCCGAGTACTGTGGTAGCCAGGCCGCTCCCGGTATGTAGGGCATAGACAGCGGCATTATGGAGACCGCTGCGGCGAGCGCTCCTCCTTGCGGCGCTGCAGGGTTGGCAACGGCGTCTGCCGCTGCATTGCCGTGTGGCGCGGACATTCTCTTCCTCCCCCTAGTTAACGTTAGCCAGGGCCGGGGGTTGTGTGAGCTCACCCGCGACCGCTTCACAGGCCCGATGCTCCGAGCTGTAGGCCTCAGCTCCTCCTCTTCTCGCGCGCTGCCTGGCATTACCCTCCTCTGGAGGAAGGCAAAGCCACTGTGGCGGCCATACGCCTGGGGGCGCCACAAATGTCACAGGTGATCACTGTATTACCTGTACACTGATGCTATATACAGAGCACCTGTGCATAATGCCACTATAGAGCTCCTGTGCATAATACCACTGTTGATCACTGTATACCCCTGTTGTACACTGACACTATACAAAGAGCTCTTGTCACAGGTTTGCTGTGACAGAGAGGAGGCAGAAGACAGCAGCGTCTGAATTCTCCTACTTTTGCACTGTTTAGAAGCACTTCACCTTCATATTAAATGGCGCAGGTTTCTTTTAGCAGTGCAAGAGTTAATCTGCTCAGTTGAGATCTCTTGGAATCTTTCCTGCATTAAGGCTTTCAGCTATTCACTGTTAGCCACTCCCATCTCCTATATAATCTGGGCCCTGGCTAGCACTCATTGCCAGAGTAGCTTTTGCTGCATGGTTAGTAGATAGTGGTTTTTGGGTGTTGTTTGAGAAGTTGTTTGGTGGATTGCTCTGAGACTGTTGCTAGGCTTTGTGTGTGCTAATTCCCCTACTTCTCATACTTTGGTTTTGACCCATCCTTCTCTCCCAGGTGTTTACCTCCGTTGTTTGTGTGCGCATATTTTTATGATTGGTATATTCCTTTATCCCTGTTTATATTACCTTGTTAGTCAGGTTGGTGTATTATTGTAGACTACTACTCCCCTCTTCCCTGGGTGAGGGAAGGGTACAGACAGAGGGCAGATTCAGGAGCTAAGGCAAGTTAAGTGGCCCCGGCATCTTCAACATCAGAAGTAATCCGAGGAACAGGGCGAGCTAGTGCGCTCCTAGCGTTAGGGACAGGGAAGGAACCCCTCGTTCTGAGACACTCGACAACAGTCATTACTGCTATAATGTATAATGTCACTGGTAATCGCTATATTACCTGTATACTAAATACAGAGCTCCTGTGTATAATGTCACCGGTTAGCACTATATTACCTGTACACTGACATTATATACAGAGCTCCTCTGTGATCACTGTATTACCTGTACACTGACACTATATACAAAGCTCCTGTTCATAATGTCATCAGTGATCACTGTATTACCTGTACACTATATACTATGCATTATCAATGATCAGTATTGTAGTATTCGGTCACTGTGTGGTGGTCATAAGTGACCCAGTAATGGTGTAACAGTAACTGTACCTTGTATGTGATATTATTAAGTCATTAAGTGGAGGTATTATGTGGTCTAGTCATGGTGTGGCGGTATTTCTGTGGTCTGTGGGATTCAGTTACTATGTAGTGATAGTATGTGGTCTGATCACAAGGGTAAGGCCGGGGTCACACTTGCGAGTTTGATGTCAGAAACTCGCGCAAGTCTCTCGCATCAATACCCGGCACTGCCGCCGGCACTCAGGACCGGAGTGTGCAGCTGCATAGAAATACATGCAGCCGCACACTCCGGTCCCGAGTGCTGGCGGCAGTGCTGAGTATTGAGGCGAGAGACTCGCGCGAGTTTCTTGCATCACACTCGCAAGTGTGACCCCGACCTAACAAGAAAAAATGGACATCAAAATTTGTTATGCAACTTCTACTGACTATGCAGCTGCCTCATATGTGGGGTAAAACCACTATTTGGGTGCACGGTAGAGCTTGGAAGGGAAGGAGAGACATTTGACTTTTTGAATGCAAAATTTGCTGGACCAATTAGTGAACACTATGTCGTGATTGGAGAGCCCCTGATGTGCCTAAACAGTGGAAATCCTCCACAAGTGATAACACCATTTTGGAAACTAGACCCCACAAGGTGGTGAGCACCTTGAAACCCCAGGTGCTTCACAGAAGTTTATAACATTGAGCCGTGAAAATAAAAAAATAACATTTTCCCCACAAAAATGTATTTTAGCCCCAAATTTTGCATTTTCATAAGATTAACAGGAGAAATTGCACCCTACAATTTGTTATGCAATTTCTCCTGAGTATGCCGATACCCCATATGTGGGAGAAGACTACTATTTGGGTGCGTGACAGGGCTCAGAAGCGAAGGAGTGTCATTTGACTTTTTGGATGTAAGCTTTGTTGGAATCATTATCAGATGCCATGTCTCGTTTCTAGAGCCCCTAATGCACCTAAACAGTAGAAACCCTCCACAAGTGACACCATGAAAGTAGACTCCTTAATGAATGTATTTAGATGTGTGGTGAGCACCTTGAAAACCTAGGTGCTTCACAGAAATTTATAACGTTGAGAAATGAAAATGAAAAAAAAAATCACATTTTCTACACAAAAATGTTTTTTAGCCCCAAATTTTGCATTTTCATAAGGGTAACAGGAGAAATTGTACCCTACAGTTTGTTGTGCAATTTCTCCTGAGTATGCTGACACCCCATATGTGGGAGAAAACTACTTTTGATGCACAGTGCAAAGCTCAGAAGGGAAAAAGTGACATATTGAAGTTCAGATTTTGCAGGAATGGTTTGCGGGTGCCATGTCACATTAGCAAAGCCCCTGAGGTGCCAGAACAACAGAAACCCCCCATATGTGAACTCATGCAGTGATCATATTGATACCACATGTGCCTCACAGAATTTTATACTATTGAGTGGTAAAGAAAAAACAAATCACATTTTTACCACTAAAATTTTGTTTTAGCCCCAAGTTTTTAATTTTTCTAAGGAGTAATAGAAGAATTTTTTTACAACAAACCGAAGTCCAATTTTTTCTGAGTGATCCAATACTCTACAAATCTGGAAACACTTTTCAGGCACAGTGAAAAGCTCAGAAGGGAAGGAGCGCCATATTATAGTGCACATTTTACTGTTACGGTTTGCAGGAGCCATGACCCACTGGGAAAGCACCTGAGGTTCCCACAGAGCGGAACCCTCACATAAGTGACCCCATTTTACAAAATACACCTCTCAAGGAATTCATCTAGGGGTGGAGTGATCATATTGACACTATGGGTGTGTCACAGAATTTTATACCATTGTGCAGTGAAGAAAAATTAATTAAATTTTTGCCACCAAAAGTTTGCTTTAGCCCCAGATTTTACATTTTCACACAATAAGTAGTTAAAAATGGCACCAAATGTGTCCCACAATTTCTGCTGAACATGACAATACCCCATATATGGCTGCACTGTACTGTTTAGGCTAGTTTCACATTTGCGGTTGAATCTTCAGTGTATCTTCCGCAACCTCAAACACACGAAAAACCGCATGCAAACTGGTGCAAATGCAGCGTTTTTTATACACATCAGCTTACGCATGCGGTCAAAAAAAGCATGCATTTAAGCTTTTTGTGCGCAAGGTGAAAAATTTTCCAGGAGAAAAAACTAGATAAACAGACACCACCAATGGGACACCAATGGGCGTGTCTTATGGAATATCTTTATATAGTCCCTTGGACAGCTGAAAACTTCAGATTTTGCTCCTGTATCCTGCGGTACGATGGATCTTCACATGGAGAGCTTTTATTTCAACCTGGATTTTGATATAAAGATGTTTCTTGCCTCTGCGTTTGCTTGTGAGCAACAAAGAAACAAAGAAAAACGGAGAAGACGACATCGGCGTTATTGGAGACATACCATTATCGAAGTCCGGGAGAGCCGTGGAGTCTACCACACCCTATACAGCGAGCTCAATGCCAACCCGGAGAAATTTTCGGAATATACCAGGATGTCTCAAGAGACCTTCCGTGATTTGCTTGCTCATGTCAAAGGAGCCATCAGGAGACAGGACACCCAGCTCCGTAGAGCGATTCCTGCAGCATGTCCTGAGGAACATCTCCTGGTCACACTAAGTTACGTAATATTTCAAAACAAACACCAGTCATAATTATTATTGTTCTGCCTTGTATTAATTGTTTTTTCCTTTATCTGTTTAGCTAAACCCCTTCATATTATGGTTCTTAATTTTTTTTCTCTCTCTGTCTGGCAGATTTCTGGCTATCGGAGAGAGATTATCATCGCTCCATTTTCAGTACCGGATAGGAATTTCCACCCTGTCTGGAATAGTTGCAGACATTTGCCGGGCTTTGTGGAACGTTCTCCGGGATGAATTTATCCCCCTACCCACCACGGAAATGTGGCTGGAAATTGCTGAAAATTTCTGGCGAGTATGTAATTTCCCCAACTGTTTGGGAGCAGTGGATGGAAAGCACATTCGGATTTCTAAACCCGCCAGAACTGGATCTAAGTACTTCAACTACAAGAAATATTTTTCGGTAGTGCTCATGGCGATTGCAGATGTGGACTGTCGCTTTATCGCTGTCGACATTGGCTTTTGGCCGTGGCAATGACTTCCAGACTTTTAAAAACTCAGATATGGGCCAACGCTTGAATGGGAAAAATTGTAATTTCCCCCTGCCACGACCTCTTATCAACACTCAAGGCCCGCCAATGCCATTTGTTATGGTTGGGGATGAGGCCTATCAGATGTGTAAATACCTACTGAAACCTTAGTCCAGTCGGGACTTGAACCACACAAAAGGATTTTTAACTACAGACTGACTAGGGCACAAAGAACTGTTGAGTGTAGCTTTGGGATTCTTGTCTCCAAATGGCTCACTCTTGGAACTGCCATTAATCTAAAAATGGAGACAGTCGATGAGGTGGTCAAAGCCTGTGTGGTTCTGCATAACTACATAATGGCTACAGAGCGACCCAACATTGAACTTGATTAACCCGTTTCAATCCCATTGCCAGATTACCATCATCACCCTCTGCAGTCAACAGTTGAAGTTGCCCAAATGAGGGACCAATTTGCTGCCTACTTTGTTTCTGATATGGGACGTCTGGCATGGCAAGATGAAATGGTTTAACAAAATGTTCTGTTGTGTTTGTGTATGTACCTGTAATGTTAAAATGTTCCTAATGTTTAGTGTAAATAAAAAACCTGTATTGAAACCTGTACCGAGTCTCCTATGTCTTTCCACTCAAATCCACTTACGATGTCAGTGCTATGGTCTATGGTAGGTGATGTCATTCGATCAAGCGTCTCTTCTGCAGTATCTATTGGACACAGACTGAAGAGACGATGGAGGCAATGCAAGGCATATCTATACTTACCAGGCCAGGTGTCAGAAATAGTTACTTCAGGATGCTGGGTTTTGTGCATCCTGAATTCACTATTTCTGACACCTGGCCAGGTGAGTATAGATATACCTTGTATTACCTCCATCGTCTCTTCATTCTGCGTCCAATAGATTACGCTGACAGAAGAGATGCAGGAGAAAATACTAGTCATATTTTTTTTTGACAACTCATAGCTCCATGACAAACACAAGAAGCAAAGCTGCAGTGTTCTAGTTGTCTCACTCCTCGAGCTATGAGGTGTCAAATACACAAAGTGTACGGCGCAGTGTGTTTAGTCAGCACACGGTGTGTGTTGATGTTGGTAAAATACACAAAGAACCAAACAGTAGTAGGGGCAAAAAAACTCAAATTTATTTACAAAAAAAAAAAAATTAACTTCAGCGACTTGGGGTAAAGTGACGTAACTGGGGGGTGTTGAGCTGAGAAGACTGACTGGGTAAAGACGATGCAGGGGTTGCAGGGGAAGGGGCGCTAAAACTAGTGGGGTTAGGTAGGTCAGTGATAGGATTGGAGGCATGGGACGGGAGAGACACACCGGACTTCACGTACACATTGGGAGGTGAGGGGGGAGGGAATGCGAGAGTCTGTTGTTTCTTTTTCTTGCGGTCTCTGTCCTGTGCTCTGCGGTGCTGTCTTCTGGGGAGTGTTGGCGTGGTTTTTTCTGGCGCTATGGTGCTGGACGACAGCCTGGCAGTTTCATGGTGCTGCTGCTGCGGCCTGGTGCTGGTGGATGGCATGGCAGGATCCCGGTGCTGCTGCTGCGGCCTGGTGATGGTGGATGGCCTGCCAGGGTCCAGTTGCTGCTGCTGCATGCTGGTGGATGTCATGCCAGGGTCCAGTTGCTGCGGCATGTCGGTGGTGGTGGTCAAGGAGGTCCAAGCAGGAGCAGCACTCTGCATGGTGGTGGCGGTGGACTGTGCTGCAGCACTCGGCATGGTGGTGGCGCTGTAGTGGTGTCCGGCAGGGCTTGGAATGGTGGTGGCCGTGCAGTGGTATGCAGCAGAGCTCGGCATTGAGGTCAAGCATGTCAGTGTTGGCACAGGTGGAAATGCCACCACAGACTGCTGCAAGTACCGAGTCTGCTGCATAGCCTGCACGTAAGCAGCATTGCAGGCCTGCATGACATTGAGCTGGAGATCAGGAGTAAGGTGTTCCGACATGCCCTGTTCTATCTGATTAAAAAAATTATGTGCTGGCCTCTGGAGGTCGGCTTTCAGATGGTCAAGGCTTCGGTTGACATCCTGCATAAGTGTTTTCATAAGGTTGAAACCACTTTCCAGTCTGTCTCCCAGCGCCTTGAGGCCATCATGGAAGATCGAGCTCAAGTGCATGAACTCGGGCATGAGTGTCCTGTCTGAGGCCTTGTGCCTCTGGTGGGAATACCCCAAAGAAACAGTGGCAGAGGCCTGGGACAGGGGAACACCTGATGGACCAGCTTCCTGGTCTCCAGTCTGTGTTGCCGGCCCACTTGCTGCTTCGCTGGTGGATGGCTGGGACGGATCCGTGGCTGTTCGATGAAGGACCGCTCCAGATCCAGGCTCAAGGGTGCTGCTCCAGGTGCTGTGAAAAGAAAAACATTAGTACCAAACATTTACAATAGTAAAAGTGCCAACTCCTGTGGAATAGAAAAATACAGATTAGGCAATACAAAACAATCCAATACACCACAAAAATACTTACGTTCTCTGGATAAGGACCGGTCTCAAAAACTCCAGCATGCGGTGATATTTGTATTTGTGTTTCCTTGTTTCAGAACCACTTTTAGCCTGGCTCTCCAGACGAAGGTCCTTGTTGAAGCGATCCTTCATCGAACGCCAACGTGTTCTGACTTTGTGCACTGTGAAAAAAAGAAAAAATTGTTAGACAATGCACTTTCGGCCGTATCACACAACTGTGTGTGATGCGAGAAACTTGCAGGAGTTTATCGCATCACACACAGTTGTGTGATCCCGGCCAAGGTCACTGCGGCATCAAACAACATTGAAATACTTGCGAAATGCCTTGCGGACCCGTGGCGGGGCGTTGTCCCATCCATCCAGCATCGCTTATGCCACCTCATTCGACAGCCGCCGGATCATCAAGTTGTCCAAGTGCTGCTGAACCCGGGTGTCCCACAACGGGGCTCACTCCTGGACCAGTGTAATTAGGAGGTCGGTATCTATGACGTCTTCCTCCCATTCTGGAACCTATAAAAGAAAGAAAGACATTAATGTTGTAAAGATAAGAAAAAGAATGAAAACAGGAGATAAAGAAAGCAGGCAAGAATAAGTAAAGTCACGAACACAAAAAAAAGAATAGTAGTAAAGGCAAAAAAGTGAAGAAAGAAGCAAAGTGAAGAAATACAGAACAGGCAAGAATAGTACAGTCAGGAAAAAAACAGCGTACAATCAGTCGAGTATACTTGCACGACGTCTTGCCACTCGACCTTGTGCTGACTGCTCCTGCTCTGCCTCCACTCCAGTGGAAGAACTGTTCTGAAAAAGGAGAAAAAAAAGATTTTGCCACATGTGTATATGTGACAGAGATAACTTACCAATCAGTAGGGAATGTAGTCACTTCACTTTCCCATCCAGGACGTTTAGGGCCAGGGCACTCCTCAGAAGATGAAGACATTATGAATGCTGCAAGAAAAAAGAGACAGAAATTAGTACATACTAAATAGAGAAAAAGGACAGACAGACATTTGCTTTTATAATCACATTGTCCGAAGTTGTGATTCTTCACAGCTGCACAGCTTCTAGTCTGGTTCCCAGTCTGTCGAGTAGTGGACTGCCAGTGCCCACTTCCTCTTTTTATTTATTTTTGTGTGGGGGGGTGGCTAATCAGTGTCTATACAGGTTTACTCTGGAAAAACACATGCGTTCTAAAACGCTAGCAAATGTGTGTGCTTGCGAACGCATGCATTCTCATAGATTGTAATGCATTGTTTTGACGCATTCCTACCGCAAGCATAAGGTGGCGGCAAATTGCCACCTCCAAAATTGTAACATGTTGCATTAGCCGCGCCCAGCCGCACAAGCCGCAAACGACGCATGCGTAATCAAACGTGGCAAAAAGCAAACAATCGCATGTACCTGCGTCCACAATGTTAAAGATAGGAAAACACGACGCATGCAGAAGTATGCGGCATAAACGCTGCGGACACAACCGCAAATGTGAAATCAGCCTTAGTCCCACAGCAAGACTTGGGAGGGATGGAGCGCTATTTGTCTCCTGGAGTGCAGATTTTCCTAGAATAGTTTGCAGACTCCATATACAGAGCCCCTAAGTGCTAGGATTGCAGAATCCCCCCTCAAGTGAACCCAGTTTGGAAATTATACCCCTTTGGGAATTTATCTACAGGTGTAGTTATGATTTTGACTTCATGGATGTTTTCCGGAAACAAGCAGCATTGGATGTTGCTGAGTGAAAGTTGCAAACTGCCACTGTAATGACCAGTAAGCTGTAGTGACCAGTACATTATGCCCAACTCATGCTTCTGGAAACACACCCCCGTAAATTCAGCGGGTTCTCATCGCTACAGAAATGCCAAACATGTGTACGCTATATTGTTTTTTAGGCACACTTGGGCTCAGAAGGGAGGGGGCATTTGATTTTGGGAGCAGAATTTGCTGATTTTCTTTTGGAAGAGCCAGAATCTTTGTGCAATCAGTAATGTGGAAGTCCCCTATATTTCCGTTAACAGATAACATCTGCTTCGTTATAGGGAATCTTTCACCGGGGGTTCTGTCAGAATCACAAATTTCAGAGATTTACACGGAAACCCCAGTGTAAGCGCTTAGAGTGGATCGCAGTATAAATGTGCGTCAAGCCTTACTGTGATCTTTTGGAGGCAGAATGAACAATTGTTTTTGTTTATTTTGTATGCCGTATCTCGTGCAGTATAAGCGATTAGACGACTTTATTCTTCAGGTCGGTGCAATTACAGCGATTCCAGATTTATATTATGTTTTTATGTTTGGCTGCTGTCACACACTAAAAGATGCTTTTTATTGCAAAAACTAGTTTTTGCATCCCCATACTTTGAGAGCTATAATTTTTCCTTATTTCATTTGACAGAGTCATGTGAGGGCTTGTTTTTTGCTGGACGAGTTTACATTTTTTTGGGTATCATTTTCGGGCAAATTACATTTTTTGATCGCTTTCTGATCTGATTTCTGATCTGATTTTTGGGAGGCAGAATGAACTAAAAACAGCAATTCAGGAAAAGTTTTTTTGGGTCGTTCCACATGTGGTAAAATTGATAAGACAGCACGGTCAATAAGTCAGTAAGATTGATACGTCAGTACGATTACAGTGATACCCCATTTGTATATTTTTTTTTAAGTTTGGCGATTTTACACAATTAAAACTATTTTATAGGAAAAGTATTATTCATTTAATAATAATGATTAAATATTCATCACTTTATTCTGAGAGCTATAACTTTTTTTATTTTTCTACTCATGAAGCTATTTGACAGCTTGTTTTTTGCAGGACAAGATGATGCTTTCAGAGGTACCATGTTTATTTATATTTGTCTTTTTGGTCACGTTTTATTCCACTTTTTGTTCAGCAGTATGATGATGAAGCATTGTTTTTTTGCCTTGTTTTTATTTCAATTTTTACATTGTTCGCTAAAGGGGTTAATTAGTGGAACAGTTTTATAGGTTGGATAGTTCTGGATGCGTTGATACCAAATATGTGTATTTTTATTTTTTTTTCATAAAAATATTAATATAAATATTATTTTATGATTTAAAAAAAATATTTGTACAACTTTTTTCCTTTTTTTTTTACTTTCTTACTTAGTCCCACTATGGGACTTTCACTTTCTGCAGTCTGATCGCAGTTATAAGTTATAGCAATGCAGGAGTATTGCTATACTTTATAGCCTGTCAGCGAGTCACCATAGCAATAATCGGCACACCACAATGACATCTCGGGGTCTCTAATCCAAGGACAGAGGAGCTTTCTTCCCTGTGCCTGCTCCCAAAATGCTGAGATTGAGTTTGATCGCAGCATTTTGGGGGTTAAAGTGGCAGGAGCACTGCGGTACTGCTCCTGGCACTATGTGATGTGTGCCAGCTCTCAGTATCAGCTGACACTTGGCGGCGATCGAGCACGCACAGCCCCGGTGCGTGGGCGATCTCCATGGCGTAGCCATCCTTCCCTGGTCGGTAAGTGCCAGGCCACAGGGATGTATGGATACATCTAAGGTGGTAAAGGGGTTAATGTTGTACCACCTTTGAACCAATGCACCAAAGCAGCAATGTTAGATTATGTTCATTATCACAACATTGACAAGAACTTTTTAGTGATTTCTGAAACAAGTCTTCATTTTGTAGATATCTAATTTTTATATATTGTAAAGTATGTAATTAGGAGATTAACTGACTTTTTACACAGATGATATAAATGGAAATAACATTTTGCAGACAGGATACTACCCACAGGGGACATTTCTATTAAGTCACATTAAGGGCAGAGAATGGACTGACATCAAACATAGTTTAGCTCCAAAACAACAAGCAATACAAAAGCATTGTTCAAAATGAAAGCCCTGTTCACAGCTAGAATGTAAACAGTAAAACAAAATAACACTTTGTTAAAGGGTTTGTGTGAAATGTGTTGCTGGATTAAGCCCTCTATACGGTAATCTAAAAAAAGTTATTCAAAATATGATGTCATAAGATTTTGTGATGTGCTTTTTTTTTCTATGTGCCAAATTTACCAAAATGATAATATTGAATTTTTCTAGCATCAATGAAACAATGTTAGATGACAACCCATTCTCAGAATAATTAAATCTCTTATTTACTTAGTGTCTTGTTGCATTGTCTTTCAAGAGATTTTGCTAATAATAACAATTTTGCTGTTTTTTTTTTTTTTACATTTTGCACCTCTGGTAGTCAGGACAATTTTTGCGCTTTTGACATTCTGACAAGTACAATTAACCCCTTAGTGACCGTGCCAATGTTGACGTTAATGACCAATCCAATTTTTACAATTCTGACCACTGTCAATTTATGAGGTTATAGCTCTTGTACGCTTCAACGGATCCTACTTATTCTGAGAATGTTTATTCGTGAAATATTGTACTTCATGTTAGTGGTAAAATGTTTTCAATAAAACTTGCATTTATTTATGAAAAAAAAACTTTGGAAAATTTTTGGAAATTTTTAATTTTTGTGATCTTAAATCAGAGTGCTGTGTCAGACAAAATAGTTAATAAATAACATTTCCCACATGTCTACTTTGCATCAGCACAATTTTGGAAATATAGCTTTTTTGTTATGGAGTTATAAGGGTTAAAAGTTGACCAGCGATTTCTCATTTTTCAAACAAAATTTACAAAACCTTATTTTTTAGGGACCACATCACTTTTGAAGTCACTTTGAGTGGTCAATATGACAAAAAAGACCCAAAAGTGACACCATTCTAAAAACTGCACCCCTCAAGGTGCTCAAATCCACATTCAAGAAGTTTATTAACCCTTCAGGTGCTTCACGAGAACTAAAGCAATGTGGAAGGAATAAATGAACATTTTACTTTTTCACAAAAAATTTACTTTAGACCCAACCTTTTTTATTTTCACAAGGGTGACAAGAGAAATTGGATCACAAAATTTCTTGTGCAATTTCTCCTGAGTACACCGATACCTTATATGTGGGAGAAATCCACTGTTTGGGCGCATGGCAGGGCTCAGAAGGGAGGGAGTACAATCTGACTTTTTGAACACAAAATTGACTGGAATTGATGGTGGGCACCATATCACATTTTGAAACCTAATGATGTGCCTAAACAGTGGACTCCCCCTAATTCTTTACTCCAACCCTAACACAGCCCTAAACCCAACCATAACCCCAACACACCCCTAACCCCAACCCTAACTCCAGCAGAACTCTAACCCCAACACAACCCTAACCCCAACACAAACACTAACCGACCAAACATCCGTGGAGCGGCTGCCTAGTATTCCAATGTCTGCATAGGGTATCGTTCAAACTATTACGTGAGATGCACCTATATCTGTATAGCAGCCTATTACCGACACGCCTTCTATTACATCAGGCGGGCTGCCAATACCATATCTGCACCCACAGACTAGACACCCCACATTACTCAGCCACCATTGGAAAGACCGGGGTCTTGGACTAAATGTGGCTCTCCCATATATTTCTATGAAGTTGTCACACTTGGGTTGGGAGACATGTTGCCAATCTGTGTGAAAGATCATATTAATGCCTCGCTCACATCTGCGTATTAAAAAAAAAAATCGCTCCGATGTTCATCCTAAAAATTTAGACGAATGTCATGCGAGTGCAATGCGACTGTGCAACTTTTTTTCTCACCTAGCATCCGTATGACATCCATATGCAATCAGTTTTTAACATCATCTTACATTCAGTAATACTCTGTAACTTAAAACTAGTTTACAAACTGAATAAAGCAATCCTTTATAAAGATATAGATGATACTGTAGGTAGAAAGATATTAGATGTATAATGGATAGATAGAATACAATGATATCCTGTAGATACAGTGGCATGTAAAAGTTTGGACACCCCTGGTCAAAATTACTGTTATTGTAAAGAGTTAAGCAAGTTGAAGATGAAATGATCTCTAAAAGGGCTAAAGTTATATGACACATTTCTTTTGTATTTTAGGCCAAAACTTGTACATACCACTGTAAATGATTAAACACTGGTTACATTGGTATACAGTTTTGTGAGTAGAGACTCAATCTACTCGGATCCCCTGCTCTATAACATGCTGCCTGCAGATTGGATGGCATTTTCATGGTGACAGATTTCCTTTAAGATGCATTTACACAGAAAGAGGATCAGAAATGAACATTTCACGATCCTTTACCTGTGCAAACTGGCTGCCAATTACCTGATGAATGAGAAAAGCTCTTGTTCATGTGATCTTTTGCACAATTCAAAAGATCATCATTTTCAGCAGAGCATCGTCCCGTGTAAACAGGTATCACACTGTCGAGAACAATGGCAGCCTGAGTGGATTGCTTATAGTGTATGAGGATTGCAGAAAATGTATGTAATTGTGGTGCCCCTGAGGCTCAGTCGCCACAGAGGTACTGCACCTTCTCCTAAGGTGTAGTGCCCCACCACCTAGGTAAGTTGGGAACTCCTTTCCACGCTCCAACACTCGCATCCCACACAACAGGGCAGTTCAGCACAACCAGTGAGGGGTCTTTCTCCTCCTAGACTTTAGGAGTGCCCTGGTGGTTCCCTGCTTGGAACACTGGATGTGCTGGGAGGTGGGTGGAGTTGAGATCCATATAAAAGGTTGGGAAGGTTTAGAATTACAGGTCAGTCTGACGGGAGGTCAGGCGGGAGTCTGGACAGTCAGTCAGGAGAGTCTGAGGACGGGTCCGAGAGGGAGGAGATCCCTGGAAGAAGGGATAGAGGAAGGAGTGCTGCAGCTGCCTCAGTGATCTGAGCCAGCTGGCACGGGAGAGGAACAGAAGGAAAAAGACATAGAACTGCAACCTAAGCTTCCCTAGGAAAGAGGAGTAGAGAGAACAGAGAGGAGTTGTGGGTCGGAAGAGGAACCCTGCCTATAGGTTCTCAGCGCAAGGCCGGGGCCTGGTCCCCGAGGTTGTATGGACGCTTATGGTTCTGCAGCAGACACCGGTGGAGTAGTTGGCTGTAAATGCACTACTCCCATCTAAGACTTGGGGCACAACAGCAACTGAATAGTGAGCCAGGACACCGGAGAAGGGAGTCCCCGAGAGAGGCTACAGCTGTCTGCCATACGAGTAGAGTTGTTAGGAACATCTGACAGGAGGAACTCCAGAGTACCACGGTACTGGAGATCTTCACACCTTAAGGCGCAATAAAGGAGTCGTTCAGGAAAGTTACATGTTGGTGGAGTGTTGGAGAGGAGAATCCTGACTTGCCCGGGAGGTTGATTGAGTCTTTGCCCCGGAGGACACAGCACAGAGGCAGGCACCAGTGTGTACCACGGACTGTGAGTAAAGCTTTGGAACTACAAGCCCTGGTGTCCTCCATTCATTTGTGCGCTAACACCGTCAGCACCGCTACATTTGGGTACCAGAATTCTTCACACCGCCTGCGCCTATACACTGCCCTGGGGTTACAGCTTCACCTGTGGGGAGCTACACCATCTGTGCTGCAACACACCATCAGCCCCAGAGGATCTGCACGCAGCGTTAACATCTTGCTTGCCAAACACCACAGGTGGCGTCACGAACTATTCCATTCCATTAACTACGTTTCCCCATTACTTGGGCGCCCAGGGCCATGGACCGGGTCACCGCTGCTGTGACACATTCCCCTGACAGCGGCTCGGTACCGAGTACCCCACAGCCCTGGGAGGGCGACCCAACTTGGCGTCACGAACAGGATGACGAGACCCGATGCCATCGGTTTCTGTGTGCCTAAGATTTGTTGGACTTTATACTTTTGAAAATGTGTAGAAGACCTGATTTAATAAACTGTTAAATGGACATTAGAAATGGCCGCTGGCGCAGAGAAGAAGGGCGTGAAGAGATGGGAGGTCCTAGGAAAAGACCGCGAAGAGTATTGGGCCTTCCCTGCCTGAATTACTATGTGACAGTGACATGGCCCACCCCCGAGGGGTTCGTATACTGGCTTGGTATGGAGGCGCTGGAAGAAGATGCCGCCCCCGGAAGGAGGGGCAGAAAAAGCCAGTGGCGGGAAAGGGGCCGAGGCAGGAAGAACGCCAGCAGGCCATTTTGGAGAGTGAGGGAAGGAGGCCTGCGGAGCGCAGGTAAACGGATCTCCCTGGTGCCATGGCTGAAGGCTCTGACCCGATCTCAGGGATGAATCACCAACAGCTGGAGGACAAGATTATCCAGTTGACGCGCCGCCTATGACTGAGGCGAGAAGCGCTATGGATATTGAACCTGCAGCGTGCCCAGGAGGGGCCTACACCTGCGGTACCCGCGACACCGGTACCCACCGCTGCTGCACCGGACTTTCCCTGGCAGACCCTGTGGAGCTTGAAGCCGCTGCCATGCCACCAGCCGTGTACTCTGTCCCTTCTTTGCCGCTCATACCGGAGGAGTTGTACACAGCCCAGGAAGCTGAAGTGGAGGAAGGGAAGCTCCTGCCCGGGCCTGGCGCGGCTGCGCAGGTCCCACCAGCGACCCCCACGGAACGGGAGCTGTTATTGGCTCCACCGCCGTCCCCGGTGTCTCACTGGGCAGTGCCTATTGCCACCATGCCTGCACCGAAGCAGAGGCTGCACCGCCGGGAACTCACAGGTATATACCCTGGCCTTCCTTATGGGTTGATGGGGAGGCGGAGGAGATCCCTGCTGCTAGGGGTACGGTTGAAGCCGGCATGCCCGATCCGATATCTTCAAGGAAGAGGGGGGTCTGGATCGTTTTGGGATGGTGATCTCGAGATCCCTTCACTGCCAAGTCCCCAGGTAGTTGCTCATCAGCGCCGACAAGCTGCAGAAAGCCCCAGGAGCTAGGCCTCGTACCAGAACAGTGGAACCACCTATCGAGGAAGAGCAGTTGATGGGCATTGAGATGCATCATGGGTTCCTTTTGCCACAGCTTCAAGGCCCTTTAGCAAGAAACCAGAATCAGGATGAGGACAGTTCCAGTTCAGCTTCCAGAACCCCAGGAGGGGACCACAATTAAGAAATGTACAAATCTCTTTACCCAGGAGGGTTTGTTTGCACCAGTTGTGCCCTTTTGTTCATCATATTTTTGTTTTTCTGGTAGCACTTTTGTTGCCTAGTTTTTGCAGTGGCAGCGTTCTTCAATTTTGAACTACAGTGATCATGAACTTGGAGTGTATCACAAACTCTCTTGTAAATAGTTTGCACCTCTTTAGGTGCTCTCTCTTGGTTTTACATAGAAAGACACTTTGCAAAGGTAATGTTTTACATAAAGACACTTTGCGAAGATGATGTTTTGCATGGACACTTTTCGAAGATGATGTCTACCTCAAAGGACACTGCAAGAAATCCCGGCTGGGAGCGGTGTCCAGCACTTACAAGAATAATTGTTGAATGTTTTACTGTGAAGTATTTGATAATGTGTTTTATGAGAGTATTAGTAACTGAGAAATGGCTTTTACAGAGAATTGAGAATGTTTTGATATAGAATTTAAAATAAAGAATTGAAAGTAGACAGGTGACGGACCAGGTACTTGCGGTCAGCGTCTTGCGTCTAGAAGAGAGAGTAAAATGATAAAAAATGTGTACTAGAGAAGAAAAGTTGAATAATACTGAAGTGATAGTGAGTCACAGATAATGGCACTTAGAATGAAGAAATGCACTTTTGGACTTGAACCTTAGATAGTTAAATAAGAATTGTTTGTAACGTTCAAGAATAAGTACCTCCTATACTAGGAAGTTTAGTATAAGAATTGTTTATGCAGCATTATAAAATTTTTGTATGTTCCTGTACTGTCAACTTTGTTGTCTTGCAGCCAGCGGACGTGCTGTGTTTAACGGGGGGTATGTGGCACCCCTGAGGCTCAGTCGCAACAGAGGTACTGCACCTTCTCCTAAGGTGTAGTGCCCCACCACCTAGGTAAGTTGGGAACTCCTTTCCATGCTCCAACACTCGCATCCCACACAACAGGGCAGTTCAGCACAACCAGTGAGGGGTCTCTCTCCTCCTAGACATTAGGAGTGCCCTGGTGGTTCCCTGCTTGGAACACTGGATGTGCTGGGAGGTGGGTGGAGTTGAGATCCATATAAAAGGTTGGGAAGGTTTAGAATTACAGGTCAGTCTGATGGGAGGTCAGGCGGGAGTCTGGAAAGTCAGTCAGGAGAGTCTGAGGACGGGTCCGAGAGGGAGGAGATCCCTGGAAGAAGGGATAGAGGAAGGAGTGCTGCAGCTGCCTCAGTGATCTGAGCCAGCTGGCACGGGAGAGGAACAGAAGGAGAAAGACGTAGAACTGCAACCTAAGCTTCCCTAGGAAAGAGGAGAAGAGAGAACAGAGAGGAGTTGTGGGTCGGAAGAGGAACCCTGCCTATAGGTTCTCAGCGCAAGGCCGGGGCCCGGTCCGCAAGGTTGTATGGACACTTATGGTTCTGCAGCAGACACCGGTGGAGTAGTTGGCTGTAAATGCACTACTCCCATCTAAGACTTGGGGCACAACAGCAACTGAATAGTGGGCCAGGACTCCGGAGAAGGGAGTCCCCGAGAGAGACTACAGCTGTCTGCCATATGAGTAGAGTTGTTAGGAACATCTGACAGGAGGAACTCCAGAGTACCACGGTACTGGAGCTCTTCACACCTTAAGGCGCAATAGAGGAGTCGTTCAGGAAAGTTACATGTTGGCGGAGTGTTGGAGATGAGAATCCTGACTTGCCCAGGAGGTTGATTGAGTCTCTGCCCCGGAGGACACGGCACGGAGGCAGGCACCAGTGTGTACCACGGACTGTGAGTAAAGCTTTGGAACTACAAGCCCTGGTGTCCTCCATTCGTTTGAGCACTAACACCATCAGCACTGCTACATCTGGGTAGCAGCATTCCTCACACCGCCTGCGCCTATACAGTCATGGCCAAAAGTTTTGAGAATGACACAAATATTATATTTTCACATGATCTGCTGGCCTCTGGTTTTTATGTGTGTTTGTCAGATGTTTTTATCACATACAGAAATATAATTGCAATCATATTATGAGTAGCAAAAGGTGATATTGACAGTTAGAATGAGTTAATGCAGCAAGTCAATATTTGCAGTGTTGACCCTTCTTCTTCAGGACCTCAGCAATTCTCCCTGGCATGCTGTCAATCAACTTCTGGATCAAATCCTGACTGATAGCAATCCATTCTTGCAAAATCAATGCTTTTATTTTGTCTGAATTTGAAGGTTTTTGTTTGTCCACCCGTTTCTTGATGATTGACCACAAGTTCTCAATGGGATTAAGATCTGGGGAGTTTCCAGGCCATGGTCCCAAAATCTCTATGTTTTGTTCCCTGAGCCATTTAGTTATCACCTTTGCTTTATGGCAAGGTGCTCCATCATGTTGAAAAAGGCATTGTTGATCGCCAAACTGCTCTTGGACGGTTGGGAGAAGTTGCTCTTGGAGGACATTCTGGTACCATTCTTTATTCATGTGTTTTTAGGCAAGACTGAGAGAGAGCCCATTCCCTTGGCTGAGAAGCAACCCCACACATGAATGGTTTCAGGATGCTTGACAGGTGGCATGAGACAAGACTGGTGGTAGCGCTCACCTGGTCTTCTCCGAATAAGCCGTTTTCCAGATGTCCCAAACAATCAAAAAGGGGATTCATCAGAGAAAATGATTTTACCCCAGTCCTCAGCAGTCCACTCCCTGTACCTCTTGCAGAATATCAGTCTGTCCATGATGTTTTTCCTGGAGAGAAGTGGCTTCTTTGCTGCCCTCCTTGAGACCAGGCCTTGCTCCAAGAGTCTCCGCCTCACAGTGTGTGCAGATGCACTCACACCTGCCTGCTGCCATTCCTGAGCAAGCTCTGCACTGCTGGTAGCCCGATCCCGCAGCTGAAACACTTTTAAGAGACGGTCCTGGCGCTTGCTGGTCTTTCTTGAGCGCCCTGGAGTCTTTTTGGCAACAAGGGAACCTCTCTCCTTGAAGTTCTTGATGATGCGATAGATTGGTGACTGAGGTGCAATCTTTCTAGCTGTGATACTCTTCCCTGTTAGGCCATTTTTGTGCAGTGCAATGATGACTGCACGTGTTTCTTTAGAGATAACCATGGTTAACAGAAGAGAAACAATGATGCCAAGCACCAGCCTCCTTTTAAAGTGCCCAGTGGTGTCATTCTTACTTAATCATGACATATTGATCTCCAGCCCTGTCCTCATCAACACCCACACCTGTGTTAATGGAGCAATCACTGAAACGATGTTAGCTGGTCCTTTTAAGGCAGGGCTGCAATGATGTTGAAATGTGTTTTGGGGGATAAAGTTAATTTTCTAGGCAAATATTGACTTTGCAAGTAATTGCTGTTAAGCTGATCACTCTTTATAACATTCTGGAGTATATGCAAATTGCCATTAGAAAAAATGAAGCAGTAGACTTTGTAAGAATTAATATTTGTGTCATTGTCAAAACTTTTGGCCATGACTGTACACTGCCCTAGGGTTACAGCTTCACCTGTGGCGAGCTACACCATCTATGCTGCAACACACCATCAGCCCCAGAGGATCTGCACACAGCGTTGGCTTAACATCTTGCTTGCCAAACACCACAGGTGGTGTCACAAACTATTCCATTAACTACGTTTCCCCATTACTTGGGCGCCCAGGGCCACGGACCGGGTCACCGCTGCTGTGACACATTCCCCTGACACTGGCCCGGTAACGAGTACCCCACAGCCCTGGGAGGGCGACTCATAATAATGTGATGATTTCCGCCCATATTATAGGGCACAGAATCCAGACCACGGTAACACAATACACTCAGCTCTTGTGTCTCCATGGAAATAATAGTTTTCCTCTGCAAGTAGACCTTCTGACAGTAAACCAATGAATGCAGACATTGCAATGAACCACTCGCATCATATGTTCTGTTTTAGTGCTGTATATGCAAGCTGGCAAGACTTCAAGCCTAGTATAAAGGATTGTGACACTCACTGCAGATCAGGCAGCCTCAGCCATCCTCCATCATAGAACAGAAATAGCAGGTCCAGGTGTCAGGGCTTCTAAGAGCAAAGAAGCCAATAACCACCCATCTATGCTAGCTATAAACCACCACCAGTCACGTACAAAGGTTTCACCTGTATTATTCCATTGCTACTTTCTAAGATTTTAAAGAAATGCACCTTTTTAAATAAATTGGACCAATCTTGAGGATGGAAAGTGTGATCGCATCTAACTCACATCAAAAAACAGAATGAAGGGACAGTGGTACAGTACTGACACAGCAAATCATGTCTATGTCACTGTCTTGTCCCGTTGCAAGTGCCAGCTCACCGACTGGAGTGCGACGTGAACACGCACTGGAACTCCACATTGCACATGCTGGCAAGACTTTGAGAGCAGCAGAGGCCAGTTGCTGAATACCAGCTGCAACACACCTGTCAGTATTCTAGTCAGCCTCAACACATGACAACTGAAGAGTAGGCATGGATAGCTGACTTTTGTGCAGTTGTCCAAGGCTTTGAAGACTCCACAAAGAGGCCAACGATCCCGCTTCTGTGCCTACTTAAACAGTCGCTGCTCACAATTGAATATGAAGCTTTGCATGTGGACCAGGTGGAGATGGAGTAAGACATGAGGCAGTGAGATATTACCTAGCCCAGCCTCATCTCATTTGCTTAATTGGATATTAATGAGGAAGTGGAGGCTGAGGAGGAGGAACAGGAGCTGGTTACTAGGGCAACAGAGGCTAATACTCAAGATTCTTCCTTTCTCTCATATGTGGATGGGCTAAGGAGGGGAATGAGGAGGAAGAGAGGGAGAAGGAGGAAGAGATGGAGAATCGTCATCATGGTAGAGACAAGGAAGTGTTGACTGTAAGGAGATTGGCACATATGGCCAACTTTATGTACTTCAGTCTTTCCTGTGATCCTCACGTTATATTCACATTATATTTTTTCATATTTTGTATGAAAAAAACAACAATAAAAGTACACATATTTGGTATCACCGCATCCTTAACGACCCGAACTATATAACTTCAATAGCATGGGTAAAGGGGAAAAGGAAAATAGTCAGCTCATCAGTCTTCTGCAGGTTTCTCTGACTGAACACGCACGGAGCCGCCTTGATCAGAGGTGTAGTTCGCAATGAGAAATGGAAAAGGAAAAATATCTCCAGCGTGTAATCCAAAAAAACTGATTCTTTTATTCAAGACATATTAAAATGTATGTATCAAAAATAAAAATGAGCAAAGGAAAGGAAGGATGGGGTCCCCAAAACAACCCACACGTTTCAACCTTTTGCGGTCTTAGTCATGGTATATAGTATATGGTATATACATACATTTTAATATGTCTTGAATAAAAGAATCGATTTTATTGGATTACCCGCTGGAGATATTTTTCCTTTTCCATTTCTCATTGTGACCTATATAACTTCTCACTTTAGTGAACACCAAAAAAAAAATATAAAAAACAAGGCAAAACACAATGCTTTATCATCATACCGCCGAAAGAAAACAGTGGAATAAAATGCAATCACAAAGATGTATATAAATAAATATGGCACTGCTGAAAATGTCATCTTGTCCCACAAAAACAAGCCACCATACAATTCCATCAGCGGAAAAATAAAAAAGTCATAGCTCTCAGAATAAAGCGATGCAAAAATTATTAATTTTTCTATAAAATAGTTTTTATTGTGTAAAAGCACCAAGGCATAAAAAGCGATATAAATGTGACATTGCTGTAATCATACTAACCTGAAGGACAAAACTGCCTTATTAATTTTACCACACACAGAATGGCATAAACACCCCCCAAAAAAATCCTGAATTGCTGGTTTTTGTTCATTCTGCATCCCAAAAATCGGAATAGAAAGCGATCATAAAATGTCATGTACCAATAAAAACATCAACTCGTCCCGCAAAGAAAAAGACTCACATGACTCTGTCAGAAGAAATATTGAAAAATTATAGCTCTCAAAATATGGGGATGCCAAAAATAGTTTTTGCAATAAAAAGCATCTTTTAGCGAGTGACAGAAGCCAAACATAAAAACTCGATATAAATCTGGTATCGCTGTAATCATACCAACCCGAAGAATAAAGTCATGTAGCCACTTATACTGCATGAAGAATGGCGTTAAAAATAAATAAAACCAATTCTTCACCTCCATAAGATCTCAGTAAGGCTCGGCGCACATTTATCCTGCCCTCTGCGCTGAACACTTGCAGCAGGGTTTCCGTGTAAATCTCTAAAATGTATGTTTCAGATGGAAACTCTGGCAGAAGAGGTCCTATAATGAGGCTGAAGGAAGCACTGTGGATGCCATAGGACCTGGGATCTGGCGGTGTCCGTTTTTTCAGAGTTGCATAAAAGTGCCGTCGCCCACAGTTTTGTGCACTTCTGAAAAGGACACTGCTGAACAGAGGCCAGATGGAGTCCTGAATAACTCTGCTGCCTCATTATAGTGAATGAATCCCTCAGAGGTTTCACTTGAATCACGTCACTCAGAGATTTAGATGGAAACCCCAAAGTAAGTGGTCAGCGTAGAGCGCCGCATAAATGTGATCCCAAATATTATGCACAATGTTCCCAATAAAAGCTTCAACTCAATCCACAAAAAAATGAAGCCCTCACTCAGATTTGTTATCTGTTAATATAAATATAAGGGGCTTCCACGTTACTTGTAGCACAAAGGCTCTGGAAAAGCAAAATGTCTCCTCACTCGCCAAAAGAAAGTCAGCAAGTTCTCCGCTCCCAAATCAAAATGCCCCCTCTCTTCTGAGTCCCAGAGTGTACCTAAATCACATATAGCGTCCACGTGTTTGGCATTTCTGAAGCGATGAGAGCCTGCCTAACTTATAGGTGCATGCCTTCATAAGCATAAGCTGGGCATAATGTACTGGTGACTGCAACGTACTTGTCACTACAGCGTACTGGTCACTACATTGGCAGTTTGCAATTTTCACTCGACAAAATTCATTGCTGCTTTTTTCTTGAATATACCCATAAAGTCAAAATCGTCACTACACCTGTAGATAAATTCTCAAAGGGGTATAATTTCCAAAATGGGGTCACTTGAGGGGGGATCTGCTCTTCTAGCAATTAGCTCTGTGTATGAAGTCTGCAAACTGTTCTAGGAACACCTGCACTCCTGGAGGCAAATAGTGCTCCGTTCCTCCCGAGTCTCTCCGTATGGCTAAGTAGTACTGTACAGCCATATATGGGGTATTGCCACGTTCAGTAGAAATTGTGGGGCAAATTTTGGTGCCATTTTTACCTACTTCTTGTGTGAAAAGTAAACTCTGGGGCTAAAACTAAATTTTGGTGGTAAAAATGTAGTTATTTTTTCTTCACTGCCCAATGGTATAAAATTCTGTGACACACCTGTGGTGTCAGTATGATCACTGCACCCCTAGATAAATTCAATGGCAGGTGTAGTTTGCAAAAGGGTCACTTGTGGGGGATTTTCACTGTTTAGGCACGTAAGAGGCTCTCCAAATGCGACATGGCGTCTGCCAATTTTGCATTCAAAATGTTAAATGGAGCGCCTTCCTTTATGAGGTCTACCGTGCACCCAAACAATGGTTTTCTCCCTCTTATAGGGTATCAGCATACCCAGGAGAAATTACACAACAAATTTTAGGGGTCCATTTTTTCTTGTTACCCTTGTCAAAAAAAAATGTTGGATCTGAAAAAAAGTTAAATGTTCATTGTTTTTCCACATTCCTAAAATTCCTGTGAAGCATCTGAATAAACTTCTTGAATATGGTTTTGAGCTCCTTGAGGGGTACAGTTTTTAGAATGGTGTCACTTTTGGGTATCTTCTATCATACGGACCCCTCAAAGTGACTTCAAATGTGATGTGGTCCCTTAAAAGATGGTTTTGTAAATTTTGTTGGAAAAATGAAAAATCGCTGGTCAACTTTCAACCCTTATAACTTCCTGACAAAAAGAATTTGGTTCCAAAATTGTGCTGATGTAAAGTACACATGAGGGAAATGTTACTTAGCAACTATTTTGTGTGACATATCTTTGTGATTTAAGGGCATGAATATTCAAAGTTGGAAAATTTGAAATTTCCATTTTTTTTTCAAATAAACGAGTCATATCAAATAAATTTTACCAATATTATGAAGTACGATATGCCACAAAAAAAACAACCTCAGAATCCCTGGAATCCGTTGAAGTGTTACAGAGTTATTACCTCATGACAGTGGTCAGAATTGTAAAAACTGGCCTGGTCATTAATGTGCAAACCATCTTCTGGGGTAAAGGGGTTAATCTTCAATATTTGAATGAAGTATTCCAGTTGTTGACGTTAAGGGACTATGAATGACACTGCTAGTAATTTTTGTCTTGCTTTGCACTGTATGCATAGCCTTTATGACTATAGGAGTACCACTACATGACAATTTGAACAAAAAGTGTGAGGTCCTCCTTTATGTCTAATACAGAATGTATCAGATTACTTCCTCCATCTAATTTTTGGCAGTTCTTGCTTCCCTCAAAAATTGAAATTTCCAATTTTTTGATAATTTCTATTTTGGTTTACTTAAATTATTATTTTTTTTAAATCCTTAAAATTTTGTCTTATATACAATTCATTATACAGGAAAGAATGTTTCTTAACATTTTTTTCCTGTAAACTCCAATTCCTCATCGACTTTAAATATTTTATTGTCTGTCCTTACAGTGGAGTAAAAGTGTGACACCATTGTTCTCAGCAGTGATCTTGGAGTCAGATGCTTCCAGGGGTCTTTCCCATGCTGTTCTCCTTCAATTCAGCACTTTTTCCATCCATTTCAACATTTTCACTGCCCCCCAAGACCTCCTTGTAGGGTATGACGGAAAAATGCTCAGATTTTCCATTGATTCCCATAATACTTGTTACTCAAAACGAGCATGCCAGCATTAGGAATTGCTTGGTTCAAGTAATCTGAGAATTTGAAAGCTTGCTCATCACTATTTAGCACGTACATTAATTCAAATTAATTGACAGTTAGAATGATCAATGAGTGGAACAGGCTGCCACGAGAAGTGGTGAATTCTCCTTCAATGGAAGTCTTCAAACAGAGGCTGGACAGACATCTGACTGGGATGATTTAGGGAATCCTGCTTTGAGCAGGGGGTTGGACCAGATGGCCCAGGAGGTCCCTTCCAACTCTACAATTCTATGATTCTATGATTCAAATGGAAGCAGCATTCACTCTCTGAACACCAGGGTCACGAGTCCACCTGCTGCAGTAACAAAAATTAAGCTATTCCAGGAAACATGGAAGGCATGGGTATCAGATACTGAGGGGGGGGGGGGGGGTTATAAAATCAGGTTTTTAGCATTAGGATATAATGGGAGAACAATTTAGGGACTAAAATCATTCAACAAACTTGGTGCTCTGATATTATTTGCACTTCTAAAAAAAAGTTAGCTAAGTAAAGACATTGTGATTACTGAAAATTTAGAGCAATGTTAAGAGTATTACACATTAGTATACATCAGGTGAATCAGATCGAGTTCAAAGTAGCACAGCTCTAATTGCTCTGTCATCCCTAGGTTCCTTCAGTGTAAAGTAAGAGTCTGAAATGACACTTAGGTGTTGGATGACTTAGAACAGTTAGATCACTTTCAACTCTGTATGTGACCTTCATAGTGACATTGATTAAATGCAGCCAAGAAGTGGGTAGAAGAATGTTGGGGAATCGGCAAGGCTGAACTGACCTGGTTTTTATTGTCAATGAGCAGAGTCCCTTTCCTTGTATTATGATCATAATTAACATCTAATTTACTAAGTGTGCAATGGACTACAGAGCTGAATGAAACAATTACATGGAAACAAAATGATGACATATTTAATAAGGGTAACGCATAAAAATTATCTGCTGTGTGTGTATTTTAGCTAATAAACAACATTATTTTCTTTCACTTAAAACAAACTGGCAAGTATATGCTCCGGTCAACGATCGTTGTGCCAAAGCAGACATACTGTAATGAATGGAAGCGGAGGCACAGGTGATGAAGTTCACATTTGGTTTTTATTTTTTGGCTGGAACCTCGGGACCTCAGTCCGGGGGGCTCTGAAGGGGGCGTATCTAGTGAGCCCCAGTTATCCGACGTAAGATACCTTGAACAGGACCAGAGTGGAATACCTGGGGGACACAGGTGCTACCTCCAGTTTGACCCCGGACACGTGGCAGCTGTCCCAGCGGGACAAATGGGTAAACAAATATTACAGATATAGTGGAGCTGATCGGTGGACACCGGGTATATGAGATGAATCTGTCAGGTTCCGGGTAGACGGAAGGAAGCTGGCTCCAGTAACTTTAGCGTTGTCCACGGGTTAGGATGGCGAGTGGCGGAACGGGATGGCACTTGAGTGTATAGGTACAGATGTCATCTAGGATAGCCGAACAACAGGTCACTGATATTCTGCAGAAACAAACAGTATAAGCAGAGTGCCAAACTGATAACAGCGCAGGCAGACAGAGACAGAACCGGATTTAGCAAGAGTAGATACACGTTGCTCCAGCACTCCCCCTATGGTGGAGTGGCCAGAAATAGCAATCAGTGCACTGCCATTGGTTAATTGATATTATCAATAAATGCGCCTTGTCCCATTAAGAAACCAGAAGGAAGCGCGCACGTCCTAAGCATTCTCCCTGGAGGCCTGCTGGCAGCGTGCCAGGAAGTGGGGGAGAGAGAAGCAACAGCAGGATGCCGAGGGACAGACAGAGAACGAGGATCCGGACAGGGGCAGTGTGGAGAGCAGGAGCGGGTGAGGGACCAGAACTGGGGGCAGCGCCAGAACCGGGTGCAGGGCCAGAACCGGGACCGGGTATAACACATACCCCTTTTTGTCCAGGTTTGCCACTACATTCTTTCAAACTGACCATACATGTTCACTGACACTGGATAATGAAAAAAGTGATGCTTCTGAGAAAGTTCTGAAAATGTACCAAGAATAATATTTCACAGTGTGAGTCTAGTGATTAAAGTTTTCAAAAATGGTATAGATTATTCGAAGTGCACACAACTTGTTGCGGTGGGAGGATCAATCCACTAAAGTCCACTGCACACTTGACAGTATATACCCCAAAGTCATCACAAAGGCTTGTGATCGTGATGAGGGTTAGACAAATTAGTGCTTTACGAGACAAAATTATGTACGTTTTCATGAAGATAGGTGAAAGCTAAAAAAGGAAATGTATGGCATAATACTTTCATATGCACAACAGCAATATCTATAGTGTACCTCTCCTTCTGAGATTATATATATATATATATATACATACACACACACTGCTCAACAAAATAAAGGGAGCACTCAAATAACACATCCTAGATCTAAATGAATGAAATATTCTCATTGAATACTTTGTTCTGTACAAAGTTGAATGTGCTGTCAACATAATCACACAAAAATCATCAATGGAAATCAAATTTTCGAACCAATGGAGGCCTGGATTTGGCAAGTCCCCCAAAATGAAAGTGGAAACAAGTCAAAATGAAAATCAAAACAAGAGAAAATTAAAGTGGAAACAAGTCAAAATGATGCTCAGTATTGTGTGTGGCCTCCACATGCCTGTATGACCTCCCTACAACGCCTGGGCATGCACCTGATGAGGTTGCGGATGTTCTCCTGAGGGATCTTCTCCCAGACCTGGACTAAAGCATCCGTCAAGACAGTCTGTGGTGCAACATGACACTGGTGGATGGAGCAAGGCATGCTGTCCCAGATGTGCTCAGATTCAGGTCTAGGGAACGGGCAGGCCAGTCTATAGCTTCAATGCCTTCATCTTGCAGGAACTGCTGACACACTCCAGCCACATGAGGTCTGGCATTGTCCTGCATTAGGAGGAACCCAGGGCCAACTGCACCAGGATATGGTCTCACAAGGGGTCAGAGAATCTCATCTCGGCACCTAATGGCAGTCAGGCTACCTCTGGTGAGCTAGTATTAGCTATCTCTTCTAGCTCTGTGTCATCAGCAAATTTAATCAGTGTACCCTCAATTCCTTCATCTAAATTATTGATAAAGATGTTGAACAGTACAGGGTCCAGGACAGAGCCCTGTGGTACCCCACTTGAGACATTCTTCCAACTGGATGTGCAGCGATTTATGACCACTCTTTGGGTCTGATTACTAAGCCAGTTATGAATCCACCTAACAGTTGCCTTGTCGATTCCATTCATTTTTTCAATAAGGATGATATGAGATACTTTGTCAAATGCTTAGCTGAAGTCAAGATTTACTATATCTACAGCATTTCGCTGATCCACCCAGTCAGTGATTCTGTCATAGAAGGAAATTAAGCTAGTCTGACATGACTTATTAGTTACAAGCCCATGCTAACTCTGGTTAATCACTTCATTCTTATTCAGGTACTTGCATACATGATGGTTAATAAAATCCCAAAAAGGTAAATGACTAGAGGTAGCTTCAATATTCAAAAACCAATCCTAATAACAAAGGAAGCTATGTGCCAAATAATAAAATTGCAATATTTTATTGAATACATATAAAAGAATAACACTATAAAACATGTACAAAATAGGGACAACAATGTGCAAAAAAACGCCACATCATTAAGGTAAGCAAAAAGCTATAAAAAAAATCCCATAACACTATATGGAAAAAGAGTGAAAAAAATCTTATTACATTTGGCAGCACTCAAATCTCAGGACAATAAAAGAAAGCACCCATGTGTAGTAGAATCAATATAAGTCCTAAATTGTACTAAGGGGCCAAGCATAAGAAGAGGCTCAAATAATTGCCTAAGCGTCCAAGAAAAAATATGCAACTCCAGGTAGAGAAAAGTTAATCCATGTGGCAGAAATGACCAGAGTACATATTAGAGATTTAAAAGCTAAGGTATAAGAAAGATATATAAAAGAAAAAGTGTTGTTACATTACCGTAAGTAGTGACGGTACCCCAACGCACGTTTCACGTTTGCTTTTGCAAGGGGAGTGTGTGTCGAATTCTAGAAATGTTTTTGAGATGCAGATAACAAGAGCGAGCCAGTGATCGGATGTGGGGGGCAAAGGAAAGCTTGGAGTCAAGTATGACCCCAAGACAGCGGGCATGTTGCTGGGGAATAATAGTGGAACCACACACAGAAATGGCAGTGTCGGGTATAGGTACATTAGTAGAGGGAGGAAACACAAGGAGTTCAGTCTTTGACAGGTTCAGTTCCAGATATAGTGAGGACATGATGGTAAACACAATGCTTAGACAATCGCTGGTGTTTTCTAAAAAGGCAGGCGTGATGTCAGGAGAGGAAGCCTATAATTGGGTGTCATAAGCATAGAGATGGTACTGGAAACCAAATCTACTGATTGTTTGACCAATAGGGGCAGTGTACAAAGAGAAGAGGACCGGACCTAGAGCCGATCCTTGAGGAACCCCAACAGTAAGTGCAAGATGAGAGAAGGAGGAGCCAGCAAAAGATACAGTAAAGGAGGGCCTTCACTTAGTTAAACATACACCAGACCTTCACCAAGATCTAAACAACGGATATTAAAGGGATGATCCGAAACCAATGTTGATTTTCATCCTAAATGTCTGTCTGTTTATTGTAATAATCCAATAGGTTTTCCAATATGCTTTAATAAAAAGTCCCAACCATTATCTCAATCTAACTGCTTGTTTTTTTGCTTTTTTTACCTACTTCCATTTTGAGAATGTTTCATTTACGAATTCCAATGCATGCTGGGCTACTCAAACATGGTATCATCAGTGAGCAGAGGCTACAGTAACTGCCGCAGCCTCTGTCCCCACCGTAAGGCTAAGTATCATCAGTGACTTCCATTTCAGGGGCTGGGTGTAGTCAGTTGTCAATTCTGATATATGCTCAGTATGAAATCCCTTCTTACTGTGCAATATTTTTCTCAGTGCACAGTGACAGTGCTATTCGTCGCCGACTATAATTAGAAGTTATGAGTTGGCAAAATAGCACACTGTCAGAGTGCATTGTAAGGAGACTACACAGTGAGCAAACACCAAGCCAACCCCTGAAAGTGAAGTCTGTTTCGGGGACGAGGCTGGTCTCTGCTTGCGACATTCTCTCATTAAAATGTGCACTGACAGTGCACTCTGTTGCCAGTTTGTCATGTCTGCTGAGATGTGGCAAGGGAGCACACTGTCACTGTGTACTGAAAAGAATATTGCACAGTAAGAAGTAACCTTGTAAAGAGCATACATTGGAATTGACAATTGATGCATGCTAAATAGGGCAGCAAAATTCCCAGTCTAGCCTCTAAAATGGATGTCATTCATGATGCTTCATTGCTTTATTTCAGGGTAACGACAGGGGCTATAGCAGTGACAGCAGCCTCTGTCCATGATGATGTCCAATTTGCATTTTCCAGCATGAACGGGGCATTCTCAAACAAAATGTCATTAAAAAGCAGTAGGAAAAAAAGCAGTTAGATTACGCAAGGAATGGTAGAGACTTTTTAATTAAATCATATCATAAAAGCTTATTAGATTATAAAAATTATATAGATAGACATTTAGTATAAAAATCAATATTAATATTGGACCATCCCTTTAACTGGAAAGTAATTACAGGTTTTGGTCACCTGCTAACAGAGATTTAAATGGCCAGTCACTCAACAAGGAACAATATGCCATCTAAACATGGCCAAGAATTTAGCTGGACAAGTTGTTAGAAATTTGGTTCACTCAGATGATGGGAAAGTTGCTTAAACCTCAAATCTCTACAGGTAAACAGGATCCACCTTTAATAATTATGCTCCTATATCGCTATGCTACTAAGAAAGTGCATGTCAGGGCAAGCAAACAAGAGCCTCGCACCTACAGCACAACCAGAAAGACAGATTAGTGACAACAGTCATGTCATATTTCTACAGTGTCCTTACAACTTACTGCTTGTCTTATAATTGCCCAACATCTAATGACCTGAAATGAAACAAGTAGGCATGGACAATAACAAACAACAAAAATCATACATAAATGCATGAATATTGAAAGAGAGAAAGAAAAAGAGAGAAAGATCTCTCAATCTTATCTTCTAATGTGTAGTCCCCAATATCATTGACAGGGACCCCTCAGGTATGCTATGCTATGTGTTAAGAAAATATCTTCTATTTCATAAGAGGGGGTTTGAGTCATTATTGCATTTGAGCCTGTTTTGTCCAGCTTTTAGGTTGTGTGCACACATTGTGGATTCTGCTGCGGAATTTTCTGTGCGGATTTGTTTAAATCTGCAGGTAAATCCGCAGGTCAAAAGACCTGCAGTTTATCTGCGGATTTTCTGCGGATTTGCCTGTGGTTTCCCCCTGCGGTTTGACACCTGTCATGGAGCAGGTGCCAAACCGCTGCGGAATCCGCACAAAGAAGTGACATGCTGCGGATTTAAAACCGCAGCAAATCCGAACGGAAAACTCCGCAACGTGTGCACCGCGGTTTTTGATTTACATAGATTATAATGGTACTGTACATCGCAGCAAAAACTGCTGCGCATCCGCAGCAGAATCCGCAACGTGTGCACACACCCTAAGGCCTGTTTCACACTTCCGTTTTTGTGTCCGCCAAACGGATCCGTTTCCGTTTTTTTGACGGAAACTGATGCAAACGGATCCGTTTTTTAAAAACGGATCCGTTTTTTTGACGGATCCGCGGTAACCGTAATGGAAGTCTATGGGACAAAAAAAACGGATCCTGCAAAAAATGGCGGATCCGTTTTTTTACGGAAAACAACGGATTTTGACGGATTTGAAAAAACGGAAGTGTGAAACAGGCCTTAGTGTTTTTCACCTGTTTCAATTTGCATTTAATTTTTCTTTTAAATTGAATCTTTTTTAAAGTCTATTCTATAGGTATTTGTTTGTTTTTTTATGTTCACCACTTTGGACAGACTTTTCGCCTGATTCAGTTGCAAAATTCGTAGCAAATGTATTCCAGTTCCCCACTGGAGTGATTTCCTGTACTCCAGATGCTTTATAGCAATTTTTGTGCCATTTTACAAAAATGCTACTTCTTCTTAAAGTAAATATATGAACCACGTGTGCCATTTTGATGAATCTAGAGAAAAAAACGTCAGCACATACCAAAAGACAAAAAAGAAAACTGACTTAGGCTGCTTTCATACATCCTGATATTTCCAGTACCGTACCGGAAAAAACGGTACCAGAGATGTCAGTGTCCGTGTGTGCAATACTTGCGGCACATGTGTGGCAATCGTGTGCCGCCCATGTGCCACATCAGTACCACACGGACGGGTGCCATGGAAGTGTGGCACCCCTGAGGGTTCAGTCGCCACAGAGGTACTGCACCTCCTCCCGAAGTGTGGTACCCCACCATTCAGGTAAGGTGGAGACACCTGACCACACTCCACCACCTGCATCCCACACAACATAATAGTGTAGCAAAGCACCTTTGGTGGCTCCCTGCTTGGAACACGAAGAGTGTTGGGAGGAGGGTGGAGCTTAGTCTGCACAAGAGAGCGGGAGATTTTTAGTACTAGGTCAGTCTGTGAGAGATGCTCCCCTGAGAGGGATGGATGGAAGTGCTGCTGCAGACTTCAGTGACCTGAGTCTGCTGGCACATGAAAGAGTTATATTCAGAAAGCCTAATTCTCCATAAGAAAGAAAGATTAGCACGGAATGTAAGGAGAAGAAGAGAACTAAGGACTAGCGCTAGTGCAGAGTCCTTCCTCAAGTTCTAAGCGCATGGCCGGGGTCCGGTCCCCGAGGTTGTATGGATACAGATGGTCCTGCAGCAGACACCGGAGGAATAGAAGTTGTCACCACTTTATTCCCACACAAGACTTGGGGGCACAACAGCAACGTGAATGAGCCGGGACTTGGTAGTAAGAAGTCCCCGAAGCAGGCTACAGCTGTCTGCCGTACAAGTAGAGTTTAAAGGAACATCTTAAAGGAGGAACTTGGGCTTAACACACAACCACAAGTACTTCATTAGAAGCGCTAGAAAGGAGACGTTCAGGAAAGGCATATGTTGGCGGAGTGTTGGAACGGAGTACTTCATCTTGCTTGGAAGTTGGCTGAGCTCCTAACCTGGAGGACACTGCACGGATGCGGGCACCTGTATACACAACAGACTGTGAGTAAAGCTTTAGAACTACATGCTCGGGTGTCCTCCGCTTATTCCTGTGCCAACCCACTCAGCACTGCTACATCTCTGTGCTTAACACTGCACCATTACGCTCTCCTCACTAGCTCTTCATCTACACTGCCCTGGGACTACAGCCCTACCTGTGCAGGGTCACAACATCATTGCTGCACCACACTATCTGTCCCAGAGGATCTGTCTGCAGCGTCGGCTTAACATCTTCATTGCTGAACACCACAGGTGGCGTCACGAATCATCCACTTATAAACTTTAATCATCCACGCTTAACACGATTCCCCTTTTACATGGGCGCCCAGGGCCACGGACCGGGTCACCGCCGCTGTGACAACTCCCATTGAAACCCACGGGCCCGGCTCCGAGAACCCCACTGCCCTGGCGGGTGACCCAGAAGAAGCGCTATTCCCCGGTGCCAGGTGCTGAAGACCGCTCTCATCATTCTCCCCTGCTCTGCTGGTGATTGCTGCTTCTCAAGCGCTGGTACATGTCACACAGATGACATCCATGTGTGTTCTCCATGTGCACGTGCGGGACTTTTTGTGGTGCATGCTGACGGTGAAAAAAAAAACGGACATGTCAGCATGTTTTGCCCATGGACACAATGTCCGTGGAAACACGCTGACATGTGCACAGATCCATTCACTTGAATGAGTCTACATGTGTCAGTGTCTCCGGTACGTGTGAAAACTGCCATCATACGTATCGGAGGCATGGGTGTGTGAAAGAGCCCTAATAGATAGCGGACACCATGTAGTGTTTGCAGAGCCCCTGATATGCCTAAACAATGGAAACCCCCCACAAGTCACCCCATTTTAGAAACTAGTCCCCTCAAGGAATTTATCTAGATGTGTAGTGAGTACCTTGTACCCCAACGTGCTTCACAGATTTTTTTAACGTTGAGGCAAGAAAATAATGTTCTTTTTCAAACATTTTATTGGATTTTTAGTAAAATAACAGGGGATAGGAAAAGGGGAGGGAAGGAAAAGGAAAGAAAGGGAATAATAAAGGGAAAAGGGCTAAGGGGATAAAAAAAAAAGAGAACTCAAGTCTATTTGACCATACCTTACTAGTACATGAATATACAAAATTAAGTTATCGTAACCGCGTACATATTTGAAGTCAAACTAGCGAATTCAAACCAGACCAAATATGATTAAGCGCTGCAAAATTTAGTATTCCAAACCTTCCATTTGTTGGAGTATTTGCTTATTCCTTTATTTACAATTGCGAATCTCTTTTCTATGGAGCTGTGCTGATAGATCTTATCCAGAATTTCAGAAAATAATGGTGGGTCGGGTTTCTTCCACCAAAAGGCAATTGTGTTTTTAACAACTAGAAAAACATGCATGATAACAAATTTAACAGACGGATCAACTAGCTCCAGATCAAGAGATAACAGAGCTCTTTGAGGTGTAATTTTGAAATTTTGGTAAAAGGAAGTAATATGCAGCGACACACTGCTCCAAAGATCTTTAATCTTTGGGCAACCCCAAAACAGGTGAAAGAGATTTTCTTGTTGGCCACAATCCCTCCAACAAAGAGGCGAATGTTCTTGATTTATGTGCGATAATCTAATAGGGGTGAAATACCACCTAGTCAGAATCTTGAAAAATGATTCATGAAGAGTCATTGAAATAGTAGACTGGTAGGTGGATCTAATGGCGCTGTCCCAATGTTCAACCCCAGTTGCCAAATTTAAATCAGACTCCCACCTCCTCATGTATGCATTACTTGAGCTAGCCAGATCACCGTTGAAATAATTATATAAGTTTTTTAACCCCTTAACGACCAGGGGTATTTTTGGTTTTGCATTTTCATTTTTCCCTCCCCTTCTTTCCAGAGCCATAACTTTTTTATTTTTCCGTCTATATGGCCATGTGAGGGCTTATTTTTTGCGGGACGAGTTGTACTTTTAAATGACACCATTGGTTTTACCATGTTGTGTACTCGAAAACAGGAAAAAAATTCCAAGTTCGTGAAATTGCAAAAAAGGGTTTTTTGCTTGTTTTTTTTGCTAGGTTAACTAGATGCTAAATCTGACCTGCCATTATGATTCTCCAGGTCATTACGAGTTCATAGACACCAAACATGTCTATGTCCTCTTTTATTTAAGTGGTGAAAAAAAATTCCAAAGTTTGCTAAAAAAAAATAAAAAAAAAAATTGCGCAATATTCCGAGACCCGTAGCGTCTCCATTTTTCCTGATCTGGGGTCGGGTGAGGGCTTATTTTTTCCGTGCCAGGCTGACATTTTTAATGATAGCACTTTTGTGCAGATACGTTCTTTTGATAGCCCGTTATTGCATTTTAACCCCTTCACCCCCAAGGGTGGTTTGCACGTTCATGACCGGGCCAATTTTTACAATTCTGACCACTGTACCTTTATGAGGTCATAACTCTCGAACGCTTCCATGGATCCCGGTGATTCTGACATTGTTTTCTCGTGACATATTGTACTTCATGTTAGTGGTAAAATTTCATTCAAATAACTTGCGTTTATTTGTGAGAAAAACGGAAATTTGGCAAAAATTTTGAAAATTTCGCAATTTTCCAACTTTGAATTTTTATGCCCTTAAATCACAGAGATAAGGCACACAAAAAACTTGATAACTAACATTTCCCACATGTTTACTTTACATCAGCACAATTTTGGAACCAACATTTTTTTTTGTTAGGAAGTTATAAGGGTTAAAAGTTGACCAGCGATTTCTCATTTTTACAACACCATTTTATTTTTAGGACCACATCACATTTGAAGCCACTTTGAGGGGTCTATATGATAGAAAATACACAAAAGTGACACCATTCTAAAAACTGCACCCCTTAAGGTGCTCAAAACCACATTCAAGAAGTTTATTAACCCTTTAGGTGCGTCACAGGAATTTTTTTGAATATTTAAAAAAAAATGAACATCTAACTTTTTTTCATAAAAAAAATACTTCAGGTTCAATTTTTTTTATTTTACCAAGGGTAACAGGAGAAATTGAACTGCAAAAGTTATTGTGCAATTTGTCCTGAGTACGCAGATACCTGATATGTGGGGGGGAACGACTGTTTCGGCGCATGGCAGAGCTCAGAATGGAAGGAGCGCCGTTTGACTTTTTCAATGCAAAATTGGCTGGAATTCAGATTGGACGCCATGTCACGTTTGGAGAGTCCCTGATGTACCTAAACAGTGGAAACCCCCTACAAGTGACCCCATTTTGGAAACTAGACCCCCCAAGGAACTTATCTAGATATGTGGTGAGAACTTTGAACCCACAAGGGCTTTACAGAAGTTTATAACGTACAGCGGTACAATTAAAAAATCATATTTTTTCCACAAAAATGATCTTTTCACCCCAATTTTTATTTTCCCAAGGGTAACAGGACCCTAAAAGTTATTGTGCAATTTGTCCTGAGTACGCTGATACCCCACATGTGGGGGTAAACCACTATTTGGGCGCATGGCAGAGCTCGGAAGGGAAGCAGCGCCATTTGACGTTTTTGGCTGGAATTGAGATCGGACACCATGTCGCGTTTGGAAAACCCCTGATGTACCAAAACAGTGGAAACCCCCCACAAATGACACCATTTTGGAAACTAGACCCCCTAAGGAACTTATCTAGATGTGTGGTGAGAACTTTGAACCCCCATGGGCTTCACAGAAGTTTATAACATAAAGCCATACTATTAAAAAATCATATTTTTTAAACAAAAATGATCTTTTCACCCTCAATTCTTATTTTTCCAAGGGTAACAGGACCCTAAAAGTTATTGTGCAATTTGTCCTGAGTACGCTGATACCCCACATGTGGGGGTAAACCACTATTTGGGCGCATGGCAGAGCTCGGAAGGGAAGCAGCGCCATTTGACGTTTTTGGCTGGAATTGAGATCGGACACCATGTCTCGTTTGGAAAACCCCTGATGTACCAAAACAGTGGAAACCCCCCACAAATGACACCATTTTGGAAACTAGACACCCTAAGGAACTTATCTAGATGTGTGGTGAGAACTTTGAACCCCCATGGGCTTCACAGAAGTTTATAACATAAAGCCATACAATTAAAAAATAATATTTTTTCCACAAAAATGATCTTTTCACCCTCAATTCTTATTTTTCCAAGGGTAACAGGACCCTAAAAGTTATTGTGCAATTTGTCCTGAGTACGCTGATACCCCACATGTGGGGGTAAACCACTATTTGGGGGCATGGCAGAGCTCGGAAGGGAAGCAGCGCCATTTGACGTTTTTGGCTGGAATTGAGATCGGACACCATGTCGCGTTTGGAAAACTCCTGATGTACCAAAACAGTGGAACCCCCCACAAATGACACCATTTTGGAAACTAGACCCCCTAAGGAACTTATCTAGATGTGTGGTGAGCACTTTGACCCCCCCAGTGCTTCACAGAAGTTTACAACGCCCGGGCGTGAAAATAAAAAATTCGTATTTTTTCCACAAACATGATCTTTTAGTCACCATTTTTTTATTTTCCCAAGGGTACCAGGAGAAATTGGACCCCAAAAGTTGTTGTCCAATTTGTCCTGAGTATGCTGATACCCCATATGTGGGAGAAAACTACTGTATGGGCACACGTCGGGGCTCGGAAGGGAAGTAGTGACGTTTTGGAATGCAGACTTTGATGGAATGGTCTGCGGGTGTGATATTGCCTTTGGAGAGCCCCTAATGTACCTAAACAGTGGAAACCCCCCACAAATGACACCATTTTGTAAACTAGACCCCCCAAGGAACTTGTCTAGATGTGTGGTGAGCACTTTGACCCCCCCAGTGCTTCACAGAAGTTTACAACGCCCGGGCGTGAAAATAAAAAATTCGTATTTTTTCCACAAACATGATCTTTTAGTCACCATTTTTTTATTTTCCCAAGGGTACCAGGAGAAATTGGACCCCAAAAGTTGTTTTCCAATTTGTCCTGAGTACGCTGCTACCCCATATGTGGGAGAAAACTACTGTATGGGCACACGTCAGGGCTCGGAAGGGAAGTAGTGACGTTTTGGAATGCAGACTTTGATGGAATGGTCTGCGGGTGTCATGTTGCCTTTGGAGAGCCCCTAATGTACCTAAACAGTGGAAACCCCCCACAAATGACACCATTTTGTAAACTAGACCCCCCAAGGAACTTATCTAGATGTGTGGTGAGCACTTTGACCCCCCCAGTGCTTCACAGAAGTTTACAACGCCCGGGCGTGAAAATAAAAAATTCGTATTTTTTCCACAAACATGATCTTTTAGTCACCATTTTTTTTATTTTCCCAAGGGTACCAGGAGAAATTGGACCCCAAAAGTTGTTTTCCAATTTGTCCTGAGTACGTTGCTACCCCATATGTGGGAGAAAACTACTGTATGGGCACACGTCAGGGCTCGGAAGGGAAGTAGTGACGTTTTGGAATGCAGACTTTGATGGAATGGTCTGCGGGTGTCATGTTGCCTTTGGAGAGCCCCTAATGTACCTAAACAGTGGAAACCCCCCACAAATGACACCATTTTGTAAACTAGACCCCCCAAGGAACTTATCTAGATGTGTGGTGAGCACTTTGACCCCCCCAGTGCTTCACAGAAGTTTACAACGCCCGGGCGTGAAAATAAAAAATTCGTATTTTTTCCACAAACATGATCTTTTAGTCACCATTTTTTTTATTTTCCCAAGGGTACCAGGAGAAATTGGACCCCAAAAGTTGTTGTCCAATTTGTCCTGAGTACGCTGACACCCCATATGTGGGAGAAAACTACTGTATGGACACACGTCGGGGCTCGGAAGGGAAGCAGTGACGTTTTGGAACGCAGACTTTGATGGAATGGTCTGCGGTTGTCATGTGCGTTTGGAGAGCCCCTGATGTACCTAAACTATTGAAACTCCCCACAAGTGACCCCATTTTGGACAGTAGACCCCCCACGGAACTTATCTAGATGTGTGGTGAGCACTTTGAACCCCCAAGTGCTTCACAGAAGTTTATAACACTCGGACGTGAAAATAAAAAAATCATTTTTTTTCCACAAAAATGATATTTTTGCCCCCAATTTTTTATTTTCCTAAGGGTAACAGGAGAAATTGGACCCCAAAAATTGTTTTGCAATTTGTCCTGAGTAGGCTGATACCCTACATGTGGGGGTAAAACACTGTTTGGGCGCATAGCAGAGCTTGGAAGGGAAGGAGCACCATTTGACTTTTTCAACTCAGAATTGGCTGGAATTGAGATCAGACGCCATGTTGCATTTGGAGAGCCCCTGATGTGCCCAAACAGTGGAAACCCCCAATTCTAACTCCAACCCGAACCCCAACACGCCCCTAACCCTAGCCCTAACCCTAGCCCTAACCCTAGCCCTAACCCTAGCCCTAACCCTAGCCCTAACCCTAGCCCTAACCCTAGCCCTAACCCTAACCCTAGCCCTAACCCTAACCTAACCCTACCCCAACACACCCCTAGCCCTAACCCTAGCCCTAACCCTAATGGAAAAATGGAAATAAATACATTTTTTTTATTTTATTATTTTTCCCTAACTAAAGGGGTGATAACGGGGGGTTTGATTTACTATTTATGGCGATTTTTATGTTTGGCGGCTGTCGCACGCTAAAAGACGCTTTTTATTGTAAAAATAGTTTTTGCATCACCACATATTGAGAGCTATAATTTTTCCGTATTTTGACCCACCGAGTCATGTGAGGTCTTATTTTTTGCGGGACGAGTTGACGTTTTTATTGGTACCATTTTCGGGCACGTGAAATTTTTTGATCGCTTTTTATTCCGATTTTTGGGACGCAGAATGAACAAAAACCAGCGTTTCATGAATTTCTTTTGGGGGGGGTGCGTTTACACCGTTCCGCGTGCGGTAAAATTGATAAAGCGCTTTTATTCTTCGGGTCAGTACGGTTACAGCGATACCTCATTTAGGTCTTTTTTTATGTTTTTGTCGGTTTTATGCAATGAAAACTATTTTATATAAAAAATAATTATTTTTGCATCGCTTTATTCTGCGAGTTATAACTTTTTTATTTTTTTGCTGATGATGCTGTGTGGCGGCTTGTTTTTTGCGGGACAAGATGACGTTTTCAGCGGTACCATGGATATTTATATGCGTCTTTTTGATCTCGCGTTATTGCACTTTTTGTTTGGCGGTATGATAATAAATCATTATTTTTTGCTTCGTTTTTTATTTTTATTTTTTAAGGGGTTCGCTAAAGGGGTTAACTAATGGGACAGTTTTATAGGGCAGGTCGTTACGGACGCGGCGATACCTAATATGTGTACATTTATTGTTTTTTTTTTTTATTATTTTAAAAAAATGAATTTATTGGGGAATATTTTTTTTTTTTTTTACTAATTTATTTGGCGATTTTTTTTAATTTATTTTTACACTTTTTTTTTAATTTTTTTTTACTTTATTACATAGTCCCAGGTGGGACATCACTGTCCTGTGACAGATCGCTGATCTGTCACATCACAGATCACTGTGACAGATCAGCAATCTGTCACAGGCAGTGCACAAGGCTTCCTCATGCCTGCGCTTTGCAGGCACTGAGGAAGCCAGCTTCCCCAGGCCCCCGAAGGCCCCCGTCGCCATCTTGGATTCGGGGGCCTGGGGGATAGGAGTCCCCCGCAGCAGCGCTGCACATTGCGCTGCCGTGGGGGGCTCAGGGAAGCACGGAGGGAGCCCCCTCCCTGCCGATGCTTCCCTTTAACTCCCGGTACACCGCGATCGCGTTTGATCGCGGTGTGCAAGGGGTTAATGTGTCGGGGGCGGTCCGTGACCGCCCCTGACACATTGTGCCGGGTGTCAGCTGTGATAATCAGCTGACACCCGGCCGCGATCAGCGGCGCTCACCACGTGGGCGCCGCTGATCGCGGTAGACGTACTATCCCGTCCCCGGTCATACGGGCCCGGGTACCGTGGACGGGATAGTACGTCTCATGTCAGGAAGGGGTTAATGCAATGTCTTGGCGACCAAAAAAAGTAATTCTGGCGATTTGAATTTTTTTCTCGCTACGCCATCCTAACCTCTAATATTAAAACCTTACCCTGCATTGCAGGGCTTGTAAGGTAAGGCTGGTTTCACACTAGCGTTTTTTAGCGCTGCGCCTTGTGCGCTATAGTGCGCATGCGCATTGCTCCCCTATATTTAACATGGGTGCGCATGGTTTAGCGCATGTAAGCGTTCATCAGCGAATTTTGCGCGCTGCGCCAGACGCTACATGTTGCATTTTTCGGCTGATGGGTGGAGCAAAAAATGCAACATGTTGCAAAAAAACTAACATTACACTCTATGGGTGCGCTGACGAGCGCATGGCTCAGCACACGTCAGCGCTTATGAGCGCTTAACAGAACATGCTTTTTTTGAGTAAACAATGTCTAGACACTGGTTGAAACCACCCCCTACATAAGCAACATTTGCATGAGTTTAGATAAAGAAGGTGTCTGCCTGCACTGTACCACAACTCTACAGACCACACAGAATGTTGGAGCTTCAGCAGCAAGAATGTGAGTATTCTTCATCTAAATGTATGCCTGTCTTGTCAATTTTATTATGTACTAATGGTTTGTATTTTTTTACATGCAGTATGTCTTCTTCTGGATCCAATTATTGCCCATCCAAGGAGGAAGTGGCCCAAGCAGAGCGTGAGGTGATTTTTTTTGTGCCTTTGGGTAAGTATAGCTGCTGCCTATACAAATGTCTAATAATTGTTATTCTTTTTTTCAGACATCATCATCGGACCCGTGTAGTGACACCGAACAGCGTGAGCAGCAAAGCCAAGTCCCGGCGGTGACATGTAATGTAAGTCATCATTTTGAATGTTAATTTTTTTTTTTTTGTTTGATCTTCTATCGTTCTTCTTTCCTGTTTTTTTAAAACTTTTTCGTTCACACAAAGATTCTAATGTTTGATTTTTTTTCTAGGTTCCACAACGGGATGAAGACATCTACTTGGATAATGAACACCTGATACAACTTGTCCAGGAGCGTGTCCCGTTGTGGGACAGCCGTGACCAGCTGCACAAGGACAATGTGGTGACCTGGAGGCTCTGGAATGAGGTGGCCGCAGCATTGATGGATGGCTGGGACAGCGCCCCTGCAACCTCCAAAAAGGCGTTTTGTAAGTATTTACCTGCTCTGTGATGCCGCAGTGACTATTGACCTTGACACTGTTGTGTTTACTGATAGATATATTCTATGTGGAAACACAACCGTAATATCAGGATCAACAGTCACTGCTTTGGATATTTTATTGCTGAATTGTGCTACATTGACTGTTTTTACTGATGGCACAGTTGTGTTTACTCATAGATATATTCTATGTGGAAACAACTGTAATATCAGGAACAACAGTCACTGCTTTGGGTATTGTATTGCTGAATTGTGCTGCATTGACTGTTATTACTGATGGCACAGTTGTGTTTACTCATACATATATTCTATGTGGAAACACAACTGTAATATCAGGAACAACAGTCACTGCTTTGGGTTTTGTATTGCTGAATTGTGTTACATTGACTGTTTTTACTGATGGCACAGTTGAGTTTACTCATAGATATATTCTATGTGGAAACTCAACCGTAATATCAGGATCAACAGTCGCTGCTTTGGATATTTTATTGCTGAATTGTGCTACATTGACTGTTTTTACTGATGGCACAGTTGAGTTTACTCATAGATATATTCTATGTGGAAACTCAACCGTAATATCAGGATCAACAGTCACTGCTTTGGGTATTGTATTGCTGAATTGGGCTACATTGACTGTTTTTACTGATGGCACAGTTGAGTTTACTCATAGATATATTCTATGTGGAAACTCAACCGTAATATCAGGAACAACAGTCACTGCTTTGGGTATTGTATTGCTGAATTGTGCTGCATTGACTGTTATTTGTTATGAATGAGTCACCGTAGGAGGCAAAAACAGAAATGCTAGCTAAGTCCAGAAAACCAGAGAAGTTGGCAGCTATCGGATTGCAGACCCCTGAACCTATCAACAACAACTAGCAGTAGCCGTGGGGTGTTCCTACGATGCCCTAGACCCCTTGATCACAGCCGGAGAACTGCCTAGCCTAAAGATAGAAAGGGAAATCTAAACTGCCCCAGAGCAGACCCCAAAGCAATAGGCAGCCCCCAACATATAATGACGGTGAAGCAAGAAGAAAAAACACTAACACAGATAGAAAGATAGACTGAGCAAATGATGGGGCCCAAGCTAACTAGATAGGACAGGATAGGAAGGCTGCTGTCTGCAATCCACAAAAAACCCTATTAAAATAAGAGCCAACAGACTGACAGGGAAAAAGGCCCTGAAGACGCTAGGCTTCAAAAAGACTATGTCAGTACTCAGGTATTTTCTGAAGACAGAGCAAACCGACAAAAAGGAATTCAGCTCACCCCAGCAGGGAATGGCAGAATCCAGAAAAGCAAGGCAAACTAAAACCAAAACACAAATGCAAAAAGAAGAAGAAACTTAGGTTGAACACCACCCACAGAAAACGTGTGTGCAAAACGTTTCTCTCATTTAGGACAGACAGAAATAAAATGCGAGGCATCTCCACAAAAAAAACACAGCTTATTACACTTTCTGAACTCCTGACGTTGCTCCCTGGACAAAACTCAATCACATTGCATAGGTTCAGACACTTGTTCAACAGGTGGCCACACCTCTCGTGCAGTCCTGCGTTCACGTAAATGCCGATCAACCTGAATGGCTAATGACATAGAATCGTCCAGACCAGAGGGAACAGGAAATCCCACCATAGTATCTTTTACGGCTTCTGACAAACCCTTCCAAAAGAGAGCTGCCAAGGCATTATCATTCCAGGCAGTAAAGACCGCCCACTCTCGGAATTTTTGACAGTACAATTCTGCTGAATCTCGACCCTGGCTCAATGCCAACAGGGTCTTTTCAGCCTGATCAATAGCATTAGGTTTGTCATACAACAACCCCAAGGCTTGGAAAAATGTGTTCACATTAGTCAGACTAGGATCATCAGGTTTCAAAGAAAACGCCCAATCCTGGGGATCGCCACGCAGCAAAGAGATGACAATTTTAACCTTCTGCACGGAGCTCCCTGACGAGTTAGGCTTCAAGGCAAAAAATAATTTACAATTATTTTTGAAATTCAAAAATTTAGACCGATCCCCAAAAAACACATCAGGAGTAGGGATCTTTGGTTCAGCAGCATGTGAATGAGCAAGGTAGGCGGAAATTCCCCAGCGAGCTGCTCCACATGATCAGACAATTGCTTTATCTCCATTGAGAGAAAAAAAATTCCCCCTACGGCCTCAGAGATATAGAGGAAAAAATATACACACTTTTTTTTTTAATTCTTTCCTGCTATTGAGTACCCTAGAATCTGCGTAAGGCTGGTGATTCTGTTATGAATGAGTCACCGTAGGAGGCAAAAACAGAAATGCTAGCTAAGTCCAGAAAACCAGAGAAGTTGGCAGCTATCGAATTGCAGACCCCTGAACCTATCAACAACAACTAGCAGTAGCCGTGGGGGGTTCCTACGATGCCCTAGACCCCTCGATCATAGCCGGAGAACTGCCTAGCCTAAAGACAGAAAGGGAAATCTAAACTGCCCCAGAGCAGACCCCAAAGCAATAGGCAGCCCCCAACATATAATGACGGTGAAGCAAGAAGAAAAAACACTAACACAGATAGAAAGATAGACTGAGCAAATGATGGGGCCCAAGCTAACTGGATAGGACAGGATAGCAAGGCTGCTGTCTGCAATCCGCGAAAAACCCTATCAAAATAAGAGCCAACAGACTGACAGGGAAAAAGGCCCTGAAGATGCTAGGCTTCAAAAAGACTATGTCAGTACTCAGGTATTTTCTGAAGACAGAGCAAACCGACAAAAAGGAATTCAGCTCACCCCAGCAGTTTGTAACTCTCTGACAAATTACTTAGTTTCTTATAAAACTGAGTTTCATGTGCACAGGATTGTATATGATAAAGTAATATACAAATGAGGAATTCTGTTTAAAACAAAAAAAAATAAAAGTCTAATGCCAGTCACAAAGGCAACGTATTCTTCAGGTTCTCAAGGTTGTAGCTTTGTCCATCTGTGTGGTGGAGTCATGTCACTTTGAGTCGCTCCGCACCTACTGATTAGTCAGTCCCAGATGCATACCTTTACATTGATTCATTGTGAGATAGCCTTTAGTAAACAATGTAAAACAAGGTACTTCCTACTACATCCTGTGATGGCAATTGGCACAGAGGAATTGGACGCACCCGTTCTTTGTGTTAAAATTGCAGCAACACAAAACAAACGTAAGTGAAGCTGAAAGTGGCGAAGTGGATCTGGTATGTGTGTTCTGAGGACATGCAAGTATGCAAAAGGTTAATGTCAGGTTATTGTGCTGTATATGTCAAGTTATACTATAGGTTCTGTCATTAGTCAAACCCCTATGGGGCCATAGAAGGCACCGACTCAGAGTTACTAATTTTGTGACTCTCATTCACATACATTGTAATATCTTCACTGTAGACTCTGCAGAAGCAACACTGATCCCACAGGCACAGTACCTAATGCCAGTGCTATATGAGTATGGCACAAGTTGCTAAGTGGTTAACAGCAAACATTTCATCTGACTGCAAGTTCTTCTGGTTGGCAGTAAAAACATATTGTTTGCCCACATTCAAAGTTAGATTGACTTATTTGGGAGCATAAAGAGGGAGCTGAAGTAACTCAAACTGTTTTTCAGCCTGAATTCATGTATTTATGTTACATTTGCTTATATAGAGCCATAAATTCCACAGCGTTTTACAGAATCATCATTAGGCATGAGCGCGCATAATCGTGGGTATTCAGTACTCGCTGTACTCGGAACATAGTGAGTATTTCACTACTCGCCTCGCACTACTCGGATCTCCCGCCCAGCAGTTGCCAATCACAGTAATGCCACAGCCTTCTTTGGTTGTGGACAGCATTACTATGATTGGCTGGCCGCCCAGCGTCATCATAGGCTATGAGTCATCATAGCCTGGCTCTAAGCCCTGCCGCTGCCATTTTCTGCACATTGCATGCAGAACACAGCAAGTGTAGGGAGAGTGTGAGCAGCTGCTAGGGTGAGTTGTGTTTTTTTGTGCAAATCATCCAGAAATCCTCTGTAAAACCCAAAAGCTCTTTTCAGAGCTGAAAGTATAAGGTCAGGGACTGAGCAGTGACAGTTTTCCCAGTTATTTTTGAGCTCTCATTTACCCCTGCAGGGCAGTTTTTTTGTGCTGTTGTGGTGCTGCTTCTGTGTTCACAGCGAATAGGACGCACGCACGGTACTGCACAACTGACACGCAGCCAGCATTACTGTCTTGTGTGGTGACTGGGGTGCGTAATCTCGCCTTAAACCTCAGGGCAATTTTTTAGTGGCAGTATCGCTGTCTTGTATGGTTACTGGGGTGCATAATCTCACCTTAAACCTCAGGGCAATTTTTTTGTGCTGTTGCGGTGCTGCTGCTGTGTTCACAGTGAATAGGACGCATGCACGGTACTGCACAACTGACATGCATCCAGCACCGCTGTCTTGTGTGGTGACTGGGGTGCGTAATCTCACCTTAAACCACAGGGCAATTTTTTTCTGCTGCTGCGGTGCTGTTTGTAAAACACAAAGCAGTACTAGGCTATTGTGCTTCCTTCCACAAAGCAATAACTGCTCCTTGTTCCTCAATATCTGCATCTGAACATCTGCAACTATGGCAGAAAAATCCAAAATTCCTAAAAAGGCTGTTGTGAAGGGACGTGGGGTCGTTGGTGCCCAACAAGGCACAGAGTCTGGGAGACCGAAGAAGGTTGATGCATCTAGGTTCCTTGCGAAATTTCCCGGTCTGGAAGCCAGTAGAACTATCTTGGATGGCTGATAAGTCATCAACGAAATATTCTAGCAGCACCCAATCGTCCATGACACAACAGTCTACTGTCCATACAGATAGCGCTGGGTCATCCTATTCTCAACATGTTCCTAGTTCATCACCCAGTCAGGAGTCACAGGAAACATTTGACCCCAACCTTGGTCACTCCGAGGATCTGTTTGATCCATTTTCTTGCGTTGCCTCTGGCCTCTCACCGCGCGACATTGAAGAGGAACGTGAGGGGGTATCGTCTGTTGATGATGGCCAAATATTTGAAACCCCACGGCTAGAAGAAAGCCACTTTCATCCACGTGATATACCGGGTGAAGAGGTGGAGGCTGATGGTGATGACACACAGTTGCCATCTGGCCAGTCACCAATATAAACACGAAAGGAGGATGACATGGACGACGAGATGGTCGATGATGAGACCACCGATCCGACCTGGACCGTTTGCACGCATAGCCAGCATAGCAGCACAGAGATGAAGGTGGATATGTAGCACCAACAAAGGCACCAAGGGCTACTGGTTTGAGCAGAGTGCGAAGTGTGTCAACTGTTGCCAAGAGCAATCCCTCTGTACCCCAAGTCAAGGCAAGGGTGCGTTCAGCCGCTGTCTGGAAATTTTTTTCCGATAGTCCTTCTGAACCAAATGATGTCATCTGTACCATCTGCCATAGGAAGCTGAGCAGAGGCCAGGGCAAAGGCAACCAAAGCACCACCAGTATGCGGAAACACATGGCAGCCAAGCACCCTAGTCGGTGGGCTGAACAACAGGGTACCAAATCAGTGTCTGCGACTGCGGGTCAAACCCCTGCCATGTCGCCTGTGATACGTCCTTTCCAATCTGCTGGGCAGGAAGCAGGTGATCATCATACCTCTTGCTCACAAGCTGCAGTAGCACAGACACAGGCCACAACAAGCTACTTGTTTGTCCCAGGAAAGCATTCAATTGTCCATGCCCCAGATGTATGAAAGGAGGCGTAAATACCAAGCCACGCACCCACAAGCACAAATACTGAACGCGTACATTGCCAAGTTGCTAGCCATGGAGATGTTGCTGTGTAGGCTTGTGGGGACACAGTCTTTCCGTGATCTTTTGGCTGTGGCTGCCCATGATACTCCGCTCCCAACCAGCACTATTTTTCTGGTGTGCCGTCCCCGCGTTACTCCAGCAGTTCTTAAACAATCTAAAGCGAGCTCTCACCAACGCCATAACCAGGAAGGTCCATCTTACAACAGACACGTGGGCAAGTACTTGTGGCTAGGGACATCTCTGTCACAGCACACTGGCTCAACCTGGTGGAGGGTGGGACAAAGCCTCAAACTGGACCATCAATACATATCCTACCCACGCCACGAATAGCGGGCCCAACCTCAATCAGAGTTTCCGGCTTGTCACGGTCCCTGCTGCCCGTTCTGATGCGCGCACCTCCCGACACGCTCCTGTTGCACGGCGCGTCCCCGCGCCCGGCTTCCGTGTGCCTCGGCGTCGGGCGCCTGCGCACTGTCAAAGTCCCGGCGCTCTGCTCCCTGGGAGTGATGACACGGTGGCGCCGCCCCCAACATGGCGGCGCCCACTGACTACTTAGGATCAGCATCAGGCCAGGTAAGTCGCCTGACTATCGACTGCGGTGACGCTGTCTCCTTCAGCGCTCACTGCGTCCCAGGCCTTGCCTCATTTCTTCGCCTTTAGCTGCGCTACTTCTGGTAGCCCTCGCCCTGTCCCTTCTGCCTTTCCTTGTTCGTCTTTGTCTCCTGTGTCTGCCTCTGTCTGCCTGCCCCCTGCCTTGTCTCCCATTCTGTGTTTACCTGTGTCTTCTCTCTATTGCAGCCTCCCACCTGTGCCACCCTCTGAGCCCAGTACGCTGCCTATTCTCCGTGGTCTCCAGGTCCTTCTCTGCAACAGCTCAGATTTTCTGTATGTCCTTTCCAGGCTTAACCCCAGTCGTCCCTTTGGTTCCGGCTGTCACGATTCTACACTCCGTGGGCCTGCCCCTAACACTCCCTGTATAGGGGGTGGTCAAACCTGGTCCGCTCGTCCTCGGGGGCTCTGGAGCCGTGACCCAGAGGGTCCACTTCCGGGTTGTTCCCACATTGCCACCCTGTAACAGCGACCGTAACACGCCTCATCATATACGTCCAGTCTCCCCTCTTCCTCCACCTCTGCCTCGTCATCCTGTGCTGAATTACCCTCCACATCACTCCCAAGTTGGGAGCTGGGTAGCAGCACATCAGCAAAGTGGCAAAATGCTCTGCTGAAGCTGATCTGCTTAGGTGAAACACCACACACTGCAGCAGAGCTGTGGCAAGGAAAAAAACAACAGACCGATCAGTGACTCTCCCCACTGCAGCTCCAACCTAGTCTGGTTGTCTGCGACAATGGGCGTAACCTGGTGGTGGCTTTAAAGCTTGGGAACCTGGTACACGTGCCATGCATGGCTCACATGCTGAACCTAGTGGTGCAGAAATTTCTAAAAACATAACCTGACTTGCTGTACCTACTTGAGAAGGTGCGTCCTATTTGCGCCCATTTCCGCCATTCCTCAACCGCTGTTGCCAGTCTTGCAGCGCTTCAAAAGCAATTTAATTTGCCAAACCATAGACTAATTTGCGACCTGCCAACACGGTGGAACTCAACCTACAATATGTTGGCAAGGGTAAATGAGCAGCAGAGGGCACTTTCTGAATACCAGCTTAAACATGCCCGTCACACTGAGACTCAGCCAAGACACATAACAACTGTCGAGTGGGTGTGGATCGCTGATATTTGTGAGGTGCTTGATAACTTTGAGTACTGCACCAAGCTTGTGAGCGGTGATCAGGCTATTCTCAGTGTAACCATCCCTATGCTATGTCTGCTGAAAAAATCGCTGCAGAATCAAAAAATGGAATCTTTGCGTGCCCAGCTGCTGAGTATGGAGCAAGATTTCACAATGGGTGATCCTACCCATCCCAGCCAATATCATCAGGTAACATTGGGGGATGAAGATGATGATGAAAATGAGGAGGGAGAGGACTTCTTTTTCAGTGGTATTGAGGGGACACCTCATTGTACAGAGGGAAATCCCAACCCTAGCTTCATGTCTGTCCAGCATGGGTGAGCTGGAGAGGAGGAGGTGGAGGAGGAGAGTCAGTGTTAGGAGAGGATGGGTATTGTTCCTCATTCAGGGGTCACAGAACATTTGCCTTTTTGCAGCTTGGCACACATGGCACACTTCATATCTGACTGTCTGTGCCAAGACCCTCACGTAATCCACATTTTCAATACCAACCTATACTGGTTGGCCACCATTCTAGACCCACGGTACAAGGACCAATTTCCTTCGCTACTGTTGCAGTCACCAAGGGGTTTCACAATGGAATCCTTTAAGAAGGCTGTTGTCGATCATTTGATGGCAACAGCACCCTCAGACACCACTGCTAGCAGAAATAACACACACAGATACACGCACACGGTTGACTACAAAGAATGCAGACAGACTGACTCTGATAAAATTTAACAAGGACTGGATTTCGCAAAAGTATTTAAGCTCTTCAGATGACAGTATCCCAACTTAAAGTCACCCAAAAGTTTATTTTTTTTAAAACTGGTGATCACGTCCATCCCTTCCCATACAAGCCCCTTTTCTTCTTCTTACACGTTTCCAAAACCTGCTTCTGACACATGTACCTCATGGTCAATAAGCTAAAAACAATGTTACGTTAATTAATATTTCCCATCAGAGGCACTTGTGATGAGACTGAGACCCTTCTTCCTTCATCAACCATGGTATCATGCCCCTTGGGCTAATTTTTTGGAGACACTATGGCTATGTCTGGACACTGGGCACTGCCACCTCTATGCTAGTAGTCCTAGCTACATCATAATTGTTTGGCCCTTCAGACCTTTCTTGCTTCCTTCATCAACTTTGATACAGCCCCTATGGCTAATGTTTGAAGACACTATGTCTATGCCTACACAGACTGTTGCGACCCAGGGACAAACCCATACACATTACCTCTGCCCTCCCATAATAAATCAACTCAGAAACCAAATGATGGGTGAAGGTCGGTCACATTAAATGCTTTGTTAAACAACCATATTGAAGGCACATAACTTCTCTTAACACGCGCTTGCCGCAAATGCCCTGCTCCATATCCGCAGGCAAGTCAGCTAGCAAGCCGTAATTCCGTGCCATTCCTTCTTTTACCGCTGTGACTTGTAACTACAAAAACAGAACAAAAGGAACATTAATAGTACACATAACAGGGAGGGAGGGTGGGACAAGCACTTCCAGGATGTGCTTCCAGGAGGAAAGAGGGATGGCGGCCTCAGATGCACTGCTATATATCCCACAGGAAGAGACTGTGCTACCCCCTTCCTCCTCCTATTGGTCCCATAATTTTTAACCCCAACCCCACCAGAACGTAAGTGGGCAGAACCAGACACTATGATGGAAGGGGAGGGGAAGAGAGGACAACAGTCAGTGGCACTCTCCTTAATCAGTGCAGTGCCAGCCAGACTGTTGCGACCCAGGGACAAACCCATACACATTACCTCTGCCCCCCCATAATAAATCAACTCAGAAACCAAATGATGGGTGAAGGTCGGTCACAGCTTTATTAAATGCTTTGTTAAACAACCATATTGAAGGCACATAACTTCTCTTAACACGCGCTTGCCGCAAATGCCCTGCTCCATATCCGCAGGCAAGTCAGCCAGCAAGCCGTAATTCCGTGCCATTCCTTCTTTTACCGCCACGGAGGATCCTGTTTCTAAACAGGACTCCGACCCCCACCCATCAATAACAAAGCCTGCTCCACACCATCCTGCAATCCGGATAGGAATATATCGATCCCGATATCGTTTAAATGAACCCCGTCAGGCCTTAACAGGGCGCTGTTATCCCCTTCCAACTGTCGGTGCCGTACTACCACACCAAACCTATCACGCACAAATTTGGAAATACAAGCATTAATCGATCTCCTTGATCGTTCAACCGCCATCCCATCACGAGCCCCTTGCCACACCGCCCTCGGGACAATCTCGGACCACACCAAAACCAATTCTTGGAAGAAACTATGGAACCGTTCCATATCAGCCCGCATCATTGTCAACAACTCTGCCACTTTGTAGGAGCACAGGTCATTTCCCCCCGCGTGCAGAACCAAAATAACAGGACCCCAAGCTCCTCTTGCCACCGAAATGACCTCAGGCAAAACCTGCGGCCATTGCAGGCCCCTAACGCCTCTCCACATGAACTCCACGTCCCGAAATCCAAGGTGTCGTCCACCTGGGCGACACTCAGCACGTTGTGCCGCCTAGAATATATAAGAATGTCCCAGCAACCAAATGGTCGGTCTGATGGAACCTGCAAAAAAAAAAAATGTTAATACAATAAATCCGGACGAATATATCTAGCGAAGCACGCCGAACGCCACCTCCCTATCTTTTGAACTTCCGAATCCGGAAGACCCTCCTTGGCCGCTTCCGTAGCAGCACCAATGCGAAAAGAATGGGTACCATACTCACCAACTGGAACTCCTAAACCCTTCAAACATTTGTTAAACACAGACTGAAATTGATACCTGGTTAACGGTGAAAAATCGAAATGCATGAAGAAAAATTCACCCCCACGTCTCAATGCCGCAAAAGCCCGAAGCAAAGCGACCGGACACATTGAGGCTTCGGCAGCATGCAACAAAACCCAAGAACCCCGACCCAACGGATCAGTCTTAGATTTGCGGATTCGTACATGAACCGACCCTTCCGAAAAAACCACGTCCTCAAAACGCAAACCACACCCCACGTCAAGCTTTGAACGCGGAACTAATTCCCCAACTCTCAGGGCCCCGAAAAACGCTAAACCAAACGCAGCGGATAAAAGGGCTGTTTCGAAAGCGGATCTGCACACCTCCTGAGCCGTAGTTATGATCCGGCTGAGCAGAGCCAGCGACACCGGGCGCCGACACTCATTACTCGGTTGCACCCTTCGCAAACCCTTCATAGCTTGACGAATAATGAAAGATTTCGTAACATCGGGCCATCCCAAAAGCTGAAAGTGGAAAGCAACCCCAGACAAATGCTGCTGCGCCGATGCTCCCGATAAACCTTTATTAGTCAACTGACACACGTACTCAACTGTAACTTGCAATCTGGAATTCTCACATGCCTGAACCGGCCTATGGCCCACCAACTGGCACCATTCCGACCACGCCTTACCATATGCACGCCAGGTCGATTGAGACACCGAAGAGCGGACAAGGGACATCAACTGTTCCCGACCGCATCCCACAGGACCGACGGGCAATTGAAAACCTCCGGACTGACATTGGGGCCATGCACCGTGGAAACCTGAAAAACAGAGAAATCAGAAAGATTAGAGAACAAACCATCCTGCCCATGCACCAACTGGACCCGAAGCCAAATGTTGAACCTCAAACATAGTAGGGCAAGTCTACGCAGTAGACCCAAAACCGGCAACGACCTGAACGACATGTGATTGATACAACGAACCACACCCGGATTGTCAGACCGCAACTGAATTTCCTGATTGCACAGTAACTCACCCCACAACTCAAACAAAACCACGATTGGAAAAATCTCACATAGAGTCTTGTCCTGACAATGGCCCGTCCTAAACCACGACTCCGGCCAGTCCTCCCGACATCGCCGGTTGCCAAATCCGGCCACGAAACCCGCCACAACATCGCCTTCCGAAAACAAATCCAATTCCTGAGCCGTCCGGCGCGGTAACATGAAACAAGTATGACAATTAAACGACTGCAAAAAGGAAAGCCACACTTCCAAATCCGCCTTCATGGCCCTCGTAACGCGCACCCTGTGGTGCGGGCTAGAGGCACCTTTCGTAGCCAACGATAGCCGTCGTAAGAACACCCTGCCCACTGGCATGACCCTGCATGCAAAAACCAACAAACCTAGCAATGATTGCATCTGCAACAGGGTGACTTTCTTAACGGACAAGAAACCCGAAATCAAGGAAACCAATTTTTGAATCTTGTCCACAGGAAAGCGAAAAACCATCGCTGCTGTATCAATTTCAATTCCGAGAAATGACAAAATGCGAACCGGGCCAATCGTCTTCTCTGGAGACAGAGGAACGCCAAATTCCTTTGCCATAGCCGTGAACGCAGCGAGCAACCTGTGACACACATCCGAGTCATTCGGGCCTACAAAAAGGAAATCATCCAAATAGTGAGTCACTGACCTGACTCCTGCTTCACATCTAACCACCCATTCCAGAAAGGAACTAAAAAGCTCAAAGTAGTAGCACGAAATAGAACACCCCATGGGAAGACACATGTCAAAATAAAACTCTCCTGCAACCTGACAACCCAACAAATGAAAACAATCCGGGTGCATCGGCAACAGGCGAAAAGCCGAATCGATATCCGATTTCGCCAACCATGCTCCTTCCCCTGCACTCCTAATCAAGGCCACAGCCCTGTCAAAAGACGCATACGATACTGACGCATCATCAGGAGAGATTCCGTCATTCACCGAAAAACCCCTCGGGTGCGACAAATGGTGAATTAACCGAAAAGAGCCCGGTTCCTTCTTTGGGACCACTCCCAGAGGAGATACTCTAAAATCCTGAAAAGGCGGCGTCAAAAACGGACCAGCCATCCTACCCAGATCTACCTCCTTCTGCACCTTTGATAACAAAACATCAGGATGTTCCCGAGCAGACGTCAAATTTTCAGAAAAACCAGGGGACCTATGCAATCGAAACGGGATGAAAAACCCCTCCGAAAACCCAAAACGCAACTGACCAGCTGCCTCTTTATTAGGATACCGGTCTAACCATGGTCCCATCGCGACTACGTTCACCGGTGTCCTTCCTCTCAGTTTGTTGCGGCTTGACTGGCAACTTTCCCGCAGGGCGGGAGCATCTAGCCGCCGGGTGGGAACCTCCACATGAGGAACATTCATGCCGAAATTTGCAGAGACCGAAGAATCGACAGTGTCCCTCATTAAACAGCCAACAGGTACCGGGTCTCCGTACGACCACTGAACTGGAACCCGACGAACCCTGTCCAGCGGCCGTTGTTGGAAAGGGGGATTGTTTCTTCGTCATCATAAGACGCAGCCAAACCTCAGTCGCCTTAACCCCCCAACCAATCTCCGGATGAATAGCTAACCGCCTCCTAAACTCCTCGTCGTACCTCCACCACGCAGACCCACCGTGAGCCTTGTACGAGTTGTAAATCATATCCTGATAAATGAACAACTCTGAACATCTACCCGGGTGCTTCTGACCCATAACACAACCCAATACGGCAAATGCTTGCAGCCAGTTATTCATAGTCATCGCCACTTTCGGGCGCACTCTATCCGCAAACCTTTCCACAGGTCTCCTGTCCTTGTCCACGGTATGTTGGTCCACCGCAATTAGTGACCAAATATCCACATATTCATTACTCCAAATTTTCTTCTTAGTATCCTCGTCCAAGTGCGAACCCAGCGCACTAACACCGCAGAACATGGCGTCCTTGTACACCCTGGCAAGCGAGGAATCAATCTTGTTACCCTCCTTACCCGCATTGGCTGCGGGGGGGCAATTGCCCAACCAACGCTCTCAAAACAGAAATCACAGTTGCATTATCCACACTTGAAGAACCCAGCAGGGAACACTCACCCGGATTCGCCATTGGAGGAGGGACTCCCATAGATGGAGGAACTCCGGCTCCCGAATAACCTGCTTGGATGCTGCTGTGATGACTTGTAGCCTCAGGAAGTGCGTTCAACGCAGCCAGGCTGGAAGTCCTTGACGGAACCCTCGACTCCCGGCGCCCAGGAGGAGGATTGAGAGCATGTTCGGGACTCGCAGACATGCTCGACACCCCAGATGCTGAAGACGGAGAGCCACGCCTCGAGGACCGGGTGTGGCGGCGGCCCCTAGAGGACACGCTGTGGCCTGAACGCCGTGACTTCCTGCGCCTCCCTGAAGCATGCCGCCCCTGGTGACACGACCGCGGGGAAGAGGAGTAGGAGGAAGAGGAGGAGGATCTCCGGCGCCTACGCCTGTCCCGCCTCCCCTCCGGGGGGTACGTGCCAGCCGTCCCAGCCGAGAAAGCCTCCCTGCTATCCCCGGCAACGGCAGGAGCTGAAGCCGTGCTCTGGCCCAATTCCCCTCGTAAGCTTCCCACCTGTGTGGCAGGGGCGGACCCAGTACCGCCCACCAGAACCATCCCCGTGGGGGGGCGAAAGTGGCAGGACACCCACTGAGGCCGAAGCCTGACCTCCCCTGGGCGAATTCCCTTCTCCCCCACTTTGCACCGGGGGCTGAACACTTCCCGGCTCCTCCGCAGAAGCGGAGGATGTAGCGCTATGCCTTCCTCCCATCCTACGCCCCCGTGCTGTAGTAAAATTTCTTATCCCCTTCTGCGCCTCTAACCCACTCCCCACTATCGCCGCTATAGTGGGCACCGGTACCCGGTTCCCGGCCGGCGACGGGCAGTGCAGCAGCTCCCCACTAACCTGGCGCGCACCGCTGACACGTGTAGTCACCGCTGCCTGCCCCGCGCCGCAGGGCCGGAAGTCGGGGGGCGGGGACTTCCGCCTTGCCGCACGCCGCCGAGACCCAGCGGCCGGCAAGGCGTCTGTCAGCCACAACGGAGGGCGGGAACGCCGAGCGGACCGCCTACCTCCCTGCAGCCCCACCGCCTCCGGCAGCTCAGCATGAACCACCGCGGCGGTGGTCAATCCCTCAGACGGGGAATTGGTGACCGGACCCAGGACCTCTACGGCAGCAGGAGCCTGAGAAGCTCCCAGGTGAGCCCCTATACCTGCCAACGCGCTGTGGAGCCACGACTCCCCCTCCTGCTGCACTCGCAAGCGCAGAGCCTCAATAAGGGGATCTGCCATGGTACCGGACAGTGCTTCCAAACAAGCACTTCCAGGATGTGCTTCCAGGAGGAAAGAGGGAGGGCGGCCTCAGATGCACTGCTATATATCCCACAGGAAGGGGCTGTGCTACCCCCTTCCTCCTCCTATTGGTCCCATAATTTTTAACCCCAACCCCACCAGAACGTAAGTGGGCAGAACCAGACACTATGATGGAAGGGGAGGGGAAGAGAGGCACAACAGTCAGTGGCACTCTCCTTAATCAGTGCAGTGCCAGCCATTGGGCAGTGGCACAAGGACAGTAGTCCAAGCTTTATAATTGTGAATCCCTTGTGATGATGATGATGATGATGGGTGTCTTCTTCTTGCGTTAACCATAACACAGCCCCTAGGGCAGATTGCTCTCCTTACACCACTTACACATTTAGGTGTCAGAAGATTGCCTCCATCATCACTCGCTCTTACGACACTTCTGATATATCACTGGCACTGCGTAAGTGGCGTACGAGTCCCGCTCTGCCGGCAAAAAACCACAGGACTTCAAATCGTGTTTGTACATTCTAGTGAAGCAGTGGTGTAAAACCACTCGTGCAGCCCCAGACCTGGTGTTCCCATGTTATATACAATTGTTTACAGCATACATTTTTTTTTAACATTTACACATTTTTTAGCCTTTCCCTCAGCCCCCATACCACTTTGTAGGATCCAGCAGACAATTACTCGCATTTTCCATTGACTATCATTGGACTCGCTACTCGTAACGAATACCCGAGTATTAAGGTATACTCGGTACGAGTAGAGCGAGTCCGAATACTTCAGTACTCGCTCATCCCTAATCATCATCACTGTCCCCATTGTGACTCACAATCTAAATTCTCTATCAGTATGTAAAATGGATAGAAAAACATGTTTTCTTCAATGAATGAATCAAAGAAGACCTTCTTCTTACCAGAAATAATCAGTGTAAATAGGTAGTTTATTTCACACTTGTTAGAACATGAATCACAAAAATGCTGAAAGTGTTTTCCCTACCTATGCCTCATTACAGGTCATACATCATGTCTCATGTCCCTCCTTCTTGTTAGCACCACACTCCTGCTCTGACAGGCAGGGTCTCCGGCGTGTCTCTTCACTCACCCATGCTGCAGTCAGTTCTTCCCTTCCCCATGCTCTGCATGTTTCCAGCCAGTCCTCTAGCCATGTCCTTAGGGCACCCTCTTAAAGGGCCAGCAAGTGCACTTTCTATTTCCTCCCCAGCCAATGGCTGTGGGACATTACATATATATTGCTTCCTCTCCACTGGGGAGGTGCCTGAGTAACTTTCCTGTTTACAGTCTATGTTGTGTAAGGTCGCATACCAGTGCAAGTCCTGTTTGCTGCACTCAAGTGCAAATCCTGCTTGCTGCACTCAGCTGCAAATCCTGCTTGCTGCACTCAGATGCAAATCCTGCCTGCTGCACTCAGATGCAAATCCTGCCTGCTGCACTCTAAGTACAAATTCTGCTTGCTTCACTCAGATGCAAATCCTGCTTACTGCACTCAGATGCAAATCCTGTCTGCTGCACTCTGACACAAACGCTGTCTGCTGCACTCAGATATGAACTTGGTCAACTGCACTCTGATACAAGCTTTGCCTGCTGCTCCATCCAGTCTGTCCTTCTGAGTCCAGCTGCTGCACGACCATTGGTCTGTCCTGGAGTGGCACCTATTGTTCATCGGTAGCCAAGTCTAACCTCACCATCAGAGGCTCTAGTGAACAGTCAGGTGTTTGCTTACTTACGCCCTCCAGGCTCTCCGCAGTCCATGGCACAGTGGTTCCACAAACCCTGTCCGTGACATTTCTAAATGTGTGCTTGGATGCCAGGACTTCACCCAATGATGGCACATTCCCACAAGATACCTTCTAAAAATACTGCTTTCCAAGGGAGTTTGATGGTGAGCTGGAAGATAACATATTTTCTGGGAGTCCAGGTGGTCTTTCATATGTTTTGGGAGAGCTGGTAAGAATGGTGTATATAAGGAAACATTAATGTATTTGGTGATTGGCATAACAATGTGGCACCCCTGAGGGTTCAGGTACTGCACCTCCTTCTGAGGTGTAGTATCCCACTCCCCAGGTAAGGCCTCTTTCACACTTCAGTTTTTTGCATCAGTCAAAATCCGCCAAAAGGACGGATGCCGGATCCGTTTTAGAACTGATGACAACGAGAGAGAGAGAGAGAGAGAGAGAGAGAGAGAGAGATTTTTTTTTTGTCCGGCAACCAGAAAGAATTTCGGGTTAAATCAGTGTCTGGAGGATCCGCCAGAGAAAAAAAACGTTGCAAGCTCCGTTTTGAAAACTTTGAGGATGTTGACGGATAGCAACTTTTGGCGGATCCGCAAAAAAAATGGATGCAACGGACAATCCGTCACAATCCGTCTATAATGAAAGTCAATGGGGAAAAAAATCAGATCCTCAAAAGAAAATTGCGGATCCGTTTTTTTCAAAACCTGGCGGATTGTGACTGATTGTAAAAAACTGAAGTGTGAAAGAGGCCTAAGATGGTAACACCTGACCAGACTCCAGCACCTACATCCAGCACAGACACCTTAGAACAGCAGAGCACCCTTTATGGCAGCTGCTTTGGTTCATGAAGGGTGCTGAGTGGTGGGTGGAGCTTAGATTACACTGGAGGGGAAAGCTGACAGGAAGTTAGGCTAGTTCCCCACAGGGGGAAGCAGAGAGAAGACCTCTCTGCAGTTGGAATCCCCATAGAGGGGGAGGAAGACAGTTCCCCACTGGGGGAAGGAGGGAAAGGACGTGTTTGCAGCAGCCTCCTGTGAGCTGAAGCTGCTGGCAAGGAAAGAGGAAGAAAGAAAGATCACTTGTTCAGAAGGAAGATAGATAAGAATGGAACGTGAGGAGGAGAGAGACTGGGGATTGGGGCTAGAGCGGAGCCCTTTCCTAAGTTTAATGCGCCAAGGCCGGTCGCCGGTATCCAAGGCTGTGTGTTGCTATGAATGAGTCACCGGAGGAGGAGAAAACAAAAATACAAGCTAAGTCCAGAAAACTGGAGAGGTTGGTAGCTATCGGATTGCAGACCCCTGAACCTATTCACCACAACTAACAGTAGCCGTGGGGGGTTCCTACGGTGCCCTAGACCCCTCGTCACAGCCGGAGAACTACATAAGCCTAAAGAAGCAAAGGGGAAATCTAAACTGACCCAGAGCAGACCCCAAAGCAACAGACAGCCCCCAACATGTATTGTCGGTGAAAAACAGATGAAAACACAAACACACAGACAGAAAGACAGGCTGAGCAAACGATGGGGCCCAACTAACTAGATAGGACAGGACAGAAAAGATGCTGGCTGCAATCTGCACAAAACCCTACAAAAATGTCCCAACCGTCTGATAGGAAAAAAGGCCCTGAAGTCGCTAGACTTCAAAATCACTATATCAGCACTCAGGTATATTCTGAAAACAGAGCAAAGAGATCAACTGATCAGAGACAAAAATGGAATTCAGCCAGTCCCAACCAGGACTGGCTGAATACAAACACTAAGGAAACCAGACAAAATCTCATGGAATAGTAGCAGGGCAAAAACTTAGCTTTTAGTAGACAGGAACTAAAACTGGATGCCAGAGCTCAGAGCAGAAAGGATCACCAGCAAATCCTGCAGGGCGTCGGCTGCCTTATATCCACTCAGAAATTCCAGATGTCCAATCACACTCCGCCTGTTCAGATAACAGGTTCTTCCCATCCCAATCAATTTCACTACCTCTCTTCACCAGCAGAGGGAGTTCATCAGACATCAAAGGTGAAGGGGAAAATGAACTCACAACAGTGTGTGATACTAACGATCCTACAGCAGAAACCATAGGAATAGAAGTTGTGACCACTTTATTCCCATCTAAGACTCGAAGACATAGCAGCAACGTGTGTGAGCTGGGACATGATTGTATGGAGTCCCCGAAGCAGGCTACAGCTGTTATAAGTAACAAGAAGGAGGAACTTGAGTGTAATTCAGAACTACAAATACTTCAGATTAGCGCTAGAAAGGAGACGTTCAGAAAAGGCACACGAAATAGAGTGCTGGAAGGGTGTAATCCATCTGTCTGGGATTTGGCTGAGCCTCTGACCTGGAGGACACAGCACTGAAGCGGGCACCTGTCTGTGCCAGAAACATGAGTAAAGTATCGGAACTGCATTCAGCTGTGTCATTGCCTTCTTCCTGCGCCAACCTATTCAGCACTGCTACATCTCTGTGCCTAACACTACACCATCTACCTCAACATCTACTACCGCTGCCCTGGGACTGCAGCTCTGCCTGTTGAGAGCTATTACATCTTTGCTGCACCACACTATCTGTCCCAGAGGATCTGCACTGCAGCGCTGGTCCCCTTCTGACCAGATATCACAGGTGGCGTCATGAACTACCTACATATAAACTTTATTCAGCTTCATTCCACCTATTTTACATGGACACCCAGGGCCACGGACCGGGTCAGTGCCACAACGATCTATCCCTTTAAGACGCCGACCCGGTACCGAGTGATTCCCACACCACACCTGCCCTGGAGGTGATCCAACAACATTGTAGAATATGTTGCCTTGAGAATCTCTATAGGTTTTTGGTCTGTAACGTCAAGTCATCATCATATCAGGGGTGAACAATTCATTGGTGCCACAGGGGCCCAAGAGGTAAGGGGACTGATGTCCACCTTCAAGCAGCAGGAATTGGGTTAATTATGATGAACTATTGGGCTGAAAAGTGCCCATATACTGTTCTGTCTGTGTCCACCAATGAATGTTAACATATTAAGTAAAAGGAGTAAAACAGTACTCAAAATGTGAAATGATGCACTCTTAGACACTCTTTTTTTGGGAGGTCTCTTTGAAACTTTATTTTACCTTGGATGTCGGTCTGAGGTAGATGGAATAAGACCAGCAAGGCTAGTGATTGACTGCAGCAGACAGGTGTTTTAGACTGGACGTCACAACTGCAGCCCTGTAATCAAAGTACCAGGTGAAGTGGTAGAGGGGCGGGCAGCGCTGGAGCTCCAGGTGCTTCATCAGGTAAGTAATGTCTATCTCGTTATTATCTGCCTTGGCTCTATTTTTTATTAAAGTGTTTAAACAAACACATTTAACAGAGTCATTAAATCATGCAATCTCTGAATTACCTGAGTAATTAAAAAAATGAATCATGCTGTATTTGACATCCATCAAAATGTGTTTCATAAAAACCCAGCTAACAATGAATGATGAGACACCCTTTAGGCACTGCTAACACTGTTTACAGAGCTGAAAATGGCGTTTGCAAATATTAATATTTAGCACAGTAGTTACCATGTCAATACAGTCAATCTAAGTTTTTTTTCCAATACTGGCACTACAGGTCAGCAATGATAGGGTATTCAGGGTCCCCTCTAACACATAGACCCTATAAGACACTTCTCATATGCAGAATCATCTAGAAGACATTGTGACACACTATGATATGTCATGTGAGTTTACTCAATCCTCGAGTCAACATGCCATGCACTTAGCAAACCTGTTGATTCCAGATACCCTATTGCACTTTATTGCACCTTATTGATTGAGGTAGCTAGCAGCAGTTGTCAATATCATTAAACACTATTTTTCAGTCAATTGTTTTTCTCATGATGGTGTCACTATGTCACTGCTGGATAGCAAGTGTGCCACTAGTCTGACCCTCAGGATAGGGGTCCGTAGCTATCCTTGGACCCAGGATTACTCCTGAAGGTGGAGATGCCTGAGCCACGTTCCTTACTATGCAGTACAATACCAAAACAGACAACGCAGAACTGAAACACTGTCACACAAATCGCTCTCAGGGAAATACACAAGGGGACATAAAGTGTAAAGCCCGATAGGCAACAAAGTAGTATAAAACCTGGTAGGGAAAATGGAAAGGGTTAACCAAATACTGCTCACCACTTTGAGAATAACCAGTACACCATTATGTGTCCACCTCTCCTAGTCCAGTATAGAGGAAACTATTGCTGGCATCCCCTAATTTTTGGAACCAATGTTAAATAAGGAAAAAACAGACATGACTGATTCTTCTGCAGCATGTGACCACAGGCAATCAGCAAGCTTAGTTCAGCAAAGATTTAACTCCTTCAAACCTGCCTAGGAGCTGCAGCTCTAGAAGTCGATACCCGAGTCAGTCTGTACTGACCATAGATATCTATGGAGTCACAAGGAGGATTTTCTGAACCTGTGGAATCCACAGGCCCTGACGCCACCATGACAGTTGGAAATGTTTGAGAAAACCTCCATCTGACAGATGGGTTATACATTTGTCTTTGTGTATTGTAAATCAATAGGGATGAAAGGACCCGTGGACATTCAGGTTCGATGGGTTCATCAAAGCTACAGTCAAAAGTTTGGTTCAGGACTGAAGTTGACCCTGGATGCGAACCCAATAGAAATCAAAAGGGAATTGAACTTTGGTGAGTAAAAATGGCTGTAAAATGGTCATAGTAAGGGCTAGGGCCTACAAAAGAAAGCTATAGGGGCAAGAGCATTACCATTGCCCTGCAAATAAATGTGGATAGGAAAATGACTTAAAATAAAAGTGAAAGGGTTACAGAAGCCAAATCTCATATCTAGACATGCTTTATCTTAAGTTATGCAACATTTTAATATGAAACAAGATCAAGTCTTGTAAATTTTACTGCAAGCCCTAAAGGTTTGTTTATATAATACAGGTTATCCCATCAGATCTGTCTTACAGAATTCCCACTGAAATAGTATATAATTTGGGATGAGCGAGTATACTCGTTAGGATTTGGTACTCGGCGAGTAATGCGGTACTCGCGGATTTCACTACTCGCCTCGCGATATTCGGCACAGCTGAGCACAGTCCCTGCACAGTCCCAGCACAATCCTGCACAGCCTGGCACAGTCCCCGCACAGCCCAGCACAGTCCCCGCACAGTCCCACACAGCCCAGCATAGTCCCCGCACAGTCTCCGCACAGCCCAGCACAGGCCAGCACAGTCCCACACAGCCCAGCACCGCACAGTACCTGCAAAACCCAACACAGTCCTGCACAGCCCGGCATAGTCCCCGCACAGTACCTACACAGAAGAGCACAGTCCCCGCACAGTCCCAACACAATCCCGCACAGCCTGGCACAGTCCCCGCACAGCTCAGCACAGTCCCCGCACAGTCCCACACAGCCCAGCATAGTCCCTGCACAGTCCCCGCACAGCCCAGCACAGTCCCGCACAGGCCAGCACAGCCCAGCATAGTCCCCGCACAGTCTCCGCACAGCCCAGCACAGGCCAGCACAGTCCCACACAGCCCAGCACCGCACAGTACCTGCAAAACCCAACACAGTCCCGCACAGCCCGGCATAGTCCCCGCACAGTACCTGCAAAGCCCAGCACAGTCCTGCACAGCCCGGCATAGTCCCCGCACAGTACCTACACAGAAGAGCACAGTCCCACACAGCCCAGCACAGTCCCCGCACAGTCCCAACACAATCCCGCACAGCCTGGCACAGTCCCCGCATAGCTCAGCACAGTCCCCGCACAGTCCCACACAGCCCAGCATAGTCCCTGCACAGTCCCCGCACAGCCCAGCACAGTCCCGCACAGGCCAGCACAGCCCAGCATAGTCCCCGCACAGTACCTGCAAAACCCAGCACAGTTCCGCACAGCCCGGCATAGTCCCCGCACAGTACCTGCAAAGCCCAGCACAGTCCTGCACAGCCCGGCATAGTCCCCGCACAGTACCTACACAGCCCAGCACAGTCCTGCACAGGCCAGCACAGTCACACACAGCCTGGCACAGTCCCACACAGCCTGGCACAGTCTTCGCACAGGCCAGCACAGTCCCGCACAGCCTGGCACTGTCTTCGCACAGGCCAGCACAGTCCCGCACAGCCCGGCACAGTCTTCGCACAGTCCCCACTCCCCACCCAGCCCAGCACACGCACACAGCCCATAACTCGCATTTCCCATAGACTTACATTGGACTTGCTACTCGTTACGAGTACCCGAGTATTAGGAGGTACTCGTAACGAGTACAGCGAGTCCGAATACTTCACTACTCGCTCATCCCTATATATAATCTTTAGTCGTACAGTATATGTGCAATGATAGCAGGGGTTAAAGGGGTTGTCTAGGACTTAGATACTAATAACTTTTTCATAGGTCATTAATATTTAAGTCTCGGAAACCCCTTTAAGACACAGACCTATCAAGTTCATCTTCTTATCCTGCCATGTGTTATGTCTCTTCTGGTGAGGTAGATTCTCAAAGCCCACGGTCTGGATGACTGTTGTGTAATATGGACAGATATGGGTGCAGTGAGATTTAGAGTGATGGAAGATGTAAAAGTTGGATGGAAGCATGAGGACTGGAGTTGCTGATCACATGAAAACTGGACTCTCAGTAAAGTGAGAACGATGAAGCAGAGATGGAACAATGGCAAAGCAGAGAAAACTGTATAGGTTGCACAGTCCAGCGAAGCAGCAGTGCTCAGTAGATCCATAGACTATCTGTATCAAATTAGCAGAGCTTAACTACATAGAATAACTGAACATGTCAAGTCACTCACAGAAAGATGTGGCAGAGTTGGATGTCAAGTCAGTAGCAGGAATGATGTAGTGTAGCAGAATAAAACAATATTGTAGTAAACCTAAATAGTGAATAGCACACCAACTACTGTAACTCATAACAAATACGCAGGTGAAATGACTATAAGAGCTGAGGGCGTGACCTCCTAGATGGTAACCTGACGCGCTCAGGAACGGAGAGCCGTCCGATGGGACGAACGTGAAAAGCCCAACCTTGGTGTCAGAATAGGTGTGCAACACGGTTTTAATATAAATAAGGCAAAATGTTTTTTGGAGATGTTGCCAGCTCCTGTGTATCAAGGATAAAAAAATCCTACATGCCTTCCTTTACATGGCAGAGAATTACATAGTCTCACTGCTCTTACAGTAAAGAACCTCCCAGCTACAAGGGTGTAGAAACTATCTTTCTTCCATGTGTAGATTTGAGTACCCTAGTTATTGTTGCAAGCATAATAATGATAATAATCTTTATTTATACAGCGCCAACATATTCCTCAGCGCTTTATAATTTAACAGTTTCAAACACAACAGTCAAAAGTAACAACTTTAACAATAATAAAGTGATTAAAGCAAAATAAGATGGCCCTGCTAGTGAGAGCTTACAATCTACAATAAGGTGGGGCAGATACAAAGTGCAGGTGTGTATTTACAGTGATGTATTTACAATGATGGTCCAGCCATCTAGAGGGAGTGGGGGAAAGATAGAGATAGTGAATGGGCTACTCCCGCAAACTTACACATAAAATGACTGATTAGGGAACGTGATAGGCTGCTCTGAACAAATGTGTTTTGAGGGAGCACCTAAAACTGTGCAAGTTGTGGCTGGTCCTAATTTCTTGGTGTAGAGCATTCCAGAGGATTGGTGCAATGGGGAAGAAGTCTTGGAGTCAGGAGTGGGAGATACGGATTAGTGCAGATGTTAGTCGAAAGTCGTTTGCAGAGCACAGAAGTCGATTAGGCTGATAGACAGAAATGAGGGAGGAGATGTAATGGGGTGCAGCACCGTTGAGAGCTTGGTGGGTGAGAACAAGTACTTTGAATTGGATCCTATAATGAATGGGCAGCCAGTGTAACGACTGGCAAAGAGCGGACGCGTCCGAGTACCGATTAGCCAGATGGATGACCCTGGCTGCTGCATTAAGGATGAACTGGAGAGGGGAATGTCGAGTGATGGGTAGACTAATTAATAGAGCATTGCAGTAGTCCAGGCGGGAGTAGATCAGGGCGACAGTGAGGGTTTTTGTTGTTTCAATGGTGAGAAAAGGGTGGATTCTAGAGATGTTCTTTAGGTGTAAGCGGCAAGAGTGGGCAAGAGATTGTATATGGGTGGTGAAGGAGATATTGGTGTCAAACATAACACCCAGACAGCGCGCCTGCTGCTGGGGTGTTATTATGGTGCCACCCACGGAGAGGGAAAAGTCAGATTTAGGGAGGTTGGTAGATGGCGGGAGTAGAAGAAGTTCAGTTATGGAAAGGTTGAATTTCAGATAGAGAGCGGACATGATGTTGGAGACTACGGACAGACAGTCAATGGTGTTCTGTAGTACAGCGGGGGTAAGGTCAGGGGATGACGTATATAGTTGTGTGTCATCAGCATAAAGATGGCACTGAACGCCAAATCTGCTGATAGTCTGTCCAATTGGGGCCGTGTAAAGAGAAAAGAGAAGGGTGCCAAGGACTGAACCCTGAGGTACCCCGACAGTGAGATAAAGAGGAGATGAAGTGGAGCCAGCGAACAAGATGCTGAAGGAGCAGTCAGAAAAATAGGAAAAGAACCAGGAGAGAGCAGTGTCCTTAATGCCTAGTGACTGGAGCCTAGAGAGTAGGAGATGGTGGTCAACAGTGTCAAAAGCTGCAGAAAGGTCAAGGAGAATGAGCAGAGAGTGTTCACCACTACATTTTGCTGTCAGACGGTCGTTGGTCACTTTGATGAGTGCAGTTTCTGTCGAATGTAGGGGGCGGAAACCGGACTGTGATGGGCCTAGGAGGGAGTGAGCGGAGACGTATCCGGTAAGGCGGGAGTAAACCAGACGCTCCAAGAGTTTAGAGATGTAGGCGAGATGGGAGACTCGCCTGTAGTTGTTTGTGCAGGATGGGCCAAGGGCGGATTTCTTTAATAATGGAGTAATGATAGAGTGTTTGAAGGAGGAGAGGAAAATGCCCGAGGAGAGGGAGAGATTAAAGAATGTAGTTAGGCGAGTTGAGACGACTGGAGAAAGAGACTGGAGGAGATGTGAGGGAATGGGGTCAATAATGCATGTAGTCAGACGAAAAGAAGAGAGGAGCCTGGAGACTTCTTCTATGATGGGATCAAATGTGGAGAGTGAGCCATGGGTAATGCAGGGAGGGATGGGAGTCACTGCACTTGGTGGCTGGGAGCGGATTTCATGACGGATATTATCTATTTTCTCTATAAAGTGGGAGGCCAGGTCATAAGCACAAATGTCTGTGATAGGGGCTTGTGCTTTCGGCCTGAGGAGTGAGTGAAAGATGTCAAAAAGTTTCTTGGGGTTGTTGGATAGTGAGGAGATCAGGTGAAGTAGGTCTGTTTGGCAAGGTGATGGGCAGAATTATAGGTTCTTAACATGAATTTGAAGTGGATGAAGTCTTCTGGTGTGCGAGTTTTCCTCCATAAGCGTTCAGCACTCCTAGAGCATCGCTGGAGAAGTCGAGTTTGCGATGTGAGCCAGGGCTGTTTTACTCTGTGCTTGGAGGTTTTGCAGGTGAGGGGAGCTACTTGGTCGAGGGTGCTTCTGAGAGTGTCGTTGTAGTGATGTACAGCCAGATCACAACAGGAAAAAGAGGAGATTGGGGACAATGATGAGTGTAGGGAGTCTGCAAGTGTATGAGGGTTAATGGCTTGTAGATTTCTGAATGTGTGGTAGGTAGGAGTGTGCTGGGGTGGGCAAGGATTTGTGAGCATGAAGGAGAGAATATTGTGGTCAGAGAGGGGAAGCGGTGAGTTATCTAGGTAGGAGATTGAGCAGAGCCAGACAAAGACCAAGTCAAGGGTGTTACCGTTTTTGTGTGTTTCAGAGGTTGAGAGCTGTGAGAGGCCGAGAGAAGTGGTTAGTGACAGAAGCTGGGATGCAGATGTGGAAGTGGGGCTAAATGGTCAAACAGAAATCACTGTGCTGCATCCCTGTTCCAGGATCCCGGGCTCCACTCCTTCCTGTGAGTTCGCTGCCCTTTGCTATGTTCCATGCTAAGTTTTGAAAGTTGCCTGACCTCCGTCAAAGACATCTTCTAACTAGACCTATTTGATGCCCATTTTGACACACTCCTTTGTCTTAGGATTGAGACTCTAGACCTCTGTTTTGTGTCCACCACTGTTTATGAATACTGTGTTTTTACAAGCCTCCATTCTTGCTGGGTTTCAAATAACCCATCCTGCTGCTCCTGAGATTCCTGTATGAGCCAAGTCTTCGCTGTCTTCGTGCCTGCTTACTGCATCAATGCCTGGCATCCGTGTGCTGCCCACAAGGAGGATTTTAGACAAATTGAGGCCCTGGGCAAACTTCAAAGCGTGGCCCTCAATCCTGGAATATTCCAACAATAACATTGTGAGGGCAAGTTCACATGAGCAGATAAAACATTAGTTAAAATTTCATCCAGAAAAGTGTCACAAAGGAGGAAGAAAAAGACCGGGTTTTTCAATGTGTCCGCGCTGACCACAGAAGGACAGAAATATTCTTGAAAGCTTTATTGTGCCGATGCGTTTCGTGGCAAATCTGCCACTTCTTCAGGGCCAAAGTATTCTTTTTCTTCCTCCTTTGTGACACTGGTATCTACGGGAGTCTGCAGCGACCACTGGTTCCTTTTACATTCTGCAAGGGGTTGTGACTGTTCACAACCTGTAAAGGTGAGTGAACTAACCATGTATTGTCACTCAAAATATCACTTTTATCGCCCCATGTGCGCTCTCTTTCCTTAAATCCAGAGAAGAGGGCTGATTTTTTTTTTTCAGTTGTCATCCGTATACAATCTATTTTTTTTACAGCAGCAGATATTAATCAATTACAGTTTCTTATGTTAGAAAACTGTGATGTGTCTGTAAAAATCAGATGCTATACTGTGTCTCCATATGGCATCTGATTTGTTTTACACACCCACAGGCTTGAATGGGTGAGTCTAATCCAATTTACAAAGAGAAAAAGGGATGGAGTAGCCATAAACCACCAAAGCATATAAAAGTCATGCTTTTATTTGAAATACATTAAAAACAATACACTGAAAGTATCTGTGAGGTCAATAGTAAGAGGAACCAAGAAAATGGAGAACAGTCAATGTACATTGTCACCCATGGGAACGCTAAAGGGGTAATGTTTCATATAACACTGAACATAAGGGATATTACAGTTGTGCTCAAAAGTTTACATACCCCGGAAGAACTTTTGCTTTCTTGGTCTTTTTTTCAGAGAATATGAATGATAACACCAAAACTTTTTCTCCATTCATTGTTGGTGGTTGGATGAAGCCATTTATTGTCAGACTATTGTGTTTTCTCTTTTTAAATCATAATGACAACCCGAAACATCCATAACCTTGATCAAAAGTTTTCATACGCTGGTGATTTTGGCCTGATAACATGCACAAAAGTTGCCACAAATGGGTTTGAATAGCTACTAAAGATAACATCCTCACCTGTGACCTGTGACAAATGCCAGGAAAATTGTTCGGGATGCAAAGAGAAACCCACAAATAAGGCCTCTTTCACACTTCAGTCTTTTGACATCAGTCGAAATCCGCCCTTTTTTGAAAAAAACGGATCCGTCTTTTTTGGCGGAATCCGTTTTTTCTCATAGACTTGCATTAGCGGCGGATTCCGACGGATGGTCGTCTGTTGCATCCATTATTTGACGGATCCGTCGGAATTTTAACATCCGCCATCTGAAGTAGACGGACTTTGTAACATTTTTTTGTCTGCGGTGATTCCGCTTTTTTAAACTGAGCATGGTGGAAGAATTTCCATTCATTTAATTTAACCCCAAAAGCCGTTCTGGCACCAAATCTCTCTCTCTCTCTTTCTCTCCCTCTTCCTGTCTCTATCTCTCTCCTTTTCCAGAGCTCTGTTCCTTTAAATTTCATACACTGGCTGCTGCGGCGGATCTGTCCAAAAAACGGATCCGGTGCATCAGTTTTTTGCCAATCTGCAACGGATCCGTTTTTTCACACTTTGACGGATTGGAACTGATGTCAAAAGACTGAAGTGTGAAAGAGGCCTAATATCAGCTGAAATACTGGACTCTCTGAAAACTAACGGTGTGGCTGTTTCAAGATGCACAATAAGGAAGCACTTGAAGAAAAACGGGCTGCATGGTTGAGTCACCCCGGAGTGAGTGGGATAGACCCATTGTACTGATTTCAAAGCCAGACGGATCATTACGATTCTGTAAAAATTTCTGTAAATTGAATGAGGTGTCAAAGTTTGACCTTTATCCAATGCCCCAGGTGGACAAGCTAATTGAGAGACTGGGGGAGGCCCAGTACTTCACCACGCTCGATCTTAGCAAAGGTTACTAGCAGGTACCACTAACAAAATCGGCAAAAGAAAAGACGGCCTTTATCACGCCAAAGGGACTCTATCACTATGTCGTCTTGCCTTTTGGATTACATGGGGCTCCGGCTACATTCCAGTGGCTGATGGGCATAGTGTTAGAGAGTCACCAGAAATACGCATCAGCATAGTTAGATGATATTGTCATCTTTAGTACTGACTGGCATTCCCACCTGTCTCAGGTACAAGCAGTGTTGTATTCACTCGGAATCACGGGGTTAACAGCAAACCCCCAAAAATGTGCTATAGGTCTCATGGAAGCCCGGTACTTAGGGTACATGATTGGCCGCGGGGTTATCAAACCCCAAATAAATGGGGTTGAGGCCATCCAAAACTGGCCTAAGCCTTTAAGTACGAAACAGGTGAGGTTGTTCCTCAGCATCATTGGGTACTACCACCGGTTTATACCTAATTTTGCTGGGAGATTGGCACCCCTAACCGATCTGTTAAAGGGTAAGAAGTCGGTCATGGTCCGGTGGAACCCTTAAGCGGAAGAAGCGTTCAAGTCCCTGAAGTCGGCATTGTGTAGACAGCCAGTCCTCATCAGACCCAACTTCAGGAAAATCTTTATCATTCAAGCAAATATCTCAGAGGTAGGCTTAGGAGCGGTACTGTCACAAGAGGTGAACGGGGATGAACATCCAGGCACCTACTTGAGCAGGAAACTTACCCTGGCAGAAAAAAATTATAGTGTAGTGAAGAAGGAGTGCTTGGCGATTAATTGGGCCTTGGAGTTCCTATGCTACTATTTGCTCAGGCGTCAGTTTCGTTTGGTAACGGACCATTCACTCCTCGTCTGGATGAGCAATGCTAAGGAGAGGAATGCTCGGGTCACCAGATGGTTCCTGTTCCTACAAAAGTTTAGTATTTCAGTGGAACATCAAGCGAGGATGTCGCAGGGAAATGCGGTTGTCCTGTTATGGGCACCCTGTATGATGGCAAATGTTCAACCCCACAAGTTTGAATAGAGGGAGGGGGTATGTGAGGCTGTGAGGGGGATCATATGAGAAGGACAATATGTGTCCCTCAGGATGTGCATAGAAGCATATCGAGAATGCTGGAGTGCATTGCAGTCACAGACATATCTGTGGTTGCAATGCAGAATAAAAGTAAGTTTGGTCTTGGACAAGCTATTTGCCCAAGGCAGATTTAAGAAAACCCGGCATGGGCTATTATTTTTTAAGTGAACTACAGGATGGTAGTGGGGCAGTTCACTCTGTCCAATCGGGTCTTACAAGTGGCCCATGGCCACAGATCTCATTCAAAACCCCTGCAGCAAAGGTTGGGTGTGTCAGTGTTGGTTTGCAAGCTGCAGTGCAGGTGGCTCTGCAACATGCGGCTTATGTGTGCAGTCAACACAGAGCCAAGGGAAGCAAATGCCTGGCACCCCCTTAGTATGACACAGTGGTGCAGTCGCACATGGTAACCAGTCTCGGGTACGGACTGTTTTGATGCCCAGGCTGCGATCCAGAGGATACCGTTTGCTTTTCATTTGAGAGTTTTTGGACATTACAGACATTTTTTTGTTTTCAATTTTACTGGGTCACTGCCTATTTCTGCAGGGTGTGAACACCGCTACACTATAATAAACTATACAAAAATACACATATGCATGTTTATCTCAATATCTGACATGAAATCAGAATAAACTTTTCCCGTTTTAGGTCAATTAGGCTTACCATAATTATTACTATTTGCCAAATACCAGAATAATGAGAAAGAGAATGTTTTAAGGCATTTTTATTACTTACTGTAAAGTCAAAAGTTTACATGCATTTCATTAGTATTTAGTACCATTGCCTTTTAATTGAATGACTTGGGTCAAACATTTGAGATATCCTTCCAGAAGCTTCTCACAATAGTTGGTCAGAATTTGGGCCCATTCCTCCTGACAAAACTGCTGTAATTGATCCAGGCCTTTCTCACACCTGACTTTAAATGGTATCAATAAAAATGTCCACTTGGCGAGCAAAAAATAAGCCCTCACCCAGCCCAAAATCACAAAAAACAAACTACGGGTCTTGGGAAAATGTTGATTTTTTTTTCACCTCTTAAATAAACAAGAACCTATACATATTTGGTATCTGAGAACTTGTAATGACCTAGAGAATGATGGTAAAAGCAAAAACAATTGTGGAATTGCACTTTTTTTTGCAATTTCACAGCACTTTGAATTTTTTTTCCACATTCAGTAACTCTGCCACAAATCCAACCTTTCAACATCAACATATACATCAGGCTCTCTGCACTGATGTGATGCGGTCATACACTGAGCTGATAGGCAGCACAATATTCCGTTATTCCTTTGTTTTGATTGGGAGTGAGCTACAATTTCCTCAGGCAAAATAGAGTCTGTATAGAAAAACAGGAAAACTCAATGATTGGAATTCATGAAACTGAGGTCTGCTGTATCACATGGGATGTCAGCAACAGAAGTCAATTACTGGCACGGCATGATCTCCATGTGATGCAGGTGATCTCAGCTCCGTCATTCCGGGCCAGCTGTTGCAATACTTGACCATATTTATCTGTTACATGGGAGAATCAAGTTTACATTTTGTTGCCAAATCTATGAACTCTTCTCATCTAAAATTCTGTAAAACAGATCAATATCTGAAGAAATGAGAACTCAGCTGGGACGTGCTATGTTACTGATAATCAGAGCACATAGACACAATGGAATAACAGTGAGAATTCTTAACTAACTTATATAACACAGATAAGTCATAACGGGAGGTGAAGGGGTTCAATATGACTTCAATTAAAAGTCTGCATTTGAGAAACCACGTTAATGCTCAGGCCCATTCAGTAAAATTCACAGTTTATTAACACAATAAAGGAAACTAGAAATATAGGATGAACATGAGATTATCGTTCCCCCCTTCCCATTTTCAGCCTCCGTGATCTTTTGCAGGTGCCTGAAACAGTCTTGTGGAAATCCTTCATGAAATGGAAAGCTTTACTCCTGCTAAACAATTCAATTTTTGCCTTAAAGGGGTTGGCCACTATGCACTATGTCCCGGAACACAGCAAAATACTTCCGGGACATAGTGTACCGGCGCATGCGCAGTAATGATTTTCGGCTTTGCCCGCAGTTGGGCAAAGCATCCTGTGCGAGGCAAAATTGCTTTGCGCACATGCGAAATATGGAGAACTACTCTAATTCCGGAATATATCGCGGACGGCGGCCACGGATGGGGTGGAGAAAAGAAGAATAAACACCCGCCCATCGAACCGGCCACAGGGCATTTACATAACCCGCACATTTCCGGTGACATACCCTTTAAGAAAGGATGAGTAGACATGGATTCCCCAACAGGACAAGGCTTCCCAAAATTTTAGTTATACTGCACATCGCGCAAAGGACAAAGGCTCCTGCTAAAGCCAGAGGTGACATTGAAAAGGAGGTGAGGGAACATGAGCACCTGTGACCCAAAACAGTTTTTTTTATTTAGCTTTGACCTGCTTTTTTTGGAGCTGAGATGTAATTTTTACTAATACCATTTTGGGGCACATCACTTGACTGTAAACAGCTATTTTGATTTCTAGATAAATATAATTTTTTAAAGGTGTTTTAATAGCTTTAGCTAAATTTCTGCTGTCTCTCTATGTGACTGCAGATTGATGAATCCAGGCAATTAACAGTGCAGTGTGCACATTGTCAGGATTTTGCTCTGTTGCCTACTCGAACAGGCATTGCAGTCATGCCCCAACTAGTAAATTTTGCTGCTTTTTGCCAAATGCTATTGGCAGAAGTTGATGAGATGCTATATTGTAGTTAACCAAACTTTTATTTGTATTTTAAAAACCTGGCTACTACAGGAAAAAATATTACTACATTCTGATACAGTTGTGGCCAAAAGTATTGACACCCCTGCAATTCTGTCAGATAATACTCAGATTCTTCCTGAAAATGATTGCAAGCACAAATTCTTTGGTATTATTATCTTCATTTAATTTGACTTAAATGAAAAAACACAAAGAGAATTGTCCTAAAGCCAAATTGGATATAATTCCACACCAAAAATAAAAAAGAGGGTGGACAAAAGTATTGGCACTCTTCGAAAAATCATGTGATGCTTCTCTAATTTGTGTAATTAACAGCACCTGTAACTTATCTGTGGCACCTAACAGGTGTTGGCAATAAATAAATCACACTTGCAGCCAGTTGACATGGATTAAAGTTGACTCAACCTCTGTCCTGTGTCCTTGTGTGTACCACATTGAGCATGGAGAAAAGAAAGAAGACCAAAGAACTGTCTGAGGACTTGAGAAACCAAATTGTGAGGAAGCATGAGCAATCTCAAGGCTACAAGTCCATCTCCAAAGACCTGAATGTTCCTGTGTCTACCGTGCGCAGTGTCATCAAGAAGTTTAAAGCCCATGGCACTGTGGCTAACCTCCCTAGATGTGGACGGAAAAGAAAAATTGACAAGAGATTTCAACGCAAGATTGTGCGGATGTTGGATAAAGAACCTCGACTAACATCCAAACAAGTTCAAGCTGCCCTGCAGTCCGGGGGTACAACAGTGTCACCCCGTACTATCCATCGGCGTCTGAATGAAAAGGGACTGTATGGTAGGAGACCCAGGAAGACCCCACTTCTTACCCCGAGACATAAAAAAGCCAGGCTGGAGTTTACCAAAACTTACCTGAAAAAGCCTAAAACGTTTTGCAAGAATGTTCTCTGGTCAGATGAATCAAAAGTAGAGCTTTTTGGGCAAAGGCATCAACATAGAGTTTACAGGAGAAAAAAGAGGCATTCAAAGAAAAGGACACGGTCCCTACAGTCAAACAGTCCCTGATGTTTTGGGGTTGCTTTGCTGCCTCTGGCACTGGACTGCTTGACCGTGTGCATGGCATTATGAAGTCTGAAGACTACCAACAAATTTTGCAGCATAATGTAGGGCCCAGTGTGAGAAAGCTGGGTCTTCCAGCAGGACAATGACCCAAAACACACTTCAAAAAGCACTAGAAAATGGTTTGAGAGAAAGCATTGGAGACTTCTAAGGTGGCCAGCAATGAGTCCAGACCTGAATCCCATAGAACACCTGTGGAGAGATCTAAAAATCGCAGTTTGGAGACGGCACCCTTCAAATATCAGGGACCTGGAGCAGTTTGCCAAGGAAGAATGGTCTAAAATTCCAGCAGAGCATTGTAAGAAACTCATTTATGGTTACCGGAAGCGGTTGGTCGCAGTTATTTTGGCTAAAGGTTGTGCAACCAAGTATTAGGCTGAGGGTGGCAATACTTTTGTCTGGCCCATTTTTGGAGTTTTGTGTGAAATGATCAATGTTTTGCTTTTTTCTTCATTCTCTTTTGTGTTTTTTCATTTAAGACAAATTAAATGAAGATAATAATACCAAAGAATTTGTGTTTGCAATCATTTTCAGGAAGAAACTGAGTATTATCTGACAGAATTGCAGGGGTGTCAATACTTTTGGCCACAACTGTACTTGGCCAATTTCACCCTGTTCTACAGATATGCAACAGTGGCCTTAGATATGTATTTTGGGTCATTATCATGTTGAAAAAGTGCACATCTTCCCATGGTATGGGGTGATGGTAGCATCTACTTTATCTAAAGGGGGTTTTACACATAGCGATATTGCTAGCAATATCGCTAAAGCATCACCGATTTGGTGACGCAGCAGCTATGTGTGATACTTACCTCCGACCGGCTCCCCCCTGCTGTCTGTCGATGATCGCGCAGCTCCATTTCTCGTCGGGCACTTCCTGCTGGGCTTCCTGCTGGCGCCGGCAAGCGACGCGTGGACGCGGACGGGAGGACGTCAGGATCGCCGCGTCTGAAAGGTAAGTAACGACCGCTGTATCGCTGCTAGATCGCTGTGAGATCTGCCTGTTTGGCAGCTCACTAGCGACCATTTAGTGATGCACCAGCGATCCTGACCGGGTCGTATCGTTGTCGGGACCACTGGTGCATCACTAAATGAAAAGGGGCCTTAACTGTGGTGAATTTGCAGAAGATGCTCTTGATTAGGTGTTAACTTCTGTGGTCAGCCTGGACATCTCTGTCAGATGGTGGCAATTCCATTTTAGTTAAATGTTTGCATCACTTTTTGCTACAATATGCTAACAAAAGTCTTCCTAATCTTCTTGAAGCCTTCACCTATCTTGTGTAAAGAAATTATTTTATTTTTTATGTCTTTTGACATATCTTTTCCATGTGGTGCCATTGCTGTCATCATGGAACTTTTTTCTTTGTAAAGTAATATCCTTTTACATTTAACTTTCTTTTGGATACCTGCTTAATGAATAATTAGACTTACCTGTGGTTAAATTCTTGTTAATTAGAATTTTGTAGTCTAAACTTTAACTTTGTTCCTAAGACTATCATAGGTATGTACTCACTTTTACAACGTGGTCTTGAAATAATCTGTTAATATAATTACTTTTTTTGGGTGTGAAAAAAAAAAAAATTGTTTGCTATCAATGACCCATATCTGTAAGAGTATTTTGTAGTATGGTATCCCATAGAAAATGTTGATTCTGAAAGGAAGTTTTTCTGACAAATCTGCTGGGGTGTACTCATATATGCTGAGAAATATATATATGTACACATGTATGTATGTATCAAAGATATACTAATAGGCAATCTAGATTGTGATCCCTAATAGGCACAGTGCCAATAATGACTGTAAAGCGCCATGGAGGTAATGGCGCTTTATAAGTAAGTAATATGTATGTGTATATATATATATATATATATATATATATATATAATATATAAAGCTCAAGTGTGTGTATGTATGTGTGTGTGCATGTATGTGTGTATGTATGTCCGGGATAGGCATCCGCACCGTCGCAGCAACAGCCACAAAATTTGGCACAGTCACACGTCTGGACCCCGAGAGCGTCCTAAGCTATGTTTTGAGGTGAAATTTTAACCTTGCGCATTCCAATTCACCAATTTTGCCCCTGTCTACATACTGGGGAAAAAGTGTGTGCGTGTCAAGAACCGCCCCTCATTATGATGCCATAATGCCCCTATCTACATACTGGGGAAAAAGTGTGTGCGCGTCAAGCCCCGCCCTTCATTATGATGTCACAATGGTTGCCATGGCGACGCTGATGTCATCATAGGTTGCAAGCCCCGCCGCTCATTATGATGTCATAATGGTTGACTTTGTAATGGAGGATGTGTGATGGGTATATGGGCACTGGATTATGGGATGGAGGATATGTATGACGGGTATATGGGCACGGGACTATGGGATGGAGGACATGTATGATAGGTATATGGGCACTCTATGGGATGGAGGATGTGTGATGGGTATATGGGCACTCTACTATGGGATGGAGGATATGTATGATGGGTATATATGGGCACGGGACTATGGGATGGAGGATGTGTATGATGGGTATATGGGCACGGGACTATGGGATGGAGGATGTGTGTTGGGTATATGGGCACTGGACTATGGGATGGAGGATATGTATGATGGATATATGGGCACGGGACTATGGGATGGAGAATATGTATGATGGGTATATGGGCATGGGACTATGGGATGGAGAATATGTATGATGGGTATATGGGCATGGGACTATGGGATGGAGGATGTGTGATGGGTATATGGGCACTCGACTATGGGATGGAGGATGTGTGTTGGGTATATGGGCACTGGACTATGGGATGGAGGATATGTATGATGGATATATGGGCACGGGACTATGGGATGGAGAATATGTATGATGGGTATTTGGGCATGGGACTATGGGTTGGTGGATATGTATGATGGGTATATGGGCATGGGACTATGGGATGGAGGATATGTGATGGGTATATGGGCATGGAACTATGGGATGGAGGATGTGTGATGGGTATATGGGCACTCGACTATGGGATGGCAAATATGTATGATGGGTATATGGGCATGGGACTATGGGATGGAGAATATGTATGATGGGTATATGGGCATGGGACTATGGGATGGAGGATGTGTGATGGGTATATGGGCATTCGACTATGGGATGGAGTATATGTATGATGGGTATATGGGCACGGGACTATGGGATGGTGATATGTATGATGGGTATATGGACACGGGACTATGGGATGGAGGATATGTATGATGGGTATATGGGCACGGGACTATGGGATGGCGGATATGTATGATGGGTATATGGGCATGGGACTATGGGATGGAGGATATGTATGATGGGTATATGGGCATGGGACTGTGAGATGAAGGATGTGTGATGGGTATATGGGCACTCGACTATGGGATGCGAATATGTATGATGGGTATATGGGCATGGGACTATTTGATGGAGAATATGTATGATGGGTATATGGGCATGGGACTATGGGATGGAGGATGTGTGATGGGTATATGGGCACTCGACTATGGGATGGAGTATATGTATGATGGGTATATGGGCACGGGACTATGGGATGGTGATATGTATGATGGGTATATGGGCACGGGACTATGGGATGGAGGATATGTATGATGGGTATATGGGCACGGGACTATGGGATGGCGGATATGTATGATGGGTATATGGGCATGGGACTATGGGATGGAGGATATGTATGATGGGTATATGGGCATGGGACTGTGAGATGAAGGATGTGTGATGGGTATATGGGCACTCGACTATGGGATGCGAATATGTATGATGGGTATATGGGCATGGGACTATTTGATGGAGAATATGTATGATGGGTATATGGGCATGGGACTATGGGATGGAGGATGTGTGATGGGTATATGGGCACTTGACTATGGGATGGAGGATATGTATGATGAGTATAAGTGAAATTTATTGAAAACAAGTGCTCTTATAGTGATTGCGACAGAATGACGTTTCGGTCATTCAAGACCTTGATCACATAAGTCGCCGTAGTAGTTCTGAACTAAGGGCTGTCCTGAATTAGGTAATGGTCACTTATGCCTTTAGGTTAGCCAGGGTCAGAGCGGTCGCTCTATGTGGGGTGGTGGCGAGACGGTGGAGTGTGGCAAGGAGCCGTCTCGCAACCACCCCACATAGAGCGACCGCTCTGACCCTGGCTAACCTAAAGGCATAAGTGACCATTACCTAATTCAGGACAGCCCTTAGTTCAGAACTACTACGGCGACTTATGTGATCAAGGTCTTGAATGACCGAAACGTCATTCTGTCGCAATCACTATAAGAGCACTTGTTTTCAATAAATTTCACTAATAAGCAAATACTCCTTAAGTGTATGTGTGCAGTGATTCTAATAGACATTTATGTGGGACTCATGAGCCTCCTTCACTAGCACCATACCCCGTACCTATCGTGTGCTAGCCATTGAATCTCATACGTATGATGGGTATATGGGCACGGGCCTATGGGATGGTGGATATGTATGATGGGTATATGGGCACGGGACTATGGGATGGAGGATAATTATAATTTGTTATAACTAACCACAGTTAGTTACTATGTCCGGGCAGCGCCGGGCTCTTCAGCTAGTATATATATATATATATACTCGAATATGTGTGTAAACATTATATGTATATACAGTGGTGGAAATAAGAACTTGATCCCTTGCTGATTTTGTAAGTTAGCCCACTGACAAAGACATGAACAGTGTACAATGTTAAGGGTAGGTCAGTTTTAACATTGAGAGATAGAATATCAAAAATAAAATCCAGAAAATCATAATGTGTAAATTCTATAAATTTATTTGCATTTTGCAGTGGGAAATAAGTATTTGATCCCCTACCAACCATTAAAAGTCCTGGATCCTACAGACCAGTTAGATGCTCCTAATCAACTTGTTACTTGCATTAAAGACAGCTGTCTTACATAGTCACCTTTATAAAAGACTCCTGTCCACAGACACTATCAGTCAGACTCTAACATCTACAACATGGGCAAGACCAAAGAGCTTTATAAGGATGCCAGGGACAAGATCATAGACCTGTACAAAGCTGGAATCGACTACAAAACCATAAGTAAGACACTGGGTGAGAAGAACACAACTGTTGGTGCAATAGTAAGAAAATGGAACAAATACAAAATGACTGTCAAGCTACATCGATTTGGGGCACCGTGCAAAATCTCACCTCGTGGGGTATCCTTAATCATAAGGAAGGTGAGAGATCAGCCTAAAACTACACAGGGGGAAACTTGTTAATGATCTCAAGGCAGCTGGGACCACATTCACCAAGAAAACTATTGCTAACACATTAGGCATAAATGTTTAAAATCCTGCAGTGCCCACAAAGTCCCCCTGCTCAAGAAGGCACATATGCAGGCCCATCTGAAGTTTGCTAATGAACACCTGGTTGATTCTGTGAGTGATTGGGAGAAGGTGCTGTGGTCAGATGAGACAAAAATTGAGGTCTATGGCATTAACTTAACTTGCCGTGTTTGGAGGAAGATAAATGCTGCCTGTGACCCAAAGAACACCATCCCCACTGTGAAGCATGGAGGTGGAAACATTATGTTTTGGGGGTGTTTCTCTGCTAAGGGCACAGGACTACTTTACCGCATCAATGGGAGAATGGATGGAGCCATGTACCATAAAATTCTGAGTGACAACCTCCTTCCCTCGGCCATGAAATTAAAAATGAGTTGTGGCTGGGTATTCCAGCAAGACAATGACCCAAAACAAACAGCCAAGGCAACAAAAGAGTGGCTCCAGAAGAAGCACATTAAGGTCATGGAGTGGCCAGTCTCCAGATCTCAATCCCATAGAAAACTTAATATAGGGAGTTGAAGCTCCGAGTTGCCAAGCTACAGCCTGAAAATCTTAGATTTAGAGATGATCTGCAAACAGGAGTGGACCAAAATTCCTCTTGACATGTGCGCAAACCTTATCATCAACTACAAAAAATGTCTGACCGCTGTGCTTGCCAACAAGGGTTTTGCCACCAAGTATTAGGTCTTGTTTGCCAGAGGGACCAAATACTTATTTCTCACTGCAAAATGCAAATAAATGTATATAATTTATACAATATGCTTTTCTGGATTTTATTTTTGATATTCTATCTGTCAATGTTAAAATGAATCTACCCTTAAAATTATAGACTGTTCATGTGTTTGTCAGTGGGCAAACTTACAAAATAAAGAAGGGATTAAGTACTTATCATATTTCCCCCATTGTATAGAGCAGAATGTGTCAGAAAACACTTTCAGGCTATGTGCCCACGTATGCAGAAAATTTCTGCTTCAAAACCGAACTCCTTCCCAGAAAACGCATGTTTTATTTCCGCGCGTTTTCCGCGTGTTTTTTGAGCGTTTTCCACGCGTCTTCTGACTCATAGAAAATAGCTAAAAACGTGGACTTTTCGGCAAAATTAATGAGCATGCTGCATTTTTTACTGCGAAGCAGTTTTTTCGCAGAAAGAAACGCATCAATGTGCACAAAAAGTGCGGAATTCATTTAAAATGAATGGGATGCTTCTTGTATGCGTTTTTGAAGCGTTTTGACCAGGACAAACGCTTCAAAAACGTGAAAAAAATGCTTACGTGGGCACACAGCCTTAGGCTCAAAAATTAACAGTGTATATTACTTTAAACTATCAATATTAGTGCTCATACTCTAAAAATTTGCAAATGGTAAATCACTTTGAAAACAGCTAAGTAAGTTAAGACAAATTCAGATATCCATGATACAGCAATATTACTGTTATAATGAACAGATTTCTTTTTAAGATTTCATAATCTTGCAAAACAACATTTCTCAACATGAAATGTTACTAAATTATATTAGAATCATAAGTTTTCATTTTTTTAATTATTATATATTGGCTCAAAATATATATTATAGCTTAATAAGTACTAATGTATGTAATTCTATACAACTGAAATAGAAACAAACCTATAAGAAATACCTTATTAGGAAAATTCAAAAGAAAAACAAAACAAACACAAAGGGTACATTCATCCCACCAGTATCAATGGCTTTAACTCAATGTGTGATAATGGAGAGTCAGACTAAGGGCTCGCGCACACGACCTATTATATCGAACAGTTGTTATCAGTGGTTTTCACAGTTCGCACTCGTACCCATGATATTCTATGGGGCAGTGTCAGGTCAAAATTGGTAGTGCACTTTTATGGGTCCATGAAAAACATCTGGCCGCATGTTGCATTTTGTTGCAGTCGGCGTAGCATCAAAACGACGCATGCACAGGCATCCGCATACATTCGCATGGCCTGCATACCCAATGTTAAAGATAGGGTATGCAGGACGCATGCCGACGTAGGTGGAGCTGAAGGAAGAGGTGCGGCAGTGGGCGGGGCTTAACGGAGGAACTATGCAGCCCTCCGCAGCTCTGCCGAATGCTAGTGTGAAACTAACCTTAGCCTGACACACATTGAGTTAAAGCCATTAACGCTAGTGGGAAGAATGTACTCTTTACTGTTTGTACCCTTTTTTAATCTTCCTAATAAAGTATTTTTTTTTTTTTAAATATAGGTTTATTTCAATTTCTTTTATAAAATGAACTAGCTGAAGAGCCCGGCATTGCCTGGGCATAGTAACCAACTGTGGTTAGTTATAACAAATTATTGTTAGGCATCAGGTTTCTGCGTCTGCTCTGCAGGAATCCAGAGCTTCACATTCTGCGGTCTCCTGCTGTCTTTCTACTGCAGAGGAGATTACTTTGCAGCAGACCGCTCCAGAGACTATGTCCCTCTGTGCTCCTACTGAGCATGCTCACGAGACGATCTCCCATTGGAGATCGGGAGTCATGTGCCCAGGTCCTGTTCCAGATCTCATTGGTCCATCTCGGAGATCTGGAAGGTCCCGCACGGCTATCAAAAATGCGCATGGCCGTTCCGCCATGCGCCAGTATAGACTATACTGCTATGTGTGAATGGTGACGGATGTATGATTCTGGTGACTGACTTATTATGAAACCCCTTCCCTCTGATATTACGCATGTGGTTAGGGAATTAGTTCAGTAGTCTGCACCAGTCTGTGGCAAACCTTAGGCCACTGTGCGCACCGCACCTCTGCGCTAGCATCCGACATAGCGCCTGCTTTGTAGCTGTGTCGTCCAGCGGCAGTGTCCTGCGCCGCGGTGCAGTTGCAGCCCTTCTTGGCGTTCGCAGTAGCGACGCCGCACACACGGTAGGTCTAGACGGACGCAGCCCCTCTGTCTTAGTTCCTGCTCCTGTGACATTATACCGTGTGTGCATTTACCTGAGGCCTGTGAGTCTAACAGGCCCAGCCTTTTTGTATGTTTTTGTTGCGGCGCCTCTGTGTGTGAACAGATCCCGCTCTGCGCACTTCGGGTGAAGTTGAACCCGTGCGCATTATATCGCCTATTGCTCGTCTGCCATTACTCAGCAACGGTTGTAACACCTACTGCACGGTGGACCCCGAGCGGCGAACGCACTTTATTATTATATTTATTTAGTGCGTTCTGCCATTCCCAACAATTATAATGATTATATTGCACATAAAAACATTTCACATCATATATTCAACACTACTGATTTGCAACGCAAATTAACTAAACGATTACCCAAGTATTGATAGTATTTTATTTTCAACTCATTCAAGATTTTTGGTTTTTGCTTTCGGTGCAAAGATGAACAGATTTTTGCCAGTTCCAACTCTTGTACAGACCACGTAAAGTTGACCATGAGAAAAGCATGTAAATTGCAAATCGATCCCTGCTACTTTCAAGGACTGTCCCTGAGCATTGTTAATGGACATTGCAAATAGCAGTTGAACTGGAAACTAGAGGCCTTTAAAATCAAAAAACAAATCAGATGGAGTGAGTAGAATTCTTGGAATGAAAATGTCCTCTCCTATGGCACATCCTGATTCTGAGCTGTATATCTAACCCTATCCTGTATGATAATGTCTGATGAGCTGTGTACCTAATCCTCTCCTGTGTGATACTTTCTGCTGAGCTGTGTATCTAATCCTATCATGCTACTGACTGCTCAGCCATGTATCTAATCCTATCCTGTGTGATACTGACTGATGAGCAGTGTATATAATCCTATCCTGTGTGATACTGACTGATGAGCAATGTATCTAATCCTATCCTGTGTGATACCGTCTGCTGAGCCGTGTATCTAACCCTATCCTGTGTGATACCGACTGCTGAGCCGTGTATCTAATCCTATTCTGTGTGATACTGTCTGCTGAGCCTGTATCTAATACTATTCTGCGTGATACTGTGTGCTGAGCTGTGTATCTAATCCTATCCTGTGTGATACTGTCTGCTGAGCCGTGTATCTATTCCTATCCTGTGTGATACTGACTGCTGAGCTGTGTATCTAATCCTATCCTGTGTGATACTGACTGCTGAGCTGTGTATATAATCCTATCCTGTGTGATACTGACTGATGAGCAGTGTATCTAATCCTATCCTGTGTGATACCGTCTGCTGAGCCGTGTATCTAACCCTATCCTGTGTGATACCGACTGCTGAGCCGTGTATCTAATCCTATTCTGTGTGATACTGTCTGCTGAGCGTGTATCTAATACTATTCTGCGTGATACTGTGTGCTGAGCTGTGTATCTAATCCTATCCTGTGTGATACTGTCTGCTGAGCCATGTATCTATTCCTATCCTGTGTGATACTGACTGCTGAGCTGTGTATCTAATCCTATCCTGTGTGATACTGACTGCTGAGCTGTGTATCTAATCCTATCCTGTGTGATCCTGACTGCTGAGTCGTGTATCTATTCCTATCCTGTGTGATACCGTCTGCTGAGCCATGTATCTATTCCTATCCTGTGTGATACTGACTGCTGAGCTGTGTATCTAATCCTATCCTGTGTGATACTGACTGCTGAGCTGTGTATCTAATCCTATCCTGTGTGATACTAACTGCTGAGCCATGTGTCTAATCCTCTCCTGTGTGATACTGACTGCTGAGCTGTGTATGTAATCCTATCCTGTGTGATACTGACTGCTGAGTCGTGTATCTAATCCTATCCTGTGTGATACTGGGCTCCCCTTGCAGTCTGTGTCAGAGGGTGGTCTGTGTTGGCACGGTAATAAATTGTGTTATTTCCAGCTTTACAGAAGGAAGATAACACCATAGAAATGATAAGAATAAGAGGCCAAATTGTTTGGTGAATTGGAATGCGCGGGGTTAAAATTTCACCTCACAACATAGCCTATGACGCTCTCGGGGTCCAGGCGTGTGACTGTGAAAAAATTGTGGCTGTAGATGCAACGGTTCAGATGCCAATCCCGGGCATACGTACATTCAAGCATACACACACACACATTGAGCTTTATATATTAGATTGAATGCTATTTTTTTTGTTTTGGTCAATGTTAACTTTACATAAACCTTCTCAGGAACAGATTTATATAGAATCTCCAAGCCTGAAGTACAAAGTTCTGCAGTTATCATTAACATTCACAAATATGATATACAGGGTGGGCCATTTATATGGATACACTTAAATAAAATGAGAATAGTTGGTGATATCAACTTTCTGTTTGTGGCACATTAGTATATGGGAGGGGGGAACTTTTCAAGATGGGTGGTGACCATGGTGGCCATTTTGGATCCATCTTTATTTTTTTCAATGGGAAGAGGGTCATGTGATACATCAAACTTATTGAAAATTTCACAAGAAAAACAATTGCGTGCTTGGTTTTAATGTAACTTTATTCTTTCATGAGTTATTTACAAGTTTATGACCACTTATAAAATGTGTTTAAAGTGCTGCCAATTGTGTTGGATTGTCAATGCAACCCAACTTTATTGTTTTCAATGGGAAGAGGGTCATGGACATCATTTCACACAAAACCCCCAAAATGGGCAGGCCAAAATTGTTGGCACCTTTCCAAAATTATGTGTAAACAACTTTGTTTCAAGTATGTGATGCTCGTTCAATCTCAAATGTGGCAATTGACAGGTGTGTGCAATAAGAAAATCACGTTTTTGTACAAAAGAGAAAAAAAGTGATGGCACTCATCATTCTGTCGTGAAAATTCTTTATTAATTAAAAGGCATTGGCACAGGAGGAACGTACAGAGAGTGGACAACGGCCGTTTCATGCACTTGCGCTTCAACGGGTCCTGAGGCTGGAATACAGGCAGGTGGGAATTTAGAAGCACACACATGTGGACACATCTCCTGATTTCCGACTCATACTCCCCCAATGGAGTGAGACATGTGAAGAAATTAGTCTAACACAGAATTAAAAACAAGTGTTAAAAAATCTCTATCATAACAAAATGTGGAAATACAAACACTGAGCAGTTCCTACAAAATTGATAATAAAAACTGGCTAGGTCTGAACAGTCCTGTAGGCAATTATAAGTGCAAGAACTGCCCCTTTAAATTGACAGGAAAATCTCTCAAAATGAGTCGGAAATCAGGAGGTGTGTCCACATGTGTGTGCTTCTAAATTCCCACCTGCCTGTATTCCAGCCTCAGGACCCGTTGAAGCGCAAGTGTGTGAAACGGCCATTGTCCACTCTCTGTACGCTCCTCCCATGTCAATGCCTTTTAATTAATAAAGAATTTTCACGACAGAACGGTGAGTGCCATCACTTTTTTTTCTCTTTTGTACAAAATCAGATTTCATGTTTGCTTTTCTGGATTGAGCACCCGTTCTGACAGTATTTTGGCAGTCGGTCCAAGTGTGTGATTTTCGACTTGAATAGCAGTCATGGAACTGTTTTGGGGTTAAGGAGCAGTGCCGAATCTTCTGTCTCTCTTATGCAATAAGAAAATCACACCTGAAACCAGATAGAAAGGGGAGAAGTTGACTCAATCCTTTCATTGTGTGTTTCATACTAAGCATGGAAAACAAAAGGAGAAGAGAACTGTCTGAGGACTTGAGAACCAAAATTTTAAACCAATAATATTCCTCATACAAAATTATCGATCCCTTCAAAACTGCATGCCATACACCTACAGCATCACGGAAGGAGTAGTGATGAGCAAGCAATAAAATGCTCGGGTGCTCGTTGCTCAGGTCGAGCATATTGGAATACTTGGGTGCTTAACCCGAGCAACAAGCCTAATGTAAGTCTATGGGAAACTCGAGCATTTTTGTCGCCCCCGGAGGTCTTTTGAGGGTCTAAAAGCTGTGGAAATCAATGGGAAAAGTGCTCAAATGACATGGAACATCATGGAGAAGACCTCTGGAAGCATTTCTGACTCCCAGGTCACTGCTGTGAACAATGTTGCGTTTTGAAATTTAGCAGAGAATATGTGCGTCTGTCTGCGGCTGTCTGCTTGTGTGTGCGGCTGTCTGCGTGTGTGTGGCTGTCTCTGTGTGTGTGGTAATGCTAACGCCAGTACTGTTGGTCATAGCGCTGTGGGATTATGCTGTCAGATGTCAACTTGATTCCGCAGCTGACTGTGACCTGCAGCGGTGAAGCAGGCTTAGGCTGATGGGACTATTGCTCCCATCCGGCTATGTTTGGTGTCACTGATAACAGTGACAGCAAGTGCCGCTGATGGGAGAGTAGTATCATCTGCCGGTGCCTGGGCCAATGACACTACTGCTCCCATCCAGCTATGTCTGAGGGAGGAGTTAGTTACCTCCGAAATACACGTCGGGATGAGCGGGTAGACCACGGGAGATTCCGCTGCTACACTTTGCAAGGTATCTATTGTTCATTTACTATACACATATATATAATACGCATCTTTGTACTTTTTTTCTGGACACATGAATATAATTTATGAAGCATAGATCTTTGATTCTTGAGACTATGGATCACACTAATTATGCTGCTTGTGCACTGATGTTTCTACTAGTAAGTGTGGTCTAACCTACCCTGTGGCACTATATGGATGCTGGTTTTGTCCACCATGTTTTTAGCCCCATCTGTCTTCCTGTTTTTTGACTATGTGATTAATAAAGATTATAAAAAATTTTATCTACTATGATGGACTTCATGACTGCTTCTTCTGCCCTGTCCTCTCTATCTAATTACTTTGCAGTTGGTCCAGATTTTTGTCCATACTGACACTGTGGGTAACTTTCGTAGTGTTATACCTCTCTTTGGAGATTTACTGGTGGATACTATTTTCTACCCTTTCCAGTATGCTTGCCAATATTTTCTATTGCTACTATATCTCCACTCAAGGAGCTGTCCGGCGACTATCTTACAAGATATAATAGAATATATAGAGTATACACATACATAATACAAACAGAGGCTTATTTTCTGTGTATCATCGACTTGTTACAAGCTCCTAGGGGAGCCTGCAGGGGGAATTGATATTGTTGCTATTTCAAATAATTTCAAACATATGATCTAACTAATAGTTGCCCTTACTTGCCCTTTACAAAAATTCTGCTTCTTATGCAATATGACCGCATCATGTTTTGATCTGTCTGAAAATAATTCAGAAGGCCCTTTTTGGGAGGTGGATAAAGACATAAAATACACAAAGTTCATGCTCCGAACATTAAATTATTCATATGTTTCATCTGCAATGGAATTTTAAGAGTAGATGTCAAATAGAGAAGAAAAAACAACATTGTATTTTGCCAGTAGCACAATCCTTATCCCACCCAGCAAGAATCTGTCACATTTAAGTGAACTTTAGAAAAATGAGCATGCTAGTACATGATGCCGATTTTTTACAGCCGCAAATTAGTACACTTTACTTCTCATTTATAGTAAATCACTGTTAATTTTACTTTGTATTTCCTGTATTAAGTCATAATAGCAATTCAAAGGGTATGTAACTGCCATTTGTCAAGGTATTTAGGGATTTAGAATTACACACAACTGAAGGTGTTCTACAGTGAGGTTCTAAACAGCAAACAGTAGTGTTGAGCATTACGATACCGCAAGTATCGGGTATCGGCCGATACTTGCTGTATCGGAATTCCGATACCGACTTCCGATATTTTTTCAATATCGGAATTCGGCATCGGAATCGGAAGTTCAAAATGATTGACAGCCTGACGTCATCATGATGCGCGGTGTGTGCACATCATGATGCGCCGTCATTTCGGGCCTTCCGGGGGTCTCTGCAGGCCTGCCGGGGGGCTGTGTGGACTGCCCGGGGTCTGTACCGGCCTGCCGGGGGGCTGTGCCGGCCTGCCGGTGGTCTGTGCACCCTGTGGGGGTCTGTACCGGCCTGCCGGGGGGCTGTGCCGGCCTGCCGGTGGTCTGTGCACCCTGTGGGGGTCTGTACCGGCCTGCCGGGGGGCTGTGCCGGCCTGCCGGGGGGCTGTGCTGATGTCCGGGGGTCTGTGCAAGCATCGTCCGATGGGACAACAAGTCCCATCTGGCGATGCCTGCTACCATGACAGTGATTGACACATTAGCCAATGATGGGACAGTAGTAGTCCCATCATCCGGCTAATGTGTTAAATGTTAAAAAAAAAAAAAAAAAAAAAATACTACATACATACTACATGCATGCTACATGCATGCTACATACATACTACATGCTACATACATACTACATATATACTACATGCATGCTACATACATACTACATGCTACATACATACTACATATATACTACATGCATGCTACATACATACTGCATGCTACATACATACTACATGCTACATACATACTACATGCTACATACATACTACATATATACTACATACATACTACATACATGCTACATACATACTGCATGCTACATACATACTACATACATACTACATACATACTACATACATACTACATGCATGCTACATACATACTACATACATACTACATGCTACATACATACTACATGCTACATACATACTACATGCTACATACATACATACTACATGCTACATACATACCACATACATACTACATACATACTACATACATACTACATGCTACATACATACTACATGCATGCTACATACATACTACATGCTACATACATACCACATACATACTACATACATGCTACATGCTACATACATACTACATATATACTACATGCATGCTACATACATACTGCATGCTACATGCATGCTACATACATACTACATACATACTACATGCTACATACATACCACATATATACTACATACATACAATACATTCATACAATACATACATAGACATACAGTACATATAACATAGAGTAACATACTTACCAATACTTGTCACATTGTTCCCCGAAGCCATTGTCTTTTCCGGAATAAATATCAACATAACAAACCACAAAAATACTCACCCACGATCCGAAGCAGTCCACGAGTGTGTCCCACGACGATCTTGGGTAGAGAACGGCAGCATCAGATGATGCTGCCGTTCTCTACGGGCTGCAGGAATCCAATGACGGAAGGTAGGTATCCTTCCGCACTGTATTCCTCCGCCACTTAAAAAAAAAAAAGTCCCTAGTCTCACTTTATGCCATTGCTGCGTGGGAAATTCCCACACAGCAATGGCATAAAGTGAGACTAGGGACTTTTTTTTTTTTAAGTGGCGGAGGAATACAGTGCGGAAGGATACCTACCTTCCGTCATTGGATTCCTGCAGCCCGTAGAGAACGGCAGCAACAGCTGATGCTGCAGTTCTCTACCCAAGATCGTCGTGGGACACACTCGTGGACTGCTTCGGATCGTGGGTGAGTATTTTTGTGGTTTGTTATGTTAATATTTATTCCGGAAAAGACAATGGCTTCGGGGAACAATATGACAAGTATTGGTAAGTATGTTACTCTATGTTATATGTACTGTATGTCTATGCATGTATTGTATGAATGTATTGTATGTATGTAGTATATATGTGGTATGTATGTAGCATGTAGTATGTATGTAGTATGTATGTAGCATGCATGTAGCATGCAGTATGTATGTAGCATGCATGTAGTATATATGTGGTATGTATGTGGTATGTATGTAGCATGTAGTATGTATGTAGCATGCATGTAGTATGTATGTAGTATGTATGTAGCATGCATGTAGTATGTATGTAGCATGTAGTATGTATGTAGCATGCATGTAGTATATATGTAGTATGTATGTAGCATGTAGTATGTATGTAGCATGCATGTAGTATATATGTAGTATGTATGTAGCATGTAGTATGTATGTAGCATGCATGTAGTATATATGTAGTATGTATGTAGCATGTAGTATGTATGTAGCATGCATGTAGTATATATGTAGTATGTATGTAGCATGTAGTATGTATGTAGCATGCATTAGTATATATGTAGTATGTATGTAGCATGTAGTATGTATGTAGCATGCATGTAGTATATATGTAGTATGTATGTAGCATGTAGTATGTATGTAGCATGCATGTAGTATATATGTAGTATGTAGCATGTAGTATGTATGTAGCATGCATGTAGTATGTATGTAGCATGCATGTAGTATGTATGTAGCATGCATGTAGTATGTATGTGGTATGTATGTAGCATGTAGTATGTATGTAGCATGCATGTAGTATATATGTGTTATGTATGTAGCATGTAGCATGCATGTAGCATGCATGTAGTATGTATGTAGCATGCATGTAGTATGTATGTAGTATATATGTGGTATGTATGTAGCATGTAGTATGTATGTATGTAGCATGCAGTATGTATGTAGCATGCATGTAGTATATATGTAGTATGTATGTAGTATATATGTAGTATGTATGTTGCATGTAGTATTTATGTAGTATGAATGTAGCATGCATGTAGTATGTAGTATGAATGTAGCATGTATGTAGTATGCATGTTGTATGTATGTAGCATGTATGTAGCATGTAATTTTTTTTTTTTTTTTACATTCAACACATTAGCCGGATGATGGGACTACTACTGTCCCATCATTGGCTAATGTGTCAATCACTGTCATGGTAGCAGGCATCGCCCGATGGGACTTGTAGTCCCATCGGACGATGCCTGCACAGACCCCCGAAGCCTGCACAGACCACCGGCAGGCCGGCACAGCCCCCCGGCAGGCCGGCACAGCCCCCTGGAGCCTGCACAGACCACCGGCAGGCCGGCACAGCCCCCCGGAGCCTGCACAGACCACCGGCAGGCCGGCTCAGCCCCCCGGCAGGCCGGCACAGACCACCGGAGCCTGCACAGACCCCCTGGCAGGCCGGCACAGCCCCCCGAAAGGCCCGTACAGACCCCAGAGAGGCTGTACAAGGCAAAAACAGGGTTTTTCTTATTCCGATACCGGAAGTCCCATAGACTTGAATGGGACTTCCGGTATCGGAATCGGCGATACCGATACTTTTTTTAAAGATCGGCCGATCCATTCCGATCCGATACTTTGAAGTATCGGATGGTATCGCTCAACTCTAGCAAACAGACATAAAAGCGCAGATTGATTACAAATATATTAATAGGAGTTGAGCTCTATGGCGATGTATGTAAGCCACATTGAAACAATTCTTTACTTTTTTCTATAAAAAAACAGATATTGACACAAAATATTATACTGAAGTGTTTTCATCTTATTTTGTCTAATCATATTCTATTGATTTTATAAATAAGTAGAATATAATAATCACAAACATAAACAAGAAAAACAGATAAGTCAGTGCTGGACATCAGAAAACAAATGTATGTAAACACATTGAAAGAACTAATCACAAACTTAATCCCTAAACGATTAGGCAATTTTTCAATTTTGCTTTTTTGCTTCTTCCAAGAAGAGACACACAGCCGGGGTGGTCGATGTAGCTGCACGGGGGCCCAGAGGTGACGAGGGGCTCATGTCAACTGTGCATTAGTTGCTTTTAATGAGGGCAATCTGGCCTGTTGTTCAAGACCAAGGCTCCCAGGAAGCCATGGCCAGTAAGTCCTCATCACTAGTGGTCTGCCAGGCAGAGAGCATTCCTACAACTCTGCTGCCTACAGTAGAGAATAGCAGGAAACTGTTCTCAAATTCTTGCCCTGCACTTTCTCTATCACTCAGGAGCATGCGGTGTGATGATAGCATCACAACAGTTGCATAATTTACAAAGGAACTGGACAGAAGAGGAAGGAATTGATGCTACAGAGGGATCGTCTAGAAAAGTGAATGATTTTTTAAAGACATTGGTGTAACAAAAGTGTCACACCCCCCTGGAAGACCTGGATTTAAGTGGTCACGTCAAATAATGAATTGCAAGTCTTCTTTAGAGATGGTGTGATTTGTGGCCCACATTAAATGTATTTAGTTTCCTCTGGTGCTGAAGAAGCTAATAACCCTTTCTAAGCTGGTCAGAAATGTGCAGCTCCATTTCAGCTGCTTCTAATCTGGTCATTACCTCTTCCTATTAAAACTGATCAGACCTTCTTGTCCCTGCCGGTGAAAGATTTGTCTTCCTGTGCTGTGTGCTAAGTGGCTGGAGAAGAGTGGTTTTAGTTTATTGTTCTGTGGTTTACTGTAGTACATGTGTGTTTATCTCCTGGTTCTGGTTCCCATTTAGTTTATTATGTCTGCATACCGTGTATACATGACTGCGTACTGTGTATACATGTCTGTGTATGCATGTCTGTGTATTTTGTGTGTGCATGTCTGCGTATTATGTGTGCATGTCTGTGTACTGTATGTTTGTGCTTGTCTGCTTATTGTGTACGTGTGCATGTCTGAGTACTGTGTGTGTGCTTGTCTGCGTACTGTGTGTGTGCATGCATGTCTGCCTACTGTGTGTGCATACATGTCTGCCTGCTGTGGGTGTGCATGTCTGCGTACTTTTAGCTCGCGCATCTCTGCTTGCAGTCTCTCTCTCCCTGCAGAGACATCAGCGTACTCACTGTCGAGGCTCCCGTCCTGCTCCTTTTGGGTCTGCTGCTACCCAGGGTGCGTGCACTCCTAGCAAGTCTCCGGGCACTGTGCTTAGGGTCCGCGCGCACACTTGTTTTTAAAGGGCCCATGCGTGATCCTCTAAAGTGCCCCAGCCAGTAGCTGGAGGTCACTTGCTATTTAAACCGCCTCCTCCAACATGGAGGTGCCTGTGCAATGTTATGAGTTTGTTCCTAACACGCTTGTCAGTTCTCAGGTCTCAGTACTTGCATCTCAGTCCGCTCCACCCGCCAGGGCTTTCCTCAATGGCAGCCAAGTCTGCTGCACCTGCCAGTGCTTCCTTCAATGGTATCAGATACTGCTGCACCCGCCAATGCTTTCAACGGCAGCCGAGTCTGCTGCACCCACCAGTGCTTCCTTCAACGGTAGCCGAGTCCGCTGCACCCGCCAGTGTTTTCCTCAATAGCAGCTGAGCCAGCTGCACCCGCCAGTGCTTTCCTCAATGGCAGCCGAGCCAGCTACACCCACCAGTGCTCACTTCAACGATAGCTGAGCCAGCTGCACCCACTAGTGCTCATTTCTCCGTCAGACTGTCTGCATCTGCAGTTCCTGTCATCTTCTCTGCCTGCCTATATCTGTTGGACATTCTTCTGGTCCATCCCAGCTACCCGTTCCTAGGGGTCAGCCGCCATTTACCCAAAGTCAGTCCTGGAGTAGCACCTGGATCACCTCCCTAAACTCTCCATGGACCATGGTGTCATTAGCTGCTGTATGTCAGGGATCGGATTGGGTGAGGCTGCTAATCACGCCCCTCCAGGTCTTCCTTGGGCTTTGGCACAGTGGTTTCACCACCCAGCCTGTTACAGTACAGTGTGTGTGCATGCATGTCTGCCTACTATGTGTGTGTGTGCATTTCTGCATATTGTGTGTGCATGTCTGCAAATTGTGTGTGCATGTCTGCATATGTGAAGGATGAGGGGGCAGGCTGGGCCTTGTGTTGTGTACCTATATTTTTCTACCGTATCTGTGTATCATTAAGCATGGTATATATTAAAGGGGCCCTCTGAGACTCTTTCGCCCAGGGTCATCAAAAACCTGGATAATGGGTGGGTTAATCCAGGGACGGCAGAGTCAGGGTTAATCTTCTGAGCTGAAGATATGCAGGATCAGAGAGGGTGTACAAATTGAAGCACAAATGGTGGCACACACCAAACACAGGATGCTAGAGATCCCAATAAAAAAATCCTAAGAAACAGGTGTGTGTCTTAGTGGGTCACATATGAGCCTAGGGACATGATGTCATTGAACCTCATTGGGAAACTTGCAAAACCTGATGTGGAGCACAACAGAGTCTCTGGGGAAGGAAGAGGAGTCTGTGATTCCCAGGACAGATGCGTAACTGTTTGTAAAACAACCTCCCTTTGGTTACATTCACACATTTGTGTGTAATGTCCGCATGCTACCAGATTTTTATATTGGTGTTTTTGGAATTGGTGGCTACACTACTGGCATGACATAAGGGTACTTGTGACTCCTGTGAGCTTCTAATGTTAACCCTTTACTCCCCCAAACTCATATTTATTCTTACTCTAAAAACCCCAATAAACACATCAGACTTAAATTGGATTACATGGCCATAGCAGCCTTTTATTAACATTTAATCTAAAACAATTTTTAAACAATAATATCCCAGAAGGGGAGTTCCTCAAAGCCCCAACAATGTAAATCGCAGATATACAAATTTCCACCAGCTCAGAGGCAGATAATACCTAATCTGGCCAAATCAAAAATCCATTAATGGGTCCCTTGATCATCATTTTGTGGGATTATTTAAACCCATCCACTTGAATTCACCCAGGGGGAGTCCAGGACCTCTTGAGATCCCCCCCTCCAATCCGCCATTCCCCAATTCCACCAACTTTGAGGAAACCCCCCCATGCCACAATGCCATGACAACTTGAATGATAAAATGAAAGGCACCCCTGATCAACCTGAATCAAAGCATTCCCCCTTCTAGAAAAACGAAAAACATAAATATGCATGTGAACCTTAACCTCAAACAAAGGGAGGGTGGGTGGGAGCTTCTTGCTTTAACAGGGGGGGTACCTAAAATGGCTGACTTTTTTATACCAGCCCCCTTAACTCCACCTCTGACCCCTCCTCCCCCATGACCTAATCCCCACACCTCCCATAACACACTATTAACCCCCCACTCTACTCCATAGCCCTCCAGCTCACAACATTCCCACGTTACCCAGTCATGTCAACCTCTCCTCAAGGCCGGGGGCCCAGTACGGCCTCTTTGGATATCAAGCTAAAGCCTGTACAATTTGTGTCCTTTCTAAGAAACCTCGTATTTTGCCTTTAGGGTGTACTTAAACCTCTTCTACTCATCAGGAAGCTTAATATGCATATTTTTATGGATTTCATTACTGACTTTCATCTGCTCAGGGGCAAAGCAGTTATTTAGATTGTGGTTCTTTGTTTTAGTAACATGTACCCTTTTGTGCCAACCTGTTTTACAAACCTTTGGAAAATTGTTTACCCAACATATTGCAAAATTGCATATACCCAAAAATATTATTACTGACCATGGTACCCAGCTTGTTTTTATATGCTGGAAAACTTTCTGTACCTTGCTTGGGGCAGTATTATCTTTCTTATCTGCTAATCATTCTGAGACTAATCAGATTATGAATGGTTTTAAAGATGTTATCTGCTTTCAGCAAACTTTTGCCAAACTTTTTGCAACTTTTTGCTCACTTTCTGTATATATAAAAAGCAAACAGAGCTTTACTTACCCTCCTAGGGTCCAGCGCTCTGTCTCTCCACTGCTGCCCTGGTCTCTGCTTAATGTTGCAAGTTGCAACCAATTATTGAGCTGAGCAATTGCGTAGCATAGAGTAGATAGTACAAGCCGCTGACCTGTGTGATTGGCAGCAGCACTGTCTTGTCACTGCTGCAACCAATAATCAGAGTCAGGTGCAGTGATGGAGACACGGTGATAGACCTAGGAAGGGTGAGTGAGGGCCCGTTCAGATGGAGATATTACATGAAGGTCTGCTGCCCGAATAGAAATCGTACATCAACCTAAGGCCGGTTTCACATTAGCGCTTTTTCAGCGCGCGCACGGCCGGGGGTAGCTCCGCCCCCGAGCCGGCTCTCTGCCCGGCGTGCCCGCCCCTTCCTTGTAGCGCCGCCTCCTAGCGCACAGCGGCGCCTGCGATCGGCGCACCCTATCTTTAGCATAGGGTGCGCAGATCGTGCGCAGGCCGTGCGCTAGTTGCGCTTTGACCTGCGCTGCGCACTTTTGACGGTGCGCCGTGCGCGCCAAAATCCGAAAAGTTTGATTTTGGCGCGCACGGCGCACCGTCAAAAGTGCGCAGCGCAGGTCAAAGCGCAACTAGCGCACGGCCTGCGCACGATCTGCGCACCCTATGCTAAAGATAGGGTGCGCCGATCGCAGGCGCCGCTGTGCGCTAGGAGGCGGCGCTACAAGGAAGGGGCGGGCACGCCGGGCAGAGAGCCGGCTCGGGGGCGGAGCTACCCCCGGCCGTGCGTGCGCTTAAAAAGCGCGAATGTGAAACCAGCCTTACCAATGTAATTCCATAGTGCTAACCAGATGACAGTTTTATCATATGAGAAAATAGCAGCAGCACTATTTTCTTCCATATCTTGGATGAGAATCGTCTTTACAAGTCTATGGGTGCGCAAAAAAAATCAGATCCCATACTGATTCTAAGTATTGAATCCAATTTTCATGAACACTTTGTAATTATTTGATCATGTTCATTAAAAAACAAACACAGGGATGGCACATAGATGACAATAGTGATGAAAATCATCCAAGTATTCTGGATGAAATTTGGACAATAGTTCAGTTTGTGTTTTACCATAACTGAACATATGAGCAAAAGTTTCCTGAAAGGGGACAACTCCTTTAACACTGTTATGTGTCTGAATACTAGACTGCTTAGATAACTTAGCACAATTTCCTTTGAGTCTCTGGCCTACTACCGCTTCATTGATGATATTAATCATCTGGACGGAGTCTGAGCAACAGCTAAAGACGTTCCACGAATAGTTTAATCAATTTCATTCCACCATCAACTTAACACTCAACTCTTCCAGCACTGAAATTAACTTTTTAGACACCATCATTAAGCTAAAGAACAATGAAATAAAGACATCCTTGTATCAGAAGCCAATTGACCGTCCAACATACCTTAAATGGGACAGTTTCCATCCAAAACACATAAAAAACTCTATTGTCTACAGCCAAGCCATCAGATACAATCATATATGTTCCAACCCCATGGACAGAGATGAACACCTTGGTCGCCTCAGAAAAACCTTTTTGAATCAGGGCTACCATCCAAGAACAATTGAAAACCAAATTACAAGGGCCACCAGAATATCAAGGAATCACCTGCTACATTACAAAGCTAAAGAAAATAACCGGGTGCCTCTAGTGGTCACCTACAATTCAAATCTGGAGGTGCTAAGGAAAGCTTCACGGAAATTACAACCTTTACTGCAAAAAGATGCCCGATTACAATCCATATTTCCAGACCCCCCACTGCTGTGTTTGAGGCAGCCCCCAAATTTAAGAAGCATAATTGTCAGAAGCTCCCTGTCCTCTCCAACAGCTGCAGGAACCTTTCCTTGCAACCAGAAAAAAATGTAAAACCTGTCCATTTATAATGACCACGGACAAGATAAAGATCCCCAACTCACATCAGGACAACAAGATCCCAGGTACGTTCAGCTGCATCACATCTAATGTGGTGTACTTAATTATTTGTACTAAATGTCCAACTGGGGGTCTGTATGTGGGGGAGACAGGGCAAAAACTGAGAACAAGGATGAATTCTCATCGCCACACAATAAGAGAAAAAAGAACGGATCTACCTGTGGCAAAACATTTTTGTATCCCTGGTCATAGCATGATGGATATTAAATTACTTGAATTAAAAGGTAACTTCAAGTCTCAGAGAGAGAGAAGAATCTCGGAGTACAAATTTATGAAAACTTTCAACACATTCAGTGCAGGTATTAATGTGTCGCATGGATTAATCAATTAAGGAATTTGCTCCTCAGACCTTCTGGGGTCATCACAACACAGAACCAGACCGGCAATCAGAGGGCAATAAAAGCTTCACACTGCTTATCTATGAACTGCTCCAATATTTATGCTTATCTCTCTCCCATAATGACTATTCCGTTTCACATCACTTGTCTTATCTATTGAGTTATTTATGTGCTGTCTTGTGTATAAATATGTCATCATTCAGATTATGTATTAGTCTAGCCTGATGAAGAGACCTTCGTAGTCTCCAAAGCTTGCAATTTGTTACCATCTTTTCAGTTAGCCATTAAAAGGTATCAACCACTGAGGACTCTCAATTCTAAATATTTTTCCTTTGAGTAAGCACTCACAACTGTCTACAAAGGCTTATTTTTCTCTACTTATGTTTACCATCTATGTTTCTGCTCCTAGAAAGCCTGATACCAGTGTACCCTCTAAGCTGAGTCATCTTGGAAATTAAAGAGTTAAAGCTGCTTTTTAAGGAGTTTAAGAAGTCTAATTAAAGATCTACCTCCCTGCAGAGTCTGGTATTCATTAACTCCATTTCCAGAGTGCACAGCCTAGAGGAAACAGTGGTTGATACTCTTGAGACTGCTGTGGCTTTTGTCCTCTGACCGATTCTTAACCCTTTGACATATTATCTTTTTTCTTATCATTAAGGGTGGTTTTACACTTACTGTATTTTTGCTGGCCGATTTTGTGGCCCCAATACTTTTCTATGGGGCCGAAAAATCGGCCCTCAAAAAAATCAATGGTGCACTGTGTGCAGTATGGCCGTATATACGGCCGTGAAAAAATATCGAGCTTGCTCGATATTTTTCACGTCATACAGACACGGCGCCCATTTAAATCAATGGGACCACAAAAACAAACCAGACATTTGTTTTCGTGGCGCGCTGTCACGTCCGGTTTTGCGGAACGCCGTTTTTTTCTCCAATACTATTTCCATAGTATTGGGAAAAAAAAACGGCGATCCGCAAACGTTTTTTTACAACCCATTATTGCGGTACACTACAAAAAATGCGGAAATACGGCCCACAAAAACGGGCCTCAATAACAGACCTCAAAAAATGCGGTAAATGTAAAACCACTCTTAATGTCATTTTGCAAGAGCCATAACTTTTCCTTTTTTTCTATAAAATTTGCGATATGAAACTGGAGCTGGAGAATACACATCAAATAGGAGAAATTGGAGTTGGAATATTTTAATCACACGTAGGAGATACTGGAGCTGGAGCATATACATAACAGGAGACACTGGGAAAGGAGCATATACAGCCTACACAGGAAACACTGAAGTACATACATTACACATAGGCACCACTGGAGCTGCAGCATCTACATCGAACATAAGAGGTACTGGAACATCCACATTACCCACAGGAGATACTGGGGCTCGAGGAGCATCCATAATACACATAAGAGACACTGGGGCTGGAATTTCCACAATACAAATAGGAGACACTGGTGCTGGAGCATCCACATTACCCATAGGAGACACCGGAGTTGCTTCCAGGAATGAGACAAAAACATAGAGCGTTCTAACTCAGCTCGCAAAGAACATACTGATTCAGGCACTGGCCAGGATGAATTCGTAATGCTTCATTGCATGTGTCGCAGCCTTCAGTATGGAATGCTGCATATGCATGCTCACAGTGTAAAAAGAAAATAAAGGACCGGCAGCTGGAAAAACGGGGCTACCCTCCAGAGCAATACGGTCCCAATAAACTGCTTGGTTGGTCAGAGGAAGTTTCATCCAAGGTTGTACGTGGCCCACGGGCAGGAGGTTGCCCGCCCCTTTTTTAAGGAATGAGTCATTACGAATGTGGCAATATGTATTGTTTTTTAAGGGCTTATTTTTTCCACCATAAACCATATTTCATTAGTAAAAGTTTGGATCATGTTTGTTTTTATTTTATTTTATTTTTTTTACACACAAACAAATTAAAAAACTGGAACACCTAATCCTTTGACCATTTAGATAATACATTGCATTACTTATGAACTGCAGTATATTATACATGTCTGTCATTATTACAGTGACAGCAGCAGTGTAGCTACAGGGGGGGCAGAGGGGGCGGTGGCCAAGGGCCCCGTGCTTTGAGGGATCCACACCGAGCAATGCTACTGCAATCGCATAAGCATGTGCAGCACGCCCATACTGTTACACTCTGCGACAGAGCAGGGAGAGTCGATCTCCCTGCATTGTCACCCAGTTGCTAAGGGGCCCTTGAGCGGAGTAGAGTGACAGTCTCTCGCCCATCATCGCAAGTTTGAATTTCTTGCCTGGATGCCGATACAGTTAAAAGCACAGATGAGACAGGGAGACATGCTCCCTCTCCCATCATTTCCCCTCTGTGTCTGACGTCACTGACGCAGACTGTCACGCTCGCGCCTTGGCTGAGTGGCGCGAGCCGGGGGGTTGTGGCCCCACTGTGCCACAATCCCGACTACCCTGGAAGGGGCGTAACTACGGCAGCTACCTCGGTCTTCTCTGGAGCCTCTGATGGTGAGGTCAGGCTTCTGCGGCAGGTAGCTGCCGGGTGCCACTCCAGGGTGGTGTCTGGCTGTGGCTGCTGATCCCACTCGGGAACAGGACACCTGGACAGGTGTGAGTGACAAGCAGGCTGAAACACAGGGCAAGCAGACACGGCTGGGACACAGGGCAAGCAGGCACGGCTTGGTACACTGGCAGGCAGGCACGGCTTGAAGACACAGGGCAGGCGGACACGGCTTGGAGACCCTGGACAGGCGGGCACGGCTGGGAGACACATGACAGGCGGGCACGGCTTGGAGACACAGGACAGGCGGGCACGGCTTGGAGACACAGGACAGGCGGGCACGGCTTGAGACACAGGACAAGCGGGCAAGGCTTGAGACACAGGACAGGCGGGCATGGCTTGAGACACAGGACAGACTGGCGTGGTATGAGAAGGGACAGGTAAGGACCTGTTCACACAGCAGGTGTAGGCAGGAAGGAGTGGTGTATGTTGGAACAGGATTTGGACCTGTTCACAAAGGAGGTGTAGGCAGGAAGGAGTGATGTATGTTGGAACAGGATTTGGACCTGTTCACACAGGAGGTGCAGGTACGGATATAGGCTGGAGTGTGGAGTAGGCAGAGCAGCAGGGGTGCGGAGCAGTCTGGGCTGCAAGGGGGCCGGGCAGGCAGAGCGGCAAGGGAGCCGTGCAGGCAGAGCGGCTAGGGAGCCGTGCAGGCAGAGCGGCTAGGGAGCCGTGCAGGCAGAGCGGCTAGGGAGCCGTGCAGGCAGAGCGGCTAGGGAGCCGTGCAGGCAGAGCGGCTAGGGAGCCGAGCAGGCAGAGCGGCTAGGGAGCTGAGCAGGCAGAGCGGCTAGGGAGCCGAGCAGGCAGAGCTGCGAGGGTGCAGATGCACAGACAGAGCTGCAAGGGTGCAGATGCACAGACAGGGAGGACACAAGGAAAGACACAGCAGGGAAGGAAGCCATGGACAAGGAGAAAGGGAGACTAAGGTAGGACAGAGTACAGACAAGGTACTGGAACCAAGACTCAAGGGCCAGGATATTCAGCCTCCTGGCAGGCGGACAGAAAAATAATAGGCAAGGTACCAAGACACAGGAATATGCAATAAGAGCCTTCAGAGAAGGCAAGACATAGGACAGGGCCTGGCTAACTCAGCAGCAAGGAGCTAACTGAGTTTAGACATTGCACAGGCAATGTTTCAGTGGGTGTGGCGGAACTAAATAGTCAAGGGCTCTAGGTGATTGGTCAGGGACAGATTAGACAGGTGCACCCTGACTGCTTAAGAACCAGAGAGTTCTGGCCCGCCCCGCTATACACACATAGCCAGGAAACATACAGAAGAGCAGAGGCACAGAGCACAGGGCTGGCAATAGACAGAATTCACAGCATGACCAGGAGCGGTGAGTAAGTTTATGTGCGGGGGATGGGAGGCCATGCAGTGATGCCAGCAGGGTTGTTACAGTACCCCCCCTTTATGGCCCCTCTTCCTCAAGCCTGCCAGAATGACCTGAAGAAGGAGTATGGGACCAAACACAGTCCAGGTTGACACAACATCCTTCAGGTAGGGTGGAGTATGTGTGCCATCAGGAATCCCAGATTGCCCGGTTTCTTGGTGCCCCAGGGAGTCAGTTTCCAGCACAGAGGGTACAAAGACTTCTTCCTCCAGATTGGCAAAAAGCGGGGCCCTGGCAGCTTCTGACATCGCTCCTACATCAGCCGGCCAGCTAGAAACTGAAGACACCTGCACAGAGTCCATTTTTAGCCCATTATCCAAAGAAAATTGGATCTCCTCCAGGTGAGTGAACAACGGAGATACGTAGGCCACAGTTCCCACCTCTGCATCCACCTGCCATATGGAAGCTGGAGGCATACATACAGGGAGCCTTTTCAACCTGTTACTCAGAAAAAACTGGGCCCCCTTTTTCAGGTTAGAGGATGAGTAATGCTCCATCTTGGGACCTTCACCCACTGGCCATAGAGGAGCCGAGGGCATCCACTCAGGATCCATCTTCAGCCCTTTATCCTGGGGAAGACAATCAGGAGGCAGGGATGCTCTAGGGAGCAGATCACTGGCATCATTGCTGGAGATGTGTGACAAGGAGACCTCCGCTTCACCCTCTTCGGAGGCGTCATCACCCCTAGACTCGACGACCAGCAGACTGGATAAAGACGACGACTTGGCTGACTTTATCTGACACAAGGGAACCAGACACCTCTTGTCACTTGGTTGTCTCAGGCGCGGTACCTTGCTGGGTCTCCAAACATAAATGGGCACCAGGATCTCTGGTTCAGAATGACCCATGGGCATACCAGACAGCCAATGGAAGACAAACTTCTTCGTATACAAAGCTCCAACCTGGAGCTGAAGTTGTCCTTGCAAGACTAGACTGTTCTCAAGTAGGGCTCGGCCACCAAGAGACAACGCCCACGCCGGCTTCGGGAGCTGTATGACAGAGACCACACACAGACTCCGTATGGCTGGTGGTTTATACACACCAAAGCTCCCTGAAGGCAGAGAAACAGTCATTGGCTTCACAGGACAGAGACCAGATTCCGGCTGCAACTTTGCCAGCTTCTTCTTTTTAGACCTCTTGGATCTTGCACGGGAGGCTGCATCGGCAGACTGTGGAACAGGTGATGGCTGGACGGTCATAGGTGGTTGAGACGTTTCACCCACAGGTTCCTCTTGTCTGGTCTGTCTCTGGAAGCTTGGAGGGGAAGACTTTTCAGGAGCAGCTGGACGAGGCATGTCGAACACTTTACAGAAGGCCACCAGGAAGGCCCCCAGGCTCATGACGACAGGGTCCCCTGCTTCCCAAAGGGCACAGATCCAGATCAAGGCATCACCAGCTAGGTAGGACATGATGTATCCCACCTTGACCCGGTCAGAGGGGAAACAAGCTGCATTCTGCAGGATGTAGTGCAGGCACTTTTTCAGGAACCCTTGGCACTCTTTAGGGTCCCCATAGAACCTAGGCGGGTCATCTGGGTTGTGCTCCTCATAGGCCAGAAGTTGCTCATACATAGCCCAGGAGACAATGAGTGGTTCAGACGTCTCAACAATTGGAGCGACGCAAGGCGGAACAAATTCTTCCGGTGGCTCATACTGGCAGGAAGAGAGTTCATCATGCTCTGCGAGCGGAAGGACATGGGACTCAGCGGGGACAATGGCCTGTGCAAACTGTCACGCTCGCGCCTTGGCTGAGTGGCGCAAGCCGGGGGGTTGTGGCCCCACTGTGCCACAAACCCGACTACCCTGGAAGGGGCGTAACTACGGCAGCTACCTCGGTCTTCGCTGGAGCCTCTGATGGTGAGGTCAGGCTTGTGCGGCAGGTAGCTGCCGGGTGCCACTCCAGGGTGGTGTCTGGCTGTGGCTACTGATCCCACTCGGGAACAGGACACCTGGACAGGTGTGAGTGACAAGCAGGCTGAGACACAGGGCAAGCGGACACGGCTGGGACACAGGGCAAGCAGGCATGGCTTGGTACACTGGCAGGCAGGCACGGCTTGAAGACACAGGGCAGGCGGACACGGCTTGGAGACCCTGGACAGGCGGGCACGGCTGGGAGACACAGGACAGGCGGGCACGGCTTGGAGACACAGGACAGGCGGGCATGGCTTGGAGACACAGGACAGGCGGGCACGGCTTGAGACACAGGACAGGCGGGCACGGCTTGAGACACAGGACAGGCGGGCACGGCTTGAGACACAGGACAGGCGGGCATGGCTTGAGACACAGGACAGACTGACGTGGTATGAGAAGGGACAGGTAAGGACCTGTTCACACAGCAGGTGTAGGCAGGAAGGAGTGGTGTATGTTGAAACAGGATTTGGACCTGTTCACACAGGAGGTGTAGGCAGGAAGGAGTGGTGTATGTTGGAACAGGATTTGGACCTGTTCACACAGGATGTGCATGTACGGATATAGGCTGGAGTGTGGAGTAGGCTGAGCCCGCAGGGGTGCGGAGCAGGCTGGGCTGCAAGGGGGCCGGGAAGGCAGAGCGGCAAGGGAGCCGTGCAGGCAGAGCGGCAAGGGAGCCGTGCAGGCAGAGCGGCTAGGGAGCCGAGCAGGCAGAGCGGCGAGGGTGCAGATGCACAGACAGAGCTGCAAGGGTGCAAATGCACAGACAGGGAGGACACAAGGAAAGACACAGCAGGGAAGGAAGCCACGGACAAGGAGAAAGGGAGACTAAGGTAGGACAGAGTACAGACAAGGTACTGGAACCAAGACTCAAGGGCCAGGATATTCAGTCTCCTGGCAGGGGGACAGAGAAGTACTAGGCAAGGTACCAAGACACAGGAATATGCAATAAGAGCCTTCAGAGAAGGCAAGACATAGGACAGGGCCTGGCTAACTCAGCAGCAAGGAGCTAACTGAGTTTAGACATTGCACAGGCAATGTTTCAGTGGGTGTGGTGGAACTAAATAGTCAAGGGCTCTAGGTGATTGGTCAGGGACAGATTAGACAGGTGCACCCTGACTGCATAAGAACCAGAGAGTTCTGGCACCGCCCCGCTATACACACATAGCCAGGAAACATACAGAAGAGCAGAGGCACAGAGCACAGGGCTGGCAATAGACAGAATTCACAGCATGACCCGGAGCGGTGAGTAAGTTTATGTGTGGGGGATGGGAGGCCATGCAGTGACGCCAGCAGGGTTGTTACACAAACACTGACAATGGGCGCAATGGCATAATTACGCGGTGCCCACTGTCTGGAGATGTGCGGGCACTCAGAGCAGCGGGGAAATGAGGAGGAGAGGTGAGTATTTATCTTTTTTTTACCGGGGAGTGCATTATACCATATAGTGTCTGCCTATAGGGAGTGCATCATACTATATAGAGTCTGCCTATAGGGAGTGCATTATACTATACAGGCCTATGGGGTTCTTTATATTATATAGAGTCTGCCTATGGGGAGGTGCTTTATACTATATGGAGTTTGCCTATTTTCGTATAGAAGCCTATTGGGGTGCCTTATACTATATAGCGTCTGCCTATGGGGAGGGAATTATAATATAGAGACCTATGGAGTGCATTATACTACAAAGAGTGTGCCTATGGGGAGTGCAATATACACCATGGAGACCTATAGGAAATGTATAATTATATAATTATACTATATAGATTCTGCCTGTGGGGAGTGCATTATACTGTATATAGGCATATGGGAGTGTATTATACTACAAAGGCCTATGGGGGTCCTTTATACTATATAGAAGCATATAGGGAGTGCATAATACTATATGTAGACCCCTGGAGAGTGCATTATACTATATAGAGGCCTATGGGGAGTGCATTATACTATATTGAGGAATATCTGGTGCAGTATACTATATATGAAGGTTATTAAGGGGGCATCATACAGTGTGGGTATTACAGTGAGGGGGCCATCAAACAGTATGGGAGATAATGTGGGGTCTTTGTACAGTGTGAGGGCTCTCATAGAGTTTTGGAGCCATCAAACAGTTTGGAGGCAACTAAAAGGTCAGTATACTATGGGGGGTACTATACAGTGAGGCGGCATTATACTGTGTATGACAGAACATCAAGCTGCATAAAGGGGAGCTGTATAGGGGAATACTTGGGACATTATTAAATGTTAAGTGGGCACTTTTTGCAATAGGTGCACTCAGTTTATCATAACTGTCAAAGGGGTACACAGAGGGCATTATTACTTTCTAGGGAGCAAAATGTGGGCACTGTTTTCTAGGACACTTACACACGGCATTACTATATTCTAGAGGGATGTTTTACCATCTAGATGGCACGCAGTACCGCACATCAGGTGTGATACTAGGTACACATATGGCAGCAGTGGCTCAGTATTGGGGTATTAGTAGGATGAGAAGTTTTTTGCAGCCTGGGGATAGTTGGGGGCAGTGCAGGAAATGTGAGCAAATCTATCTGCTGTGATATCTGCAGCCGAGTCCTAGCTGGAGAAGCTATCTTGTCGGTCTGGGCCAGATGGAAACGGCGTGAAAAGTGAACGATTCCACCAGAAAGAATGTCAGCTGGAAGGCACTATTTATAGAATCATAGAATTGTAGAGTTGGAAGGAACCTCCTGGGCCATCTGGTCCAACCCCCTGCTCAAAGCAGGATTCGCTAAATCATCCCAGACAGATGTCTGTCCAGCCTCTGTTTGAAGACTTCCATTGAAGGAGAACTCACCACTTCTCGTGGCAGCCTGTTCCACTCATTGATCACTCTAACTGTCAAAAAGTTTTTTCTAATATCTAATCTGCGTCTCCTCCCATTCAGTTTCATCCCATTGCTTCTAGTCTTTCCTTGTGCAAATGAGAATAAAGATGATCCTTCTACAATGTGACAGCCCTTGAGATATTTGCAGACAGCTATTAAGTCTCCTCTCAGTCTTCTCTTTTGCAAGCTAAACATTCCCAAATCATGCAACCTTTCCTCATAAGATAGGGTTTGCAGACCGGTCACCATTCTGGTCGCTCTTTTTTGAACTTGCTCCAGTTTGCTGATGTCTTTTTTAAAATGTGGCATCCAAAACTGGACACAGTATTCCAGATGAGGTGTGACCAAAGAGGAGTAGAGGGCAATAATGACTTCAAGTGATCTAGACTGTATGCTTCTGTTAATACATCCTAGAATTGCATTTGCCTTTTTTTGCTGCTGCATCACACTGTTGACTCATATTCAGTCTGTGATCTATTAGTATACCCAAGTCTTTTTCACATGTGCTGTTGCTTAGCCCTATTCCTTCCATTCTGTATATGCTTTTTATATTTTTATTGCCCAGATGTAGTACTTTGCATTTTTCCCTGTTAACCATTCTGTTAGTTGCTGCCCACTGCTCCAGTTTATTTATATCTTTTTGAATCCTCTCTCTCTCTTCTCTTTGTAACTGTGCTGTAATCTATAACAAGTTTTGCAGGACTGGCCACTATATGGTCACCATATGGTAGTTATATTAGTGTTAGTCTTTGTTTAGTAACAGCTCTGTCACCTGTATAGGTTCCCTATACCTTCAATTAGGGTGTGCCACTGCACACCAGGGCCATGGGGAACTCGGTCTGGGTCGGACAGTTCGCCAGGGGTTGTCACGGCAGCAGGGACCTGGTCCGTGGCCCTGGGCGTGCAATAAAATGCTGAGGGGGAAAGTTTATAGGTGATTTAACGTCACGCCACCTGTGGTGTTCGGCAATGCATGGCCGACGCTGCTTAAGGAGTCCATTGGGGCCGATGGTGATGCAACTGGGTTGGTTCTGCTCCCCACAGGTGGAGCGGGGCCCCAGGGCTACCTGTACTGTTCTTATAAGGGATTGTGGATGTTGGGGTGCAGGACTGAGGGAGTGAGGAATAACTCAATACTCAGGGGTTGTGGTTTCCTTTACCTTTACTTGATGGTTCGAGGTGTAGACCGGAGCACTGATAACAGATGGTATTGGAGATCCGGGCAGTCTGGAAGCAATTTAGGGTCCACTAAGCCAGATGGGTTTGGAGGCCTTCCTATTGCGCTGTCCTCTGAGGTCCTTGCTGCCTAAAGCTATGCTCGGGCCTCTGTTCCTTCCTGTACTTAAGTCTTTGCCCGTATGGCAGGCAGCTTGAGCCTACTACAGGTGTCGCTCCTTCGTTGCGGTTCTGGGCTATGGGGTGCTGCTGTGCCGATGGGTGTTTGATGGGGCCAGGAGGCTTGCAGTCCCCTGCCCTCCAGATTTAGCTGCTGGGACTTCTGTACACGTGCAACCACGTACTCCTGCGTCCGGTTTCTAGCGTTCAGCTAGGGTGAGTATGGTTACAGCTCCACTTCCCTGGTTCTCCTTGACTTCCCTTTTCCTCCCTCACTGCTCTCTCAGACTCTTGACTACCTGACCCCGCCTCCAGGCCAGAACTTATAACGAAGCTCCCCTGAAACCAGGTGATAGAGCTCCCCCTTCTGGTCTGGAGTCAGAAAAAGTGTTGGATGGTGGTGTTACCTGGTATGGGGACCCCTCCTTGCGTCCAAGCATGATATCACCCCCGTGAGGAAGGCAATGCCGCTGTGGAAACCGGACTCCTGGGGTGTCACATTACCATAGTTTTAATCAGGGTTACATGGTTAGGGGCACAGTTAAAAGTTTCACTTCCCCTGAACCAAAACCCTAGCTACACCTCTGAGTGAAAGGCATCCTATTAGACCCCACATCCTACAGAATTTAACAGACTTTTGAATATGGCAGACCTGGAGGCCCCACCGCGATTGCACAGCCTGTGAAGGGGGGGTTGGTCTGCAGAGGGAGCACTCCCCCTCTATGAAACTCCTGAGATGCCACAGTTGCATTTGACCATGGAACCTGAAAAGTTTGCTGCTAGGATTAGAGCTAACTCTGGTCCCAGCAGATGCATAAAGGCCTGGGCTGGACATTAGTCGGCTTCCTCAGTGAATAGCAGAAGCACAACTCCTGTTCCTACGTGATCTCGGTGACATGTACAGCATGTTGATGCATTAAGTTACACCCCATAAATATGTACTTGTATGTCATTTTGTGAGAAATTAATGTATTCCATAAATCCTTGCCCAAACAGCATTGCTCTCCTGTAAATAATATTAAGGCTCCATCTTCCCCAGCTATTGTTGATGATCATCATTAATTTCATATTCAACAAAGAATTGACTCTGAGAGGTCAAAAGGATTCTGACAGTATTACGTTTACTGGAAAGGTTATGGTCCAGAAAGATCATTGTCTGTGGCCTAGACTCACAATACTGACACCTAAAAGTATAGGTTTCATTCTAAAACTCTTCTAAAACCTTGTTCAGAGGGTCCAGTGGCTTCTTGTACAAGAGGTGCACTATAGTGTACTTATTCTGTACTTACAACACTCTGGTCGACATGTGACCGCAAGCATGCAAATAACATACTTGTGAACACTTGACGACTGCTAGAACCAGCAAGCAGAGTTGAATCCTAACAATGTGTGCATTACATACTGTTAGGATTCAGCAAGTAGCAGCGCTTGCCAAAGATTTCCCCAAGGCTGTACAACTTCTTCAATCTTAGCTCCTGGATGGTCAGCCAATCAAGAGGACTGCTTGTCGGGCAATCTCTATTTGAATCCTTCAGGTGGACTTATTTGTGTTGGTTATTAGTTTAGGCTTTCTGGTTTATCCAGCACCAAGCTGACTGCTGTTTTCTCCCTTTACTGACATGCATATCCATAAAACAGTACATTGCCTATAGCTTGAAGTCATATATTGACTACCCATGTTTTCATTCTGCTCTCTCATCATTGTTGCCTATTGCCTTGTCCTTTGACTTATTGCACTCCCAGTACTTCCGTGTTCTGATTTGTGGCCTCAACCAGTTCAAGTTGATTTTCTGGTTCTGACCTAAGACTCAGTGCACTGTATATTGCAGCCAACCAATGGTTTCTCTTGGTCCCATCTTTGTTGCAAGGGACCCTGATGAAGATCCTGAACATGTTTCTTCATCTCAGCTTCTCACTTTGGTCAGCACCGGAGCAGTTAAATCCTCAAATTCTACCGATACAGCGTAAGAAGGCCTTTAGCATCTGTTAGTCCTTTTATTGTTTCTCTCCAAATGATCCTAATTTAGCATTAGGTTATACAGTGGGGAATATAAATATTTGATACACTGACGGTTTTTGGACGTTTTCCCACCTATAAAGAATGGAAAGGTATGTAATTTTTATCATTTAGTTCTGATGGCCCCGTTCCCAGATTATTAAAATTAGTCCACAGCAGTCGGCTTTCCCTTTGCTGGTTTTGAAAAATATGTGGGAGCCCATGCCTCTTTTTATATATAAATGTATTTATTGATTGATTAATTTCTGTAGGGATATATGATTGTCATTAGATGGTATTGAATTTATATATGTCTGGAGGGCTATAGAAATGCTATGGGTAATCATGATTTGAAGTAAATGTTCAACACAGGTGAAATAATCATTCAGAATTGTGAGGTCAACCAATCACTAAGATTGTGAAGTCAGTAGGGATGGTATATAAAGATGGCATGTATTTTTCAACCTGTATGAGCCTGATGAAGGAGCTGAATTGGCTCCATAGCGCGCAGCACAATACATTTCAAAGTTTTAAACATTAGAATAATTTCCTTGGATTCTTGGAAGCACTCTTGGAAGCCCAATTTTTGTTTCCCTTATCTGAACACTTCTGATGGAAGTAAGATGGAGTACAGCGAGACAGATGGGAAAGGGAGCTCTGCCACTAAGGAAGGAAACAAGGGGCACCCTTGATTCTTGCCCTGCGCCAGCCTGAGATCCCCTGGCATCCCTGCATAGGTTCTTTCACCCCATGTGGAAATCACATTCATATTCCTGTCTTACCCTGAGTATCACCCTGGTAGAAGATAGGATAGCAGAAACGCTAGTCCTGCTCTAATCTAAATGTAAGGGAGATGACGAAACAGGAGGTACCTGTGTGCCGGGTCCGGAACTAGAGAGGCTGCATCCACTCTTCCCGAGCATTAGTAAGGCGGACCTTCCCCTGCTGCCTGGGGGAAGCAGCACTAGTGAGGGGGACCTTCCTGCTGATCGAGGGGGCACGGAGGAAGAGGGAAAAGAAGAGCGCGCAGCAGAGCAATTTGGCACGAACGGAGGGCAGCGCACAGTCAGCTGAGCGGTGCGCTCTGCTCCCTGTCCCGACACAGAGTACCGGCGTTGTGACAGGCTGTGCTGCAGCAGACCAGAAGGACAGGGACTGCTGCATGGAGGGAAGCAGTGTGCCCAGCAGCAATCAAGAGATAGGGACCGCTGCAGAGTATGCAGAGCCAGGTGTGCACAGCAGCAGCCAGGAAGAGACGTGCTTCATCCTGGGAGCATCAGCATTACACAGGCTTGTGTCGATACAGCACCCCTGCCGACAGCAGCGGGGACCAGAGAGCGAGAGGGACGTGCAGTGTGTGCCTGGTGGCTAATCAAAAGAAAGGCGCCGCACGCTAAGTGTCTGTGAGTAGAGTTGAGCGAAACGGGTCGAAAAAATTCAAAAGTCGCCGACTTTTGGCAAAGTCGGGTTTCATGAAACGAAACCCGACCCTAGGATGAGGTCGGCCACGAGGTCGGCGACTTACGCGCCAAAGTCGCATTTCAAAAGTTTGTTTTGCGCTCTTTTTCAGCCAATCAGGATCCACGGACACTGTGGGCAACATGATGACCTAGGCACGGGTCACCACCATCTTTCAGAAGGGCATGCAAGTGATTGGCTTGCTTTGGTGGGCGTCACAGGGGGTATAAAAGGGCGTGCACGCCGACCGCCATCTTACTTCTGCCGATCTTAGTATAGGGAGAGGTTGCTGCTGATTCTGTAGGGAGAGCGTTAGGCAGGGAAGAAGACAAAAAAACTGCTTCTGCTGTTAGCGATTTGGCCTGCACAACACACAAGTCACTGTGTGTGCAGTGCAAGGGGAGGCTATATTGTGGTGTATCAGTGGTGTTGGTTGTTGGGCTGCCTTTTAAGGCTTCCTGACACGCTGGCATTGCTGTTTACCCACTGCTCCGCAAACTGCTTTTTTAAAAGCAATCCAATCTCCCTTATCCTCTAGTCACTTTTGTCACAGCTGTGCCATCGAGCCTGTCACATAGCGCTCAGATATCAGTGGGCCTCACACAATCCACAAGTGTCCAGTGTCCAAAAGTGTGCGCAGAGATTCAAAATCTCCATTATCCTCTCGTCACTTTGGTCACAGGCAGCTGTGCCATCGAGCGTGTCACATAGCGCTCAGATATCAGTGGGCCTCACACAATCCACAAGTGTCCAGTGTCCAAAAGTGTGCGCAGAGATTCAAAATCTCCATTATCCTCTCGTCACTTTGGTCACAGGCAGCTGTGCCATCGAGCGTGTCACATAGCGCTCAGATATCAGTGGGCCTCACACAATCCACAAGTGTCCAGTGTCCAAAAGTGTGCGCAGAGATTCAAAATCTCCATTATCCTCTCGTCACTTTGGTCACAGGCAGCTGTGCCATCGAGCGTGTCACATAGCGCTCAGATATCAGTGGGCCTCACACAATCCACAAGTGTCCAGTGTCCAAAAGTGTGCGCAGAGATTCAAAATCTCCATTATCCTCTCGTCACTTTGGTCACAGCTGTGCCATCGAGCCTGTCACATAGCGCTCAGATATCAGTGGGCCTCACACAATCCACAAGTGTCCGGTGTCCAAAAGTGTGCGCAGAGATTCAAAATCTCCATTATCCTCTCGTCACTTTGGTCACAGCTGTGCCATCGAGCGTGTCACATAGCGCTCAGATATCAGTGGGCCTCACACAATCCACAAGTGTCCAGTGTCCAAAAGTGTGCGCAGAGATTCAAAATCTCCATTATCCTCTCGTCACTTTTGTCACAGGCAGCTGTGCCATCGAGCGTGTCACATAGCGCTCAGATATCAGTGGGCCTCACACAATCCACAAGTGTCCAGTGTCCAAAAGTGTGCGCAGAGATTCAAAATCTCCATTATCCTCTCGTCACTTTGGTCACAGCTGTGCCATCGAGCCTGTCACATAGCGCTCAGATATCAGTGGGCCTCACACAATCCACAAGTGTCCAGTGTCCAAAAGTGTGCGCAGAGATTCAAAATCTCCATTATCCTCTCGTCACTTTTGTCACAGGCAGCTGTGCCATCGAGCCTGTCACATAGCGCTCAGATATCAGTGGGCCTCACACAATCCAAAAGTGTCCACTGTCCACAAGTGTGTGCAGAAATTCTAAATCTCCCCTGTCCTATAGACACCTTGTACCTTGTTTTACATTACTATATAGTTTGTTGGATTTTGTCTACATTTCTACCAAAAATGAGGAAGGCTGGTGGAAGAGGCCGTGTAATTGGGCCGGGGTTGGCAGCTGGTAATGATGGTGTTGGTGGTGGATCTGATGGTAGTGGCAAGAGCAAAATAGGACCGAATGCAGGAGGTGCTGACCCTGCGTCATCGTCTGGCTACATAAGGCCTCGAACGCTTAGTTTTCTAGGAGTTGGCAAACCGCTTTTAAAGGCAGAGCATCAGGAAAAAGTTTTGTCTTACATTGCTGACTCAGCCTCCAGCTCTATCGCCTCCTCTTCTTCAGTTGTAAAAAGTAAAAGCACTGAGTCGTCATTGGAGGCTCATGTTCATGAACCACACCTTTCCTTGTGTCCTTCACCCCAACCAAGATTGAAGGATGACGCAGGCCATACTACTGATTACTCCATGGAGCTGTTTTCACATACCATGCCTGGATTATCAAGTGAAATGGTGAATTACCCAGGCCAAGATGAATCTGACATGGAGTGCACTGATGCACAGCCGCTGATGGATGATTCTGCTGGTACATTCACTCAGAGCACTACATTGTCCTCGCAGTGTACAGAGCCAGATTTTGACCCTGATGAGACTCAGGTGCCCCTTCCCGCACACTATACCACCATACACGGTGACACAGAGAAAGGTGCACATGACATAGAAGAGGAGGTGATGGATGACCCAGTTGTTGACCCAGATTGGCATCCATTGGGGGAAGAGGGTGCTGCTTCCAATAGCTCAGATGAGGAGCATCCACAGCAGACATCGACATTGCAACAGCTGTTATCTGGCAGGCCCGGAGCACTCCAAAGACAGGTTCCAAACATCAAAAGAGTTGCTGGACAGCTTGTCCAGAGGGTCAAAAGATCACAGCGTGCTAGGCCGCAAAATGTCTGCCAAAGTAGGAAGAGTGCAGTGTGGCACTTTTTTGAACAAAATCCTCATGATCAGGCCAAGGTTATCTGTAAGAAGTGCGCAAAGACCTTTAGCCGAGGGAAAAATCTGAAAAACTTGAATACCAGTTGCATGCTTAGACATTTAACCAGCATGCACTTGCAAGCGTGGACACAACACCAAACCTCAAGTGCCACATGTGCAACTGATCACAACGAAGGTAGTCAGCAACGCTACATTGTTTCCCCCACTGTAAGCCCACCGGTTAGCACAGCAGCAAATGTTGAGGTGTCGTTGCAAGACCACAGCAGTCAGGGAATCCCACTGTTATATCAACGAAAGACTGATTCTAGGCCATCAGAAAGAACACCAACTCCATCACCATCATCAACCCTCTCTCAGTCCGCCCTGTCCACCGCTACTTCCACCATATGCAGCTCTCAAGTCCAGCTCACCCTCCCAGACACTATGAGTAGGTCAAGAAAGTACTCAGTCTCTCATCCGCGTACACTGGGTTTGAACGCCCACATTGCCAAAATAATCTCGTTTGAGATGATGCCCTTTCGGTTGGTGGAAAGCACAGCTTTCCGCGAACTCATGGCCTATGCAATACCACGCTATGACCTACCCAGTCGCCACTTCTTCTCTCGCAAAGCCATCCCAGCCCTCCACCATCGTGTGAAAGACCGCATTGTCCATGCACTCAAGCAGTCAGTGAGCGGAAAGGTGCACCTCACAACTGATGCATGGTCCAGTCGGCATGGCCAGGGCCGTTACGTGTCCATCACTGCGCACTGGGTTAATGTGGTGGATGCAGGGTCCACAGGGGACAGCGGTGGTGGGACAGTGCTGCCTAGCCCACGGTATAGGAAACAGTTGGCTGTAGGCGTTCGACCCTCCTCCTCCTCCACCTCCTCCAGAAGCGAAAACTCGTCCACAGAGCGCAGTCGTACGAGCACTCCATCTGCAGCTGCCACTGTTGCACACGATGTGTCCCCCTATCGAGCAGCTAGTGGAAAGCGTCAGCAGGCTGTGTTGCAGATGATGTGTTTGGGCGACAGACACACCGCCGAGGTGCTGGCCGAGTACTTGAAGCGACAAACTGAGTCATGGCTGGGAAGTGTACATCTTGAGGCAGGCAAGGTAGTTAGTGATAACGGCCGTAATTTTGTGGCAGCCATAGCCCTTTCAAAACTCAGCCACATACCTTGCTTGGCTCACACCTTGAACCTGGTGGTGCAGTGCTTCGGAGTTAACAGCCCTGCTCCAGAAGGTGCGAAGACTGTGCGCGCACATCCGCCGGTCGCCTGTACACTCCATTCGTATGCAGAAGCTGCAGCGATTGCTCCACCTTCCCAACCACCGCCTCATTATCGACATTGCAACAAGGTGGAACTCCACCCTGCAGATGGTGGAGCGGCTGTGCGAGCAGAGGCAGGCCATAATGCATTTGTGGGAGGATACACGGCCAGGCACTTTGAGAGCAGACATGGAGTTGACAGGCGTGCAGTGGTCGAAGCTGAAAGACCTTTGTAAAGTCCTTCAGTGTTTTGAGGAATGCACACGGCTGGTAAGCGCAGACGACGCCATCCTAAGCATGAGCATCCCACTTATGCGTCTGCTCATGCAAACTTTGACGCACCTTAAGGAGCAGGCGTCTGCAGCCAATGTTGATGAGGAGGAAGAGGAGGAGGGAATCCTTGATGACATTCAGCCATTGTCTGCTCAGGGACCTCTCCTGGACGAGGTGGAGGAAGAAGAGGAGGAGGAGGAGGATGATGGGGATGTTTACTTAGGGGAGGAGGATGCATCTCGTGGGGCAAGTGAAAATGTTGGCGTGGCAAGGTCTGGTACAGGGTTTGTGCGTGACTGGAGGGATGTGGATTTGCCAGAAAGTGCTCCTTCACCCAGCACTCGCAGTGCATCATTGACACCGGGAACATTGGCCCACATGTCAGATTATGCCTTGCGGATCCTAAAAAGGGACCCCCGCATTGCCAAAATGATGAACGATGACGACTACTGATTGGCCAGCATCCTGGATCCACGCTATAAAGGCAAATTACAAAACATCATGCCACAGGAGAACCTTGACCTAATATTGGCTAATAAACAAGCAACTCTGGTAAATCGGTTGCTTGAGGCATTCCCAGCACACAGCAGCGGTGATGGTTCTCACACGAGCCGTACGGGCCGGGGGCAGCTTGGCAGAGGTGTTCGTGGTGCACACAGCAGAAGTGGCGTTGGAGACAGGGGTTTCATGACAATGTTGTGGACTGATTTTTCAAATACCGCTCACACAACTGGTAATACTGCATCGATGGAAAGTGACAGGAGACAGCAGTTGTCAACTATGGTTACAAACTACTTTTCCTCCCATATCGATGTTCTCCCACACAGGTCATTCCCCTTTGACTATTGGGCCGCTAAACTGGACACCTGGCCTGAATTGGCCCAATATGCCTTACAGGAGCTCGCTTGCCCAGCTGCAAGTGTGCTATCGGAAAGAGTCTTCAGTGCAGCTGGATCAATCTTGACAGAAAAAAGGACCCGTCTGTCAACCCAAAATGTGGATGATCTAACCTTCATTAAAATGAACCACGCATGGGTTTCCAAGGATTTTGTCCCACCTTCCCCTGATGACACATAGGGTGACAGAAAAATGGCTTGCTTTGGTCCACCTCTTCCTGGTACTTCACCTATTTCGCCTTTTGCATCAGCTGAATGTCCAACATCAACATATGCCACTTTCTAAAACTCCCTAACTGTGCTGCCTCCCCCCCCATGGCCGGGGTCACCACCTACCGCACGACACCGTGCGAGTGCCGTTGCCCTGGACAGGTGGGTAGGCCGACTCTTGGGCGCGGGCACTGGCACAGGGTCCCTCATAGTGCAATCAAGTGTCTCTGACGGTGGTGGTGCACACCCGCCGTCAGACACACCGCTGTACTATGAGGGGCCCAGTGCCAGTACCGACGCCCACGAGTGGGCCCCCCTTGCTTGGGCAAGGCCCCAGCATTTGCAATCTTTACCTCTCCCTGCTCCTCCGCTGTGTAATCTGGGCCGTCAAATCCATACTGTGCCTGACACCGTCTGAGCCTGCCTCCTGAGACATATATTTTGAATGTTAAGCTATCCATACATGTTATCCGGGGATACGGTACCCTTTCTAACCTTTGTGCAATCACGTGCAATCCATACTGGGCTTAACACCGTCTGAGCCTGCCTCCTGATACATATATTTTGAATGTGTACGCTATCCATACATGTTATCCGGGGATACGGTACCCTTTCAATGCCCTTGCTGATGGAAGGAGGTTTGCACTCAAAATCTCACGATACATGGCCCCATTCATTCTTTCATGTACCCGGATCAGTCATCCTGGCCCCTTTGCAGAGAAACAGCCCCAAAGCATGATGTTTCCACCACCATGCTTTACAGTAGGTATGGTGTTTGATGGATGCAACTCAGTATTCTTTTTCCTCCAAACACGACAAGTTGTGTTTCTACCAAACAGTTCCAGTTTGGTTTCATCAGACCATAGGACATTCTCCCAAAACTCCTCTGGATCATCCAAATGCTCTCTAGCAAACTTCAGACGGGCCCGGACATGTACAGGCTTAAGCAGTGGGACACGTCTGGCACTGCAGGATCTGAGTCCATGGTGGCGTAGTGTGTTACTTATGGTAGGCCTTGTTACATTGGTCCCAGCTCTCTGCAGTTCATTCACTAGGTCCCCCCTCGTGGTTCTGGGATTTTTGCTCACCGTTCTTGTGATCATTCTGACCCCACGGGGTGGGATTTTGCGTGGAGCACCAGATCGAGGGAGATTATCAGTGGTCTTGTATGTCTTCCATTTTCTAATTATTGCTCCCACAGTTGATTTCTTCACTCCAAGCTGGTTGGCTATTGCAGATTCAGTCTTCCCAGCCTGGTGCAGGGCTACAATTTTGTTTCTGGTGTCCTTTGACAGCTCTTTGGTCTTCACCATAGTGGAGTTTGGAGTCAGACTGTTTGAGGGTGTGCACAGGTGTCTTTTTATACTGATAACAAGTTTAAACAGGTGCCATTACTACAGGTAATGAGTGGAGGAAAGAGGAGACTCTTAAAGAAGAAGTTACAGGTCTGTGAGAGCCAGAAATCTTGATTGCTTGTTTCTGACCAAATACTTATTTTCCACCATAATATGCAAATAAAATGAAAAAAAAACAGACAATGTGATTTTCTGGATTTTTTTTTCTCAGTTTGTCTCCCATAGTTGAGGTCTACCTATGATGTAAATTACAGACTCCTCTCATCTTTTTAAGTGGTGGAACTTGCACTATTGCTGACTGACTAAATACTTTTTTTCCCCACTGTACCATCAAGAACAGGTACCCTCTTCCACTCATTCCGGAGCTGTTTGACCATCTCAGAGGAGCCCGGGTCTTCTCCAAGCTGGACCTCAGAGGAGCCTATAATATGGTCCATATCCACGCTGGAGACGAGTGGAAGACGGCCTTCAACACTCGAGACGGCCATTACGAGTATCTGGTCATGCCCTTTGGTCTCTGCAATGCTCCTGCGGTGTTTCAAGAGTTCGTCAACGAGATCTTCCGGGACCTCTTGTACTCCTGTGTGGTCGTGTACTTGGACAACATCCTCGTCTTCTCGCCGGATCTCGCCTCCCACAGAAAGAGTGTCCGCTTGGTGTTACAGCGTCTTCGGGAGAACCGCCTGTATGCGAAGATTGAGAAATATCTCTTTGAACAGACCTCCCTGCCATTTCTGGGATACATTATCTCTGACGCTGGACTCAGGAAGGATCCTGAGAAGTTGTCTGCCATTCTCAAATGGCCACGCCCCGTCGGGGTAAGGGCGATACAACGATTTCTCGGATTCGCCAATTATTACCGGCAATTCATCTTTCACTTTTCTGCAATCACAAGACCTATCTCTGCTCCCACCCGTAAAGGGACTACTCCCAAAGATTGGCCTCCTGAGGTGGAAGAGGCCTTTCTGACCCTGAAGCGGGCGTTCTCCACGGCTCCGGTCCTGCATCGCCCGGAGAGCAACCGACCTTTTGTACTCGAGGTGGACGCCTCCTCGACAGGTGGCGGGGCAGTATTGTCCCAGAGATCCGCCTCCGGTTGTCTGCACCCTTGTGGCTTCTTCTCAAAGGCCTTTTCTCCATCCGAGTGTAACTACTAGTGTTGAGTGATACCATCCGATACCCTAAAATATCGGATCGGATGGTATCGGCCCGATACGAAAAAAGTATCAGGTATCGCCGATTCCGATACCGGAAGTCCCATTCAAGTCTATGGGACTTCCGGTATTGGAATAAGAAAAACCCTTTTCTGTCCTTGTACTGCCTCTCGGGGGTGTGTACGGACCTTCCGGGGGTCTGTGCCGGCCTGCCGGGGGGGCTGTGCCGACTGCCCGGGGGTCTGTGCGGACTGCCGGGGGTCTGTACCGGCCTGCCGGGGGTCTGTGCCGACTGCCGGGGGTCTGTACCGGCCTGCCGGGGGTCTGTACCGGCCTGCCGGGGGGCTGTGCCGACTGCCGGTGGTCTGTACTGACTGTCTGGGGGTCTGTGCAGGCTGCGGGGGTCTGTACCGGCCTGCCTGTGGTCTGTACCGACTGTCCAGAGGTCTGTGCAGGCTGCGGGGGTCTGTGCAGGATAGTCCGATGGGACTACAAGTCCCATTGGGCGATGCCTGCTACCATGACGGTGATTGACACATTAGCCAATGATGGGACAGTAGTAGTCCCATCATCCGGTTAATGTGTTGAATGTACAAAAAAAATACATACTACATATATACATACTACATACATGCAACATACATACTACATACATGCTACATACATACTACATATATACTACATGCATGCAACATGCATACTACATATATACCACATGCATGCAACATGCATACTACATATATACCACATATATACTACATGCATGCAACATACATACAACATATACTACATATATACTACATGCATGCAACATACATACATACAACATATATACTACATGCATGCAACATGCATACTACATATATACTACATATATACTACATGCATGCAACATACATATATACTACATGCAACATACATACTACATATATACTACATGCATGCAACATACATACTACCTACATACTACATATATACTACATGCATACTACATATATACCACATGCAGGCAACATACATATATACAACATATATACTACATGCATGCAACATACATATGTACTACATATATACGACATGCAACATGCATACTACATATATACTACATATATACTACATGCATGCAACATACATACATACAACATATATACTACATGCATGCAACATGCATACTACATAAATACCACATATATACTACATGCATGCAACATACATATATACTACATATATACTACATGCAACATGCATACTACATATATACCACATGCATGCAACATGCATACTACATATATGCCACATATATACTACATGCATGCAACATACATATATACTACATATATACACTACATGCAACATGCATACTACATATATACTACATATATATTACATGCATGCAACATACATACTACATATATACCACATATATACTACATGCATACTACATATATACCACATGCATGCAACATACATATATACAACATATATACTACATGCATGCAACATGCATACTACATATATACCACATATATACTACATGCATGCAACATACATATATACTACATATATACTACATGCAACATGCATACTACATATATACTACATGCATGCAACATACTACATATATACCACATGCATGCAACATGCATACTACATATATACCACATATATACTACGTGCATGCAACATGCATACTACATATATACAACACATATACTACATGCATGCAACATGCATACTACATATATACAACATATATACTACATGCATGCAACATACATATATACAACATATATACTACATGCAACATACATACTACATAAATACTACATGCATGCAACATACATACATACATACTACATATATACTACATATATACCACATGCATGCAACATACATATATGCAACATATATACTACATGCATGCAACATGCATACTACATATATACCACATATATACTACATGCATGCAACATACATATATACCACATGCAACATACATACTACATATATACTACATATATACTACATGCATACTACATATATACTACATGCATGCAACATACAGTACATACATACTACATATATACCACATATATACTACATGCATACTACATATATACCACATGCATGCAACATACATATATACTACATGCATGCAACATACATATATACAGCATATATACTACATGCATGCAACATGCATACTACATATATACCACATATATACTACATGCATGCAACATATATATATACTACATGCAACATACATACTACATATATACCACATGCATGCAACATGCATACTACATATATACTACATATATACTACATGCATGCAACATACATACATACTACATGCATGCAACATACATACATACATACTACATATATACCACATGCATGCAACATGCATACTACATGTAATGGGGTCTTCCAAGCTGGGGTACCTCTTTCAGTACCACCCCGTATTTTCGGAGGTCCGCTCTGCGTTGGCTGGAGTCTGAATGAATGACGCTGGCTGGAATTCCTCTGAGTGCATGGGCGCATATAAAAGATCACTGCTTCTCCATGTATTTCCAGTCTGACAACACTTTACTCACAGGACACAGAATATATCACACTGACACAGAGGGCCGACCAATAGACAAGCGTCAGGCCAGACATGCATTACAAAAGCCGCAGGTGGCCGGAGCCTGCGGATGGTTACTGTGGGAATTACAAAGGTGGGGGGAGGACGGACACTGCTGATACATTAGGGACATGCATCTCACATGGAACCTATTATATATACATATAACTGCACAACATATTCTGGGTGCTGAGTGGTTCTGTAACACGGCTCCCCTTTTCAGCGACGCGATCGGCATACACAGTCTGATCATCAACGGATCGGTTTGGGGATGACCGAAGTTTATGGGGTTGGTACAAGTTCCGTTTGTCGACTTAGTCCATCGGAGTTACCATTTTGTTTTCCGGGTCTGTAGTGGATGGTGAAGTCCAGAGGTTGTAGGGCTAAACTCCACCGCAGCAATCTGGCATTGTCTCCAGAGACCCGATTAAGCCAGACTAGGGGATTATGGTCCGTTAGGAGGGAAAACTGTCATCCATACAAATATGGTTGCAACTTCTTGAGTGCCCATACTACCGCCAGGCACTCCTTCTCGATGGCCGCATAGCTTACTTCACGGGGCAGTAGTTTCCGACTCAGGTAAGCTACCGGGTGTTCTTGGCCGTCTGGCCCGACTTGGCTCAGTACTGCCCCCAATCCAAACATAGAAGCGTCTGTATGAACAAGGAAACAAGTAGTTGGAGCGGGTGCGGCCAATACAGGGGTATTGGTGAGGGCGTCCTTTAGTTGGCGGAAGGCTTCCTCACACTCTGAGGTCCAGGTTACCTGGCGGGGTTGGTTTTTACGGGTCAAATCAGTGAGGGGCTTGGCTATGCTGCTGTAATTGGGAACGAATTTCCTGTAATACCCCGCTGTCCCTAGAAACGCCATGACCTGGGTTTTAGTGCGTGGCATGGGCCATTTGGCTATGGCCTCAATTTTGTCTGGTTCTGGTCGCTGTTTCCCACTTCCTACCCAATGCCCTAAATACTGAACCTCTGCTTTGCCCACGTGACACTTGTTTGGGTTCAGGGTGATTCCGGCCTGGTGGATCCTGTCCAATACTGTTTCTAGGTGATTTAGATGCTCTTCCCATGTCGCACTGTAGATGGCGATGTCGTCCAGGTAGGCACAAGTATAGTCCTGGAGACCATCCAGAAGCCGGTCAGCCAGCCTTTGGAAGGTCGCCGAGGCATTCTTCATCCCGAATGGCATAATTCGAAGCTGGAATAAGCCGAACGGGGTGACAAATGCCGACTTGGGAATAGCGTCAGGACTAAGGGGAATCTGCCAGTAGCCTTTGCATAAATCGATGGTGGTCAAATACTTTGCCCCCGCCAGCCGGTCTAACAACTCATCCACACGCGGCATGGGGTATGCATCCGTCACTGTTTTCTCATTGAGCTTACGATAGTCTACACAAAACCGTGTAGTCCCATCCTTCTTGGGCACTAACACTACGGGGGATGCCCAGGAACTATCTGACTCTTCAATGACTCCTAAACGCAACATCTCTTGTATCTCTTGTCGCATCCCCTCTCGTACAGACTCGGGGACGCGGAAGGGGTTTTGTCGCAGGGGGGTCTGATCCTGGGTCTCAACCTTGTGTTGTGCCAGGTGAGTGTACCCCGGTCTCTCTGAAAACATCCTCTGTCGCAGCCTCAACAACGCCTCCGCCTGCTGTCTCTCCCGGGGGCCTAGGTCTTCACCCAAGTGTACCTGGTCCCATGTTTTAGACTGAGTCCTTTCCCCTAAGACATCCGGCAAGGGAAGTCTGGCTAAATCCTCTGCTTCAGGTGAACAGATGGCCACTACCTCTTCAGGGCGCTCCCGGTAGGGCTACAGCATATTCACGTGGAACATGCGGATAACCCTGGGGTCGTCACAATCGGCGACATTATAGGTTGTGTCAGCTATTTTCCCCACTACCTGGTAGGGCCCCTGCCATGCAGCTTGAAACTTATTCTGCTTAGTGGGCTCTAACACCAGGACCTTCTGTCCTATTTCCAAGGTGCGCTCTCTGGCCCTCCGTTTGTACCATATGTGCTGGCGCCGCTGGGTCGCCTGCATGTTCTCACGTACAGCCTGAGTTAGCTCCTGTAGGCAGTCCCGGAATTCCAGCACATAGGGTACAATAGGTACCCCTTCTATGAGGCCCTCCCCTTCCCAGTGTTCCAGCACTAAGTCTAGGGGTCCCTGTTATGAATGAGTCACCGAAGGAGGAAAAAACAAAAATACAAGCTAAGTCCAGATACCGGAGAGGTTGGTAGCTATCGGATTGCAGACCCCTGATCCTATCCACAACAACTAACAGTAGCCGTGGGGGGTTGCTACGATGCCCTAGACCCCTCGATCACAGCCGGAGAACTAAATAGGCCTAAAGAAAGAAAGGGGAAATCTAAACTGCCCCAGAGCAGACCCCAAAGCAATAGGCAGCCCCCAACATATAATGACGGTGAAGCAAGATGAAAACACTAACACAGATAGAAAGATAAGTTGAGCAAACGATGGGGCCCAAGCTAACTAAAAAGGACAGGATAGAAAAGTTGCTGTCTGCAATCCGTAAAAAACCCTACCAAAAAATGTCCCAACCGTCTGATAGGAAAAACAGGCCCTGAAGTCGCTAGGACTTCAAAAAGACTATATCAGCACTCAGGTAAATTCTGAAGACAGAGCAAAGAGACAAACTGATCAGAGACAAAAATGGAACTCAGCACACCCCCGACCGGGGATGGCTGAACTCCAAAAAACAAGGTAAACAAAACAAAACTAATAAGTTCAATAGCAGAGCAAAAACTTATCTTTGGGAAGCAGGAATCAGACTGGTCTCCAAGAATCCAGCAGAGAAATCACCAGCGACTCAGAAGGGCGTCGGCTGCCTTATATCCAGTCAATTTCCTGTTACCCAGTCATAATCTACCAGATCAGGTGTTTGGTAATCAGCCTCACTACCTTCCTTCACCAGAAGAGGGAGTTCATCAGACATCGACGGTGAAGGGGAAAATGAACTCACAACAGGTCCCCTTACCCATCTCCCGTATACCAGCTCGAACGGGGAGAACCCCGTGGATTCTTGGGGCACCTCCTGATAGGCAAACAGGAGGTGTGGCAAGAATTTCTCCCAGTCCCTGTAGGTCCTGGTAAAAGTCCCAATGAGCTGTTTTAATGTCACGTTAAAGCGTTCATACAACCCATTGGTTTGCGGGTGGCACGGGGCACTTCTAATGGACTTTACGCCGCTTAGCTTCCACAGTTGGTTGGTCACCTCTGCTGTAAACTGGGTACCCTGGTCCGAGATAATCTCCCTGGGAAATCCAACCTGTGAGAAAACCTGGAGCAGGGCGGCCGCCACTGTCTCTGCCAGTATGTTAGGTAACGCAACCGCCTCTGGATACCGTGTGGCATATTCTACCACTGTCAATATATACTTTTTCCCGGACGGACTGGGTTTGGCTAACGGTCCTATCAGATCGACCGCTACTCGGCTAAATGGTTCCTCCACAATGGGGAGGGGGCGTAATTTGGCCTGGCATCGATCCCCCCTCTTGCCAATGCGCTGACAACTGTCACCGGTCTGGCTGTACTGGCGAACAACATAGGTTACCCCCCGGCCAAAAGAAGTTTTGTGTCAGACGATGCGTGATGTGACTGACGCTGAAGTGCCCGGCCAAGGGTATATCATGAGAGATTCGCAGTAGCTCCTGCCTATACTTCTTGGGAACTACCAGCTGTTGTTTTATAGTGGGGCTCGTCTCTGTGTGGTGCTGCTCTGTGATCCAGTAGAGGAGTCCCTGCTTCCATACAAACTGTTCCCCTTCTAGTACTCCTCTCCCCTCCTGTGCCTTCCCACAATATCCCTCCAATGAAGGATCCTCAATTAACTCCCTCTTAGATTCATCTGGGGTGGCCCAAGAAATGTGTCTGGCTATGGGAATACGTGCAGGGCTGGGATGTCTTACCTTGGCCTCCTTTGAGTGTGATTCCGCCTCCGCAGCTCGAGCTTGTCTCCGGGTGGTCACAGGATAGGTCTCAGCCAGAGGGGCCTCTGAGAATGCAGACAACATGGGCCCCAAGTCATTTCCCAGCAAGAAGTCTGCAGGCAAATCCTCCATCAAGCCGACCTCAACAAGGCCATCCCCGACTCCCCAGTTCAGGTGAATCCTGGCAGTGGGTAGTCGATGTATGGCTCCCCCTGCTACACGGACTGCCACTGTCCGGTCTGTCTTCTCTTGGTCCCGGACGAGATGAGGTTTCACAAGGGTCAACGTTGCTCCGGAATCTCTTAGTCCCTGCATATGTTTCCCATTAACCCACACGACCTGTCGATGCTGTTGTCGATTATCTGCCTGGGCTGCCTGCACGGGGTCTACTTCATGCAGCACTTCCTCCATCTCTTCCACCCCTAAGTTAGTCGTAGCCCCCAATGCCAGGTCAGCTTCGCCTTGGTAGCAGTGTACAGCAGCCTGGCTGAAGGTAGCTGTTCCCGCCTTTGGCCACTGGGTATGCTGAGTCCGGTTGGGGCATTATCTTTGCAGGTGGCCCAAATGATGGCAGGTGTGGCATCGCGCCCCAGGGGGACTGTGGTAGGCCGGGTTTCTAGCTGATCCCCCTACAATCTTCGGTGGTTTGGGACCCTCCAGGTCCATGGGCGGGCCCCTAGTGACCACCTTTGATCCGGAGAACTGCGGCCTCCTGGCATCATGATGTTCATCGGCCAGACGAGCAGCTTCCTCAAGAGTCGTTGGCCGCCTGTCCCGAAGTCATTCCTGTGTCTCGGGGTTTAGTCCATTAAAGAATCGGAAGAGCTGGAGGATGTCCTCCTTAGTGGTTGCTTGGCTCCCTTGTACCCACTGTAGCAGTGACCGCCGTAATTTACAGGCCCATTCAGCGTGGGTATCGGTTACGCGTTTTATAAGTCCGCAGAACTTTTGGCGATAGGCCTCTGGTGTCAGCGCATACCGGTCCAAGATCACTTCTTTGATCTGCTCATAGTCCATACAGTCCTCATCAGGTACCGTGCGATAGGCTGCCCGGCCTGTCAGCTTGCTGGCCAGAATCTGAACCCATTCCTCCGGCTTTACTTGATGAAGGGCACACTGCCGCTCAAAGTCCTGCAGAAAGCCATCAATGTCTTCCTCTGCCTCCCCCAACTGTCGGAAGGCATTGTACTGGATCTTTTTGTGGCTTACTGTTGAAGGTACCTGGTCGAAGGCCAGAGCTCCCCCTGCTCGCTGACTCGCCTCTCTCCGCTCTGCCATCTCCATCTTGGCCAGCTCCACTTTGGTCCGCTCTGCCATCTCCATCTTGGCTAGCTCTATCCTGGTCCGCTCGGCCATCTTTTCCTTCAGATCAGTACGCACATCAGCCATCACCTCTCGTATGATCTCTACTGCATGGTTTGGGCCATAGAACGCCAGTCTGTTCTTTAACTCCCTCTGGAATTTGGTCTCCTCCACGTTCACATTGGGGGGCGCTGCACTGTCGTGTTCCATGATGGCTGCTGTCAAATCCGCTTTTGTTTTGTTGCTGGCGATCAACCCTACTACTGTCCCATCATTGGCTAATGTGTCAATCACCGTCATGGTAGCAGGCATCGCCCGATGGGACTTGTAGTCCCATCGGACGATGCCTGCACAGACCCCCGCAGCCTGCACAGACCCCCGCAGCCTGCACAGACCACCAGCAGGCCGGCACAGCCCCCCGGCAGGCCGGTACAGACCCCCGGCAGTCCGCACAGACCCCCGGGCAGTCGGCACAGACCCCCGGGCAGTCGGCACAGACCCCCGTGCAGTCGGCACAGACCCCCGGCAGGCCGGTACAGACCCCCGGGCAGTCGGCACAGACCCCCCGGAAGGTCCGAACTGACGGCGCATCATGATGCGCACAGACCGCGCATCATGATGACGTCATTTTGGCAGTCAATCAGAGCCACAACAGTGGCTCATTGCATTATGAGAACTTCGGATTCCGATATCCGATATTGAAAAAATATCGGTACTCGGTATCGGAATTCCAATACAGCGAATATCGGCCGATACCCGATATTTGCAGTATCGGAATGCTCAACACTAGTAACTACTCAATCGGCGAGCGGGAACTTCTGGCCATCAAGTTGGCCTTGGAGGAGTGGCGTCACCTCCTGGAGGGAGCTGTCCATCCCTTTGTCATCTTCTTGGATCACAAGAATCTGGCCTATCTCCAGTCTGACCAGAGACTCAACCCTCATCAGGCCAGAGGTCCTTATTTTTTGCCCGATTTGACTTCAAGCTCCGTTTCCGTCCTAGCAGCAAAAATACCAAAGCCGACACTCTGTCCAGGGTCTTCCAGCCACACGAAACCACGGAGGAACCCTCGCATATCATTGACCCCACTAGGATCATCTCAGTGGCTCCAGTGAACTGGCTTGCTCCTCCTCCTGGCAAAACGCTTGTGCCTGAGAACCTCAAGCGAAAAGTCCTCCTATGGGGGCACTCCTCCAAACTGGCCGGCCATACCGGAACTAAGAAGACCCTGGATCTTATCACGTGTCACTACTGGTGGCCCACGCTTCGCCAAGATGTACTCGATTTTGTGGCTTCTTGTCCATCCTGTGCAAAGAACAAAGTGCCACGAAGTCCTCCGTCCGGCATGTTGCTTCCATTGCCCGTCCCCGCGGTCTCTTGGGAAAACATCGCCATGGATTTCATCACCGACCTACCCTGTTCTTCCAGCTGCACAGCCATCTTGGTGGTGGTGGATCATTTTCCCAAGATGGCCCACTTCGTCCCTCTGCCCGGTCTCCCCTCGGCTCTGGAGCTGGCCAAAGTCTTCATCCAGCAAATCTTCAGACTCCATGGACTACCTCAACGCATCGTGTCTGACCGAGGGGTTCAGTTCACCTCCAAGTTCTGGCAATCACTTTGTAAGCTCATGAACATTTCCCTCGACTTCTCCTCTGCCTACCATCCACAGTCCAACGGGCAGGTGGAGCGTACCAACCAGATGTTGACTGGGTACCTACGTCATTTCTCCAATCGCCCACCAAAACGATTGGGTTGACTTACTTCCCTGGGCCGAGTTCGCTTACAACAACTATGCTGACAAGTCCGCAGCCAAGTCTCCATTTTCCATTGTGTTCGGCAGACATCCTAGTGTTCCCCTTCCGATAACCCCTGCCTCCGAAGTACCCGCGGCCAACGCTTTGTCCTCCGAATTTTCCAAGATTTGGGCCGAGAACAACACGTCACTCAAAAGGTCCGCGGATTGGATGAAGAATTATGCCGACAAGAAGAGATTGGATCCTCCACCCTATCGTGTCAGGGACAAAGTCTGGCTCTCGTCCAAATTCATCTGGTTGAAACTGCCCTCCTACAAGTTGGGGCCACGCTACATCGGTCCATTTGAAATTCTTGGACGTATCAACGGTTGCCTGCTTCGCTCCGGGTCCTGAACACCTTCCATGTCTCTCTCCTGAAACCGGTGGTGCTGAATCGCTTCCATTCCTTGCCTGATTCCGGTTCTCAGCCGGTGAGTGCTGATGATGTCTTTGAAGTGGAGGACATTATCGCCATAAAGAAGGTTAGGTTGGACATTTTTCCTTGTTGACTGGAAGGGCTTTGGTCCTGAGGAGAGATCCTGGGAACCTCGGGAGAATATCAATGCTCCCCGTATCCTCCAGAGATTTCTTGCTAATCTTCGGGGAGGGCGACTTAGGGGAGGGGGTACTGTCATGCCGTCTCTGCATACTCACCCGGCCACTGCTCCCACGCCACAGGTCCCTGCCGCCCGACATCCACGGAGGTCCCCTCTGACAGGCTCGCGGCCGGCGGGGCCTCTGCATGCAATGCGCATGCGCTATAGGCCACGGCTGCGCCTCCCTCCTGCTTCTTGTGCTCCGGCTATGCCCTGACCAGGAAGCACCCCCCTGATCAATGGCTGACCAGACAGGGGCATATCAGGCCCCTTCCCGCCTGATCGTTATGTTTCCTAGCACACTGGGCCTCGCTTCATCGTGTGCTCTCTGCAGTCCTGACCTTGTCTGCTTCCTGCAGCAGCCTCCCAGTCTTGCTATCATTGTTCCCTGCTGTCTTCCGCAGTCCTGCCTCCGGTACTCCCTCCATCCTACTCCAGTCCTGCCTCCGGTGTTCCTGTTCCATCCTGCTCCAGTCCTGCCGTCCTACTCCAGTCCTGCTCCGGTGTTCCTATTCCATCCTACTCCAAACCTGCCGTCCTACTCCAGTCCTGCTTCCGGTGTTCCAGTTCCATCCTGCTCCAGTCCTTCCGTCTTCCTCTAATCCTGTCTCCTGTGTTCCTGCTCCAGCCATCCCTCCACGTTCCAGTCTACAGTCTTACTCCACAGTTCTACTCCAGTCCATCCTGAGCTGCCCCTCTCGGTAGTGGCTACAGTGGTACGCGAACCCCTGGGCCTGCTCCTAATGGTCCCTGTATAGGGGTCGGTTCCACCTGGTAGCTCATCCGGGGCCCCTCAGTGCCACGGTCCAGAGGGTCCACTCCTGGAGATTCCGGCTCCAGACCTTCCACGCTAACACACATTTGGTGACGACATGCTCACTGTACTCCTAGATGAATTCATTGGGGGTGTAGATTTTAAAATGGGGTTACTTATGGGGATTTCTGCTGTCCTAGCACCTATGGGGCTCTGCTAAAGTGACATGACACTGTCAAACCATTCCAGCAAAATCTGAACTCCAATATGGTGCTTTTTCCCTTCTGAACTTTGCATTGTGTTTCAAAAGTAGTTTTCAACCACATATGGTGTATCACTGTACTTTAGAGAAATTGCAAAATAAATTTTGGGGGCCATTTTCTCCTGCTATCCCTGTGAAAATGAAAAAAAATGGGGATAAAATAACTTGCTTGTGGGAAAAATATTTCTTTTTTTATTTTCACAGTTCAAAGTTGTAAAAATCTGTGAAGCACCTGAGGGTTCAACTTGCTCACCACACATCTAAATGAAATCCTTGAGGGTTCTAGTTTCCAAAATGAGGTCACTTGTGGTGAGTTTCTTCTGTGTAGGTATATCAGGGGCTCTCCAAACTCGACACTCGCAGACCATTTCATTAAAGTTTATGGTCCAAAACGTCACTCCTTCCTTTCCGAGCCCTGCCATGTATCCAAACAGTAGATTTCTCCCACATATGGGGCATAAGTGTAGTCAGGAGAAATTGCACAACTAATTTTGGGTTTCATTTTCTCATGTTACCCTTGAGAAAATCAAAAAAATTGCAGCAAAAAAAACACATTTGTGGGAAAAATGTGATTTTTCATTTTCTTGCCTCAAGGTTAAAACATTCTGTAAAGCACCTGGGGGTTCAAGGTGCTCACAACACATCTACATAAATTCCTTGTAGGCTATCGTTTACAAAATGGGGTCATTTGTGGGTAGGGGTTTATATTGTTTAGCCACATGAGGGGTTTTACAAGCACAATATAACAAATTGAGGGGGCACCACAGAAACAGTACTAATGGGATCCTAGCCAAGGCCTATAAACACTATAGCATAATATAAAGGAGAAAAAAGATAGGCCATACAAAAGGGGATCACCACATAATATTATATGTAGCAAATAACTATTGAGTACAAAACTAAACACAAAACATAAAAACATTTAAAAAGTCACACATGTGATATAGCGTCCACACTCGATTCCTGTCAATTTTGAGTTCAAAAAGGGCTCTTCCGAGCCCTGCCATTTTTCCAAGCAATAAATTTTCCCCTCATATGGGGAATTGGCGTACTCAGGAGAAGTTGCACAACAAATTTTTGGTTCCATTTCTCCTGTTACCCTTCTGAAAATTCAAAATTTGGAACTAAAAGAACATTTTTGGGGAAAAAGTAAAATTTTCATTTTTTTTCTTCCACATTGCTTATGTTTCTGTGAAGCACTTGAAGAGCTAATAAACTTCTTGGATGTTGTTTTGAACACCTTGAGGGGTGCAGTTTTTCTAGAATGGTATCACTATGCGGTACTTTCTGTCACATAGGCCCCACAAGGTCACTTCAAATATGAAGTGTTCCCTAAAAAAATAGATTTTGTAAATTTTGTTGGAAAAATTAGAAATTGTTGTTGAACTTTTAACCCTTATAACTCTGTTACAAAAAAAAATTTCTGTTTAAAAAAAAGTGCTGGTGTAAAGCAGACATGTGGTGAATGTTATTTTTTAAATACATATTTTGTGTGACATAACTCGCTGGTTTAAGGGCATAATAATTAAAAGTTTGAAAACGGCAACATTTTCCAAATTTTCGCCAAATTTCCAATATTTCCACAAATACATATAGAACAAAATTTTACCGCTATCATGAAGTACAATATATCACTAAAAAAACTATCTCAGAATCACCGAGACTCATTGAAGCATTCCAGATGATAATGAGGGGGACGATTGGACATCTGGGGTTTTTGACTGGATTTAAGACAGCCGACTCCCTCTATCCCTGCTGGTGATTTTTTCCTGCCTCCTGAGGTCTTAGTTTCCAATTCAGTCCTTGCATTCTCAAGCTAAGTGTTCTTTTGCTATTGTTCACATTTGATTTGGTTTTGTCTATTCAGTTTTGTGTGGTCAGCCAGCTCCGGCTGGGGCTGGGTTGAATTTCCATCCTTATGTTACTGCTTGTGCCAGTTTGTTTTTGTCCCTTATTGGATTGGCCTCTTTTTGCTCTGCTTTCAGAATATGCCAGAGTGCTGATATAGTGGGCGAAGTCGAGTGACTTCAGTATTTTTCAGATGTGTTGGACATTTTTTGCATGGTTTTTTGCGTGATTGCAGACAGTGTCTTTCCTTTCCTGTCCTGTCTAGTTAGTGTGGGCCCCATCGTTTGGTCAGCCTATTTTCCTACCTGCGTTTGTGTTTTCATCTTGTCTCACTGACAATATATGTTTGGGGGCTATCTATTCCTTTGGGGTCTGCTCTGGGGCAGTTTAGATTTCCCCTTTCTTGCTTTAGGCTTATTTAGTTCTCCGGCTGTGTCGAGGCGTCTAGAATCATCATAGGTACGCTCCACGGCTACTGCTAGTTGTGTGGATAAGATCAGGGGTCTGCAATCCGCTTAGTTACCAACCTCTCTGGTTTTCTGTGGCTTAGGTTGGTCTTGCTTTCCTCCTCGGTGACCCAATCATAACAGATCTCGCTGGTGAGATCGCTGTTGCATCACAAAACTTGTGACTCAGCAGCGATCTCACTAGCGAGATCGCTGTGTGTGACAGGGGCTTTGGAGCTGCAGCTCACCGGGAATTTCTCCGATGGGGCAGATTGCCCATCCGGGCCTGAATAGAACTATGTTTAATAGAACATAGAAATCATTGAACCTCACCACAAAAGTCTAAATTGGGCCTCTCTACCCTCTTAAAACAAATGTTTTGGTGCAGTATACTGCTGTACTGAACTACATAGAATGTGAATTACCAGCTTAAGTGAGGAAAACAAGCAGAAAGTGACATTCTTCATTCCAAGAATATGCGGATTAATGTGCTAGGTCCTCCGGATATACAGTAGGTGACATAAGCTGACATAACCTGCATCAAGCATTGATGTCACCGACCTCGTAGATCAGAATTTACGTGGTATTGCTATTGTAATGAAAAGGATGTTACAACAAACATACTGTATTCTCTTAGGGTGTGTATGTGCTCATCCCATGGTCGCCTAGAATCACAGTGTTGCCTATGGGGCATTTAACAACTTTGTTACTGTATAATATCTAAGAAATGTATTAACTTTTAACTTTCAATCTGCCTGTAAATCTGCACATTCAGGTTTCTCTTGTTTCATCACTCCTGGAAAATCACTGCTGGGTGTTTACAGCAGGGTGGATTATAACTAGTCATTTGCCTTGTAATCACTGACTTATGTTTGTGTATAGGTCAGGTCCTTGCTCTTATAGTAACAGACAATTATCCATAAAAATAGACTTCAATGACAAAGGTAGAATGATCATTACCATGAAAGAATCCATTACCATAGAGGGATCACTGAAGATGACTGCTGGGATCTAACCATCAAAATAAAATACAATTGGATTGGATTTTCCCTCATCCTTCGAACCATAGACAACATACAGTTAGGTCCAGAAATATTTGGCCAATGACCTAAGTTTTGGCACTTTAGCTGGTTACCACAACATATGCAAGTTAGTTATATAATCAATATGGACTTAAAGTTCAGACTCTCAGCTTTAATGGGAGGGTATTCACATCCTAATTTCTAGTAAGGGCTTAGGAAAAGGATTGAGCAAACCCGAACAGCAAAGTTCAGGATTCGTACTGTACACCTAGTGTCCGGTACCGAACCCCAGCATAGACTTTTTATGGGATGTCCAGTGTACTGTTCGTGCTCGGATGCCGAACAAAGTTTGTTGAAAGGCTGCAGAGCAGTCAATCAACAAGCTTTTAGGCTTTTAACCCCTTTACCCCCAAGGGTGGTTTGCACATTAATGACCGGGCCAATTTTTACAATTCTGACCACTGTCCCTTTATGAGGTAATAATTCTGAAATGCTGATGGATCCTGGTGATTCTGACATTGTTTTCTCATTACATATTGTACTTCATGATAGTGGTAAAATTTATATTTGATATGACTTGCGTTTATTTTTGAAAAAAACGAAAATTTGGCAAAAATTTTGAAAATTTTCCAACTTTGAATTTTCATGCCCTTAAAACAGAGAAATATGTCACACAAAATAGTTAATTAATAACATTTCCCACATGTCTACTTTACATCAGCCCAGTTAGGGAACCAAATTTTTTTTTTCGTTAGGAAGTTATAAGGGTTAAAAGTTGACCAGTGATTTCTCACTTTTACAACAATATTTTTTATTTAGGGATGACATCACATTTGAAGTCACTTTGAGGGGTCTATATGATAGAAAATACCCAAAAGTGAAACCATTCTAAAAACTGCACCCCTGAAGGTGCTCAAAACCACATTCAAGAAGTTTATTAACCCTTCAGGTGCTTCACAGGAATTTTTGGAATATCTTTTAAAAAATGAACATTTTACTTTTTTTCACAAACAAATTACTTAAGATTCAATTTGTTTCATTTTACCAAGGGTAACAGGAGAAATTGGACCCCAAAAGTTGTTGTTCTGAGTATGCTAATACCCCATATATGCAGGTAAACCACTGTTTGGGCGCACGGCAAAGCTCGGAAGGGAAGGAGCCCCATTTGACTTTTTCAATGCAAAATTGGCTGGAATTGAGATCGGACGCCATGTCGCGTTTGAAGAGCCCCTGATGTGCCTAAACAGTGGAAACTCCCCAAAAGTGACACCATTTTGGAAAGTAGACCGCCTAAGGAACTTATCTAGATGTGTGGTGAGCACTTTGAACCCCCAAGTGCTTCACAGAAGTTTATAATGTAGAGCCGTAAAAATAAAAAATCTTATTTTTTTTACAAAAATGATCTTTTCGCCCCCAATTTTTTACTTTTCCAAGGGTAAGAGGAGAAATTTGACCCCAAATGTTGTTGTGCAATTTGTACTGAGTATGCTGATATGTGGGGGTATACCATTGTTTGGGCGCATGGCAAAGTTCGGAAGGGAAGGATCACCATTTGACTTTTTCAATGCAGAATTGGCTGGAATTGAGATCAGACATATGTCACGTTTGGAGAGCCCCTGATGTGCCTAAACAGTGGAAACCCCCTATTCTAACTCCAACCCTAACCCCAACACACCCCTTACCCTAAACCCAACAGTAACCATAACCCTAACCAAAAACGTATCCCTAACACAACTCTAACCCTAATCCCAACCCTAATCCCTGTCCTAACCCTAACTTTAGCCCCAACCCTAACCCTGACCCTAACCCTAATGGGAAAATGGAAACAAATACATTTTTTTCTTCATTATTTTTCCCTAAGTAATGGGTAAGGGGGTGATAAAGGGGGGTTTGATTTACTATTTATAGTGTGGTCTTATAGCAGGTTTTTATGCTTGCCAGCTGTCACACACTGATAGATGCTTTTTATTGAAAAAAAATAGTATTTGCACCACCACATTTTGAGAGCTATATTTTTTCCATATTTTGGCCCACAGAGTCAGGTGAGGTCTTGTTTTTTGCGAGACAAGTTGACGTTTTTATTGGTACCATTTTCAGGCACATGACATTTTTTTATCGCTTTTTATTCCGATTTTTGGGAGGTATAATGAACAAAAACCAGCAATTCATGAATTTCTTTTGGGGGGGTGTTTATACTGTTCCGCATGCGGTAAAATTGATAAAGCAGTTTTATTCTTCGGGTCAATACGATGACAGTGATACCTCATTTTTTTATGTTTAAACACTCTCATACAATAAAAACTATTTTATAGAAAAAATAATTATTTTTGCATCGCTTTATTCTGAGAGCTATAACTTTTTTATTTTTCTGGTGATGGAGCTATATTGGGGTTTGTTTTTTGCGGGACAAAATGGCATTTTCAGCAGTACCACGTTTATTTATATACGTCTTTTTGATCGCGTGTTATTCCACTTGTTCGGCGGTATGATGATAAAGCATTGTTTTTTTGCCTTTTTTTAATGGTGTTCACTAAAGGGGTTGACTAGTGGGATAGTTTTTAGGTTGGGTCGTTACGGACGCATCGATACTAAATATGTGTACTTTTTGTTGTTTAGACTTTTTTTAATTCAAATATTGATATAATGATATAATAATTATTGATTTTTCATTATTATTTTTTAATATTTATTTAAATATTTTTACAATTATTTAAAAAAAAAAAATTTCATTCTATGTTTTACACTGTGTCCCACTATTGGACACTCATTGTTTAGGCTGATCGTTTATATGGCATGCAGATATGCATGACATATAAGCTGTCAGTGCTGCAGGGATTTGTCACTAACCTCAGAGACTTCCTGACATGCACTGCACATGACAGGTAGTCTCTGAGCTCTGGTAACCCGGATGTCTTCATGACGACATCGGGATACCATGGGAGTGATAGGGACCCCACGTCATGCTGTGGGGTCTCCAATCCAAAGGCAGAGGGGCTGTCACAGCTGACAGCCCCTCTGCCAGCTCCCGGAACGCTTCTATCATGTTTGAATGCAGTGTGTCGGGGGTAAAAGTGCCGGGAGCGGTCCGTGACCACTCCTGGTACTTAGTTCCAGGTGTCAGCTGTGAGAATCAACTAACATCCAGCCGCGATCAGCCACGCTCCCACCGTGAGCGTGGCTGATCGCGTATGATGTACTATTCCATCCATGGGCATTAAGTCCCAGGGCACATGGACGAAATAGTACGTCCATTGTCAGAAAGGGGTTAAGCTCCAATCCACCCGTAGCTGTTATCCAGTTAAATCCCGGTGTCAGTCTCTGACAGTGGGATATAATACCGTCCAGCCAGAAGCGCATCATTCCAGCCACCGATCAGCATCCCTGTCATGTGATCGCGGGGCGCTGATGGGTTGTCATGACAGTCAGGGACCCCCGTGCTTGTCATTACGATACTCCTGTGTTAATAGGGGATTGTGATTTCTGCTATACATAGGAGTGCTGAAACATTGCTGTGTATAGCACAAGTGGTCGAAAAATTGCAGCTTCAACTATTTTAAGGGGAATATTAAAAAAAAGTAAAAAAATATTTAAGAAAAAGATAAGTAAACACAAAAGTTCAAATCACCCTCCTTTTTCCCCCATTGAAAATAAAACAAGTAAAAAAATACACATATTTGTTATCACTGCATTCAGAAATGCCTGATCTTTCAAAATCTAAAATATATTAATCAAATCAGAAAGCAGCATAATGAGCAAAATATCGAAACGCCAGAATTACATTTATTTAGCCGCTGCCACATTGCAATAAAATGCAGTATGAGTCGATAAAACATTGCATGTACCCCTAAATGGTATCAGTAAAAACATCAGCTCAGAACACAAAAAATAGGCCCTCACACAGCCTCAGATGCCAAAAAATGGAAGCGTTACAGGTCTCGGAAAATGGCAACAAACAGAAAAACTTTTTTCATACAAATTTGGGATTTTTTTTTACCACTTAAATAAAAAATAAAACTATACATGCTTGGTATCTGCATACTCATACTGACCTGGGGAATCATATTGTAAGGTCATTTTTACTATGTAGTGAACATGGTAAATACAGTGCCTTGTGAAAGTATTCGGCCCCCTGGAACTTTTCAACCTTCTCCCACATATCATGCTTCAAACATAAAGATACCAAATGTAAATTTTTGGTGAAGAGTCAACAACAAGTGGGACACAATTGTGAAGTTGAACGAAAATTTATTTGCTATTTTAAATTTTTGTGGAAAGTCAAAAACTGAAAAGTGGGGCGTGCAATATTATTTGGCCCCTTTAACTTATTACTTTGTTGAGCCACCTTTTGCTGTGATTACTGCTGCATGTCGCTTGAGGTATGTCTCTATCAGTTTTGTACATCGAAAGGCTAAAATTCTTGCCCATTCTTCCTTGGCAAACAGCTCGAGCTCAGTGAGGTTTGATGGAGATGGTTTGTGAACAGCAGTTTTCAGCTCTTACCACAGATTCTTGATTGGATTCAGGTCTGGACTTTGACTTGGCCATTCTAACACCTGGATACATTTATTTGTGAGCCATTCCATTGTAGATTTTGCTTTATGTTTGGGATCATTGTCTTGTTGGAAGACAAATCTCCGTCTTAGTCTCAGGTCTTTTGCAGACTCCAACAGGTTTTCTTCAAAATGGTTCTGTATTTGGCTCCATCCATCTTCCCATCAATTTTAACCATCTTCCCTGTCCCTGCTGAAGAAAAGCAGGCCCAAACCATGATGCTGCCACCACCATGTTTGACAGTGGGGATGGTGTGTTCAAGGTGATGAGCTGTATTGCCTTTTCACCAAACATATCGTTTGGCATTGTTGCCAAATAGTTCGATTTTGGTTTCATCTGACCAGAGCACCTTCTTCCACATGTTTGGTGCTTCTCACAGTTGGCTTGTTCGAAACTTTAAACGACACTTTTTATGGATATCTTTGAGAAATGGCTTTCTTCTTGCCACTCTTCCATAAAGGCCAGAATTGTGCAGTGTATGACTGATTGTTGTCCTATGGACAGACTGTCTCACTTCAGCTGTAGATCTCTGCAGTTCATCCAGAGTGATCATTGGCCTCTTGGCTGCATCTCGGATTAGTCTTCTCCTTGTTTGTGATGAAAGTTTAGAGGGACGATCGGGTCTTGGTAGATTTTCAGTGGTATCATACTCCTTCCATTTCAATATGATCGCTTGCACTGTGCTCATTGGGATGTTTAAAGTTTTGGAAATCATTTTGTATCCAAATCCGGCGTGAAACTTCTCCACATCAATATCATGGACCTGCCTGTTGTGTTCCTTTGTCTTCATGATGCTCTCTGTGCATCAGAGCCCTGAGACTATCACAGAGCAGGTGCATTTATACGAAGACTTGATTACACACAGGTGGATTATATTTATCATCATTAGTCATTTAGGACAACATTGGATCATTCAGAGATCCACAATGAACTTCTGGAGTGAGTTTGCTGCTCTGAAAGTAAAGGGGCCGAATAATATTGCACACCCCACTTTTCAGTTTTTGATTTTCCACAAAAATGTAAAATAACCAATAAATTTCGTTCAACTTCACAATTGTGTTCCACTTGTCGCTGATTCTTCACCAAAAATTTACATTTGGTATCTTTATGTTTGAAGCATGTTGTCATGATCTCAGTGCGGGTTTGACTCGCACACGTGGGGTTAATGTCTGGAACCAGTGCTGATGACTGGCATTTCTGGGGTTAAAGGTTGTGATCCCAGTGCAGGCTTACCTGCACACCTGGGGCTATGATTGTGGCCTCTCCCTGGTTCTGGGGGAGGCTTCTTATAGCCTCAGGATGCTCCCATCCATGTCAGTTATACTTTCGCCCTTGGCATTGTGTGGTGACCCCTGAGTGTGTTAGTGCTGTGTTCTGGTTACTTGATTCTCTGTGTATGACTCGGTCTGTTCCCTGGATATCGCTTTGGATTCTGCCTGGTACCTCCTATGTCTGTTTGGTTTTGATCTCTGCTTGGCCCTGATTATCCGCTCTGTCTCTTCCCTGGTACTGTACTGATATCTTGTGTATGACCTTTTGCTTTGTCTGACCTCCCGTGTGTTTATCCCTTCCGTACCTCGCTGGTCTGTACTGTGCATGACTTCTGCTTTGCCATAATCTGAGTTCTCTGGCTTCTCTGACGCTAAGCCCCGCCCCCTTGCAGTCACATGACCATAGGTCCTGTGCAAGCTTGCTCATTTTCAGTGTCCGCAGGTCCCATGCCTCTTTACTTTCCAGCGCTGACTGGACCCTGACACTATTAGCTTGTAGCACGCTTTGTCACCTCTGCTGCCCTGCTCCCCAGGTAACTCTTAGCACTGCTTCTGTACTCAGGACACGTGCACTGGCTCTATGAGCAAGTGTAGTGCGGTGTCTTTGACATTATAACTGACCGTTTCAGGTTTTTTTTTCCTTCAGAAAAAAAAAGGTGTGTGTTATCCTCATGGATCCCATACAAGCCTTGGCTGATCAGGTCAAGCACCTGACCCAAATGTTCCATAAGCTCAATGTGGAGCAACGCACGATGGCCCAGACCCAGCATCAGTTGGTGGTTACTGTGCAGGGGGCTGTCGATGCAGGGGCTTCAAGTTCTGGGGGTAGGGATGTATCATTAGTAGAGTTGAGCGATACCGTCCGATACTTCAAAATATCGGATCGGAATGGATCGGCCGATCTTTAAAAAAAGTATCGGTATCGCCGATGCCGATACCGGAAGTCCCATTCAAGTCTATGAGACTTCCGGTATCGGAATTGGAAAAACCCTTTCCTGCCCTTGTACAGCCTCTCGGGGGTCTGTACGGGCCTTCCGGGGGTCTCTGCCGGCCTGCCGGGGGTCTGTGCCGGCCTGCCGGTGGGCTGTGCGGACTGCCAGGGGTCTGTGCACCCTGTGGGGGTCTGTATCGGCCTGCCGGGGGGCTGTGCTGATGTCCGGGGGTCTGTGCAGGCATCGTCCGATGGGACTACAAGTCCCATCGGGCGATGCCTGCTACCATGACAGTGATTGACACATTAGCCAATGATGGGACAGTAGTAGTCCCATCATCCGGCTAATGTGTTAAATGTAAAAAATAAATAAAAAATACTACATACATACATACTACATGCATGCTACATACATACTACATGCTACATACATAGTACATATATACTACATATATACTACATGCATGCTACATACATGCTACATGCTACATACATACTACATACATACTACATGCATGCTACATACATGCTACATGCTACATACATGCTACATGCTACATACATACTGCATACATACTACATGCTACATACATACTACATACATACTACATATATGCATCATACATACTACATGCTACATACTACATACTACATATATGCATCATACATACTACATGCTACATACATACTACATACATACTACATATATACTACATGCTACATACATACTGCATGCATGCTACATACATACTACATGCATGCTACATACATACTGCATGCATGCTACATACATACTACATGCTACATACATACTACATACATACTACATGCATGCTACATACTACATGCATGCTACATACATACCACATATATACTACATACATACTACATGCATGCTACATGCTACATACCACATATATACTACATACATACTACATGCATGCTACATACATACTACATGCTACATACATACAACATATATACTACATACATACTACATGCATGCTACATACATACTACATGCTACATACATACTACATACATGCTACATGCTACATACATACTACATGCTACATACATACTACATACATACTACATATATGCATACTACATGCTACATACTACATACTACATATATGCATCATACATACTACATGCTACATACATACTACATACATACTACATATATACTACATGCATGCTACATACATACTGCATGCATGCTACATACATACTACATGCATGCTACATACATACTACATGCTACATACATACTACATACATACTACATGCATGCTACATACATACCACATGCTACATACATACCACATATATACTACATGCATGCTACATACATGATACATGCTACATACATACTACATACATACTACATGCATGCTACATACATACTACATGCTACATACATACCACATATATACTACATACATACTACATACATGCTACATACATACTACATGCATGCTACATACAATACATACATAGACATACAGTACATATAACATAGAGTAACATACTTACCAATACTTGTTACATTGTTCCCCGAAGCCATTGTCGTCTACGGAATAAATATTAACATAACAAACCACAAAAATACTCACCCATGATCCGAAGCAGTCCACGAGTGTGTCCCACGACGATCTTGGGTAGAGAACTGCAGCATCAGCTGATGCTGCCGCTCTCTACGGGCTGCAGGAATCCATTGACGGAAGGTAGGTATCCTTCCGCACTGTATTCCTCCGCCACTTAAAAAAAAAAGTCCCTAGTCTCACTTTATGGTAAAAGCTGTGTGGGAATTTCCGCACTGTATTCCTCCGCCACTTAAAAAAAAAAAGTCCCTAGTCTCACTTTATGGTAAAAGCTGTGTGGGAATTTCCCACTAGCCCCCCGGCAGGCCGGTACAGACCCCGGGCAGTCCACACAGCCCCCCGGCAGGCCGGCAGAGACCCCCGGAAGGCCCGAAATGACGGCGCATCATGATGCGCACACACCGCGCATCATGATGACGTCATTTCGGCTGTCAATCAACTTTGAACTTCCGATTCCGATGCCCATGCCCGATATTGAAAAAATATCAGATGTCGGTATCGGAATTCCGATACAGCAAGTATCGGCCGATACCCGATACTTGCGGTATCGGAATGCTCAACACTAATCATTAGCGTCCCCCGAATCTCCGGTCAAATTACCAGACCTTTTCTCAGGGGATGAAAAGGAGTTCAGGTCTTTCAGAGAAGGATGCAAGCTTTTTTTTTCTCTAAGGCCCCGCTCCTCCGGGGATGAGTTCCAGAGGGTGGGGGTCATTATTTCCCTACTTCGGGGGGCTCCGCAAGCATGGGCTTTCTCTCTGTCTTCCTCTGCTCCTGAACGTATGTCAGTGAACGCATTCTTTGAGGCCCTCGGGCACATTTATGATGAACCTGACCGAGTGCGATTGGCAAAGGACATGTTGATGAGTGTCTGTCAGGGGAAACACTCAGCTGAGTGGTTTTGTTCTGAGTTCCGCCGCTGGGCGGCAGAGGTCTCTTGGAGCGACGCCTCACTCCGAGGTCTCTTTTGCAGAGGCTTGTCCGAGCGGCTGCAGGATGCCTTGGCGTTATATCCCCCACCTAACTCTCTCGAGGACGCCATGACCCAGGCAGTCCGGATGGACCACAGGCTGCGGGCCAGAGGGGTGATGCAGGTGGATACTCCATTATTCCCCAGTGGAAAAGAGACTGCCCCTGAGCCCATGGATGTAGGCGCCCTCTCCCTGAAGGATACGGAGAGGAAACGCCGGAAGGACAAGCAGTTATGCTTTTACTGCGGTAAAACGGGACATTGGAAAAGGGAGTGCCCGAATTGCCCGTCTTCAAACCCGGTCGGCGAGAAACGACTAGGTCTGAGTAGTCAACGGGGAGTGTTGTGAGTTCATTTTCCCCTTCGTCACTGAGGTCTGGTGAACTCCCTATTCTGGTAAAGGAAGGTAATGAGCCTGATTATCAGGCACCTGAGCCTAATGAGGATGACTGGCTGAGTGGAGTCACGGACTGGATATAAGGCTGCCGACGCCCTTCTGCCCTGCGGGTGATTTCTCTGTGGACTTCTAGGAAACCAGTCTGATTCCTGCTCCTCTAAAGCTAAGTTTTCTGCTTTGCCTTTTAGCATTTGTGTTTTGTTTTTGTTTGCCTTGCTTCTCTGGATTCTGCCATTCCCTGCTGGGGTGAGCTGATTCTCCTTTTGCCGGTTGCTCTGTCTTCAGAATATTCCTGAGTACTGACATAGTCTTTTTGAAGCCGAGCGTCTTCAGGGCCTTTTTCGCTGTCAGTCTGTTGGCTCTTATTTTCATAGGGTTTTTCACGGATTGCAGACAGCAGCCTTCCTGTCCTTTCCTATCTAGTTAGCTTGGGCCCCGTCTTTGCTCAGTCAATCTTTCTGTCTGTGTTGTTTTCTTTCTCCTTGCTTCACCGTCATTATATGTGGGGGGCTGCCTTTTGCTTTGGGGTCTGCTCTGGGGAAGTTTAGATTTCCCTTTCTGTCTTTAGGCTATTTAATTCTCCGGCTGTGATCGCGGGGTCTAGGGCATCGTAGGAACCCCCCACGGCTACTGCTAGTTGTGTTGATAGGTTCAGGGGTCTGCAATCCGATAGCTGCCAACCTCTCTGGTTTTCTGGACTTAGCTAGCATTTCTGTTTTTGCCTCCTACGGTGACTCAATCATAACAGAATCACCCGCCATACCGCAGATCCTAGGGTACTCAATAGCAGGAAAGAATTGTGTTTAAAAAAAGAAAAAAAAAGTGTGTATATTCTTTCCTCTATATCTCTGAGGCCTAAGGGGGAATTTTTTTCTCTCTCAATGGAGATAAAGCAATTGTCTGATCATGTGGAGCAGCTCGCTGCGGAAGTGCGGGGAATTTCCGCCTACCTTGCTCGTTCGCATGCTGTTGAACCAAAGATCCCTACACCTGATGTATTTTTTGGGGATCGATCTAAATTTTTGAGTTTCAAAAATAATTGTAAATTATTTTTTGCCTTGAAGCCTAACTCGTCAGGGAGCTCCGCGCAGCAGGTTAAAATTGTCATCTCTTTGCTGCGTGGTGATCCCCAGGATTGGGCGTTTTCTTTGAAACCAGATGATCCTATTCTGACTAATGTGAACGCATTCTTTCAAGCCTTGGGGTTGTTGTATGACGAACCTAATGCTATTGATCAGGCTGAAAAGACCCTGTTGGCATTGAACCAGGGTCGAGATTCTGCAGAGTTGTACTGTCAAAAGTTCCGAAAGTGGGCGGTCCTTACTACCTGGAATGATAATGCCTTGGCTGCTCTCTTTCGGAAGGGTTTGTCAGAGGCCGTAAAAGATACTATGGTGGGATTTCCTGTTCCCTCTCGTCTAGACGATTCTATGTCATTAGCCATTCAGGTTGATCGGCGTTTACGTGAACGCAGGATTACACGAGAGGTGTTGCCACCGGTAGAACAGATGTCTGAACCTATGCAATGTGATAGAGTTTTGTCTAAGGCGCAACGTCAGGAGTTCAGAAGGCGTAATAAGCTCTGTTTTTTCTGTGGAGATGCCTCGCATATTATTTCTGTTTGTCCTAAACGAGAGAAACGCTTTGCACACATGTTTTCTGTTGGTGGTGTTCAACCTAAGCTTCTTCTGGCAATTACTCTGATCTGCTCCCTGTCCACATTTTCCGCCAAGGCTTTTGTGGATTCGGGAGCAGCGCTAAACCTAATGGACTTGGATTTTGCTAAATGTTGTGGATTTCCGATGACACCTCTGCAGACGCCTATCCCTTTGAGGGGGATTGATGCTATTCCTTTGGCGAAAAATAAACCTCAGTTTTGGACCCAGGTGGTCATGCGGGTCGCCCCAGACCATCAAGAAAATTGCAGATTTTTGGTGTTACATGGTCTTCATGATGCCGTTGTTCTGGGGTTTCCCTGGTTGCAAATTCATAATCCAGTCTTGGATTGGAAATCTGTGTCTGTGGTGAGTTGGGGTAGTCGGTGTGCCTGTAGTGAGGCTCCGGTTTTTTCCACCTCTCCTCAGTAGCATGATGTTCCTGACTATTTGGCGGACTTTTATGATGTATTTAGTGAGAATGAGTCTGCGTCCTTGCCTCCTCATAGGAGTTATGACTGTGCAATTGAACTGAGCCCGGGGTGTAAATTTCCCAAGGGTCGGCTCTTCAATTCATCTGTACCCGAGCACGAGGCTATGCGGTCCTATATTAAGGAGGTGTTGGAGAAGGGTCATATTAGACCATCTTCTTCACCCTTAGGTGCCGGTTTTTTTATTGTGGCCAAAAAGGATGGTTCTTTAAGGCCTTGTATTGATTATCGTGCCCTCAACAAAATTACTATTGAAAATCAGTATCCGTTACCCCTGATTTCGGATCTATTCTCTAGAGTTAGAGGTGCTTGCTGGTTTACCAAGCTTGACCTCGGGGGGGCGTATAATCTTATCCGCATTAAGCAGGGGGATGAATGGAAGACGGCGTTTAATACTCCGGAGGGACATTTTGAGTACCTGGTGATGCCTTTTGGGCTCACTAATGCCCCTTCTGTCTTCCAGTGCTTCATGAACGATATTTTCCGAGACTTTGTCGATAAATTTTTGATTATCTATCTGGATGATATTTTGATCTTCTCCAAGGATTGGGATTCTCATGTGGAACATATTCGGACTGTGTTCCGGATCTTGAGGGAGAATTCCCTGTATGTCAAGGGATCGAAATGCCTTTTTGGAGTACAGAGGATTTCATTTTTGGGATTTATTTTGTCTCCATTAAATATTGAAATGGACCCGGCCAAGGTACAGGCCATTTATGATTAGGTTCAGCCCACTTCTTTGAAGGCCCTCCAGAAGTTTTTGGGTTTTGCTAATTTTTATCGGAAATTTATAGCAAAATTTCCTAGTATTGCCAAGCCATTGACTGATCTGACTAAGAAGGGTGCTGATGTGTTGAATTGGTCTCCGGAGGCTGTTGCTTCCTTTCAGGAGCTGAAGCGAAGATTTACCTCCGCCCCGGTTTTGCGGCAACCTGATGTCTCACTCCCATTCCAGGTAGAGGTGGATGCTTCTGAGATTGGTGCAGGAGCTGTTTTGTCCCAAAAGGATCCTGTAACATCTAAAATGAATCCCTGTGCTTTCTTTTCCCGAAAGTTCTCTCCATCTGAACGTAACTATGATGTGGGGAATCGGGAACTGTTGGCCATGAAATGGGCATTTGAGGAGTGGAGACATTGGTTGAAGGGAGCTAAACATCAAGTTGTGGTCCTCACTGACCACAAGAATTTGATTTACCTAGAGTCAGCTAAACGCTTGAACCCTAGACAGGCTAGGTGGACCTTGTTTTTTACACGTTTTGATTTTGTGGTCTCTTTTCTTCCTGGAACTAAGAATGTCAAGGCAGACGCCCTCTCTAGGAGCTTCTTTGCTGATTCTCCTGTGGTGACCAAGCCTGCTACCATCTTAGGCGAAGGGGTAGTTCTTTCTGCCATCTCGCCTGATTTGAGACTTGCTCTGCAAGAGTTCCAGGAGGACAAACCTGAGCGTTGTCCCAGTGGAAAGTTGTATGTTCCTGACCAGTGGAAGAAGAGAGTGATGTCTGAAGTTCATTGCTCTGCATTGGCTGGTCATCCAGGTATTTTTGGTACTAGAGATCTGGTGAGTCGCTCTTTTTGGTGGCCCACCTTGTCTCATGATGTCAGGAATTTTGTGCAGTCCTGTGGGACTTGCTCCCGGTCTAAATCTTGTTCTCGCTCTAGTGGGTTGTTGATGCCTTTGCCGGTCCCCAGGAGGCCATGGACCCATATTTCAATGGATTTCATCTCTGATATGCCGGTCTCTCAAAGAATGACTGTTATTTGGGCGATTTGTGATAGGTTCTCTAAGATGGTTCATCTTGTACCACTCCCTAAGTTGCCGAATTTGCTTTAAATAATAGAGCTAGTTCTGCCACTTTGATGTCACCTTTTTTTGGGTTTCATCCTCGATTTTCTTCAGGGCAGGTGGAGCCTTCTGCCTGCCCAAGTGTTGACACTGTGGTGGAGAGAATGCACCAAATCTGGGACCAAGTGGTGGATAAGTTTTCTCTCTCCCAGGAAAAGGCCCAGCGGTTTTCCAATCGACATAGGACCATTGGTCCCCAGTTTAAGATTGGTGATATGGTGTGGTTATCATCAAAAAATATTGCTATGAAGGTGACTTCTCCTAAGTTTAAGCCTAGATTTATTGGACCTTACAAGATTTTGGAGATTATTAATCCGGCCTCTTTTCGTTTGGCTCTTCCTGTCACATTTAAAATCCATAATGTGTTCCATAAGTCCTTGTTGAAGAGGTTTGTTGAACCAGTTGTTCCTGGGGTGGCACCTCCGGACCCTGTACTGGTTGAAGGTAACATGGAATATGAGGTAGAGAAAATACTGGATTCCCGTCTGGCTAGACGGAGACTCCAGTATTTGGTTAAGTGGAAGGGTTATGGTCAGGAGGATAATTCCTGGGTCTCTGCCTCTGATATTCATGCCAAAAGATTGGTGCGTGCCTTTCATCGGGCTCACCCTGATCGCCCTGGTGGCGTGGTTGAGGGTTCGGTGACCCCTCCTCAAGGGGGAGGTACTGTTTTGAGTTCATTTTCCCCTTCGTCACTGAGGTCTGGTGAACTCCCTATTCTGGTAAAGGAAGGTAATGAGCCTGATTATCAGGCACTGAGCCTAATGAGGATGACTGGTTGAGTGGAGTCACGGACTGGATATAAGGCTGCCGACGCCCTTCTGCCCTGCGGGTGATTTCTCTGTGGACTTCTAGGAAACCAGTCTGATTCCTGCTCCTCTAAAGCTAAGTTTTCTGCTTTGCCTTTTAGCATTTGTGTTTTGTTTTTGTTTGCCTTGCTTTTCTGGATTCTGCCATTCCCTGCTGGGGTGAGCTGATTCTCCTTTTGCCGGTTGCTCTGTCTTCAGAATATTCCTGAGTACTGACATAGTCTTTTTGAAGCCTAGCGTCTTCAGGGCCTTTTTCACTGTCAGTCTGTTGGCTCTTATTTTCATAGGGTTTTTCACGGATTGCAGACAGCAGCCTTCCTGTCCTTTCCTACCTAGTTAGCTTGGGCCCCGTCTTTGCTCAGTCTATCTTTCTGTCTGTGTTGTTTTCTTTCTCCTTGCTTCACCGTCATTATATGTGGGGGGCTGCCTTTTGCTTTGGGGTCTGCTCTGGGGAAGTTTAGATTTCCCTTTCTGTCTTTAGGCTATTTAATTCTCCGGCTGTGATCACGGGGTCTAGGGCATCGTAGGAACCCCCCACGGCTACTGCTAGTTGTATTGATAGGTTCAGGGGTCTGCAATCCGATAGCTGCCAACCTCTCTGGTTTTCTGGACTTAGCTAGCATTTCTGTTTTTGCCTCCTACGGTGACTCAATCATAACAGGGGAGGCTGCTCAGACCCTCAGGTACCATTTTCCTTGTTTTCTAAAGTAGTACTGCCTGTGGAACTGTTTATGGATGGTAGTTCTTTTTCCTCTACAGCCTTCGTGGACTGCGGATCATCTATTAATCTTATTGACTCCCAATTGGTCACACACTGCAAGATAGGGACAGTTAGGCTCAAGGTTCCGATCAAGGTGATGGCCATTGACTCCTCTCCCCTCACTAAGGAGGGAATTCGCTTTATGTCTGAGGTGTTTTTGCTCAGAGTGGGCGCTACTCATGTGGAAAACCTAAGTTGTTTTGTGCTGGACAATCTACCTGCAGGGTTGGTGTTGGGCATGCCCTGGTTACAACGCCATAACCCAGTTATTAACTGGAAAATGGGGGAGATTGTACAATGGGGGTTTAATGATTTTGAGTTATGTGATAAATCCGCACTGCTGGTTGAACCTGTTAAATCTGTGTCTGTATCATCTGTCGAGCTGGAAGGTATTCCGGAATGCCTGAAGGACTTCGAAGATGTATTCTCCGAAAGCGAGGCCGAGACGTTACCGCCACATAGACCCTTTGACTGCGCTATTGAGCTGGTCCCGGGGGCTAAATTACCCAAAGCCCATCTGTTTAATTTGTCCGGGCCTGAGTGCTTAGCTATGAAGGAGTATATTACTGAAAGTCTGCGCAAAGGACACATACGTCCTTCAGTCTCACCTGTGGCGGCAGGTTTCTTTTTTGTAAAGAAAAAAGATGGCGGGTTACGTCCCTGTCTCGACTTCCGGGAGCTTAATCAAATTACTGTACGGAATACGTACCCCCTTCCGTTGATTCCCGATTTATGTAACCAACTATCAGGGGCAAAGTGGTTTTCTAAACTGGATCTTCGGGGGGCATATAATCTGATAAGGGTCCGAGAGGGGGATGAATGGAAAACCGCGTTCCTCACGACCGAAGGACTATTTGAAAATTTAGTCATGCCGTTTGGTCTTACCAACGCCCCTGCCATATTTCAGAATTTCATCAACGTGGTATTCTCGGATCTCATTGGTCGTTTTGTCGTTATCTACTTAGATGATATTTTGATATATTCCCCCGACAAGTATTCTCATTTGGAACATGTACGAACTGTGCTACAAAGGCTTAGAGAAAATCATTTGTATGCCAAGTTGGAGAAATGTGTATTCTGTGTACAAGAGTTGTCCTTTTTGGGGTTAATTGTATCCGGTGAGGGTTTTCGCATGGACCCCAAGAAGGTGCAGGCCATTGCGGATTGGGTGCAACCCTGAGATCTTAAGGGTCTTCAGCGCTTCTTGGGGTTCGCCAATTATTACCGCAAATTTATCCGGGGGTTTTCGCAAGTGGTCAAACCTCTCACGGATCTAACATGCAAAGGTGCGGATGTGAGAAATTGGTCCTCGCTCGCAAAAGAGGCCTTTGCAACGCTGAAAAAATGTTTTATGTCTGCTCCTGTGTTAGTGCAGCCAGATCCGTCCAAACCATTCGTCGTGGAAGTGGACGCCTCTGAGGTGGGGGTGGGGGCAGTGTTGTCCCAAGGGCCTGCCACTCTAACCAACCTCAGGCCATGTGCTTTCTTTTCCAAGAAGTTCTCTGCTGCGGAAAGAAATTACAACATAGGCAATAGAGAGCTTCTTGCGGTCAAATTGGCGTTTGAAGAATGGAGGCACTTTTTGGAGGGGGCCAGTCAACCGGATACGGTGATCACGGATCACAAAAATTTGTCGTACATTGAGTCTGCTAAAAGACAAACGCCCAGACAGGCCCGTTGGTCACTTTTTTTTTCCCGTTTTCAGTTTACGATTACATTTCGTCCAGGGTCCAAGAATGTCAAGGCTGACGCCTTATCACGCAGTTTTCAGCCGGTGTCGCCCCCTGAGCCACCGTCCTCCATTCTTCACCCTGGGGTTGTGATAGCAGAGGTCTCATCTGAATTGGAACGGGAGATTCAGGGGGCCCAGTCGCAGGCCTCGGCGGCCAAGCCGGAGGGGAAGTTGTTTGTCCCAGAGCAACTTCGCCTGAAACTCTTGCAGGAGTTCCATGAATTCAAGCTGAGTGCTCACCTTGGTATTTCAGCCACACGTCTGGCGGTGGCTAGGATCTTTTGGTGGCCTACCCTTGGTTCGGACATAAAAAAATTCATTGCTGGTTGTGGGGTCTGCGCTCGTTCTAAAAGCTCTCATAGCCGGCCGGCAGGGGAGCTGATACCCTTGGCAGTGCCCGAAAGGCCATGGACTCACTTATCCATGGATTTTGTTACCAATCTCCCTCCATCTAAGGGTAATACAGTGGTATGGGTAGTGGTGGACAGGTTTTCTAAGCAGGCTCATTTCATACCTCTGTCCGCACTACCGTCAGCTGAGACGTTGTCCAGGTTGTTTGTGCAGCATGTGGTCCGGTTGCATGGGGTACCCCTGAATGTGGTGTCTGATCGTGGTGTGCAGCTTGTGGCTAAGTTTTGGCGTGCTTTCTGCAAAAAATTAGGTATGTCTCTGTCCTTTTCGTCTGCATACCATCCTGAGAGCAATGGGCGGACGGAGCGCACTAACCAGCCCCCGGAACAGATCCTCAGGTGTTTAACCTCTGCTAGACAGAATGACTGGTGCGATGCACTGCCGTTGGCTGAATTTGCCTTCAATAGTCGGGTGAGTCAATCCACTGGTAGGTCCCCTTTCTTGATTAACTATGGGTTCGGTCCTCATTTTGGTGAGTTTTCTCGTCTGGATTCGGGGTGTCCCGGGGCTGAGGACTCTGTTCAGCGGTTAAAAGATACATGGGCAGAAGTTCAGCGGAGTATATCTAGGTCTCAAGGCAGGTATAAGTTTTTCGTGGACAGGAAACGAACACCTGGTCCCATGTTTCGGGTGGGAGAGAAAGTTTGGCTCTCCACGCGAAACATTAAGTTAAAGATTCCGTCAGAAAAGTTGGGACCCAAATTCATTGGCCCGTACAAGATTGTGGAAAAAATCAATCCAGTGGCGTATAGGCTGTGCCTTCCACCCTCTTTCAAGATCCCTAACGTCTTCCACAAATCTCTACTGAAACCTTTTGAAGCAGTCCGGGGAGACTCCGAGTCTGCTGCTCCTCCTGTTTTGGTCGAGGGGCAAGTGGAGTACGAGGTTGATCATATCGTAGATTCCAGGTTGGTACGGCGGTCGGTACAGTACCTGGTTCATTGGAAGGGGTTTGGACCGGAAGACAGGTCCTGGGTACTGGCTCGGTTGATGCATGCTGATCGCCTGGTGCGGGCTTTCCATGCTAGGTACCCGGGCAAGCCTGGGGGTCCAGAGGCCCCCCATTGAGAGGGGGTACTGTCATGATCTCAGTGCGGGTTTGACTCGCACACGTGGGGTTAATGTCTGGAACCAGTGCTGATGACGGGCATTTCTGGGGTTAAAGGTTGTGATCTCGGTGCAGGCTTACCTGCACACCTGGGGCTATGATTGTGGCCTCTCCCTGGTTCTGGGGGAGGCTTCTTATAGCCTCAGGACGCTCCCATCCATGTCAGTTATACTTTCGCCCTTGGCATTGTGTGGTGACCCCTGAGAGTGTTAGTGCTGTTTTCTGGTTACTTGACTCTCTGTGTATGACTCGGTCTGTTCCCTGGATATCGCTTTGGATTCTGCCTGGTACCTCCTATGTCTGTTTGGTTTTGATCTCTGCTTGGCCCTGATTATCCGCTCTGTCTCTTCCCTGGTACTGTACTGATATCTTGTGTATGACCTTTTGCTTTGTCTGACCTCCCGTCTGTTTATCCCTTCCGTACCTTGCTGGTCTGTACTGTGCATGACTTCTGCTTTGCATTAATCTGAGTTCTCTGGCTTCTCTGACGCTAAGCCCCGCCCCCTTGCAGTCACATGACCATAGGTCCTGTGCAAGCTTGCTCATTTTCAGTGTCCGCAGGTCCCGTGCCTCTTTTTATTTTCCAGCGCTGACTGGACCCTGACACTATTAGCTTGTAGCACGCTTGGTCACCTCTGCTGCCCTGCTCCCCAGGTAACTCTTAGCACTGCTTCTGTACTCAGGACACGTGCGCTGGCTCTATGAGCAAGTGTAGTGCGGTGTCTTTGACACATGTGTTATGGAAATATATATGTATATGTATTTCATATAGATCTCACTTGCCTGCTATAGGTTATATACTCCATATACTGCTATATACTTATGTACTCTTATATATTCTTATATGCACACAGATACATATTTACAGTTTGAACCTTATAACTAGTTGGTGGAAATAACCTGCTACCCAGTCATCTCATTGTCTTGTGACTTGAGAAATATCTAGCAGACATAGGGAATGAGGAACTTAGGCCAGGTGGTCCGGCCGATATTGGAGACTTGCTGACAAGTGCAAGACTCAGGACAGTAAATCCCGAAGTGTCTAAATAACCCCAGGTCGGACACCCATATATGTTCATGCATTTAAACTGGCCAATTAGCTAAGAAGTAAAGCCTTTATGTTAATGAGTAACCACTCCTTTATACGAACTGATAAAAGACCATATATGAATAAAGTTTCCAGAGTTCTGCCGGAATGAGTTGTTGCTAACTAAGTGTAGCTTCCTCTTTTCCTTTGAGTGCTCAATAAGACTCTGTCTAATCAGGACAGGTCACAGTATGCACAGGGGTAAAATCTACCCAAATCAAAAATAAATCCACAACAAGTGGCGCCCAACGAGGTCGTGGACGAAAACGCATGGGGATCCTGCTGACTGGAGAGGACAGAGGTGCCGGCCAAGGTCTTGGCTAATGGGAACGGAGATTTGCGCAACTCCATAAGTAAGGTAAGAAAAGCTAGTTATCTTACCTGAATGTTTCCTGTGCCCAGTCCGGGTCAGCAACTCTAGCCGGTCAGTGTGGTCACCAAACCCAGGTAGTGTTAAAAGTCCACGCGCAAATCCAAACCCTGGGATAAGCTAAGTGTCTACTGTGATCCTGTGTGTCTGAGATCCGGGTGAGAGAGTTGGTGGAGACTGTGACTTGATTTGTGGATGCTGAGACACCGATAACAAGACTGAGTCTCTCTGACTAAGTCAGATCACGTCCCCGCACCACGCGGAGGTTTTGACTTAGATGGGATATCACAGGTGAATTCCTCTAAAAAGCGGTCACGGTCCCCGCACACATACACGGAGGTGTCAGCTTCAAGGAGGTATCACAGGTGAATCCCACAGCTGTCACAGTCCCCGCACACACACACGGAGGTGTCAGCTTAAGGGAGGTATCACAGGTGAATCTCTCGGCTGTCACAGTCCCCACACACAAGCGGAGGCTGGCAGACTGGGGGGTTATCACAGACTGATCACTGGAGAGATTATCACGGTTCTCGGGTGCACACGGAGGGGTGATAATCTAGTGGGATATCACGGCTCCTGTCTCCCAGCAGACGGAGGGTGATACATCCCGGTGCTAACCAAAGCGCCATGGGTGATTGGCAGTTACCGGTTGTCAGCAGCTGTTTGACGTGTCACAGAAGGGCTTTCGATCTCTCTCCCCGGACGTCTATATGTGAATTCATTGCAGGTTTCCGCAAAGATCTGAAGCAGAAAGAGTTTTGTCTTTTTTATTGTAAACTTCCTCTTTTGCCTGCAGGGTGTGCCCCTGATATATATATATTTATTTATTTTTTTTTTTTCATATTGTTATATTTTGTACTCTGCTTTTCCCTATTTTATGTTTTATTTTGCATTTTCGGTAGTGGTTTTTGTTACTGTGGTATGAGAATTTTCGGGAAAGCTGGGTCATTTTGAGTATACTACCACAGTCACAGTCTGTTTTTTTGGTTTTCCATTGTTCTCCCATTAACCCTTTTATTATTGGAAGTGTACTCGTATTTTTTATTTTTTTTTTTTCTAAGTGGTTTTTTTTTTAATTTATATACTTCTTTGATTTTATCAATTTTTTGGTGGGTTTCATCCTTTAAAAATGTTTTTAAGGAAAAAAAAGAAAGAAAAATCATTTTTCCCTTTTTATCTCTTTTTAGTTTTCTTCCACTTTTTGTGACATTTTATCAGTTTTTTAGGTTTAGTTTTCACTTCTTTCTTTCAGTTTTGTTAAAAAGAGAATTTTTACCTGCGTTGGGTTATTCACTAAACATTCTTGTTTTGTTCCCTTTAAAGCAGGTTAAAAGGGGTTGCAAAGTGTTTAAAGGTTTAATCACTCACTTTTTTGAAGTTTTTGGAACAGACACAGTAGGTGTTATTCAGAAAGTTAAGCATGTCATTTTCTACGGGCAGCCCCGTATGCTGCAGCATGGTATGATGTACTGAAAGGAAAAAGGGAAGTAGCTAGTAATTACTGTTTGCATTTTGTTAAAGTGACAGAGGATTTTAACAGCGCAGAAGGTGATAGCAGATAGTGTGAACAAGAAAGGAATGTTTTTTTACGTGTAGGAAAAAGTGTTTTCAGCGGCATACTAATCTGTGCCGTCTGAGAAGGACCACAGGTCTAAGAATGCCTTCTGTGACAGCAGGGGGGGGAAGCAGTCCGCCCCCCCATCTCCTCACTCTTCCCTCCTCCCATCTCTCTCCTCCCTCTATCTCCTCCCCTCTCTCATCTATCTCTCCTCCTATCCCTCCTCCTCCTCCTCCTTTTCTCTCTCCTATCTCTCCTCCCTCTCCATCTTCATCACCAACGCCCACCTCTCATCCCCCTCCTCTTCCCTCCTCCTCCTTGTCTTCGCCATCTCCTCCTCTTCTGTCTCCTCCCCACTCTCCTCCACTATCTCTCACTTCTCCTCCTATTCCAAATCTCTCCTCCACCCTTCCCTCTCTTTCTTTTCCTCTCCCACCTCTCAGTTCATCGTCACCCGCTGGTCCAGTGCCAGATCCAGACAATGAGGTGTCCCTAGTTCCACAAGGCACTCTCTCTAAAGAGACAGTTATGACACCGGGAGAAGAAAGTGAATCACCCCCACACATGACAACACAGGTGCCCTCCCAATACAACAGATAGCAGAAGGGAGGTGTGGGCCATCAGACACTGCACCTGCTAACTCTGAGACTGAAGATCCTATGTGCCACACGGAGCTCCAGTCTCGGGGGGGGGGGGGGAGTACACACACACAGAAAGACAAACACACAGTGGCACAGTTCCTCCTCTGATGAACATGAAGAGGAGATTTTGCTGCATAGTACTAGGGGCAGATAGAGCCACAACTCTTACACTATGTGCCCTTCACCCCTAGTCAGGTGTTCAGTATTCTAAAATCATGAAGGAACACTTCAAGCTTCCATCAGAATTAGATGTGCATTCCTGGGAATCAGGATCAAAGCTAAATGAACAGCTTAGAGAGTGGGCCAACGCCAGACAAGCACTCAGCCTGCATAACACGAGCCAAGCCCAGACAGAGTCTGTAGACAAGTTTCATGGCAGAGTGAGGCAAGTATTCCAAGGTTTAGGCTTCACCATTCATGATCAGATACACGGACAGATGTTGGCACAGGCCTTTGTGCATGGACTAAGAGAACCAATCAAGAGACTGCTGATAGTGGCCAGGCCTGAGTACAGGACAACAGCAGTAGATGTCCTGCTTACAGTAGCCAGAAGAATTGAGTCCCTCCCAGGAGTACGGAGGACAGGCCCTCCCGTGATGGCCAATGACGTGGAGGAGCAACCACCCTGCAGAGACAGAAGCTGGCAGGTTTTTCAACTGTGGCAACTTTGGCCATTTCCGGAACCAGTGCACAGCACCCCGGCAACCCAGGTCATCCCGCAGAGGAGTAGGCCAAGAAAGAAACACAGAAGACAATGAAGAACCCTGTCCATAGGACAGAGGCAAACCAGGTCCGCCAGACATCACGCCCCTGACATGTGAAACCTTATCAGCAGACCCAATACCTCAAATCACTGGGGGCTGTCATATCTTAACCTTGTGGACACTGGTGCAGTCAGAAGTGAAAATCCCCGACCGCACCAGTCTATCAGAACACTCTGTGTCTTGTATGGGGATGAAAGGTCAAGACAGACGTTCCCCAGCTCGCAAGCCCCTGAGCATGTGGACACAGCCAGGACACTCCATCCTGTTCCAGTTTACGGTGGAGACCTGCCCACCCCACCTGATGAGCGCAGACCTACTGCAGGAACTGAAGGTGACCAAAGTGTCCCATGAAGATGTGACCTTGACCTCTTCTCCACCTCAGACCCAAGAAGAATCAATCATGCTGGTGGCCCTACAAGAGCCTCGCTCGAATAACCGGTGCAAGCCTACCCAAGGAGGTGCTGGACGTAGCACCCAGAAGCCTATGGCCCAAGGGAGAATTCAAGTTGCGCCAGTGCGGGTGTCACTCAAGTCTACAACCTCGGACGCTCCGAAGGCCCAGCATCCACAGCTCATCACCCAGAGCAAAACTGCCTCTGACCAACTGGAGGTCTAAGTGGATCTGCTGTTCAAGAAACGGCCTAAGAACTTTGGCATGGGCCAGGAAAACTCTCAACCCAGAGGGACCACACCTGCTTCGTGAAATGGCTGCACTGCTTCTGGCTCCAGTGCCAGAGGATCATCTTGGACAAGATTCTGAAGGTGCTCCCTGAAGTTAATCCAGGCCCTGGACCAGAAGACAGCCACTCAGCTCCTCAAATCAGTTAACAAGATGCTGACCTGAAATCAAGCTGGGTGAAAGGAACTGCTGCTGGCTGGTAAAGAAGATGCCCCAGCAAAAAGACCCCCTGTGAGAGCAAGAAAGCTCAGCTGAACGTCACCTCTGATGAAAAAAAAGAACCCCAGCAAACGGTTTGGTTTCCTGCCAGCCCTGTGCCAGAAGATGGGAGTCACTCACGGCACTGCGAAGAGCAAGGCCAGATTGAGCCACCTCACCCACGGGAATCATCATGCGGTCCCAGCTTCTCTCGATCAAGAGGAAGACTGTGAAAGGACAACCAGACCAGATTGAATGGTGCATAACCTGAGGACTGTGAGCGAAGCAACCGTGTTTGAAACCCCAGTTGTGCCAGATCTGCACACTCTGCTGACAAACGTGCCAGTCACAGCAACGGTGCTCACGGCAATGGATCTGCCCGAAGCTCCCCTCAATGTTCCCCCTCACCTGGACGACCAGTTCCTGAAAATACACAAGGGGGGTGCGGAACAAATGGACAGTGAGGCCCAAGAGGGCCCGGAACAGCCTTTCACAGCTCGCCAGAGCATTGCCCTCCATCCCCATCAACTGGATTGCGGAGCATGCAGAAGTCATCGACACCGCTACCCGCACAGCCTTTCCATGTCTCCTCTACTCTGCCTGATGGAGCAGCAACGTAAGTTCAGCAAAACAGAGTCCAGTGGTGTCAAAAGAAAGTTCCTGAAGACACCGTATCGCCCACTGGACGAAACACTTGACAGATGACCGGAAGACCGTGGAGGAGAAGATGGCTCCCTCAACAACTCCAAAGATGCAGGCCTTCCTTAGTCTAGTCTCATACTGCAGAACTTGGATCCCTGGTGCTCCAGGCTTAATGCAGCCTCTGTACAATTGCATCAACGCATTGCAACCGTCATCTCGTACAGGAAACTGAAAGACTTCATAGTCTCTGTGCCAACTCTAGGCCTCACTGAGTACGAGAAGCCATCCCGTCCTGACCAAATGGAAAAAGAAGGACCAAGATGGAGAAGGTCATGCTACTGGCCAGGCTAAAAACAGACCCACGGAGGAAAACCAGAGGCCTCTAGACTACCTCTCAGCCGGCCTGGATCCAGTTGCAAGGGGGGCCCTCCTGCATGAAAACAATACCCGCAGCACACGCCCTCCTGACAAGGCTGCTCTCCACCACTCTTCAGTGCTCGCAGCCGTTACCTGTCTCTACTCCCACTCCCAGGGGGGGATGCGGGTACGGACCCTCAGATGAAAAATCTCCAGTTTTGCAGATGATGAAGGAAGGTTCCACACGGGATGTGCAGCGACCAGCAATCAAGACATTCTATGGTCCAGAAAGTTGTCAGCCCAAGAGCCCAAGAAGCAGAGCTATTAGAGCTGACGAAAAGACCTGCCAGATTGCGAAGAACAAAAACTTCCAGGTACTCGCATGACATGGCACCCGACTTCGGACCCATCTGGGCTGCAAGAAATTTCATCACAGCAAGCGGATCGACCGTGAAGCACCATGGAGCCATCAGAGACCTGCTGGACGCCCTCAAACTACTAAAAGTGGTGGCAGTGTTGAAGGTCAAGGCACACGGAAAACTGAACACAGTAGAGACACGGGGCATCAACATGGCAGACGTGGCAGCCAAAAAAGCAGCCGGAGGAAGACAATATGGAAAATGGGAGAGGTCATAAAGCCGGACGGCTACTACATGACGACTGAAGACGAGAAAACCTGGCAAACAGAAGTCAATGGGAAAACCGTTGAAGATGCCATCTCTGAATTGCACAGAAGTGCTGCCTCCTCCTCCACCAGCCAACAAGCTGAATCACTTCCAGGATGAAGACTCTGACGTGGATAAGAGTTCTGAGGCAGAAGAATGGTGCCTACCTTTCCAGAAAGGACGTATTTGATGGAGAACATTCCAGAAGATTGTCCTCCACCACCCTCTCATGGGGAAGCTTCTTCTCCAGCACAGTTCTACGATTGGCAGTCCACAGCAACACTCCCCGAGACGAGCTGCATGAGTCCGAAGGCATCCCAAGGCTACAACAGTTTTGACCTTCCCCCTCATCCCTGGAGAATGTCGGCTGGATCGGTACCAATGCAAAGAGTCCCAAGTCCTCCTCTGACACAGTCTAACCCGAGTCTTCATACAGAGGGAGGCGCGGACATAGACGAAACCTCAGCTAAAATCCCACAATCAGCTCAGAGAATGTCAATTACCACAACCCAGTCACTAAACCTGACAAAATGACTTCCTGAAACCTGTACAAGAAGTAACAGGATCAGACTCGGAAGGAGGAGAAGAAAAGCTGGATGCTGAAGGCCAAAAGCACTGGGCTCCAAGAAACCGTCTACATCAAAAACGTCTACCTCAAGACAGGCCTAGTCTACCTCAAACCGTCTACCTCAAAACGTCTACCTCAAGACAGACCCAGTCTATCTCAAAGTGTGTACCCTACGGTGGTTCAATGGGCACATGGCCCCCACACAGAATTGAAGACACAGATGAATAACCTGATTGAACTCAGCTCACACCTTAACAGCCAGATTCCCAGCAGCTGTTTGGCCTCCGACAAAATTCAACATCGGACAAGCGGGAAAAGTTCCCCCACATCATCTGGCCTGAATACTTCCCAGTAAGGAACCGGTTGGCGAAGACTAATACAAAGAAGCTACTCTCAAAAATAGTGTGCAGATATGGGGGTTCCAGAAGCAATAGCAAGTGATCAGGGACCCGCATACACAGCAAACCTAACACAAGAGACCTGATCAGCACTAGGGTCAGACTTAGGCCTACACACTACTCACCATCCCACACCATAGACCAGGTGAGACACTTAAGAGCAGCATGCTAAAACTCTGCCCAAGAGACAGACAAACCCTGGCATTAGACACTCCCGTAGGCTCAGAAAAAGCTGTCACCAATATGAAACTTTATTTGGGTAAAAAACCCAGTTTAGGGGTATTCTTCACTTAGCAGTTGACTATGCAATATGATACTTTGCCTGCATGTGTAATTGAATTTATCAAGAATTTTGCTAATGTCCATTCTCGAGTTTCTCTCCCTCATTGCCAGGTCCAGATTCGGTGCCTGATATGCACGCCCTGAAGTCAGGAGACTGCTGAGTGTTGGTGGAAAAAGTCCGTAAAGAGAAGCACTCGATCCCAGATCTGATGGCCCTACTCCAAGTGCTGACGCCAGCGACCTGGAGAGAAAACCCCACCTGGATCCACGCATCGCATTGCAGGAAAAGGCCTTCATACCAGAAGATACACCTGAGCTGGAATGATGCTGTGGATGACCTACCTGACAGAATAAATTACCTACCTGACGGAGAATACACACGCACTGACTGCATAGACTGCTAACTAAGAGACTTTGATTACATTGCACCACACCCCCTTTAGGGACAGATCTCCTGACTGCCCATTTGCGAAAGTCTGTACAGAGGAGGATGTATGCACTAGGCATATGTCAGTCCACTGGCAGCATTGCAGAAATGACGTGTTTCCTGAGCCTGCTGGCTCACTTCATCAGGGCCCTGATGAAGTGAGCCAGCAGGCTCAGGAAACGCGTTGGCTGAATAAAGAACCCTTTACTCTACCAGAAGCAAGCGCAGTCCTTATTGCACTTCCACGTCATTTCTGCAATTCTGTCCTAGGACCCTGTGCAGACTTGCTGCTGCTTCTTAAGCGTTCATGGGTGTTGTGACTTCCTCACAACCCCAATAGGTGAGCACCTTCCCTACTGTTCCACAATTTTAATTGTTTTATACGGATTTCACACAGTGGATGCGCCCTGTATCTCTCCTTTTATCTCACTGGCAGCATAAAAGAGTTGCAGCGCTTTGGGCCAGGAGCAGGATTTTAGGGCAAGTGATATCTAAGGGGGGATTGTTATGGAAATATATATGTATATGTATTTCATATAGATCTCACTTGCCTACTATAGGCTATATACTCCATATACTGCTATATACTTATGTACTCTTATATATTCTTATATGCACACGGATACATATTTACAGTTTGAACCTTATAACTAGCTGGTGGAAATAACCTGCTACCCAGTCATCTCATTGTCTTGTGACTTGAGAAATATCTAGCAGACATAGGGAATGAGGAACTTAGGCCAGGTGGTCCGGCCGATATTGGAGACTAGCTGACAAGTGCAAGACTCCGGACAGTAAATCACGTGGTGTCTAAATAACCCCAGGTCGGACACCCATATATGTTCATGCATTTAAACTGACCAATTAGCTAAGAAGTAAAGCCTTTATGTTAATGAGTAACCACTCCTTTATACGAACTGATAAAAGATCATATATGAATAAAGTTTCCAGAGTTCTGCTGGAATGAGTTGTTGCTAACTAAGTGTAGCTTCCTCTTTTCCTTTGAGCGCTCAATAAGACTCTGTCTAATCAGGACAGGTCACAGTATGCACAGGGGTAAAATCTACCCAAATCAAAAATAAATCCACAACACATGATATGTGGGAAAAGGTTGAAAAGTTCCAGGGGGCCGAATACTTTCGCAAGGCACTGTAATAATAAAAAATAATTATGGAATTGTACTTTTTTTTGCAATTTCACGCCCCTTTGAATTTTTCCCCTTTTTAAAGAACACTATATGGTAAAAATAATGGCTCCATTCAAAAGTACAACTCATTCCACAAAAAAAAATCTCTCACGTGGTTATATTGACAAAAATATAAAAAAGTTAAGGCTTTTGGAAGAAATTGAGTCTAAAAAAGAAAGCACAAAAAACAGAAAATAGCCATGGCGTGAAAAGATTAAACTTTCCCCATATCTTACTATACAGTATTCTAGGCAATCTCAGGCAATAATGTATTTCACAATGTTTCTGTTATGCACAATCCTGTTTTTGAATAACACATGAGATAACATGCACTATAAAACCATGTGACTCCCTGTCCTTATAACACAACTTAGCATTACTTTGTATAATACTTTTAAACTGTGAAGTACAGTATTTGTTCTGCTCCAATTGGCTTCTCCTTGTCAGTTCAAAAGGACAATGTTGGGGTCAAATTGGGAAATTATGCCTATTTCTATAGTTCGTTTTCTCAGAAAATGTGAATTATCAGATCACTTAAGAAACTTAGGTTGGCTTTAAATACTTTCTAATATCTGATACATGCTGCCCAAACCACAGGTTGCATTATTAGTGATCCTGCTGATTTATTTTTGAAGTTGTAAACATTATTGTATATATTCCTTTTTTTTAGATCAATAGGTGTAGAGACATTCGTTATGTAGCAGTATCCCTAAAAAGGGAATCTGTCACCCCATTGTCACCTCATTTTAGCCCTATCAGCTGCCGGCACAGCCATCGGGGGCTTATCTACAGCATTCTGTAATGCTGTAGATAAGCCCCCGATGTAACCTGAAAGATAAGAAAAAAGAGTTATATTATACTCACCCTGGCGTCCGGTCCGGTGCCTCCCATCTTCATACGAATGATGTCCTCCTCCTTACTTCTCCCTCGGCTCCTGCGCAGGCGTACTTTATCTGCCCTGTTTTGGGCAGAGTAAAGTACTGCAGGCGCGGGACCTCTGATCTTTCCCGGCACCTGCACACTGCAGTACATTACTCTGTCCTCAATAGGGCAGATAAAGTATGCCTGCACAGGAGCCAATGGAGAAGTAAGAAGGAGGATGGCATCGTATGAAGATGGGAAGCGCCTGACCGGATCGCGACACCCACCGCACCCGATTCCGCCCCCCCGGTGAGTATAATCTAATGTGATTTTCTTATCTTTCAGGTTTCATCGGAGGCTTATCTATAGCATTACAGAATGCTGTAGATAAGCCCCTGATGGCGGTGGTCGCAGCTGATAGGGCTAAAATGGGGTGACAGATTCCCTTTAACCCTAGAATGCGCGACTTCTGAAATATACACTTTCACATAACCCGAGCCTTTTAGGCCTTTGTGTAAATCATATGGAGGAACTCAAATAAATAACTTTTACAAGTTTATTTCAAAATTGCAAAGTAATATATGAAAAATGCACTAAAGTTATTTTGCAGAAAATAGCAAAAAAAAGTTACCAGGCCTAAAAAGTCCAGGTTGCGCATTGTAGGGGACAACCTTCAAGCACTGAACACTATCTCAAATCCAGAGCCATATAGTTCATCCTGTATAATCAGCTATGGCCTCACCTGGTGTGGTGGATTCTCTAAGCTATAAGTCAGGGTGGGCAACAAGGACCAAAGGTGATGGCACGCTGGGCAGGACTTGCTGGATGTCACTTAGAGCTTCAAGGACCAGTCAACCGGGTATACAGGACAGCAAGCGGACAAGCAAAGCAGGAAACACCAGAAGACACAAAGCCAGATTTGTAGACATACACAGGCTACATGCACACATTCAGTATTTGGTGAGTTTTTTTACCCCAGTATTTGTAAGCTAAAACCAGGAGTGGATGAAAAAGGCAGAAGTAGAGCAAAAGTTTCTGTTATGCTTTTCCTCTGACCATTCCACTCCTGGTTTTGGCTTACAAATACTGGGGTAAAAAAAACTCCCCAAATACTCAATGCGTGTACATGGTCGAACTGTAGATGTAACGTGAATCCAGGAAATTTCAGCAAACAAATAGTTAAAGACAGAGTTGTATGCTATCAGCAAAGAGTCTTTGGCAAGGACATTGGCAACAGTGATGAACAGGCAAACTGTATACTTACTCGCAGAGATGATATACACTGTTGTAGCAGCATGGTAGTGTGGGGAGGTTCAAATGACGGACAGGTCTGCCTGTGGAGAAAGGCAGAGTGACAGCGCAGTGTAGGTTGAGATACAGAGAAAGGGGTGTCATGTGGTAGTTTGACCATTAGAGGGAAGTGGGGAGTGTAGGAGAGAGTGACTGTGTAACTGCCATGGGTCAAAGGAACTGCCATTGGTTAAGGTAACTGTCAGGTGATAGTGGGCGGAGCTACCAGGACTGGGAATATAAAGGCTGAGGAAAGGTTCTGGAAGGTCCAGTCAGCCAGGGGAGCTCACTAGAGAGGAAGATCTGCCGTAGAGAGAAAGACGGTAAAAGCCTTCAGAGAGTAACTGACAGTGGAGACGGTCACGGGGGTTGACCCAAAAGGACAGTAGCCACAGACGGAGACGGTATGGGGGTACCAAGTGGACGGTGTACTTTGAAGGGTGAAACGCTGTAGTGGAAGTGCCTAGGGCAGCCACGGTGGGAAGAGCCACAAAGGACGCCACGACGGTGAAACTAAGAAGTGAAGGTACTTGGGTCTGTGAGCAAGAGAACAGTGAAATTCCTGTGATGAAGTGCGGTGGTCGTCAGAGAGGCGGCCAATAAAAATGGACCTGTTGAATATAACTCCTGTCTCTGTCTCGTGTCTGTCGGCGGCAAGAAGTGGGTCACCCCCCCATTCCTGTTGGATCAGCACTCCCCCCTCGCCTATCCTACAGTAGTGAGAACAGCACCAGAGAAGGGTTTGCTATGCTCACAGCAGACATAGAGTTAAGCTAAATACCTACTTGTAGAGAAAATACACAATGTGGCAGCAACATTGTAGTGTGAACAGTATCAGAGAAGAATATAATTTGTAGGTCAGAGGCAGGAAGTAATTGCAGATTAAAAAATAAACAAACAGGAGTGTGAAGAAGAGATGATTTTCCAGCTAAGAGTAGTGGATGTGAGACAAACTACAGAAGTAATCACTGAACAGAATGCAAAGCTTACTGAATATTCAGACACACATAGCTGACTGAAATGGCATTGGGTGATGATCTCACAGAAATTCACTAGTCTACTTTAGAAACCTGGCATGGATCACAGCAAAGGGAGGCATCCATGTTAGGCCGGTTTCACACTAGCGCATTTTCAACGCGCGCACGGCCGGGGGTAGCTCCGCCCCCGATCCGGCTCTCTGCCCGGCGTGCCCGCCCCTTCCTTGTAGCGCCGCCTCCTAGCGGACAGCGGCGCCTGCGATCGGCGCACCCTATCTTTAGCATAGGGTGCGCCGATCGTGCGCAGGCCGTGCGCTAGTTGCGCTTTGACCTGCGCTGCGCACTTTTGACGGTGCGCCGTGCGCGCCAAAATCAAACTTTTCGGATTTTGGCGCGCACGGCGCACCGTCAAAAGTGCGCAGCGCAGGTCAAAGCGCAACTAGCGCACGGCCTGCGCACGATCGGCGCACCCTATGCTAAAGATAGGGTGCGCCGATCGCAGGCGCCGCTGTCCGCTAGGAGGCGGCGCTACAAGGAAGGGGCGGGCACGCCGGGCAGAGAGCCGGATCGGGGGCGGAGCTACCCCCGGCCGTGCGCGCGTTGAAAATGCGCTAGTGTGAAACCGGCCTTAGAAAGGACACCCAAAAAAGAAAAAATGGAATAAAGAGCAATAGAATAAAAATATATAATTTTATTATTTTCTTCCAAAATGAATAGTAAAATACCAATAATGAATCGATCAAATATTACAATATATAAGGGAGTCAGCGACACTTAGTATCCGCATATAGGTAAGAGAGGGTATCTAGTTGGCAAATATATAGACAATTGCACAAGAATTGGCTTCATATAGTATGTGCACATATATACTGAAATATATGATAATGCAAAGTTGCAAATTTTAGCAGATATCTATGTATCCAAGAAAAAATAAGGGTTTTTTTTTTTTTATCTCCAATAGGAGATTAGTGCAGTAGTGCATAAAGACAATTTGTCCTAATAAATCCATAGGTCTACAACTAATAATAAAGCGATCCTAAAAGCAGATCTGCCATATAGACATCTGAAAACAGAGGACTTAATCATATGCCAATAATATAATATATGGCTAACCAGTTGTAATAGAGCCAGAATCAAACAAGTGCAAAAATAAATATGTCCAGAAAAGATAAGCCAAGACCCAGACTTACTAATTAGTGGAGAAAGGGACCCCAATGCACGTTTCACTATTTAGCTTCCTCGGCGAGTAATTTGGTGTTGACCTCAAAATATTTGAGTAAACCGCACAGCATGTTTGACACTTTGTGTGCAGCCAAAGAACATGCTGGGCTGGCTTGCCAATCACAGTAATGCCGACACCATCTTTGGTGTAGTATTACTGTGATTGACTGGCCTTATGGCATCATAGGGGATATTTAATGGCTGCCAGCCCCATCTTTCGCACATTGCAGCCAGAAACAGCGCAGTGAGAGCGTAGTGTGAGTGTAGGGAGAGTGATAGGCGCGCATAGGCAGTGTTTGTGATTCCAAAAAGCTCTTTTAAGAGCTCATGAGGGTGAAGATTAGTTCTTTGCTGGGTGGAAATAGTGTAGGGAGAGATTTAATAGGAGGGAGAGTTAAAAGGCAAGCAGCTGGGTGCTATCATCATTGCAAGTACATGCTGCAGATCTCTGCTATTTTCCATTGTGTTGTATAGTTTACCATTAGGAACACACTGTGGGATTAGGGGAAAATCCAAAGGATTTCATCCACTACCAAAATCTACAAATCAGCTATTTTTAGAGACAATTAATATTAGGTGGTACCAGCATATACAAAACCAATTTTTTTGGAGCTACATAATATTCCTGTGTAGCAACCTATAAAAAAATATTTTTTTACAGCTAAATAATATTTCTCAGTGCCAGCATATAGTCATATCCATTTTGAAAGCTAATTGCTAAATAATATTCCTTGTCTATTGCTTAAATGGCTAATATTTATCCAGCAGTTGTGCGAGTGGTGAAAAACCTGCTAAGCTACGGAAACGTCACTATTTACCAGCAATTTCCCTGAGGCTGCTTTTGGCGTGTCTCATAAAGGTGGCATAAAAAATCCCCAAAATCTCTATTGTTTAAATAAATAGCATATTTTTATCTAGCAGTTGTGCGACTGGTGCAATCAGTGCAGAGATAAACAAACATCGCAATTTAGCAGTGGTAAACTTTTCATTAGTCCACTGTTGCAGTGTGTCAGCAAGGTGATCTAAAAATAAAAATAATTTTCTATTGATTTAAACCCTTCATGACCCAGCCTATTTTGACCTTAATGACCTGGCCATTTTTTGCAATTCTGACCAGTGTCCCTTTATGAGGTAATAACTCAAGAACGCTTCAACGCATCCTAGCGATTCCAAGATTGTTTTTTCGTGACATATTGGGCTTCATGCTAGTGGTAAATTTAGGTTGATAATTTTTGCGTTAATTTGTGAAAAAAATGGAAATTTGGTGAAAATTTTGAAAATTTTGCAATTTTCAAATTTTGAATTTTTATTCTGTTAAACCAGAGAGCTATGTGACACAAAATAGTTAATAAATAACATTTCCCACATGTCTACTTTACATCAGCACAATTTTGGAAACAACATTTTTTTTCGTTAGGAAGTTATAAGGGTTAAAAGTTGACCAGCAATTTCTCATTTTTACAACAAAATTTACAAAACCATTTTTTTAGGAACCACCTCACATTTGAAGTCACTTTGAGGGGTCTATATGGCAGAAAATACCCAAAAGTGACACCATTCTAAAAACTGCACCCCTCAAGCTACTCAAAACTACATTCAAGAAGATTATTAACCCTTCAGGTGCTTCACAGAAACTAAAGCAACATGGAATGAAAAAATGGACATTTTAATTTTTCCAACCAAAATTTTCTTTTAGCATCAGTTTTTTCATTTTCACATGGGTAACAGGATAAAATGTATCCTAAAATTTGTTGGTCAATTTCTCCTGAGTACACCGATACCTCATATGTGGTCATAAACCACTGTTTGGGTGCACAGCAGGGCTCAGAAGGCAAGGAGCGCCATTTTACTTTTTGAATGGAAAATATGCTTGAATATTTAGCGGTTGCCTTGTCGCGTTTGGAGAGCACCTGTGTGCCTAAACATTGGAGCTCCCCAACAAGTGACCCCATTTTGGAAACTAGACCCTCCAAGGAACTTATCTAGATGCATAGTGAGCACTTTGAACCCCCAGGTGCTTCACAAATTGATCCGTAAAAAAAAAGTACTTTTTTTCACAAAAATTTTATTTAGCCTCAGTTTTTTCATTTTCACATGGGCAACAGGATAAAATGGATCATAAAATTTGTTGGGCAATTTCTCCTGAGTACATCGATACCTCATATGTGGTCATAAACCACTGTTTGGGCACACGGCAGGGCCCGGAAGGGAAGGAGCGCCATGTGACTTTTTGATTGGAAAATTAGCTCCAATCGTTAGCGGACACCATGTCGCATTTGGAGAGCCCCTGTGTGCCTAAACATTGGATCTCCCCCACAAGTGACCCCATTTTGGAAACTAGACCCCCGAAGGAACTTATTTAGATGTGTTGTGAGCACTTTGAACCCCCAAGTGCTTCACAGAAGTTTATAACGCAGAGCAGTGAAAATAAAAAATCATTTTTTTTTGCTCAAAAATGATTTTTTACCCCGCTAGTTTTTATTTTCACAAGGCTAACAGGAGAAATTGAACTACAAAAGTTGTTGTGCAATTTGACCTGAGTACAACAATACCCCATATGTGGGGGGGAACCACTGTTTGGGAGCACGGGAGAGCTCAGAAGGGAAGGAGTGCCATTTTGGAATGCAGACTTTGATGGAATGTTCTGCAGGCATCATGTTGCGTTTGCAGAGCCCCTGTGTGCCTAAACAGTAGAAACCCCCACAAGTGACCCCATTTTGGAAACTAGAACCCCCAAGGAGCTTATCTAGATGTGTAGTGAGCACTCTGAATCCCCAAGTGCTTCACAGAAGATTATAAATGCAGAGCCATGAAAATAAAAAAAATATTTTTTTTTCCTCAAAAATGATTTTTTAGCCCGCTATTTTTTATTTTCCCAAGGGTAACAGGATAAATTGGACCCCAAAAGTTGTTGTCCAGTTTGTCCTGAGTACACTGGTACCCCATATGTGGGGGGAAACCACTGTTTGAGCGCACGGCATGGCTCAGAAGGGAAGGAGCGTCATTTGACTTTTTGAATGGAAAATTAGCTCCAATCGTTAGCGGACACCATGTCGTGTTTGCAGAGCCCCTGTGTGCGTAAACTTTGGAGCTCCCCCACAAGTGACCCCATTTTGGAAACTAGACCCCCTAAGGAACTTTTCTAGATGCATAGTGAGCACTTTGAACCCCCAGGTGCTACACAGAAGTTTATAACACAGAGCCGTTAAAATAAAAATATTTTTTTTTCCCTCAAAAAAAAAAATTTTTTAGCCTGCTATTTTTATTTTCACAAGGGTAACAGGATAAATTGAACCCCAAAAGTTGTTGTCCAGCTTGTCCTGAGTACGCTGGTACCCCATATGTGGGGGGGACCACTGTTTGGGCACATGTTGGGGCTCGGAAGGGAAGTAGTGACGTTTTGAAATACCGACTTGATGGAATGGTCTGTGGGCGTCATGTCACGTTTGGAGAGCCCCTGATGTACCTAAACAATTTTTGCAATATATATTTTTTTACTTTTTTATTCCAGGATATTTGTTTTGTGTTTTGCTTTTGGTTTTCTCTGTGTAAAGGTCATGTGTTCATATGCAATTACATTTTGCATGCACATTAATTTACTTTTTCTGCTCAGACCCAGTTTCTCATTTGTTTCATTGTGCATTCTGTGCATATAAGGGTGTGACTGCCCTGTTTCTGAGTTGGAAAATCCATCCTGTCTGGCCTATACTACTACTGGTGGTTCAGTCCCTCTGTCCTTGTTCACATTTATGTCACTTGACAAGTGGAAAGGTTTTAAATACAAGAGATAGGACTGTCCCACAAGGGTTGCCGTGACGTGGCGGGATGGCTTCTACATTATTTTGATCAAAATTATGTTAACTAAATACCCTTATTATTATTATTAGTACCTTCATGCAATTTTTGCAATATATATTTTTTTACTTTTTTATTCCAGGATATTTGTTTTGTGTTTTGCTTTTGGTACCTAAACAGTGCAAACCCCCCACAAATGACCCCATTTTGGAAACTAGATCACCCAAGGAACTAATATAGATGTGTGGTGAGCACTTTGAACCCCCAAGTGCTTCACAGAAGTTTATAACGCAGAGCCGTGAAAATAAACAATATTTTTTTTTCCTCAAAATATGATTTTTAGTCCACTATTTTTTATTTTCACAAGGGTAACAGGATATTTTGGACCCCAAAAGTTGTTGTCCAGTGTGTCCTGAGTACGCTGGTACCCCATAAGTGGGGGGGACCACTGTTTGGGCACACGTTGGGGCTCGGAAGGGAAGTAGTGACGCTTTGAAATGAAGACTTGATGGAATGGTCTGTGGGCGTCATGTTATGTTTGCAGAGCCCCTGATGTACCTAAACAGTGCAAACCCCCCCACAAATGACCCCATTTTGGAAACTAGACCCCCCAAGGAACTTATCTAGATGTGTGGTGAGCACGTTGAACCCCCAAGTGCTTCACAGAAGTTTATAACGCCGAACCGTGAAAATAAAAAATCATTTTTTTTCCACAAAAATAATTATTTTAGCCCCCATGTTTTTATTTTCCCAAGGGTAACAGGAGAAATTAGACCCCCAAAGTTGTTGTGCAATTTTTCCTGAGTATCCTGATACCCCATAAGTGGGGGTACACCACTGTTTGGGCACATGTCGGGGCTCGAAATGGAGGGAGCACCGTTTGACTTTTTGAACGCAAAATTGGCTGGAATAAATGGTGTCTCCATGTCGCGTTTGGAGACCCCGTGATGTGCCTAAACAGTGGAAAGCCCTCAATTCTATCTCCAACCCTAACCCCAACACACCCCTAACCCTAATCCCAACCCTAATCATAACCCTAACCTCAACCCTAATCCCAACACACCCCTAATGAAATCCCAACTCTAACCCTAACCACAAGCCTAACCGTAATCCCAACCCAACCCTAATCCCAATTACAACCCTAACCCTAATTCCAACCCTTAGTCCAACCCTAACCCTATTTCTAACCCTAACCCTAATTCCAACCCTAGCCCTAATCCTAGCCCTAACCCTAACGGAAAAAAAATATATATATTTTTTTTTTTTTATTATTTGTCCCTACCTATGGGGGTGATAAGGGGGGGTGATTTACTTTTTTTTGATCACTATGAAAGTTTATTATAGTGATCAAAATAAATGAATGAATCTGCAGCGTTGCAGATTTGATTCGGCGCACTGCGCATGCGCCCGCCATCTTCCAAGATGGCGGCGCCCATGACGCTGGACGGCGGGACGGATAGCGGGAGATCGGAGGCACAAAGGAGGGTGAGAGGGGGTGATCGAAGGGCTGAGGGGGTGATCGGAGGGCTGGGGGCGGAGGGAAGGCGGGGGGGCAGATTATGACGGCGGCTGCCGATCGGTGCCGTCAGACGGTAGCGGCAGCCGATCGGTGCCGTCAGTCGGTGTGGGGGGGGTCGGGTCTCGGTGTCCAGCCATGTCCGATGCTATTTCAGCATCGGCCATGGCTGGATTGTAATATTTCACCAATTTTCATTGGTGAAATATTACAATCGCTCTGATTGGCAGTTTCACTTTTAACAGCCAATCAGAGCGATCCTAGGCACGTGGGGGCTAAGCCACACCCCAAGGTGTTAACTCTGAAGGGTCCTTTGTGTGTGGGTCGGGTGACCTCGGTCACCCGACCCGCAGGGGGGCAATCAATTCATGACGCCACATAGGCATCATGGGTCGTATTGTCATGACTTTTCATGACGCCTACGTGGCGTCAAAGGTCGTGAAGGGGTTAATAAATAGCGTATCTTTAGCTAGCAACTGTGCGACTGGCACAATCTGGGCTGAGATATATAAACGTCACAATTTAGCAGTTGCAATTATTTTCATTAGTCTGCTGTTGCAGTGTGTCAGCAAGGCGATCTAAAAATAAAATAATTTTCTATTTGTTTAATAAATAGCGTATAATTATCTAGCAGTTGTGTGACTGGAGCAAAGCCTGTTGAGATACGCAAATGTGACTATTTACCTCTAACTTTCGTGAGTCTGCTGTTGCCGTGTGTAATAAAGATGATATCTTAAAAAAAGTGCCATATATTGCTAGATACAGTTAATTTGTACATAACACCTCTGTGAGGTGTGAGGCAGTGACTGGTGTTATATGCAAGGGTCCCTATGTGTCCCCCAGGATGCGCACAGAGGCGTATTGAGGCCACAGGAATGCATTGCAGTCACAGGCATAGCTGTGATTACAGTGCAAAATAAAAGTAAGTGTTGGTCTTGGGAAAGCTATTTGGCCAAGGCAGATTTAAGAAAACCTGCCATGGGCTTTTATTTTTGGAGCGGACTACAGGATGGCAGTGGAGTGGTCCACTTCCTCCCTGTCAGGTCTTACAAGGGGCCTATGGCCACAGGTTCCTTGTAAAAACCCTCCAGCAAAGGGTTGGGTGCGTCATTCTTGGTTTGCAAACTGCAGAGCAGGTGGCTCTGCAAAGCTTCAGCCTGTGTGAAGCAACACAGAGCCAAGCGGAGCCAAAAGGCCTGGCACTCCTCAGGGTACACAGTGGTGCAGTCACCTGCGGCAAGCGGTCTCCGATACGGACTGTCTTGTTTCCCGGCTACGATCCGGAGGATACCATTTGTTTTCCATTTTGTGAGTACGCTGAACAGTAAAGAGACTTTGCTTTTGAACTTTCCTGTGTTCACTGCCTGTCTGTCACAGTGCACTAACCCCACTGCACTACAGAGGGTACTGTGAAAAATAAAGCCATGAAATGTTTTTTCATGAGCATAACGCATTCAATATGAGAAAGCGTGACGTTAAGGGACATGGATGTGGTGGTGCCCGCCAAGGCCATGTTACAAATCAGAAGGTGACTGGATCTCATTCTAGCTTCCTGTCAAAATTTGGTCAGCGAGCCTCACGAATGACAAATCCAGACAAGTGCAAGGATGTTGTGGGTTGGATGACAGACAGAGGCTCCAGTGTGTTGACAAGCAGCACCACAAAGTCTTCTACACTGTCCAGTCTCAATAGTCAAGAGGCAGGGCCTCTGAATCCTCAACCTGATCCTCCTTTCTCCGACCATCAAAAGTCCCAGGAGACAGATGACCCCAACGCAGGCCACTCTGAGGAACTGTTTACGTTCCCTTGTAATTTGGAATGCACTTCCCAGGTCAATACGATTAGTCCCCAATCCCCACAATTTTAAGCGTGCCCTGAAAACGCATTTATTCAGACTGGCCTATCGCCTCAACACATTAACCTAATCTATCCCTGTGTGGCACAGCCAAAAGTTTTACCATAACCAGATTTCCCGCATCATGTTCCCACATGCTGTATGCATCCATTAGCCCTCTGTGTCTGTACTGTCACACACCTAACATTATGGCTGGTCCATACAATCAGGGCAACTGTTACCACCCACCTTTCGTGTCTACCTCTTTCCTCATAGACTGTAAGCTTGCGAGCAGGGCCCTCTTTCCTCTTGGTATTTGTTATAATCTACTGTATGTGATTATTGTTATGCTGTAATGTCTATTGTCTGTACAAATCCCCTCTGAAATGTAAAGTGCTGCGGAATATGTCGGCGCTCTAAAAATAAAATTTATTATTATTATTAATTTGTCAGGCCTCTCAACGTGCACCATTAAAACTTGTCATGAGGACGGGGAGTGCAGTGATGCCCAAATATTTGAGCACCCACGGCCAGGAGAAATCCACGCTAGGGAAGGTCAATTCATGTCTGAAGAGGTGGAGGATAATCATGACGCACAGTTGCCATCAGTCAGCCTAAAATCGCAACTCAGAAGGAGGATCAGATTGATTAATTGGAAGAGGACATGGTCGATGATCAGGCCACTGATCAAACCTGGCACACCTAGCGAGAACAGCAGTACAGAGAGGGATGGATTCGTATCCAATTGACTTGCAATGGCGAGTCTCGTCCGATATATGTGGTCTCAAGCAGCATGCTGCAATTTTTTTTCCATCGAGCTGAGGAAAAAAAATCGCAGATGAACACTGCCTTATTAAATAACATTGGTAAAAGTGCAATCCGATTTTTTTTAATCGGATTGCACTTGTCCGATTTACACGCGGATGAGAACGCGCCCTGACTGTTGCCAACCTTCGATCACTGCTTTGGTGGCGATTTTCTTCCAGATATTTTTATTTGCACAGTTTGCTCCCTTGCTGCACTCCATTAATATTGGTGTAGAATCTGACCGGAGCAAGATCTCGATAGGATTTGTATATTGTTGTTAAACGTATGTCAGTAATATAGATTACCCCCTGGGTATTCCAGTTCCATCCCCGACCCCCATTCCAAAAACAAGCTAAGGTTAATTGGTTTCCTATTGGTTTCCTTGTGCGTACGTGCTCGAAGGCAGGTTATATTGTTAACCCCACTGCGCACAGGACTGGTGTAGGTGAATAGTACATTGCTCTATGTAACATGGTGACACCAAGTAATAGATAATGAATATTACCTTACAATACATGTCCTTACATTTCACTGTGATACATGTGCATTCATTTAGAGTCCCTCTAAAAATAGTGAAACATATCCACAGAGCGCATGTGACAGCTAACAGCCCACTTATAACCTGTTTCAGATTTAATGTCCTGGATTCCTGACCAGAAGGAAAGTGTTTTCATGGTTACTACTATTTTGCTCCAAATATTTTTTGGTGTTTATAAAGATTCATACTTGTTTCAGAGGTTCTGTTAAAACTAACATAGCTTTCCACAAATTACATCTTTTCCATCTTACTGAAAATATATTTTTCAGTTTGCTCCCAACAAAGAGGGTTATTCACAAAGCTTTGGCAGCGCAGAGTGTTACTGCATCATTAGTGTTGCCCGCTAACATCTGGTCCATCTGCTGTGTATATGTATAACGTGTGGACTCGGTAATAACTCTGCATATCAAGCTTATTTTGGCGAAAGATAGTCACCTTTCCCCGGCGCCAATAAGCTAGAATATTTTGTCCCAATATAATACAAGTCTGTCCCAGTGCGTACACGAAAATAAAGTACATGTTATGGAAAGGAAAATTATACATTCTCAACCCCGGTACTAAAGCGGATTATATGTTCTTAGATTAGATGCGTGAAAATATTTTTATACATGAACAACCTGGTGGATTTCTTATAAAACCCACTTTCTTTTCAGTATCAGTGAATAATGGGATAGTGGCCGATGTGGCAGCAGAGAAAGACTTAACCACGGGCCCCCCTGGGACATTCAGATAAATGATACAGTATAGTGATGCTAGGCTCTTTTCACAGCGCGTTCAGGTTATATGTCTGGGGTATAAACCGAAAAAGTTTACTGGTGTCTAACATGCCCAAAAATATCAGTTAACCAGACGTATGCTAAAAGAGCGTTATACATTTTTAAATTTATTGAAAAGCTTAGTCAACTACAGGTTTCAATACAACATTTGTGTGCTACGTCTTTACAGAGGAAGTCAGTGTCAGATGTATGTACAGAGATGCGGTTGTATATGTAAGGGCCAAAAGTTAGGTGACACTTTTTAATATGTACACTAAACAAGGTGCCCAAATGTTATGTGAACTGAGCTTTAGAAAGGTTGTCTTCACAAGAGTGTTATCTATCTCTAATAATAAATGCGCTAAGCAGCTTCCGTCCGGTTGTAACGCAGCTTTTGTCCGGTTGTAACTTGGTGACGTCCAGACAGAAGCTGCCTTTGCGGTAGCACTGTGCCTCTTCTGCCCCCTGCACACTGCCCGACAACCATATACCTTCCTAACACACACCTTCCTCACCATGCCAGCCGTCACCACACACCTCTTGCCATGTTAACCCTCAACACACACTCCTCCTCAATACACACACCTCCTCAACACACACTCCTCTCACCTTTCACCATCTCCACTCATGTCCCCCCCTCTTTCACTCCACATACGACCATTTCTCTCACTCCGTCTCTCATACTCACGCCGTCATCGCCGCTGCTCCACGATCGCCGTCGGCATCGGCACGATCCCCGACATCTTCTTCCGCCGGCACCATCCTGGATCCAGACGTTGTCCACGCCGGCGACATGTACTTGCGGCGACAACATCTTGGATCGGCGAAATCCCGCGATACTCAAGATGGCGTCGGCAAAATCTCACGAGATTTCGCCGACGCCATCTTGGATCCCGCGAAATTTCGTCATTTACCTCACGCCGACTTGCTGTGCGGACGTGTTGCCTTGCTCCTCTGCCTGTTCACTGCCGGTGTCTAATTACAGGGCCAATTTGCCTCTACCACTTCATAACTACTGCTGGGCAATTACAGGGCCAATTTGCCTCTACCACTTCATAACTACTGCTGGGCAATTACAGGGCCAATTTTGCCTCGACTAGGAGGACACCAGTTCAAACGTTAAGCATAACTACAGGAGGACCCCAGTTTAAGTCTTCTGCATAATTACACCAGTTAATAAGTCATTTATCTCATGCCATTTATATGCCCTGTTTTGCTGTACCCCACTTCTATAAGAAGACTATAAGTACTACAAGTATCTGTTTACACTACAATACTCCAGGATGCCTTCTTCACTGCCAGATGACTGCCAAATAGACTCCTTTTACCTGTGCCAACATGAGTCATACCAAAAAGTATGCCAATGCCAGTGAAAGGAAAGCCGCTTTACCACTACGTCAAAAACAACGCCGTGCTAATGAGACTCCTGAGGAAATACACCATCGTCTTGACAAGATTAAGGCTTATAAACGCCGTTATCTCACACACGAATCCCCTAACTCTAAATCCATTAGATTGGCTGAAGAAGCCTCTGCACGCTGTCACCGCCGACAACAGACGGCTTCTTCCTCATCATTATTAGTAGACTCACAACATGATGCTTCCACATCAGCATGTGGAACAAGTTTCTACCACACTTCATCCTATATGCCGTTCACTGACATAACTAATCAGCAATCTGTTTCTGCCCTATCAATACCACCATTAGTCAATACCGACGCACAGTTTCTTCACGTACAAGCTGCAACAGTTAGCCCGCAAAAAGTGCAACCAAGACAAATATACGTTGGTCTCAAAACTAGGCGCAACCCCCCGTTTGGACATGCACTTCTACTACAACCTCACATTTTCACTAATGATGAAAATAGTATTACTGAACACAGCTGTGGTGACATGAACCATGTATGTGAGCATTGCCAAGATTTGCATTTTGTAGCAGAGATACCTTCTGATAACAACTTTACGCTCTACTGTCAGAAGGGTAAAGTCCATGTACCCATACTACAATATCCTGATGTCTTTACACGTTTGCTGAAAGGGCAAAGTGAATTTAGCAAAAATTTCATGGATAATATTCGAAGTATTAACAGTTCCTTTGCTTTTGCCTCCATTGGTGCAAATATTTCACCACCTCCTGGATATGGCCCATACTGTGTCCGCATACATGGGCAGATCTATCATAGAACTGGAACACTACATCCCTCAGATGACCAACAACGCGCATTTGCCCAACTTTACATTCTCGATACCGCTACCGCAAACGAACAACGCTTACGATGTAAAGAAAATCAAAAATGTCATCCTACATTGATGAACATTATTGCCCTTCAAATCCAAACTATTAATCCTTTTGTGGCAGCTTATCAAATGTTATGTGATGTGGAAGAACAAGAAAAAATTAAATCTCTACAAAACGGAACTGTCATGCCAAACATCACTATGGCTATTAAACAAGATCGTACTCAAGACCCTCGACGCTACAATAATCCCACTGTCAGTGAAGTAGCAGTCGTGTTTCAAAATGACAATGGTGAGCCACCTTTCAATAGAGACATATTAATTCATTTAAAACCTGATCCCCACAACCCTTTAGCTCCAAAAGCACAACAAATTAGCATTCTCCATAGCAAATTGGATGCCCTCCTCTCTCCAATATTTTTCCCTTAAGGAGACCAAGGATGGCATGATGGACTCAAACAACAAGGCAAAAGTCCGCGGAGGATCACACAACTCCAATTCTATTGCTATATGTTATCTGTCAGAAATTACTTTAATCCACTCCTCAATGGTGGTAAGCTAACACAGCAATATTTAGTAGATGCTTATGTCAAAATCAAAGCTAATCGCCTACATTACATCCGCAACCACCAAAAAGATTTAAAAGTGGAGGATTACTGCCTCCTTCAAGAACATCTACTCAAAAAATCGATTCAAAAGGGTATCCCTATTGGAAAAACTTTCATTTTACCATCTTCTTTTGAAGGCAGTCCAAGAAACATGACAAGAGAACACAAAATGACAAATTTGCAAAAATACTCTGCAGTTAAAAACATGACAGTAATCAGCAAGTGCTGTATAACAAATACAAAAATGGATTAAAAACATATGTGACATGCACAAGTGTGAACAAGTCAGTAAGACAATGCTCACACCACCCAATGGCTGAAACCCAACAGCCATTGGGTGGTGTGAGCATTGTCTTACTGACTTGTTCACACTTGTGCATGTCACATATGTTTTTAATCCGTTTTTCCTTGCTAAGCATGGTTTGGGAGACCCCACCCCTCTCCTGTATGACATGCACATAAATGAGCTGTCTTACACCACAAGCCCATATATCAGGAGGCGCCTGTCTGTATCCTGTTCATTTAGACACTGTTCACATGTTCAGGTTTTAAATACATTAGATAGGGACTGCTTCGTGAAGGGTTACCATGACGTGGTGAAGCGGCTTGGTATACATTTTTTGCAAAAAAGTATCGATTAAATACCCTGTATTTGTTATACAGCACTTGCTGATTACTGTCATGTTTTTTACTGCAGAGTATTTTTGCAAATTTGTCATTTTGTGTTCTCTTGTTGTGCTTCAGCCATTGGGTGGTGTGAGCATTGTCTTACTGACTTGTTCACATTTGTGCATGTCGCATATGTTTTTATTCCAAGAAACATGCAGCAGCGCTACCAGGATGCTATGGCTATTGTTACGAAGTATGGTCGACCAGATCTTTTTATCACCATGACATGTAATCCTAAGAGAAGTGAGATTACTACTCATTTAGAACCGTGGCAGCGTGTTGAACACAGACCAGACTTGGTTGCACGCGTCTTTAAAATTAAACTGGAATCTCTCTTAAGAGACATTAGCAGTGGATTATTTGGAAACGTCACCGCAATGGTCCATGTCATTGAATTTCAGAAGCGTGGTCTCCCACACGCTCATATTTTAATTATTCTTGACAGCCTGTCTAAATTACGGACTGAGGCAGACATAGACAATATAGTCTGGGCTGAAATACCTGATGAAACAATCTACCCTCAGCTCCATAACATTGTTCTTCAACACATGATTCATGCTCCCTGTGGAGAACACAATCCTAATTCTCCCTGTATGGATCTTGGAAAGTGTAGCAAAGGTTTCCCTAAACAATACCAACCATATACCATCAAAGAAAAGAACGGCTATCCCACTTACCGCAGACCCATTGGCAAAACATATGAACACCATTCTAAGATGATTGACAATTCATGGGTAGTTCCATATAACCCATTTTACTCACCAAATACAAGAGCCATATTAATGTAGAAATATGTGCTTCCATTCAAAGTGTAAAATATTTATTTAAATACGTTTACAAAGGACATGACAAAGCCAACCTTGAAATTTCCCAAAATAACATCGAACATGATGAAACACACCAATTTAGGGATTCCAGATATGTTAGTGCACCTGAGGCTGCGTGGCGGATATTTGCTTTTCCTATGCATAAACAATCTCATGCCATCATTCGCCTAGCCGTACATCTGCCTAATTCTCAACCACTCTGTTTTCATGAGAATGACTCTGCAGACAACATCCATCAAAAGCTCAATTCCAATTCTACACTTATGGCGTATTTCAACCTTAATAAGATCGACCACAATGCACATAACTATTTCTACCATGAAATTCCAGAACACTACGTTTGGAAACAAGGCACATGGGAACAAAGAAAACGAGGGGGTCTCACAGTTATTGGAAGAATGTATACTGTTAGTGTGAAAGGCCAAGAACGCTATTATTTACGTTTGTTGTTACTGCATGTAAAAGCTGCTACCAGTTTTGACAGCATTAAAACAGTCAATGGAGTTATGCATGAAACCTTTAAGGATGCTGCATTAGCACTCGGATTATTATTCGATGATAGCATCTGGAGACACTTTAAGAGATGCTTGCATTCTTAACATGCCTTCCCAACTTAGAGACATGTTTGCTTATATCTGTATTTTTGGCCCCCCCAGTAATCCACTTGAATTGTGGAATGAATTTAAGGACCATTTTTTACAAGACTACTGTCATACATACCACAGCGACACTGAAGAGTGTATCGATTGTGAAGGATATGCTATGAAAGATGTCCAAGATGTCCTCATAGTCCATGGAAAAACTTTTGCTGATTTCAATTTACCACGCCCAGCAAAAAATATTAAACACCTCCTTAAACAATATGATAAGGATTATGAGTTAAAAAAAGCTGCAGAGATGAAAGAAACTCTTAATCAGGAGCAACTTTTTGCCTACGATGTCATTACTGAAGCTTTACAAAATAGCAGTTTAACACCAAAGTGCTTTTTTCTCGATGGACCTGGTGGCAGTGGAAAGACCTACCTATACCATCTACTTACATATTATTTAAGAGGACAAGGAGAAATTGTCTCACCTGCAGCGACTACAGGAATAGCAGCTAACTTGATACAAGGAGGCCGAACAATCCACTCTCTATATGGCATACCTATTCCGATCAACGAAACATCCGTTTCCAGGTTTAAAAACGATACAAATGCAGGAAAACATTTACAGAGCACAAAACTTTTTATTATTGATGAGTGCACTATGGTACAAAAACATGCATTGAATGTGATAGATAGACTTCTACGTGACATCATGACAACAAATGTTGCTGAAAAAAATAAAACACCGTTTGGAGGTAAAGTTATTGTTCATGGAGGAGACTTCAGACAATGTCTTCTCGTCATCGCTCATGGAACAAGAACAGACATTGTAGATTCCTGCATTAAATATTCACAACATTGGCAACATTTTACCAGACTACCGCTAATCAACAACATGCGCTCCACTGATCCTGAATACAGCACTTGGTTGCTTAAACTTGGAAATGGTGAGCTGTCTAATGAACATAACTTTGGAGAGGATGTCATTGAAATTCCTCCAGACATGCTTTGCACTGGCTTTATAGTAACCGAGATCTTTGGAGACCATATTTGCATTGATGTTAATGACAAACAAAGCCTCAACACTGCTGCATCACAGGATATACTATGTCCAAAAAATGATGACGTAGATTTTCTGAACTGTAAAGTAATGGATCGCATCAGTGGTGATTATACTGTATATACAAGCGATGATTCTTTCGATGCTGATGAGGCAGAGGAATGTGAAAACTACCCAGTTGAATTTTTAAACTCTCTGACACCATCAGGAATGCCATCACATCTCTTAAAACTTAAAATTGGCACCATTGTGATGCTATTAAGAAACCTAAACACCAAGAAAGGTCTCTGCAATGGCACTCGCCTCATTGTCACTGCCTTACTCCGCAACATCATACAGGCTAAAGTGATTACTGGCTCAGCTGAAGGAGGCATTGTATTTATTCCACGCATCGATTTGTGTCCTTCAGAAACTGGGTTACCTTTTAAATTAAAACGTCAACAGTTTCCTCTAAAACCTGCTTTTGCTATGACCATTGACAAATCCCAAGGACAGACCCTCAATCGAGTTGGCATTTTTTTGCCCGATCCTGTATTTGCCCATGGACAATTGTATGTTGCATTCTCCCGAGTAAAGCAACGCAGCAACGTTAGGGTCAAAGTGGTGGATACACCACTTCAAGGACAATTGCTACCTAATAGCCCAAAAATCTTCACTAGAAATGTCATTTACAAAAATGTCTTACTTTAAACTATTTAAGTTGGTCCTGGAATGGATAGATATATAGATATATAAATAATAGTTACATTCTAAATAGATATAGATAATAGACTTCTAAGACTTCTATACATAGCTTGATATATGTTATATATATAGATATTCTAAGCAGATAGATATATCATACACTAATTATCTCTTTCACATATATGTCATAGACACAATTTAAATCCATAGAAACATACATACGTATAGGTATATATAGATTAAAAAAAAATACAAATACAAAAACAAAAAAAATGTAGGCACACATACGTAGATTTCAACAACATAGCTAACACATACCTACATAATTTAGGTAATAATAATTACATTTTTATTTATTTATAGAGTACTATTATTTCAATAGCACTTTACATACATCAGTAATACTGTCCCTCTTGAGGCTCACTAAGTAAATATCCTATCCACATAAAAACATAGGTGTGATACATTTACACATAATTCTCAATATTACTGTAACACACATTAAATATAAGAGGGGAGATGTGTATCATCAAAATTCTTTCATTTGGTGATATGAACCCGGATGTCAAGGTCCAGCATCATATTTGCTGCTGAGATATGTCATTTCCTCTTTTAACAGGGCTGAGTTTTTGTGAACAGCTAAAGAGATAGGCGGGATGGCTGTTCACCACATCTCCGTCTCAAGGTGTGCTGCTCACAGTGCCGCACAACACATGGTCAACGCTACATCACTATCCTCCTGATGCGATAGCATCGGGCCTTAATCTAGTTAGACATAAGCATATCATTTGAAGTATGAATTTACGGGCTTTGACACACTTTCCTCAAAGATTCAATTTGCGCTGAATACATTTGCACGAATCTCAATACTGAAAAGCTTGTAATTGCTCAGAAAATACACATAGGGGAGAGGAGAGAGAGATAAAACCCTGCTGCACATAAGAGCTTACACTCTACAGGAGAGAGAGAGAGAGAGGACCCTGCTGACCATAAGAGCTTATACTCTACAGGAGAGAGAGATGACCCCGCTGACCATAAGAGCTTACACTCTACAGGAGAGAGAGAAGACCCCGCTAACCATAAGAGCATACACTCTACAGGAGAGAGAGAGGATCCCCACTGACCATAAGAGCTTACACTCTACAGGAGAGCGAGAAGCCCGCTAACCATAAGACCTTACAATCTACAGGAGAGAGACAGGACCCCGTGGACCATAAGAGCTTACACTCTACATGAGAGAGAAGACCCAGCTGACAATAAGAGCTTACACTCTACAGGAGAGAGAGCGAGAAAGGACTCCACTGACCATAGGAGCTTACACTTTACAGGAGAGAGAGGAGCCCACTGACCATAAGAGCTTACACTCTACAGGAGAGAGAGAGGACTCCACTGACCATAGGAGCTTACACTTTACAGGACAGAGAGGACCCTGCTCACCATAATAGCTTACACTCTACAGGAGAGAGAGAGGACTCCACTGACCATAGGAGCTTACACTCTACAGGAGAGAGGAGCCCGCTGATCATAAGAGCTTGCACTCTACAGGAGAGAGTGAGGACCCCACTGACCATAAGAGCTTACACTCTACAGGAGAGAGAGGACCCCGCTGACCATAAGAGCTTGCACTCTACAGGAGAGAGTGAGGACCCCACTGACCATAAGAGCTTACACTCTACAGGAGAGAGAGAGGACCCCGCTGACCATAAGAGCTTATACTCTACAGGAGAGAGAGGAGCCCGCTGACCATAAGACCTCATACGCTACAGGAGAGAGAGGACAATGCAGACCATAAGAGCTTACACTCTACAGGAGAGAGAGAGGATCCCCACTGACCATAAGAGCTTACACTCTACAGGAGAGCGAGAAGCCCGCTAACCATAAGACCTTACCATCTACAGGAGAGAGAGAGGACCCCGTGGACCATAAGAGCTTACACTCTACAGGAGAGAGAGGAGCCCGCTAACCATAAGAGCATACACTCTACAGGAGAGAGAGAGGATCCCCACTGACCATAAGAGCTTACACTCTACAGGAGAGCGAGAAGCCCACTAACCATAAGATCTTACCATCTACAGGAGAGAGAGAGGACCCCGTGGACCATAAGAGCTTACACTCTACAGGAGAGAGAGGAGCCCGCTGACCATAAGACCTCACACTCTACAGGAGAGAGAAGACCCCGCTAACCATAAGAGCATACACTCTACAGGAGAGAGAGATGATCCCCACTGACCATAAGAGCTTACACTCTACAGGAGAGCGAGAAGCCCGGTAACCATAAGACCTTACCATCTACAGGAGAGAGAGAGGACCCCATGGACCATAAGAGCTTACACTCTACAGGGGAGAGAGGAGCCCGCTGACCATAAGACCTCACAAGCTACAGGAGAGAGAGGACAATGCAAACCATAAGAGCTTACACTCTAAAGGAGAGCGAGAGGATCCCCACTGACCATAAGAGCTTACACTCTACAGGAGAGAGAGATGACCCCGCTGACCATAAGAGTTTACACTCTACAGGAGAGAGAGAAGACCCCGCTAACCATAAGAGCATACACTCTACAGGAGAGAGAGAGAGAGAGAGAGAGGATCCCCACTGACCATAAGAGCTTACACTCTACAGGAGACTGAGAAGCCCGCTAACCATAAGAACTTACCATCTACGAGAGAGAGAGGACCCCGTGGACCATAAGAGCTTACACTCTACAGGAGAGAGAGGAGCCCGCTGACCATAAGACCTCACACTCTACAGGAGAGAGAGGACAATGCTGACCATAAGAGCTTACACTCTACAGGAGAGAGAGGACAATGCTGACCATAAGAGCTTACACTCTACAGGAGAGAGAGGACAATGCTGACCAAGACAGCTTACACAGTACAGGAGAGAGAGGAGCCCGCTGACCATAAGAGCTTACACTCTACAGGAGAGAGTGGACCCCGCTGATCATAAGAGCTTGCACTCTACAGGAAAGAGAGAGGACCCCACTGACCATAAGAGCTTACACTCTACAGGAGAGAGAGGACCCCGCTGATCATAAGAGCTTGCACTCTACAGGAGAGAGAGAGGACCCCGCTGACCATAAGAGCTTACACTCTACAGGAGAGAGAGGAGCCCGCTCACCATCAGACCTCACACTCTACAGGAGAGAGAGGACAATGCTGACCATAAGAGCTTAGACTCTACAGGAGAGAGAGGAGGACCCCGCTGGCAATAAAAGCTTACACTCTACAGGAGAGAGAGGAGCCCGCTGACCATAAGACCTCACACTCTACAGGAGAGAGAAGACCCCGCTAACCATAAGAGCATACACTCTACAGGAGAGAGAGATGATCCCCACTGACCATAAGAGCTTACACTCTACAGGAGAGCGAGAAGCCCGGTAACCATAAGACCTTACCATCTACAGGAGAGAGAGAGGACCCCATGGACCATAAGAGCTTACACTCTACAGGGGAGAGAGGAGCCCGCTGACCATAAGACCTCACAAGCTACAGGAGAGAGAGGACAATGCAAACCATAAGAGCTTACACTCTAAAGGAGAGCGAGAGGATCCCCACTGACCATAAGAGCTTACACTCTACAGGAGAGAGAGATGACCCCGCTGACCATAAGAGTTTACACTCTACAGGAGAGAGAGAAGACCCCGCTAACCATAAGAGCATACACTCTACAGGAGAGAGAGAGAGAGAGAGAGGATCCCCACTGACCATAAGAGCTTACACTCTACAGGAGACTGAGAAGCCCGCTAACCATAAGAACTTACCATCTACGAGAGAGAGGACCCCGTGGACCATAAGAGCTTACACTCTACAGGAGAGAGAAGAGCCCGCTGACCATAAGACCTCACACTCTACAGGAGAGAGAGGACAATGCTGACCATAAGAGCTTACACTCTACAGGAGAGAGAGGACAATGCTGACCATAAGAGCTTACACTCTACAGGAGAGAGAGGACAATGCTGACCAAGACAGCTTACACAGTACAGGAGAGAGAGGAGCCCGCTGACCATAAGAGCTTACACTCTACAGGAGAGAGTGGACCCCGCTGATCATAAGAGCTTGCACTCTACAGGAAAGAGAGAGGACCCCACTGACCATAAGAGCTTACACTCTACAGGAGAGAGAGGACCCCGCTGATCATAAGAGCTTGCACTCTACAGGAGAGAGAGAGGACCCCGCTGACCATAAGAGCTTACACTCTACAGGAGAGAGAGGAGCCCGCTCACCATCAGACCTCACACTCTACAGGAGAGAGAGGACAATGCTGACCATAAGAGCTTAGACTCTACAGGAGAGAGAGGAGGACCCCGCTGGCAATAAAAGCTTACACTCTACAGGAGAGAGAGGAGCCCGCTGTCCATAAGAGCTTACACTCTACAGAAGAGAGAGAGAGGACTCCACTGACCATAGGAGCTTACACTCTACAGGAGAGAGAGGAGCCCACTGACCATAAGAGCTTACACTCTACAGGAGAGAGAGGACCATGTTCACCATAAGAGCTTACACTCTACAGGAGAGAGAGGACTCCACTGACCATATGAGCTTACACTCTACAGGAGAGAGAGGAGTCCGCTGACCATAAGAGCTTACACTCTACAGGACAGAGAGAGAGAACTCCACTGACCATAAGAGCTTGCACTCTTTAGGAGAGAGAGGACAATGCTGACCATAACAGCTTACACAGTACAGGAGAGAGAGGAGCCCGCTGACCATAAGAGCTTACACTCTATAGGAGAGAGAGGACCCTGCTGATATTAAGAGCTTGCACTCTACAGGAGAAAGAGAGGACCCCGCTGACCATAAGAGCTTACACTCTACAGGAGAGAGAGGACCCCGCTGATCATAAGAGCTTGCACTCTACTGGAGAGAGAGAGGACCCCGCTGACCATAAAAGCTTACACTCTACAGGAGAGAGAGGAGCCTGCTGACCATAAGAGCTTACACTTGTGGCACCCCTGAGGCTCAGTCGCCACAGAGGTGCTGCACCTTCTCCTAAGGTGTAGAGCCCCACCACCTAGGTAAGTTGGGGGCCTCTTTCCACACTCCAACACTTGCATCCCACACGACAGGGTAGTTCTGCACAACCACATTGCGGCTCAGTGCTTAGAGAGTAGCAGAGCACCTCTGGTGGTTCCCTGCTTGGAACACTGGATATGCTGGGAGGTGGGTGGAGTTGAGATCCATATAAAAGGTTGGGTAGGTTTAGAATTACAGGTTCAGTCTGGGAGGTCAGTCTGATGGGAGGTCAGGCGGGAGAAGGACAGTCAGTCAGGAGAGTCTGAGGACGAGTCCGAGGAGAAGGAGTGCTGCAGCTGCCTCAGTGATCTGAGCAAGCTGGCACGTGAAAGAAACAGAAGGAGAAAGACGTAGAACTGCAACCTAAGCTTCCATAAGAGAGAGAAAGAACAGTGCGGAATGAAGGAGTAGGAGAACAGAGAGGAGACGTGGGTTGGAAAAGGAACCCTGCCTATAGGTTCTCAGTGCAAGGCCGGGGCCCGGTCCCCGAGGTTGTATGGACACTTATGGTTCTGCAGCAGACACCGGTGGAGTAGCTGGCTGTAAATGCACTACTCCCATCTAAGACTTGGGGCACAATAGCAACTGAATAGAGATCCAGGACACCGGAGAAGGGAGTCCCCGAGAGAGGCTACAGCTGTCTGCCATACGAGTAGAATTGTTAGGAACATCTGACAGGAGGAACTCCAGAGTACCACGGTACTGGAGCTCTTCACACCTTAAGGCGCATTAGAGGAGTCGTTCAGGAAAGGTTCATGTTGGCGGAGTGTTGGAGAGGAGAATCCTGACTTGCCCGTGAGGTTGATTAAGTCTCTGCCCCGGAGGACACGGCACAGAGGCAGACACCAGTGTGTACTACAGACTGTGAGTAAAGCTTTGGAACTGCAAGCCCTGGTGTCTTCCATTCATTTGTGCGCTAACACCGTCAGCATCGCTACATCTGAGTACCAGCATTCCTCACACCGTCTGCGCCTATCCTCATCTATCGCAATTACACTGCCCTGTGGAGAGCTACACCATCTTTGCTGCAACACACCATCAGCCCCAGAGGATCTGCACGCAGCGTTGGCTTAACATCTTGCTTGCCAAACACCACAGGTTGCGTCACGAACTATCACATAAACTATATCACAAACCAATATTGATTTGGGCGCCCAGGGCCATGGACCGGGTCCCCGCCGCTGTGACACCTTTCCCCCTGACACCAGCCCGGTACCGAGTACCCCACAGCCCTGGGAGAGCGACCCACACTCTACAGGAGAGAGAGGAGCCTGCTGACCATAAGAGCTTACACTCTGCAGGAGAGAGAAGACCCTGCTGACAATAAGAGCTTACGCTCTACAGGAGAGAGAGGACCCTGCTCACCATAAGAGCTTACACTATACAGGAGAGAGAGAGAGAGGACTCCACTGACCATAAGAGCTTACACTCTACAGGAGAGAGAGGACAATGCTGACCATAAGAGCTTACACTCTACAGGAGAGAGAAGACCCTGCTGACAATAAGAGCTTACGCTCTACAGGAGAGAGAGAACTGTTGTGAGTTCATTTTCCCCTTCGTCACTGAGGTCTGGTGAACTCCCTATTCTTGTGAAGGAAGGTAATGAGCCTGATTATCAGGCACCTGAACCTGATGAGGATGACTGGCTGAGTGGAGTCACGGACTGGATATAAGGCTGCCGACGCCCTTCTGCCCTGCGGGTGATTTCTCTGTGGACTTCTAGGACACCAGTCTGATTCCTGCTCCTCTAAGCTAAGTTTTTCTGCTTTGCCTGTTTGCATTAGTGTTTTGTTTTTGTTTTCCTTGCTTTTCTGGATTCTGCCATTCCTTGCTGGGGTGAGCTGAATCTCCTTTTGCCTGTAGCTCTGTCTTCAGAATATTCCTGAGTACTGACATAGCTTTTTGAAGCCTAGCGTCTTCAGGGCCTTTTTCACTGTCAGTCTGTTGGCTCTTATTTTCATAGGGTTTTTCACGGATTGCAGACAGCAGCCTTCCTGTCCTTTTTTATCTAGCTAGATTGGGCCCCGTCTATGCTCGGTCTATCTTTCTGCCTGTGTTGGTGCTTTCATCTTGCTTCACCGTCATTATATGTTGGGGGCTGCCTATTGCTTTGGGGTCTGCTCCGGGGCAGTTTAGTTTTCCCCTTTCTTTCTTTAGGCCTAGCTATTTCTCCGGCTGTGATCGAGGGGTCTAGGGCATCGTAGGAACCCCCCACGGCTACTGCTAGTTGTGTTGATAGGTTCAGGGGTCTGCAATCCGATAGCTGCCAACTTCTCTGGTTTTCTGGACTTAGCTAGCATTTCTGTTTTTGCCTCCTACGGTGACTCAATCATAACAGAATCACCCGCCATACCGCAGATCCTAGGGTACTCAATAGCAGGAAAGAATTGTGTTTAAAAAAAAAAAAAAAAAAAAGTGTGCGTATATTCTTTCCTCTATATCTCTGAGGCCCTAGGGGGAATTTTTTTTTCTCTCAATGGAGATAAAGCAATTGTCTGATCGTGTGGAGCAGCTCGCTGTGGAAGTGCGGGGAATTTCCGCCTACCTTGCTCATTCACATGCTGCTGAACCAACGATCCCTACTCCTGATGTGTTTTTTGGGGATCGGTCTAAATTTTTGAATTTCAAACATAATTGTAAATTATTTTTTGCCTTGAAGCCTAACTCGTCAGGGAGCTCCGCGCAGCAGGTTAAAATTGTCATCTCTTTGCTGCGTGGCGATCCCAAGGATTGGGCGTTTTCTTTGAAACCAGATGATCCTATTCTGACTAATGTGAACGCATTCTTTCAAGCCTTGGGGTTGTTGTATGACGAACCTAATGCTATTGATCAGGCTGAAAAGACCCTGTTGGCATTGAACCAGGGTCGAGAATCTGCAGAGTTGTACTGTTAAAAGTTCCGAAAGTGGGCGGTCCTTACTACCTGGAATGATAATGCCTTGGCTGCTCTCTTTCGGAAGGGTTTGTCAGAAGCCGTAAAAGATACTATGGTGGGATTTCCTGTTCCCTCTGGTCTGGACGATTCTATGTCATTAGCCATTCAGGTTGATCGGCGTTTACGTGAATGCAGGATTGCACGAGAGGTGTTGCCACCGGTTGAACAGACATCTGAACCTATGCAATGTGATAGAGTTTTGCCTAAGGCGCAATGTCAGGAGTTCAGAAGGCGTAATAAGCTGTGTTTTTTCCGTGGAGATGCCTCGCATATTATTTCTGTTTGTCCTAAACGAGAGAAACGCTTTGCACACACGTTTTCTGTTGGTGGTGTTCAACCTAAGTTTCTTCTGGCAATTACTCTGATCTGCTCCCTGTCCACATTTTCCGCCAAGGCTTTTGTGGATTCGGGAGCAGCGCTAAACCTAATGGACTTGGATTTTGCTAAACGTTGTGGATTTCCGATGACACCTCTGCAGACGCCTATCCCTTTGAGGGGGATTGATGCTACTCCTTTGGCTAAAAATAAACCTCAGTTTTGGACCCAGGTGGTCATGCGGGTTGTCCCAGACCATCAAGAAAATTGCAGATTTTGGGTGTTGCATGGTCTGCATGATGCCATTGTTCTGGGGTTTCCCTGGTTGCAAATTCATAATCCAGTTTTGGATTGGAAATCTGTGTCTGTGGTGAGTTGGGGTTGTCAGTGTACCTTTAGTGGGGCTCCGGTTTTTTCCACCTCTCCTCAGTCACATGATGTTCCTGACTATTTGGCGGACTTTTATGATGTATTTAGTGAGAATGAGTCTGCGTCCTTGCCTCCTCATAGGAGTTATGACTGTGCAATTGAACTAAGCCCGGGGTGTAAATTTCCCAAGGGTCGGCTCTTCAATGTATCTGTACCTGAGCACGAGGCTATGTGGTCCTATATTAAGGAGGCATTGGAGAAGGGTCATATTAGACCATCCTCTTCACCCTTAGGTGCCGGTTTTTTTTTTGTGGCCAAAAAGGATGGCTCTTTAAGGCCTTGTATTGATTATCGTGCCCTCAATAAAATTACTATTAAATATCAGTATCCGTTACCCCTGATTTCGGATCTATTCTCTAGAGTTAGAGGTGCTTGCTGGTTTACCAAGCTTGACCTCAGGGGGGCGTATAATCTTATCCGCATTAAGCAGGGGGATGAATGGAAGACGGCGTTTAATACTCCGGAGGGACATTTTGAGTACCTGGTGATGCCTTTTGGGCTCACTAATGCCCCTTCTGTCTTCCAGTGCTTCATGAATGATATTTTCCGAGACTTTGTCGATAAATTTTTGATTATCTATCTGGATGATATTTTGATCTTCTCCAAGGATTGGGATTCTCATGTGGAACATATTCGGACTGCGTTCCGGATCTTGAGGGAGAATTCCCTGTATGTCAAAGGATCGAAATGCCTTTTTGGAATACAGAGGATTTCATTTTTGGGATTTATTTTGTCTCCGTCAACTATTGAAATGGACCCGGCCAAGGTACAGGCCATTTATGATTGGGTTCAGCCCACTTCTTTGAAGGCCCTCCAGAAGTTTTTGGGTTTTGCTAATTTTTATCGGAAATTTATAGCAAAATTTCCTAGTATTGCCAAGCCATTGACTGATCTGACTAAGAAGGGTGCTGATGTGTTGAATTGGTCTCCGGAGGCTGTTGCTTCCTTTCAGGAGCTGAAGCGAAGATTTACCTCCGCCCCGGTTTTGCGGCAACCTGATGTCTCACTCCCGTTCCAGGTAGAGGTGGATGCTTCTGAGATTGGTGCAGGAGCTGTTTTGTCCCAAAAGGATCCTTTAACAGCTAAAATGAATCCCTGTGCTTTCTTTTCCCGAAAGTTCTCTACATCTGAACGTAACTATGATGTGGGGAATCGGGAACTGTTGGCCATGAAATGGGCATTTGAGGAGTGGAGACATTGGTTGGAGGGAGCTAAACATCAAGTTGTGGTCCTCACTGACCACAATAATTTGATTTATCTCGAGTCGGCTAAACGCTTGAACCCTAGACAAGCTAGGTGGGCCTTGTTTTTTTACACGTTTTGATTTTGTGGTCTCTTTTCTTCCTGGAACGAAGAATGTCAAGGCAGACGCCCTCTCTAGGAGTTTCTTTGCTGATTCTCCTGTGGTGACAAAGCCTGCTACCATCTTAGGCGAAGGGGTAGTTCTTTCTGCCATCTCGCCCGATTTGAGACTTGCTCTGCAAGAGTTCCAGGAGGACAAACCTGAGCGTTGTCCCAGTGGAAAGTTGTATGTTCCTGACCAGTGGAAGAAGAGAGTGATGTCTGAAGTTCATTGCTCTGCATTGGCTGGTCATCCAGGTATTTTTGGTACTAGAGATCTGGTGAGTCGCTCTTTTTGGTGGCCCACCTTGTCTCATGATGTCAGGAATTTTGTGCAGTCCTGTGGGACTTGCTCCCGGTCTAAACCTTGTTCTCGTTCTAGTGGGTTGTTGATGCCTTTGCCTGTCCCCAGGAGGCCATGGACCCATATTTCAATGGATTTCATCTCTGATATGCCGGTCTCTCAAAGAATGACTGTTATTTGGGTGATTTGTGATAGGTTCTCTAAGATGGTTCATCTTGTACCACTCCCTAAGTTGCCATCTTCCTCTGAGTTGGTGCCCCTGTTTTTGCAACAGGTCGTTCGCTTACACGGGATTCCTGAGAACATTGTATCTGACACATGAGTTCAGTTTGTGTCTAGATTTTGGAGGACTTTCTGTTCCAAGCTGGGAATTCAGTTGTCCTTCTCCTCTGCTTTTCACCCTCAGACCAATGGGCAGACGGAGAGAACAAACCAGACCTTGGAGTCGTATTTGAGATGTTTTATTTCTGTTGGGTTTCATTTTTGCCCTTGGCCGAATTTGCTTTAAATAATAGAGCTAGTTCTGCCACTTTGATGTCACCTTTTTTTTGTAACTTTGGGTTTCATCCTCTATTTTCTTCAGGGCAGGTGGAGCCTTCTGCCTGCCCAGGTGTTGACACTGTGGTGGAGAGAATGCACCAGATCTGGGACCAAGTGGTGGATAAGTTATCTCTCTCCCAGGAAAAGGCCCAGCGGTTTTCCAATCGACATAGGACCATTGGTCCCCAGTTTAAGATTGGTGATATGGTGTGGTTATCATCAAAAAATATTGCTATGAAGGTGGCTTCTCCTAAGTTTAAGCCTAAATTTATTGGACCTTACAAGATTTTGGAGATTATTAATCCGGTCTCTTTTCGTTTGGTTCTTCCTGTCACATTTAAAATCCATGATGTGTTCCATAAGTCCTTGTTGAAGAGGTTTGTTGAACCAGTTGTTCCTGGGGTGGCACCTCCGGACCCTGTATTGGTTGAAGGTAACATGGAATATGAGGTAGAGAAAATACTGGATTCCCGTCTGGCTAGACGGAGACTCCAGTATTTGGTTAAGTGGAAGGTTTATGGTCAGGAGGATAATTCCTGGGTCTCTGCCTCTGATATTCATGCCAAAAGATTGGTGTGTGCCTTTCATCGGGCTCACCCTGATCGCCCTGGTGGCGTGGTTGAGGGTTCGGTGACCCCTCCTCAAGGGGGAGGTACTGTTGTGAGTTCATTTTCCCCTTCGTCACTGAGGTCTGGTGAACTCCCTATTCTTGTGAAGGAAGGTAATGAGCCTGATTATCAGGCACCTGAACCTGATGAGGATGACTGGCTGAGTGGAGTCACGGACTGGATGTAAGGCTGCCGACGCCCTTCTGCCCTGCGGGTGATTTCTCTGTGGACTTCTAGGACACCAGTCTGATTCCTGCTCCTCTAAGCTAAGTTTTTCTGCTTTGCCTGTTTGCATTAGTGTTTTGTTTTTGTTTTCCTTGCTTTTCTTGATTCTGCCATTCCCTGCTGGGGTGAGCTGAATCTCCTTTTGCCTGTAGCTCTGTCTTCAGAATATTCCTGAGTAATGACATAGCTTTTTGAAGCCTAGCGTCTTCAGGGCCTTTTTCACTGTCAGTCTGTTGGCTCTTATTTTCATAGCGTTTTTCACGGATTGCAGACAGCAGCCTTCCTGTCCTTTTCTATCTAGCTAGATTGGGCCCCGTCTTTGCTCGGTCTATCTTTCTGCCTGTGTTGGTGTTTTCATCTTGCTTCACCGTCATTATATATTGGGGGCTGCCTATTGCTTTGGGGTCTGCTCTGGGGCAGTTTAGTTTTCCCCTTTCTTTCTTTAGGCCTAGCTATTTCTCCGGCTGTGATCGAGGGGTCTAGGGCATCGCAGGAACCCCCCACGGCTACTGCTAGTTGTGTTGATAGGTTCAGGGGTCTGCAATCCGATAGCTGCCAACTTCTCTGGTTTTCTGGACTTAGCTAGCATTTCTGTTTTTGCCTCCTACGGTGACTCAATCATAACAGAGAACCCTGCTCACCATAAGAGCTTACACTCTACAGGAGAGAGAGAGAGAGGACTCCACTGACCATAAGAGCTTACACTCTACAGGAGAGAGAGGAGCCCGCTGACCATAAGAGCTTACACTCTACAGGAGAGAGAAGACCCCACTGACAAAAAGAGCTTACGCTCTACAGGAGAGAGAGGACCCTGCTCACCATAAGAGCTTACACTCTACAGGAGAGAGAGAGGACTCAACTGACCCTAAGAGCTTACACTCTACAGGAGAGAGAGGAGCCAACTGACCATACAAGCATACACTCTACAGGAGAGAGAGGATCCTGCTGATCATAAGAGCTTACACTCTACAGGAGAGAGAGGAGTCCACTGACCATAACAGCTTACACTTTAAAGGTGAGAGAGAAAACCCCGTTGACCATAAAAGCTTACAATCTACAGGAGAGAGAGAGGCTTACTCAGTGACCCTGGAAATGGAAAACAACTCTACCATACAATCTATGCTCCACTGGAAACTGCTGATCTGTGATGACCCAGGTACTGGCCACCATTTTGCAAGGCATGAAAATTGTAAGATGTCATACCTGCAGGGCATTATGTGAAGGCCTGCGCGGTCACGCAAAATTACATCAGACTAATCTCTAATGCTTCAGGAATATGAGAAATGGTGTCGGACAAGTTTTTTCTAACCAAGAATCGAAACTAAAAGTGCTTGAATCTGCGGAAAATGGGAAATTTCAGGAAATTCATCTAGAAAAAACAAAAATGGAAAGCGCACATAGGGTGTATTGTCTTGGAGAACCACAATAGCAAGCAAGCCCAATCAGTTAGACTCACCTGCTGAAGTTGTGTGAGTCACAACAAACTGGGAATCACTCATAAAGGTCCGGTCGTCGCTGGTATCCCGCTGGTAGTAAATGAAACAAATCCAAAGTGGAAAAAAGAGCCGGGCTGAATAAACCGCGCTGACCAGAAAAAAACGCACCTTCGGCAGTCCATATAATAAAAAACTTCTTTAATAAGCCTACGCGTTTCGTGGCAAAACCAGCCACTTCATCAGGGCATAAAAAACAATCACAATCTGGAAATTCATCTGAAACTCAATCCTCCGTGGATTGATGCGCTCAACTCTATTACTTATCTTGACTTGACCATATATTAGTTGCTGCCAGATAACTTGGGCAGCTCATAATTTTTCCTAGTAACAAAGATTCTGGCAGGCTAAATTCCAAATGCTGTTTCTTTTCTTCTCCCAGATGAAAATGTAGGCTAATTGTCAGCAAAAGTTATCAAAACTGGAGGACTTGGCTGAGATTTATCTAATGTGTATGAACAGCTCTAGCTGCAGAATTTACCCTGTGTTCTGGTTACTGGGACCATAAATTAACTGTTGTTTTAATTTTGATTTCATAAATCAACAATGCAGATGAAAATAAGCAACTTTTTAGAGAGAAATCAGAGAAATCTTACGGAGTTGGCGGCCATAAGATTCTATGGAGAGGCGACGGGAGCAGGGAGGAGCTCTATCTACAGCTCCTCCCTCCTACTCCCTACATAGAATCTTAGCAGCAGCAGCAGCCGCCATCTCCTATCTCAGTAATGGGAAAGTCTGTCCTCACTGAATACAGATTTTATATGCTAACTGGGAATTTTGAGAATGACTTGTCTGATAATATATATTCATTATTTTCATCTGTACTGTTGATTTATGAAATAAACATTAAAACAACCATTACCTTAAAATGTTACTGCACTCATTTGTGCAGAAATGTTCACCGAGCCCTATGGGGCTTCCCTGTTTTCACTTTCCTTTTTCCATGCTTCTGCTAGTTGTCCTTTTAGAAGACTCAATACACTGAACATGATGGCTTTGAACCACAGCCAAAGCGTACATAGCGATCACACCTAACACGCTTCATATCTACATTACTCACGGCATAATTGAAATCACATTTTCCTCATTTAGATACAGTAGTGCTGGGGTAATTACTACCTATACACACATACTTAATTCTCATGGGTTACTATGAACATTTATCAACTTTAATGTACTTGAATTCTGACTAATTCAGCTTGGTAGGTCTCCACCTCTCCAGGCTACTAACCCTTCCCAAAATGATCAGTTTCCGGTATGCAATACAGAGAGAATACTACACCCAAAACACCGAACTGTGAAACTCACATGCAGGCAACACATCACATGAATCAGTTACATTCATGGGAAAATGTAATGTTACACAATATGACAAATATTGATTACTGATTAGGTGCTAATGATCAAGCATGCCTTAAAATGTATTCTCCATAGTTGTTTTACTGCAATAATTGGATATTAGTATTGCTTGTGTGTTGGATAGTATTTGATTGTATATCGTTTTCAATAAGTAAGTTTATTATGGTAACTTATACATGTTAAAGAGAACCTTTCAGCACGATTTTATAATGTAAAGACATGGCTGTAATGGCGCTGTAACACTGATTACATTGATACCTTTGGAGAAGAAATACTTTTTGTTGTTGTTCTTTAATTCCCATTGGAAGTTTTCCGCTAATTAGATATCGGTGCACAGAGGCCGGACTGTACAGGGGTCTTCTACATCCTGTCTGTGATACCCTGCCCCCTCCGCCTGCCTCCAGTTTGAATGACCTGCCCCTTTGTCTGAAAGGCAGTGACCTGTTATTCACAGATCGGAGGCAGGCGGAGGGGCCGGGGAATCACAGACAGGAGAAGACCCCTGTACAGTCCGGCCCCTGTGCACCAAAATCTAATTAGCAGAAAACTTCCAATGGGAATTGAAGAACAACAAAGCGGATTTCTCCACCAAAGTATCAGTTTATAACATCATTAAATCAATGTCTTTACATTACAACATTGTGCTGACATTTTCTGATTAACACATAAATATGAATAAGCTTTTATGCTTAGGTAAACACATACATATACACTCACATACATATTTTGGGATGACAGTAGGTCCATAGTGCTTGGCTGAAGGAGGCATAGGTGGTGCTTAACATTCTAGCTTATTACTACTACCAATAGGTGGCGCTGTAGAGTAAAAATCCTCTTTCTTTCTGAAGAGGCAATTTGCATATAGCTTATTACTGGGCATAAATCAACATGTATGATTTTGTATGCCTCATGACTTTTATTTTTTATGGTGAAGCTAAAACATTTTGACTTAACAAAATTAGCGCATATATGACATAATATAAAAGGCTAAATAGATGTGCACAAACCTTACAGCCTCCTTATTGTGGACTTCTGACTTTCCTTCTTTGAATGTCCAATTATTAGCTTCTGGTAATTGTTTTTATTGGGCATGGCTGTACAGATTATAAGACCATTTTGCCTATAGTGCTGGAAAAATGTATCAATTTACAAGCCAGTTTTCAATTCACATTATTATTATTATTATTATTATTATTATTATTATTATTATTATTATTATCACTATGTATTCATAGTGTGGCACCATCTTCTATGGCACTGGTAGGTAAATACAGTAACTATTATTTGTATGCACAGCAAGCCTGCAGATAAACATCTTTTTTATTTCAGCTAAGGCTAGGTTCACATTTGCGGATGGCCAAGCTGCGGAGGGATGCGGACTTCCTCCGTGAAGCTCCGCCCACTGCCGCATCTCCTCCGGTCAGCTCCGCATACGTCTGCATGCGGCCTGCGTACCTATCTTCAACATTAGGTACGCAGGCCATGCCGATCTATGCGGATGCCTCCGCATGCCTCATTTTGATGGTGCTGCGAACCACATCGAGCGCAACGAATTGCATTTTGGTGCGTTCTCCGCATGTCAAAGCGACACATGCAGAGGCATCCAGATACATCGGCATGGCCTGCGAACCTAATGCTAAAGATGCATGCCAATGTAGGCGGAGCTGACTGGGGGAGGTGTGGCCGTGGGCAGAGCTTTACGGAGGAAGTCCACAGCCCTCCGCAGCTCTGCTATATGCTAGTGTGAAACTAGCCTTAAGACTTTGTAGTAAACATCTACATGAGTGGAAGAATGCATGGTCAAATATCATTGAGGGAATTGTATCAGAGCATGTGGCAGCTTGGCACTGTGCTTTTATCAGAGTTATTTTATTGTGTTCCAACTCACAATTGATCAGAGTAGTAAAGCTGATATACAGAAAATGTGATAATAGCAAAGTATTAAGCTTAAAGAGGGTGTTCACTACTTTTTCTCTGATAACCTATCCTTATGATTGAATAGGAGGCCGAAGTCCAGTACCCTGCTGCGGCAACTATCAGAAGACAGAGTAGCTCCACAAATGAGCATTTCCGGTAGATGGCTGCAAACACGGAGAACAGCTGATTAGCAGGGGTGCCGGGTGTTGGACTCTGTCCGATCAGACATTGATGACCTATGCTAAGGCTAGGTCATCAATGATAAGGTAGTGGACAATCTCTTTAAGGCCACATGCACACATTGAATATTTGGTGAGTTTTTACCCCAGTATTTGTAAGCCAAAAGCAGGAGTGGAACGGAAAAGCATAATAGAAACATTTGCACCACTTCTGCATTTTTCACCCACTTCTGGTTTTGGCTTACAAATACTGGGGTAAACACACCAAATACTGAATGTGTGCATGTGGCCTAAGCTAATCATACACATTAGTCTAAAGGAATTGCCTGGGAATATCATTAGGATAAGCCATCGATATCAAATCAATATCAGCAATTATTACCTTCAGCGATGGCCTGATGTAGTATCCACTGCCGATAATATTGTTCAGGAAAACTGGAATTGATCTGTTGCTCTGGGCAGCAGCTACTACACATTGAATGGAGCTTTGCTATACAGCCGTGTACATCTGGCCACCGGTGATCATTGGGGGTACTAATTACTGATAAGCGAGTGTGCTCGTTACTTGAGTTTCCCGAGCAGGCTCGGGTGTTCTCCGAGTATCATGGGCGTGCTCGTAAATTATGTCTGAGTCCCCGTAGCTGCATGATTTGCGGCTGCTAGACAGCCTGAATACATGTGGGGATTCCATAACAAATAGGCAATCCCTGCATGTATTCTGGATGTCTAGCAGCCGCAAATCATGCAGCTGCGGGGACTTAGACATAATTTATAAGCACACCCATGATACTCGGAGAACACCCGAGCATGCTCGGGAAACTCAAGTCACGAGCACACTCGCTCATCACTAGTGCTGATAAATAACACAATTTCCTCTGTAATAAATGGCATGAGTGTATACTAAATTCTCCGGATCAATCCTTCTCTTATATGCCTTTAACTACTTTTCATGTATACCCCACTGTGGATCATTCTATGTTCGAGTGAATGTTAAAAATACAAGAACTACAGGATGGAGAAGCCATATGTATTATTAATGATGTTTCTCCATAAAATATTAAAATCTCCTGTATGGCACAATGGGGGGCAGTGAATTGACAATATACAGAATTGTAAAAGCCAGACAAGAAATAAACAATTGTTCCACTCTAACATTATTTAGTCACCATTAGCCATATTTAGTTTACAACAGAGAATTTCATAAACGTGTTTTTAAATAAATTAAAGTGTAGCCGTCGTTTTAATTTGTATTTCATAAATCAAAAATAAGCATGAAAATAGGCAAATTTGCAATATATTTTATCAGAAATATCTGCTTCTTGCAAAATTCTCAAATCTGGGGTAAAATCTGTATTCAGTGAGGATAGACTTTCCCATTACTGAGATAGGAGATGGCAGCTGCTACTGATAAGATTCTATATAAATAGAGAAAAAAGGAGGGCGGAGCTCTGTCTCTAGCTCCTCCCTTCTGTCTACATAGAATTATATCCCTAGCAGCCGCCATCTCCTATCTCAGTAATGGGAAAGTCTAACCTCACTGAATACAGATTTGAGAATTTTGATAATGACTGATCAATTTTGACAGATAAAGAAGCTAATTTTTCTGATAAAATATATTATCAAGTTGCTTATTTTCATGTGTAGTGTTGATTTATTAAAAAAAATTTAAAACGATACTTACGCTTTAAGTTAGCGGAGAGTGTACGCAGAGGTGGTAGGCATTAGTGGTTGGCTGTATTTTGTTAACACATTGGATTGGCATTTCCTACAGGAATTTGTGGCCTCCACTCTTTGACTGTGCATTGTTACTGGCAGTGCACGAGGTTGTTATGGTTGACACTGTTAAAGTGTGGGAGTTGTGGCTAGCACTGTCAGGAGAAGTCAGCATTCTAGTACTGTATGTCTAGCAGAATTCTACAAGGCCTTACTGAGATCAGAGGTATACAATGTTATAGGTCTATTCAGCAAGAAAAAAATTGTAGTATATGCCAGAAAAATATGTACAGTGCCTTGAAAAAGTATTCATATCCCGTGAACTATTCCACATTTTTTCATGTTACACTCACACCCATTTACTTTATTGGGATTTTATGATACACCAACACAAAGTAGCAAGTATTTATGAAGTGTAATGGAAAGCATACATGGTTTTATAATTTTTTTTACAAATCTGAAAATTGTAACATACATTTATATTCAACCCCCTGTAGTCTGACACCTCTAAACAAAATCTTGAGTGATCAATTGCCTCCAGAAGTTATATAATTAGTAAATTGAGTCCGCCTGTGTGTAGTTTATGCTCAGAAAAACTACAGCTGTTCTGTGAAGGCCTCAGAGGTTTGCTTGAGAATATTCGGGATCAAACAGCATCATGAAAACTAAGGAACTCTCCAGACAGGTGAAGAGTAAACTTGTGGAGAGAGTAAAGCAATGTAAGGCTATAAAATATATAGCTCAAACTCTGAAGATCTCCTGGATCACTGTTCAATTCATCATCCAAAAATAGAAGGAGTATGGCACAACTGCAAATCTACCAAGACATGGCCGTCCACCTAAACTGACTTCCCAACAAGGAAAGCACTAATTAGAAAAGCAGCCAAGAAGTCCATAGTCACTCTGGAGGAGCTCAGAGATCCACAGAATAGGTGGGAGGATCTGTCCACAGGACAACCATTAGTAGTTTACTCCACAAATCTGGACTTTATGGAAGAGTGGCAAGAAGAAAGCCATTTGTGAAAATAAGGCATAAGAAGTCCAGGTTACAGTTTACAAACATGCATGCAAAGGACACAGCTTGCATGTGAAAGAAGGTGATCTGGGCAAATGAGACCAAGGTAGAACTTTTTGGGCTAAATGCAAAATGCTATGTGTGGCGAAAAATGTAACACTGCACATCACTCTGAAAATACCCTCAAACATGGTGGTGTCAGCATCATGCTGTAGGAATGCTTTACTTCAGCAGGGACAGAGAAGCTGGTCTGAATTGATGGGAAAATGGATGGAACTAAATACAGGGCAATCCTGGAGGAAAACCTGTAAGGGTATGTGCAGACCATCTCAGTAAACTGCGGGTTGGATGCTGCGTACTTGTGCAGCGTTCCCCTGCAGCATCCAGATGTTTCAGCATAGTGGATGGGATTTCAAGAAATTCCATGTCCACTATGCGTCTACAGATGCCCCTGGACATGGACATGTGGCATGTCTTTCCAGACTGCAGCATGTCAATTTCTCTTGCGGAGATGCTAATCTCCACAAGGGAAATCTCACCAATAGAATGTATTGGACGCAGTGAATCCGCATGTTTCAGTGAGCACATACGGATTCATCTGCATTCAATGGACGACAGCGAACATGCACTGCTTCCAAAGCGCTACTACTTCCGGATCGTCTGCACATACCGTTAGAGGCAACAGGTTCAGCCTCTGTATATACAAAGTAGGTACAGACATACCTCAAAAGACTTGCAGCAGTTATGGCAGATAAAGGTGATCCTACAAAGAATACAAATGCATGTCAATTTTTAGATTTATATTTTTAAAATATTTAGAAAACCATGTATCATTTCCTTTACACTTCACAAATACTTGCTACTTTATGTGGGCATATCACGTAAAATCCCAATAAGATACATTTAAGTTTGTGGGTGTAACTTAAAAATATGGAAAAGTTCACAGGGTATTAATACTTTTTCAAAGCCTTGTATTTGGTATGTAAATATATAGATGCTTACTATGCCATATATATGTAATGTAATCTATTCTATTATTTCTAAACATTGTTTTTCGGTGATTCCTTTGTATCCCCGTTCATGCTGCACCCACACACACAAATGATACACCATTTGAAAAGTAAACTTGCCCCTTTCAGCAAGAAAATAGCTAAACAAACCACACATTCACGATTTGATCACAAAATACAGTTTAAACATTCATTTTCATAAACCTGCAGTAAGGAAAAATGACCTGCAGGTGGCACCACAGTACCCCAAAGCACACTACCAACACATTTGTAAACATGCACTGTTTTTTCACTGATTACTTCACCCCACACACACATGATACACCATTTTAAAGATAAACTTGCTCCCTTCAGCAAGAAAACAGCCAAACAAACCACACATTCACGATTTTATCACTAAATACAATTTAAACATTCATTTTCATAAACCTGCAGAAAGACACAATGACCTGCAGGTGGCACCTCAACCAGAAAACATTTTTTTGGCCTCTACTTATCAAAACAACTTATTGTATTACCAATCTACCTATATAAATACCTGTCTGTGTTCATCAGCTCATGAAATACATTACATTTGACCAGCTTGCATTTTCTGAAATTGCCTGCGCCCCCGACGACCAATGTGCGAAAATTTCACACGGACCAAGCTAGTTAAACTGAAAATAAAAACTAATGTTGACCTGAAAGAAAACTTGTATTTTCAGGCCAAAGACTGAGAGTTTTCTTTATATTTGTTTGGACAGCCCCTTGGCCTGGAAAAATAGTCCTTTACATCCTTTGAATCCCTGTTCTACTATAATTTAATCCAAGAGCCCCTTTAGAGTGGTTTCACACTTTTCACTTTTTAGAAAAATACTATCCTAGCATTTTACTCATGTTTTTGCTGTGCTTTTTTTGCAAAATTAAAAAAAATGCCATGATCAAATGTTTGCTGTAAGACAGAACGTATCTTGTGTTTATCTCTCGGACTGTAGTGTGGGGAAAGACATCTTAGGGCTAAACACGAGGAGCTCATAATAAGGCTCATTAACACACCAATGTTATACTATGGGGCAGCGCAGATCTGCTAATTTCTTCCCCAAGCCGGTTCGCCATGAGAAAACAATTGCAGCATGCTGCGAGTTGCTTCTAAATTTGGATCACGCATACCCAAGCAAGTCCACGGGTCCGTGTGAAACATCGCATTGCACTCATCCAAATTCAGTCCGACATCAGACTCAGACAATGGAAAAGATGGAGAAATTAGGTTCTCCATCTTCTCCACACCTGTGATATGATTCTCACATGCAAGAGAATTGCATCACACCAAGAAGACACTTGGCTGAAATTCTGACAGAGTTTGAGCCGAGTGTCATTAGAATAACTGAGATGATTGTCTTGCATGAGAGAATTGTCACTCGTGTAATCCTGGTCTAATACTAAGGCTACATTCCCATGATGGTGCATTTTTGATTCTGTAGATTTGCTGCACCATTTCTGCACCTATCAGCTAAATTAAGGTACTTGTGTTTTTTATTGTGCTTTTGAGTGCATTTTTTAAGCATTTTTATTGCATTTTTTACTGTGCTTTTTGTCTTTTTGGTCATGTTTTAAATAAAGCTTATTTATTATTTTACAATTTCTGGTATTTGGATTTTAAAATACATTATTGGTACAGTCATGTGCAGTTCACATGTGTTCTTAGTGTGTTTTTGCAGTGGAAATGCACAAAAAAAGCATGTGTGTGTTTTCTTGCAGATTTCTCACATGTAATGGAAGTCATAAAAAACATAAAACTCTGCGTACCCGCAAGAGAAAATGACATGCTGCGGATTTCAGAAACGCACCGCCGGTCAGTTTACTCAACATAAAAAAAATCACAAGAGCCAATTTCCATAACTCCCATCCACTTTGTTGGATTTGTAAGACGTTGTGTTTTATGTGTAGCAAAAATATGGAGTGTCAAAACCTCATGGTTGAAACTTAGCCTGATGCCGCATGCTTCTTGCTATACACAAGAGACTTTATTGATTCTAAAAACAGATGTGGAACTTTAAGATGTAATTAAATTGCATTGCGCCTAATTTAGATGAATATTTGTCAGGATTCTGCGGTGGATTTTTTGTTGCAATCTTTATGCAATTGAGATTAGAGTAAAGAGTGTCTGTGATGGAATTTGGTAATTTTATTAAAAAAAAAATTTGCTGGACGACTGGGGTTCATTGCCTGCGATAATCTATCCAGAACACATTAGGAAAAATGTACCTATAAAAAAGTACACGACGTGTGGGTGATAACTGAAGAAATACCTCAAATAACCTCTGAAAAAAAAGTAGATGACAAATATCATGAAAAAAATATTTAAACTGCACCCACAACATTTAACCACTTTCAGGAGCTGAGTTAGTGGTCATTTGCAAACACCCAGGAGGGCTGCAACCATTTATAAAATTCTTTAAAGATAGCTTCAGCGAAACCTGAGCTGTATTCCATTTGATCATATGCCTGGAATGCAGAATATGTTGTAACCTAAGACCTTCATTCATCAAAATAAATAGCCCTTAGAATTACAAGCATTTCAGGCCATATGCATGGCTTTTTCTTCGCTCTCAATCTCCTAGATCCTTAGAAGCATACATGTGTTTATCCTAAATCGATTGGCAAGTAAGAAGCCGGTGATGCAGGGAGCTGTCAGATTTTAAATGGCCCAGGAGAACAACGCGGCTCTGTTGCGATGTCGAAGAACTACAAATAAATGTCAGTTCTGCTCTCAATGTGAAGCCCTGCTTTATAGCTAAAACACAGCACATTTCTAGGAATTAGGATTTCTTTGAAATGAGATTGGTGGCCTATGGCGCACTAGGCATATTTTTATAAACTCCGCTGCACGTCACAGCAGCTGAATGTTGCTCTGTTTCCAATGTCTCTATAGAACTTGCACAAGAAACATTTATATGGTTTCTTCTGAAGGCCCTTTATGTAGCTCCACTTTAGGTAAATGTGGAGATTCGACAGTATAGACCTAGCTTTCTAGGTTTAGTTCAGTGTCTGATAATACAGGATGAGACTCGCTGGAGCCCCATTGCAAAGCCCAGTTTGACCTTTGGACAATCTACCTTGTTTTCCTATAATGCAATAGACTGTATCATAAAACCGGGCCATGTAGAATGCATGTGCATATATGGGTGTGTGCATATGCTTGGCATTCCTGTATAACTTAACTATCGGTAAGATTGTGAAGTCAGGTAGTCAGTGTGAAGCAGTGCGTTCCTATATATGCACTACATTGTTATATACTGTACATATTCATTTAAAGGAGTTATTTCATGTCTGGTAAACTTCTTCCAAAGCAGATATATCAGTGTGGTTAATAAGAAACCCTTGTGCCATTTTCTACAACACATTTTTTAAGGAAAGCATGTTGGTTTAGGGTGGCACCATTTATAAATTAATTCTGACCCTCTTCTTGCTAGACATATATATAAGCACTATGAAACAGCGCTCTGCAATCAATACAGCAGCTCCCCTATCGCTACAGAAGTAAAAAACATTAGCTACTTAATTAACATTTTTTGCTAATAGGTGTATAATACATCCAACCACACCAAGGTGATTTTATTAGATGGGTCCTAAAGGCGCCATACACATAAGACCAGCTAATATTGATGTGCTTAGCCAACACTGTAATGTGTATGGAATTCCCGGGCAATGTATTGCTGAGGAACATACCTGTGTGGACAGTCGATCTTTTTGTTCTCCAAAATCAAAGCCTGCAGCTCCCTCATAAAGAACACATCATTCGGTTGACACTCTTTTCATGTGCATAGGTCTTAGGGGTCCACGAAAGTATACACGCCTCCTGAGGAAGAAGTAACGAAACGTGCGTTGGGGTGGGGAAACGCTGCCAGCACTATCAGAACTTTCGTGGACCCCTATGACCTGGTATAAATATAGGTAATTTCTAAAATGTGTTCCATCTATTTTTGATGTACCCACATTATTGGCTGGTTGGTAACCTTATGGGTTATGTAGTGAGGCACTTGTACCTGTTCTATTATAAATACTTGCTGTTTTGCATGATGAGTTCCTTATAGGTCCAACTATACCTCCATTAATTTAGCTATATTCTTTTACTGTATCTATAGGCTATTTTTTGCCCCGGTTGTTATTTGCTTTACAATGGCCCATGGTGTGTGCAATTATTCATTGTCTATACTATACTTTTTAGTGCTTTAACTGCAATTCCCTTGTAATTGAGGCACCTTGTTTTTGATTCTTTAAATTGGTTCATTAATTTTAATAGTAATTAATAAAGATTAAGTTTTTAACAAACTCAATTGTTGAAATGGTTCTTATTGTGTGTTCTGCATGCATGTGATTTTTCCAGTCTACATTGATTGATTTTTTTTTGGACTTCCCCATAATGCCTTGCTGCTGTCACATCACATGGTGTAACGCAACCGATCATGGGGTATTATCACAGCCGCTATAAAGGATGAAGACTGAGCAAGTAGCGCCATTTTAGGATTTTGTAGCCTAAGGATAGGAGGACAAGAGAGAACAGCTCATTACACAGCCCATAGGAATGGTAAAATGATTGTCATTTTCTACAGTAATTTTGAATAACATTGAAAACGGGAGTGGTAGTTTCAGCCTGTGAACAATATTCCAAAGATTAAAGTGAAAGGGAGGTGCTGTATCTGAGTAGTCATATCTGTACAGATAGACAGATATGGGATAGATAAACAGATAGGTAGATAGATGATTCATAGTTGTGCAAAAATGTTCCAACTATTCAAAGCAATTGTTGCCAGAATTCTGGCAAAATTTCTCAACTTAATGGGCCCCATTATGTTAGATCCCACTACCAGGACTACTATGTTAGAGAATCTATAGATGTTCAACTTTAGTGAAGTGTCACCCCAGAAGAAAGCACTGAACCCATTCAAGTCAGTCTGTAATACATGGACCTGCCAGGTTCAACCAGACGATGCCACTTAATTAATTCTGGTTACGTAACAGCTTGTATTTAGTACCAATACTGAGGCTTGACAGACAGACTTGGCTCCTCAATCTTTAAGTCCACACTATATCTAACTTGATTGGGGTTCCCATCTACTCAAAATGATGTTTTATTCTGTTTTAAATGTTATACAAGAGCGGCTTCCATCTCCATCATGGCTCATGTGGAAAACGGAGACTGGGGATGGCTGAGATGTTAAACTAGACAATTAGCCTGATTCATGTTACAATGTGCCAACACAGTAAGGGGAGAAGGCTCATTTTCTGTATCAAAACTAATGCAGAAGTGGAGCTGCTGGGATGAGTAAATAGGAGCTGATACTGTGACACCTTTATATAGATGAGCAATAATATATATCTAAAAGTAGTTGCAATTAAATAACATATCATACACAACAGAAGTTATTATTGTGCTGCTGGACAGACACTTTAAGCTAAATGCAGATGAAAATATTATTCTCCCGTCAGATTGCTGACGCTTTTCCTTATTAATTTCTATTCAGCATTTAAATGTATAACACAAATATTTGAATTCACTGACAGCAAAAGAATAAATTCAGAAGCTGGATAGCTTATTCTGTATAAGACTGGACAATCCCTTTAACAAAAAATGTAGAGATATACTGGTCAACCTGCTCATTTAGCCCAGCTAAAATGATATAAAGACTAGGTGACATGCAAAAGTCTCAGGACCTTAACAAATGTAACATGCCAAATGCCATCATACTTACATATTTTAGTAAGTACACCTTTGCATTTTCTTCGAATAAATTGAAGTTCTTTCAGTTATGGATACATTTTGGTGTAAATCACCTTAATAGAAAGGAATTTTAATTACTTTACACTTTCAGCAAAGTCTTTCTTCATGTTGATTTATTTTTCTGAGTTATGTCAAATATGACATTTAGAGGTTGTTACAACCTTTTAGTTAAATCTTTATAAGCTATGACACAGTCTGCTTTTACAATAGTTTATAAACAGGAAAGGTGCAGCAAACAATACAAAGGTATAGTATATGGAATTTCTATGTACAGTTTTATCTTAACTTCTCCGGTGTTCTTGTGCCCAGAGGAGAACCAGTGGAGTCTTGGGTACGTGAGTCTCCAGCCGTAGCCATCATAGGGTTCTCAGTAGAGAAACACAAACTAAGCACCTGTCAAGTGTGTAGGTGATCATTTCTGCAGAACCCTTTATGACAGAGATAGACCTAAAGGCGTTTCCTTTATGAACTAAACATATTTTACTCAGAAATATGTTGTTTCATTTTAATCTTTGATCTTTCTGATTAACTTGGCATACGTCACTTGCTACTGACTTGTGCTCTGAGAGTGTGTTATAATGCAGCGAAGAGTCTCAAACTACATTTCCAATAATGCCTTGTTTAGCTCCTTTACAGTACACCTCTAATGTCACATCTCTGCCTACCTCCATTAACGTACTTTCAATTCTGCTAATGATATCTAACATCAACATCCTCCATAATGCAAACCTATCACTCGTACCTTCAAGACCTTTCTTATGCTGCACCAGTTCTCTGGAATGCACTACCCAGGTCAATACGATTAGTCCCCAATCTCCACAATTTTAAGCGTGCCCTGAAAACGCATTTATTCAGACTGGCCTATCGCCTCAACACATTAACCTAATCTATCCCTGTGTGGCACAGCCAAAAGTTTCACCATAACCAGGTTCCCCGCATCATGTTCCCACATGCTTTATGCATCCATTAGCCCTCTGTGTCTGTACTGTTACACACTTGACATTATGGCTGGTCCATACAATCAGGGCAATTGTTACCACCCACCTTTCATGTCTACCTCTTTCCTCATAGACTGTAAGCTTGCGAGCAGGGCCCTCATTCCCCTTGGTATCTGTTATAATCTATGTGATCATTGTTATGCTGTAATATCTATTGTCTGTACAAATCCCCTCTGAAATGTAAAGTGCTGCAGAATATGTCGGTGCTATAGAAATAAAATGTATTATGTTATTATTATTACCCCAGAAAATCAAATTATTTCTAGTGCCCACAGTTTTATTTCCTAGTGAAAAACACAATTTTAGGCAAGCCTATCACATCATCTCACTGATTTAACTTCTTTACTTCATTCCTTGGATTTCTCCTGAAAACTTGGTTCCTTCTTTCATCAATTTCTCATGCACTCCATGTACTCAGTAGCATTTTTGTATCTGGATATATACAGATAGTGGCTGATGAACGGTTCATGCATCTTTACTTGAAAGCCCTTATTTATTATAAATGATGGCCATACAATGCAAGCACTTCTTAACTTTTTTCTCACCCCAATTTCCTTATATTTTAAGCCCCTGCAGGCAGGGCCCTCACTCCTTTTGTTTGAACTGTTGAATTATGTGTTGCTCAGTAATGTCTGATATTGCTTGCATCTTCAGAATTGTAAAGTGCTACAGAATAAGTTGGCTGTATATAAATAAAATCATTATTATTTCCTGTATGTGACATATTTGTTACATGTATGGGTCAGTTATGTCAATCTTGTTGACATATACATGAGTGGAGGAAGATGGGAAGCAGGGAGTGGTGTGCTCCTGAAGACTTATCATGTGAATAAACCTTAAATCAGCCTAGTAGGTGGGACCTAGCAATAAATGCTGTTTAGAAAAAGACATTCAGTTAAATTCAATCTTCAATTCCTTTTGTTACTGGCTTTAATAAATGGTTATTAAAACAAAAAGGAATATAGTTTTTTTCCATTTTGGATTCATACAAAAAATTGTATTTATTGTATAGCAGAAAAGTTAAAAAACTTTTTAGTGCACTTTGTGTTCTAATTAGACTCTGTTCACATCCGCGTTTTGAAATGTAACTTGCACAGATGCCATTTGCATCTATTATGTGCCAAACCTGTCCCCCACATGAATTTTGTTTCTAGAATGAAAGAGAAAAACAGAATTGTAAAATCTAGATGTGAACAAAGTCTTAATCATACTTATAGCCTATTTTGCATCATTATAGACCAGTTCTACAAAGTAAAATTGCCGGGTTTTTTTTTACACACGCTACATGAAGGACGTTCCTGTCTTTAGCAGATCTTCAAACATCAATAGACTGACCATCACTTCCTATACATAAAACAAGCATGTACAGGTTCTTACTATTAGTAGCCACCTCCATATATAACCAACAAATAAAGTAGCACTGTGTAGTAGTGCTATAGCTTGCAAACATAAAATATATGAAATTTGAACTGCACCACTGTTCCAGAAAATTGGAAAAATTGAGAATACTTAGCGCATAAATTGGCCAATTCATGTATACCCAGCAGCCACGATAAGGCGATTCTTGCCTAATGTGGCGGTCAGTGTTTTGATATTTGTATACATAGGCTGTCTGACTGAGCACTCAGTTGTTTTAATTACAGCAAAATCTTACCTTCCCATATAAATGTAGGCTTTAACCCAAGAGAGGATTCATATTAGGCAGGTTCCCAGCAATAAGAATAACCTTATCATGGCTGAGTGGTACACATGAATTGGAAAATTTATGCGTTAAGCATTCTCAATTTTTCAAATTTTCTGGAGCAGTGGTGCAAATCATATTTCATATATTTTATGTTTGCATGCTATAGCGCTACAGAGTGCTACTTTATTTGTTAATTATAGCAGATCTTTAAACTCTTCCTTTCTGAAGGTCTATTTACATGAGGCAGTATTTGGTTGAACATACATACATAAGAATGCTTGTTCTAGATCATTTGCTCATTTAAACATACCTCTGATTCATTGTGGAACAAGTTAAATATTTGTTTATCAGCTGATTGAATCATTTATGCTGATCTTGCAATCCATGTAAACGGTGGATGTGCTGCTGACAAAATCCAAACTGAATGGGTACTAAACAGTCCAACCATATTAACAATCGTTCAGTCCCCATACAGTCTGTTTCGGCCTGTATAAAAGGGCCATGCAAGGTTATTCCCAATATTGAACAAATATATGTCTATAGAAGAGAAATAATGTGCATCTCTGAGATAGCAACGTGTCCTTCTTGTATTGTCTATATAGATATCAATGGCCCACCATGAGAGCACCACAACGTATGGCAGCTCTGCTAACTCGTGACCAAAGATTATTCTCTGTTTTCTATGTAGCTAAATTTAACAGATTTCTCTACTGACCAGTTTTAGCAAGTTTATACTAAAATGTATTTGTGATTGATAGTGCAGAATTACAGGAATAGTTGTCTTTTTTTACATATATCTATAAAAAATGTCAAATTCATAGTTCCAAGAGCTGGTAATTTCCTCTTAAAGAAGACCAGTCATTGATAGGTCCACTATAAACTATTGTCACATCATAAATTAGCTAATCTATAATGTAAAGTTCTGTGGAATATGTTGGCGCTGTAGAAATAAAATTATTATTATTATAAATTATTATTAATTTGTACTAATTATAAAAATAATCTGAATTGTAAATAATGATATAGGTATCAATTGTACAACTAAACTGATTCAAAGCTCCTAACTCGAGTGCTAGACATCCTCAAGTCAAGGGGATTGTAGTAACTGGTCTTTGCAAGTCAGCAACACATTGCACACAGTGGTGTAACTGTAGTGGGTGCAGTCACACCTAGTTCCTACAATGTAGGGCAGGGGAGGGCACAAAAGGTCCCTTTGGCCCATATCATAAATCCAATATTATTACAGAAGCATGATAGTTGGAGGTTTTGATAAAGATTTTCCATTGGGGCCAATGAACTTCAAGCAAGGCCACTGATTATACAGTCACATTTCTACATACAGTTGTGCTCAAGAGTTTACATACTCCAGCAGAATTTTTGTTTTCTTGCCCTTTTTTCAGGGAATATGAATGATAGCACCAAAACTTTTTCTCCACTCATGGCTAGTGGTTCGGTGAAGCAATTTATTCTATTGTTTTCTCGTTTTTAAATCATAATGACAACCCAAAACATTCAAATGACCCTGATCAAAAGTTTACATACTCTGGTGATTTTGGCCTGATAACATGCACGGAAGTTGACACAAATGGGTTTGAATGGCTACTAAAGGTAACACTGAGGATGCAGTGACGAGTCGCGAGACGGTTTGGTGCTTTTGGTAATAACGTTTATAGGCCTAGAGGTGACTTTCCTCCAAAAGGGGTAACAAGGGTTGCCCTCGCAGGGGCTCAATACCAGTAAACACAAACAGAGTAGAACGCGACTACATCCGGTGAGAGCCAGTCACTATAGGGCCGCGGTATGGCTGACTACGGGTCCTTAACTATATAGTCAACTTAGCCGTCCTGACGTCCCTCGGCGTTCTGGACGGTGGTTCTTCAGCGGAGCAGCCGCTGGACCCAGCTGCTGAAGAGTTGGCATAGTCTTCGAGCGTTCCGCCGCTCCTGTGGCGCTGGGGCACCTCCGGCCCCGGAGGAGTCCTTGGACGAGTAGGCCGCAGCCCCTGGACGGGGGGGCAAGCGGCAGCGATGCGGGGTGGCGGGTGACAGGCCACCTGTGCAGCTAGCAGCTGCGACGGGGAATCCGAGCCTCCCGCGGATCGGAGCGGGACAGTGGTGGCCGCCGATGGCACTAGGCTTGCCACGACCATGGGTGAGGGCAGAGCGGCTGCGTGCAGCAGGAGACAGGCTGCAGCCGCGGGTTGGAGTGAGGCGGCAGTGGCCGCTGGTGACCGCGGGCAGGCCGCAGCTGCGGGCAGGAGCGAGCCTGCAACGGCCGCTGGTGACCGCGGGCAGGCCGCAGCCGCGGGCAGGAGCAAAGCGGCAACGGCCGCTGGTGACGTGGGGCTGCAGTTCTCGGACGGTCGTCTCGGCGCCATCCCACTGATGTCCAGGGGAAGTATCTCTCCTGTCTCTGGCCTCCTTCCTGGCTCTGGTGAGTCGTTCTGGCCCTCTGTCGCTCCCACGACCTCCTGCTCCTTCTGTCTCGTTCTGCTGACTCACCGTGACTCTTGTTCCCTGCCCCTTTTATATTGGCTCCTCCCCCAGTCCACCTGTCAGTCTCCACGGTCCATCCCTGAACTCTGTCCCCTGGAAACAGCTTCCCCTGGAACCCAGGTGACGGTCCCCTTGGTTCCGACCCGGACACTCGACGGGGACCTCGACGGGGACCCTCTCTCCCACCCTGTATGCTCGCCAGTCCTCAGGCGAGGGCTTTAGTAGACTTGAGTTAGTCTTTGAAAATGACAGTTCTTGTCGCCATACGAACTGGTCCTGTTCGTAATGTTCAGGGGGTTTGCCAGCTGTTGTCCGCTCGGAGCGTCTAAGTTTGACCGGGGTGGAGCTTTCTGGGGTGGTGGATGGTGGTGGATTGATCGATTCTGGCAGGCTGACAGGGTCTGCTGTAATGTTATTACTTGGAGGGCCTGCGGATTTGGCTGGGAAGTCCTCTTCGTCATCCAGGTCCCAGACCGTTGACGGGGGTCGGGGACCTGAGTGATCGGCTCGGGTCGCATGGGATCAGTGGAGGCACAAGGGCGCAACATATTTCGGTGCACAGTACGAGTGAGAGGTGCACCATCTCTTTTCGATTGAATTTCATACACAGGCCTGTCAGGGCTTATCCGGCACAACACTCGGTGCGGGTTCTCCTCCCACCGTGGTTCTAACTTGTTTTGGGGGCGCTGATCTAGTGCGAGTACCCGATCCCCTGCCTGGAAGTCAATTGATGGGGACAGCGCTCCCCCATGGGTGTTCTAAATCCTGGAGCTTTGTATGGACGATTCGGTGGAGGGTCTGCAGTGGTGCTGGTGGTTTCGGACCCACGAGGATACTCCGGTCCAGGGTAGAGGTTCCTCCGGGTTTAACTCCATTTCCGTGATTCCTTTGCCCTCCCGTCCAAACAGCAATGAGTAGGGGGTGTAACCAGTCACCCTTTGCACCCGGTTATTATATACCCACACCAGCTCAGGGACGTATTCAGGCCAGCGGGCCTTTCGGTCGCTCTCCAGGGTACGCAGCATTTGGATTAGTGTCCGATTGAATCATTCGCAGGCTCCGTTTCCCTGCGGGTGGTATGGTGTAGTCCGAGACTTATCGATACCATAGAGATGATGTAGTTCTTCCATGACTCTTCCTAGGAAGCACGCTCCTTGGTCTGAATGTATTCGTTGTGGACAGCCGTACATTTGAATAAAGTTCTTACAAATCGCATAGGCGGCCGACTCCGCTGTTTGGTCTCGGGTGGGGGTGACCACGGCGAATTTGGTGAAATAGTCCACCATAACGAGACAATGTTCATACCCCTGATAGGCCAGACCTATGGTCAGATAGTCCACTGTAAGAAGCTCCAGAGGGGCTGATGTTACAATAGTTTGCACCGGGGCTCGTTGCGCGGGGGGGTTAGCGAGCTCACACGGGCGGCAGGTTCGACAAACTTCTTCTGCAGCGTGCAAGCGTGGGTGGTACACTATCTGCTGAAACCATTGTAAAGTCTTTTGAGCACCAAAATGAGCCCCCTTCTCATGGGCTTCCCAGGCCAGTTGGTTGAGATGAGCTCCGGGCACGATCATCTGCCATATCATAGCTGACATGATTCGTGACATGGCTTTTCGATATAAAACTCCCTTTTTGATGACTAGTTTTTCCCAATGGCACAACATCAGCAACATATTTTGGGTCAACGTTTGTCTCTGTGAGCCCGTGGGCAATTTACTGGTGGCTACCCATCGGCGCAGCAGTCCAACTTCTGTATCTTCCTGTTGCTGTTGAATCCACTTGTCGCGGGGCTGTTCCAGCATCCCTCCTAGGAGTCCCGGATGAGGCGCTTCTTGCGTGTTGACTGTAGGCGCGGCGGTGGTGAGGGCGAACGGTGTCTCGTCTGCTTCTATTTCGTTGTCTCGACTTCTTCCTTGGGTGGTGTGTCGGATTCTGGAGAGCGCGTCGGCGTGCATGTTTTCAGCTCCCCGTTTGTAGATGATCTTATAATTGAATTTGGCCATCCGAGCCACCCACCGCTGCTCTAGGGCCCCCAGTTTGGCATTCTTCAAATGGGCTAACGGGTTGTTATCGGTCCGCACTACTACTTCAGAGCCCGCCAGGTACTCTGCGAACCGCTCCGTCATTGCCCACACTACCGCGAGGAGCTTGAGCTTAAAGGAGCTGTAATTGTCCGGGTTGCGTTCTGAGTCATGCAGCGACTGGCTACCGTAGGAGATCACTTTCTCCCGGCCGTCCTGCACCTCTGACAACACAGCTCCTAGTCCCTGGAGGCTCCCGTCGGTATGCAGGATGAACGGTTGCGAGAAATCCGCATACGCCAATCCCGGGGCGTCTGAGAGAGCAGCTTTGATTGAGATCTTGAAATGCATCGTCTTGCGGTTGCTGCCACTGGACCTTCCGTCCATTCGCCCTGGCGGGAGCCCCCTTCAGCAGGTCTTGCAGGGCTCAAGCTTGGCGTGCAAAATTCTTCAGGAACCGACAGTAGTAGCCGGCCAACCCCAAGAAGGTCCGCATGTCCTTCACCGTCTCGGGGGTAGGCCACCCCTGGATGGCAGCGACCTTTTCCAGGGATGGTCGGACGCCCTCTGCCGAGACAGTATGCCCCAGGTATTCGATCTGGGTGCGGAACAGGTGGCATTTCTGGGGCTTTACCTTTAACCTGTACTTCTGCAGCTGGCCAAGCACCTGCCCCAACCGCCTCAGGTGGTCCTCGAACATGGCAGAATAGATGATAATATCGTCCAGGTATATCAACGTGGCTTCAAAGTTGAGGTCTCCTAGACCGCTCCATCAACCACTGAAAAGTTCCTGGGGTGTTAGCCAGCCCAAACGGCATGCGATTGAACTCGAACAGTCCTATGGGAAGGATGAATGCCGTCTTGGCTCTGTCTTCCGCCGACATCGGCACCTGCCAGTACCCACTGGCCAGGTTTAAAGTGGAAAAGTACGTCGCGTTCCCCAAGACGGACAGATATTCTTCTATGCGGTGCAGTGGATATGAATCCTTAATGGTGCAGGCGTTCAACTTTCGATAATCCACACAGAACCGCAGAGTGCCATCTTTTTTACGAACCAGGACAATGGGGGCCGCCCAAGGGCTCTGGCTTTCTCGTATGAAACCCCTTCCAAAGCATTTGGGCTAATAGGGTTTTCACTTCCTGGTATAGCTGCGGTGGTATTTCCGATATCGCTCCCGGATGGGGGCCACTCCTGCCGTGGGGATCCCATGCGTGATGGCCGTGGTACATCCGAAGTCGTCCTCGTGGCTGGCGAAGACACTGTAAAATTGTCCAAGAAGTGTCTCTACCTGGAGAAGCTGGGCTGGCGCTAGGCCGGAAAGTTCAGCCCGCATTTTCTCCAGGATGACTCAACCTTTTTCTTGAGCCAAGGATACGGCAGTCTGTTGGGTTCGTACCGTTACTGCCCAGGGATCTTCGGGTTGCACCCTCAACTGGACCGCGGGGTCCGGCAGCATCTCCTCCAAAGGCCCCACTAGTTTGGCCATTTCGGCCCGGGGCTTCAGGGCGATATCTTGGTCTTCCAGGTTGACACAACGCTCCAGGACGGTCCCCTCCCACACCGTGGCCAGGGAGTGGGCTACCAGTATGCCAGGGTGCAGGCGCTCCGAGTAGCATGGTTCCACCTGCACCTCCACGCTCTCCAGTGGCATCGGGGCATGGATCGGCAGAGCTACCACCGTCTGCCCTGGTGGAAGCACGAGCGGGGAGGCCGCTGGTGCGGTGACTTTACCCAGCTCCTCACCATCCTGGCACTCCTGGAGCACTCGCGCCTCCCGCACCAACCGCTGGAAGACCTGCCCTTGGGCCGTGCGAGAACCCCAGTGGCTCAGAGTCTCTTGTGTGGCTTCATTGAGGAGGAGGTTGCTGAACTCTCATAGTATGTTCATACCCAGAATAGCCGGATGTCTGCTGTTTGTGTCTCCCTGGGTCAGGACCACTCCCCGGCGGCTGAGTGATTTGCTGCTTATCGAAATCTGCATCCAGGCTACTCCGACGACAGGAACTGGTAGCTGGTTGGCGGCTACCAACTTTATCACTGTCCCCCACTGAGGTCTCACTGCTTTGGGAAAATGCTGCCGAAAATAAGTCTCTGGCATGGTCGTAACTTGCGATCCCGTATCTACTAGGCATCGCACGGCACGGCCTTCGATCTCTGCCCATACCACTGGGCACCGTGTGACCAGGTCTTCGTGACTTCCTCCACCCCGTGTGATGGGCTCCATGTCCAGGCGGTGTCCCCACGGCTCAGGGTCCTCTGCTCCTCTTGGCAAGTGGGGCAGGTTCCCACTGGAACGTGGGCACTCTTGGGTGGAGCGTCCCAATTCTCCACAATCGTAACAGGCAAATGGTCGTGGGGACCGACTTGGGTGGGGGCCGCGATGGTTCGTGCCTCCCTTACCTGGCCCTGGCTGACTCCTTGTGGCCGCTTTCTTGGCTTCGACAAGTTCATCCTTAATACTCTGTATCTCTTGCTTCACCTCTTGTACCCAGTGGGGTTCGCTCAGGGCGCTTACGGATGCTTTGATACTCCAAGCCATCCCCACGGGGACCGTCACCGCTTGCTCCTGCTCCCGAACCCGTGCCTTCTTCCCTATCTCTGAAGAGGTCATATGTGGGTCCACTAGCACCCGCTCTCGCAAAGCCTGTCTTGTCAGGGTGTCTTGTAACTCGGTCACTAACAGGTCACGTAATGTTACGTCCACGGTCCCCACGCCAACTCCATCCTTCCTTTCAATGGCTAAAAACAGTTCCTGCAAAGCATTCATATACTGGGTCACTGTTTCCCCCTCTTTCTGCATGCGTCTAAACATCTGGGTTCACAGTTCCCCCACATCGGTCGGGTCCCCATAGGCCTCTTTTAAGATCTGTAGCACCCTGACGAAGGTGTTTCACTGCCCCGGGGCCTCAACATTACGGTATCCCAGGCTCCCCTGTCTAATGCCATCAGGGCCACTTCTGCCTCTAGGGCAGAGGTAAGCAGATGCATCCTGAATAACCCACGCATTCGCTCCGTCCAATTCCACAGCACAGTATTGCTGCCGGAGAACCTGGGTAGGTTGCTTAGCATGACCCCCAAAGAAATGCTGGGCCAGGGGCCCTTGTTGTCTTCGCTCGGAGACTGCATCCTGCTGACTACGCCAAATGTGGTACTAGCAGGTACGCAGGATGCAGTGACGAGTCGCGAGACATTTTGGTGCTTTTGGTAATAACGTTTATAGGCCTAGAGGTGACTTTCCTCAGGCTCGGCCTGACCGACCAAAAGGGGTAACAAGGGTTGACCTCGCAGGGGCTCAATACCAGTAAACACAAACAGAGTAGAACACGACTACATCCGGCGAGAGCCGGTCACTATAGGGCCACGGTATGGCCGACTACGGGTCCTGAACTATACAGTCAACTTAGCCGTCCTGACGTCCCTCGGCGTTCTGGACGGTGGTTCTTCGGTGGAGCAGCCGCTGGGCCCAGCTGCTGAAGAGTTGGCGTAGTCTTCGAGCGTTCCGCCGCTCCTGTGGCGCTGGGGCACCTCCGGCCCCGGAGGAGTCCTTGGACGAGTAGGCCACAGCCCCTGGATGGGGGGCAAGCGGCAGCGATGTGGGGTGGCGGGTGACAGGTCACCTGTGCAGCTAGCAGCTGCGACGGGGAATCCGTGGCAAGCAGAGGCTCGGCCGCTGCCACGGATCGGAGCGGGACAGTGGTGGCCGCCGACGGCTCTGGGCTTGCTGCGACCACGGGTGAGGGCAGAGCGGCTGTGGGAAGCAGGAGACAGGACGCAGCCATGGGTTGGAGTGAGGCGGCAGCGGCCGCTGGTGTCCGCGGGCAGGCCGCAGCCGCGGGCAGGAGCGAGGCGGCAACGGCCGCTGGTGACCGCGGGCAGGCCGCGGGCTGGAAGAAGGTGGCGGCGGCTACTGGTCGACGGGGGGCAGCAGTTCTCAGACGGTCGTCTCAGCGCCGTCCCACTGATGTCCTGGGGAAGTATCTCTCCTGTCTCTGGCCTCCTTCCTGGCTCTGGTGAGTCGTTCTGGCCCTCTGTCACTCCCACGATCTCCTGATCTTTCTGCCTCTTTCTGCTGACTCACCGTGACTCTTGTTCCCCGCCCCTTTTATATTGGCTCCTCCCCCAGCCCACCTGTCAGTCTCCACGGTCAGTCCCTGAACTCTGTCCCCCGGAAACAGCTTCCCCCCGGAGCTCAGGTGACGGTCCCCTTGGTTCTAACCCGGACACTCGACGGGGGCCTTGACGGGGACCCTCTCTCCCACACTATCCTCACCTGTGACCTGTTTGCTTGTAATCAGTGTGTACATAAAAGTTGAGTGAGTTTCTGGGATCCAGACAGACCCTTGCATCTTTCATCCAGCCACAGAGGTTTCTGGATTGTGAGTCATGGGAAAGCAAAAGAATTGTCAATGGATCTATGGGAAAAGGTAGTTGAACTGTGTAAAACAGGAAAGGGATTCAAAACGATGTCTTTGTAATTGATAATTCCAGTCAGCAGCATTCTAACTGTGGTTAACAAATGGAAAATCAGGGGTTCTATAAAAACAAAACCACTGTCAGGTAGACGAACAAAAATTTTATCCACAACTGCCAGGAAAATTGTTCAGGATTGTTCGCCGTTATTCCGTGAATAGTGATTGCAACACTGGGCTCAGTAAAACACTTGCTGGAGATTTTCCAACGCTGGGAGGTGCTGTAACCTTATTTCTCAGTGCCATTAAAAAGCGGCATTGAAGAATAAGTATCCTTAACTGCCACCGTTAACAGACGTATTGGCGGTCGTTAAAGGGTTAAACAGATGATCGGTGGGATGCAAAAGTTGGACTGCTACCAATCCAATACTCATGGCCTATCTGAACGTTTAACACGAGGTGTTTAATATTCTTATAATGGAAGACCCTTTTACAGGCAATGTCTACTTCTTGAACCATTTCTTTATTATGTGTGGTGCCCCTGAGGCTCAGTCGCCACAGAGGTGCTACACCTTGCTCTCTCTCCGAGGTGTGGTACCCCACCATCCAGGTAAGGTGGGAACTCCCTTTCTACACTCCAACACTCGCCCCCCACACAACAGGGTAGTTCTGCACAACCACATTGCGGCTCAGTGCTTAGAGAGTAACAGAGCACATTTGGTGGTTCCCTGCTTGGAACACTGGACGTGCTGGGAGGTAGGTGGAGTTAAGATACATAAAAGAGTGGGAAAGTATAGGATGTGAGGTTCAGTCTGACAGAAGGTCAGGCGGGTAGGAAGTCACTCAGACAGGAGTGAGGATCCCTGGAAGAAGGGATGGAGGAAGGAGTGCTGCAGCTGCCTCAGTGATCTGAGCCAGCTGGCACGGGAAAGGAAAAGAAGGAGAAAGACATACAGTAGAACTGAAACCTAAGCTTCCATAAGAAAGAAGAACAAGTATGGAATGAAGGAGTACAGAGAACAGAGAGGACGTGGGTTAGAAGAGGAACCCTGCCTATAGGTTCTCAGCGCAAGGCCGGGGCCCGGTCCCCGAGGTTGTATGGACACTTATGGTTCTGCAGCAGACACCGGTGGAGTAGTTGGCTGTAAATGCACTACTCCCATTTAAGACTTGGGGCACAACAGCAATTAAATAGAGAGCCGGGACTCAGGAGAAGGGAGTCCCCGAAGCAGGCTACAGCTGTCTGCCGTACAAGTAGGTTCTTGGGAACATCATTCAGGAGGAACTCCAGCGTACCACGGTACTGGAGATCTTCACACTTCAAGGCGCTATAGAGAAGACGTTCAGGAAAGGCACATAAGTTGGCGGAGTGTGGAGGGGAGCTTTCCATGTTGCCTGAGGTTGACTGGGTCCCTGACCTGGAGGACACGGCACAGAAGCGGGCACTACTGACTGTGAGTAAAGCCTTGGAACTACATGCCCTGGTGTCCTCCATTCCTTCCTGCGTCCGTCTGCCTGACACTGCTATATCCCCCTGCGCCAGACACTACACCATCAAAGTGTCCCCACATCTACACTGCCCTGGGACAACAGCCCTGCCTGTGGAGGGCTATACCATTGTGGCTGCATCAGACCATATGTCCCGGAAGGATCTCTTTGCAGCATCTGCTTAACACCTCCCTTGCTGAACACCACAGGTGGCATCACGAACTATTCCATTCCATTAACTACATTCCACCATTCACATCCCCCTATTGACACCGGCCCGGTACCGAGTACCCCACAGCCCTTGGAGGGCGACTCATATGCCATCTGAAAAACAGGACAGACAGTACATTAGAAAGATGAGGGGGTAGAAAAAAAGGGCTGTAAAATAAAATATTCAGATATGAGTTAGGTTACTGTCACAACTCTGCTGTCAAGTGTTCCAGGACAAAGGGCTCCTTCCCTGTCCCTAACACTAGGGTCACCCTATCTCATCCTGCTCCCTGGATTACTTGTGATGGTAGAAAACACCAGGGCCATGTACCTTGTCTTAATTCCTGAATCTGCCCTCAATCCATACCCTTCCCCATCCAGGGAGGAGGGGAGTAGAAGTGTACCACAATACACCGACCAGACTTAACAAGGTAATATGAACAGGGGTAACGGAAAATACCAAACATACAAATGTACACACACATATAACAGAGGTATGCACTAGAGAGTGGAGGATTGGGTTAAATCAAAATAAGAGAAAGGGAATTATCACACACTCAAATCCAAGCAACAGTCACAGATAAATCCATCAACTGCCTTCTCAAAAAACCACCAACAACAACTTCTAAGCGATGCAGCAAAAGCTAGCTTTGATGATGCGTATTAGTCAGGATGCAAATTATCTAGGAGATGGGAGTGACTGACAGTGCTCCGCTGAGAGCCTTAGCTCCAGGAGCTCTCAATAGAGCAGATTGAACCCTGCACTGCCGAAAGAAATTTACACCATTAAACATGTAAGGTGAAGTGCTTCTATTCAACGCAGGAGTAGGAGAAATCAAATGCTGCGGTCTTCTGGATCTTCTCTGTCGCGGTAACTCGGTGACAGTTGCGCTTGCGATCTAGAATCTAAAATTCAGCTTGTATGGTCTTGGTTTCAAAGAAAGACAGTATAAATAGTCTAGTTTCCTAATTCCTGGTGCCTCATCAAGGATGGCACGGCATGTGGATATTCCTACCATGCAGTTTAAAAACATAAAGTCCTAAAAGTAATTCAAACTATGGATCCCTTATATACATACCTATCCTGCAATACAAGTCTTTGAAGTGTAAAAGACGTTCTTATAAGGTGTGTTCTTTAAGGGATCCTGTCACCAGGTTTGTCTCATATGAGGTAAGGCCAGTACCTTTCAGCTACGATATACAGCATTCTAATATGCCGCTAATCTGGTCTGCAAGACAAGAAAAAGACCTTTTATAAGTACATCTGCACAGAAGCATTATGCTGGGGGACACCCTGTGTGTGACGTAGGACGCATCATCCACACGAAGCAAGACGGAGGACAGCATCGCAAGAAGACAGGGGGCACCGGACCAAGACAGCGACACCCATTGGTCCGGACCACCCCATAAGTGAGTGCTATAAAAAGTATTTTTCTTTTTTTGCAATCCGGACTGGGGTTATATATACAGCATATTAGAATGCCGTAAATCATAGATGAAAAGTAGTGGCCTTATCTCACATGGGACAAAACTTGGTGACATTTTCTGTTTAACCCCTTCACTACCAAGGGTGGTTTGCACGTTAACTCCCGGGCCAATTTTTACAATTCTGACCACTGTACCTTTATCCTTTATGAGGTCATAACTCTGGAACGCTTTCATGGATCCCGGTGATTCTGACATTGTTTTCTCGTGACATATTGTACTTCATGTTAGTGGTAAAATTGCATTCAAATAACTTGCGTTTATTTGTGAAAAAAACGGAAATTTGGCGAAAATTTTGAAAATTTCGCAATTTTCCAACTTTGAATTTTTATGCCCTTAAATCACAGCGATACGGCACACAAAAAACTTAATACATAACATTTCCCACATGTTTACTTTACATCAGCACAATTTTGGAACCAAAATTTTTTTTTGTTAGGAAGTTATAAGGGTTAAAAATTGACCAGCGATTTCTCATTTTTGCAACACCATTTTATTTTTAGGGACCACTTCACATTTGAAGCCACTTTGAGGGGTCTATATGATAGAAAATACCCAAAAGTGACATCATTCTAAAAACTGCACCCCTTAAGGTGCTTAAAACCACATTCAAGAAGTTTATTAACCCTTTAGGTGCGTCACAGGAATTTTTTGAATATTAAAAAAAAAATGAACATTTAACTTTTTTTCACAAAAAAAATACTTCAGGTTCAATTTTCTTTATTTTACCAAGGGTAACAGGAGAAATTGGACTGCAAAAGTTATTGTGCAATTTGTCCTGAGTACGCTGATACCTGATATGTGGGGGGAACCACTGTTTCGGCGCATGGCAGACCTCAGTAGGGAAGGAGCGCCGTTTGACTTTTTCAATGCAAAATTGGCTGGAATTCAGATCGGACGCCATGTCGCGTTTGGAGAGCCCCTGATGTACCTAAACAGTGGAAACCCCCCAAGTGACCCCATTTTGGAAACTAGACCCCCAAGGAACTTATCTAGATATGTGGTGAGAACTTTGAACCCACAAGGGCTTCACAGAAGTTTATAACGTACAGCGGTACAATTAAAAAATCATATTTTTTCCACAAAAATGATCTTTTCACCCCCAATTTTTATTTTTCCAAGGGTAACAGGACCCTAAAAGTTATTGTGCAATTTGTCCTGAGTACGCAGATACCCCATATGTGGGTGTAAATGACTATTTGGGCGCATAGCAGAGCTCGGAAGGGAAGCAGCGCCATTTGACGTTTTTGGCTAGAATTGAGATCGGACACCATGTCGCGATTGGAAAACCCCTGATGTACCAAAACAGTGGAAACCCCCCACAAATGACACCATTTTGGAATCTAGACCCCCCAAGGAACTTATCTAGATGTGTGGTGAGAACTTTGAACCCCCAAGGGCTTCACAGAAGTTTATAACGTACAGCAGTACAATTAAAAAATCATATTTTTTCCACAAAAATGATCTTTTCACCCTCAATTCTTATTTTTCCAAGGGTAACAGGACCCTAAAAGATATTGTGCAATTTATCCTGAGTACGCTGATACCCCACATGTGGGTGTAAACCACTATTTGGGTGCATGGCAGAGCTCGGAAGGGAAGCAGCGCCATTTGACGTTTTTGGCTGGAATTGAGATCAGACACCATGTCGCGTTAGGAAAGCCCCTGATGTACCAAAACAGTAGAAACCCCCCACAAATGACACCATTTTGGAAACTAGACCCCCCAAGGAACTTATCTAGATGTGTGGTGAGCACTTTGAACCCCCCAGTGCTTCACTGAAGTTTATAACGTCCAGGCGTGAAAATAAAAAAATCGTATTTTTTCCCACAAACATGATCTTTTAGTCCCCATTTTTTTATTTTCCCAAGGGTAACAGGAGAAATTGGACACCAAAAGTTGTTGTCCAATTTGTCCTGAGTACGCTGATACCTCATATGTGGGAGAAAACTACTGTATGGGCACACGTCGGGGCTCGGAAGGGAAGTAGTGACGTTTTGGAATGCAGACTTTGATGGATTGGTATGCGGGTGTCATGTGCGTTTGGAGAGCCCCTGATGTACCAAAACTATTGAAACTCCCCACAAGTGACCCCATTTTGGAAACTAGACCCCCCACGGAGCTTATCTAGATGTGTGGAGAGCACTTTGAACCCCCAAGTGCTTCACAGAAGTTTATAACGCCTGGGCGTGAAAATAAAAAAAACATTTTTTTCCGCAAAATTATATTTTTGCCCCCAATTTTTTATTTTCCTAAGGGTAACAGGAGAAATTGGACCCCAAAAGTTGTTTTGTAATTTGTCCTGAGTAGGCTGATACCCTACATGTGGGGGTAAAACACTGTTTGGGCACATGGCAGAGCTTGGAAAGGAAGGTGCACCATTTGACTTTTTCAACGCAGAATTGGCTGGAATTGAGATCAGACGCCATGTTGCCTTTGGAGAGCACCTGATGTGCCCAAACAGTGGAAACCCCCAATTATAACTCCAACCCTAACCTCAACACACCCCTAACCCTAATCTGAGCCCTAGCCCTAACCCTAGCCCTAACCCTAACCCTAGCCCTAACCCTAGCCCTAACCCTAGCCCTAACCCTAGCCCTAATCCTAGCCCTAACCCTAGCCCTAACCCTAACCCTAACCCTACCCTAACCCTAGCGGGAAAATGGAAATAAATACATTTTCTTTTAGTTTTATTATTTTTCCCTAACTAAGGGGGTGATAACGGGGGGGTTTGATTTACGATTTATGGCGGTTTTTATGTTTGGCGGCTGTTGCACGCTAAAAGACGCTTTTTATTGTAAAAATAGTTTTTGCATCACCACATATTGTGAGCTATAATTTTTCCGTATTTTGACCCACCGAGTCATGTGAGGTCTTATTTTTTGCGGGACGAGTTGACGTTTTTATTGGTACCATTTTCGGGCACGTGACATTTTTTGATCGCTTTTTATTCCGATTTTTGGGACGCAGAATGAACAAAAACCAGCGTTTCATGAATTTCTTTTGGGGGGTGCGTTTACACCGTTCCGCGTGCGGTAAAATTGATAATGCGTTTTTATTCTTCGGGTCAGTACGGTTACAGCAATACCTCATTTAGGTCGTTTTTTTATGTTTTGTCGGTTTTTTGCAATGAAAACAATTTTATATAAAAAATAATTATTTTTGTATCACTTTATTCTGCGAGCTATAACTTTTTTATTTTTTTGCGGATGATGCTGTATGGCGGCTCGTTTTTTGCGGGACAAGATGACGTTTTCAGTGGTACCATGCATATTTATATGCGTCTTTTTGATCGCGCGTCATTGCACTTTTTGTTCGGTGGTATGATAATAAATCATTATTTTTTGCTTCGTTTTTTATTTTTATTTTTAAGGGGTTCGCTAAAGGGGTTAACTAATGGGACAGTTTTATAGGGCAGGTCATTACAGACTCGGCGATACCAAATATGTGTACTTTTATTGTTTTTGTTTTTTTTATTTTGAAAAAATGGATTTATTGGGGAGTATTTTTTTTTTTACTAATTTATTTAGCGATTTTTTTTAAATTATTTTCAAAACACTTTTTTTTTTTTTTTTTTTTAACTTTATTACCTTGTCCCAGGTGGGACATCACTGTCCTGTGACAGATCGCTGATCTGTCACATCACAGATCACTGTGACAGATCAGCGATCTGTCACAGGCACTGCTGCAGACTTCCTCATGCCTGCGCTTTGCAGGCAGTGAGGAAGTCAGCTCCCTGCAAGCCCCCGTCGCCATCTTGGATCCGGGGGCCTGTAGGGAAAGAGCCCCCCGCAGCAGCGCTGCACATTGCGCTGCCGTGGGGGGCTCAGGGAAGCACGGAGGGAGCCCACTTCCTGCCGATGCTTCCCTTTAACCCCCGGTACACCGCGATCGCGTTTGATCGCGGTGTGCAAGGGGTTAACGTGTCAGGGGCGGTCCATGACCGCCCCTGACACATTGTTCCGGGTGTCAGCTATGATAATTAGCTGACACTCGGCCGCGATCAGCGGCGCTCACCACGTGGGCGCCGCTGATCGCGATGACGTAATATTCCGTCCATGGTAATTAGGTCCATGGTCACATGGACGGAATATTACGTCAATTGTAGGTAAGGGGTTAAACCATATATTGTGTCATGTAGTGATATTTCTGTTTATATTTATTACAGACAACAAAGCAGAAGCTGAAGCTTTATGCATCAATGAACGTCACCAAAAGAAATGGTTGTATACAATCCGAGAAGCAGGCTGACCAGCTTTCATGTGGTAGAGAAACACAAAGAAACAGGATTTTGAAATTCCGATAGGAGCCAATTAAAAAACTATGACTAAAACTGTTTGAAATGCTGCAAAATTTTTACACCGCTTGCAGTTGCACAAAAAGTTTGTGACTTTTGGAATTTTTACACCAGTCCTGGAAAGCACAGCAAACCTTTTGAAACGTGTGTGAATGTGGAACTTATCAGGTAGGGAAATGGCCAGTTACAGCTTATAACATAGTAACAGAATAACATAGTTAGCAAGACCAAAAAAAGACATTTGTCCATCCAGTTTAGCCTATATTCCATCAGAATAAATCCCCAGATCTACGTCCTTCTAAAGAACCTAATAACTGTAAGATACAATATTGCTACGCTCCAGGAAGACATCCAGGCCTCTCTTGAACCCCTCAACTGAGTTTGCCATCATCACCTCCTCAGGCAAGGAATTCTGGATTCTCACTGCCCTAACAATAAAGAATCCTCTTCTATGTTGGTGGAAAAACCTTCTCTCTTCCAGACGCAGAGAATGCGTCCCCTTATTTACTTACGGTATACATGGTTATTAGATCGCCCCTCAGTCGTCTTTTTTCTAGACTAAATAATTCTAATTTTGCTAATCTCTCTGGGTATTGTAGTTCCCCCATCCACTTTATTAATTTTTTTGCCCTCCTTTGTACTCGCTCTAGTTCCATTATATCCTTCCTGAGGACTGATGCCCAAAACTGTACACAGTACTCCATGCGCGGTCTAGCCAAGGATTTGTACAGAGGCAGTATAATACTCTCATCATGTTTTTCCAGACCTCTTTTAATGCACCCCATGATCCTGTTTGCCTTGGCAGCCGCTGCTTTGCACTGGCTGCTCCAGGTAAGTTTATCATTAACTAGGATCCCCAAGTCCTTCTCCATGTCAGATTTACCCTGTGGTTTCCCGTTCAGTGTGTAATGGTGATATTGATTCCTTCTTCCCATGTGTATAACCTTACATTTATCATTGTTAAACCGCATCTGCCACCTTTCGGCCCAAGTTTCCAACTTATCCGGATCCATGTGTAGCAGAATACTATCTTCTCTTCAATTGACTGCTTTACATAATTTTGTATCATTTGCAAATATCGATATTTTACTGTGTAAACTTTCTACAAGATCATTAATAAATATGGTGAAGAGAATAGATCCCAACACCGACCCCATGCGGTACCCCACTGGTCACAGCGACCCAGTTAGAAAATATACCATTTATAACCACCCTCTGCTTTCTATCACTAAGCCAGTTACTTACGCATTTACATTTTCCCCCAGACCCAGCATTCTCATTTTGTGTACCAACCTCTTGTATGGCACAGTATCAAACGATTTGGAAAAATCAAGATATACCACGTTCAATGACTCACCTTGGTCCAGTCTATAGCTTACCTCTTCATAAAAACTGATTAGATTGGTTTGACAGGAGCGATTCCTCATAAGCTCATGCTGATATGGAGTTAAACAGTTATTCTCATTGAGATAATCCAGAATAACATCCCTCAGAAACCCTTCAAATATTTTACCAACAATAGAGGTTAGACTTACTAGCCTATAATTTCCAGGTTCATTTTTAGAGCCCTTTTTAAATATTGGTACCACATTTTTCCAGTCCTGTGGAACAGACGTCATCGCTAAGGAGTCCCTAAATATAAGAAAATATAAAATTAATTATAATACACCACATCAGGGCATAAATTATAACAGACGTACTTGAGTCCCTGGTTGCATTACATTTCTTACTATGGCATGCGGCAGCTAAAAAATATGCCAAATTCATAAACAGCTGACCTTTAGTCTGACCCTAAAAATGTCAGCAGGGTTACAGACGGGAATATATTTTGTTTTAATGGATTTTATCAATAAAAATTTTTTTCACTTTTTTAAAAATTACGTATCGCTTTTCTTTTTCAAATTACATTGCCCTCTAAATCAAGCTGGAGCCCGCAGCTGTTGGTTTTGCCTGTGCTGGTTATCAAAAATATAATATAATATGATTGTGATATGCATAATATATATATATATGTGCAAACAGGATAAACCAGGTTACATAATAGAAATATCCCTATAGGGCACATATATATATGCAGGACTATGAAGGGCAACTGTCAAAGTTAAAGAACAACATGTGACTATTGTTGCCATATGTTACTAGTTTCTTCATGATGGCCATATGACTAATGTCAATTGTTGTATAACAACTAAAATTCTTTGTGATATCTGATACAGTAGGGATTCTTTTTCTAATTTTTGCATTATGTAGTTCTGCATGGAGCAGACAGCATGCACTGCTTTTTATTGCCATTTTGTATACCTTGAGATCCCCCCTTTTCATGTGAACCTGTGTTTATTATTTTTGTGATGTATACTAATAAAATATTACTTTTTATGGGTTCTTTTGACTGTTGGTCGTTCACTATTTTTTGCTGGTTATCAAAAATAGAAGCGACCCCATGTCATTTTTTTAACTTATTTATTTAGATACAGACGTCAGCTGATGAATATTCTCATCAGCCTTGCCTGCTCTCACTGCTATCAGCGACAGCAGATGTACGCTGATGAGAGTAGTACTCGCTCATTAGCCAATGGCTGTGACCAGTGGTAACATTTTTACCAAAAGGCGGTGCTGAGCTCACACGCTGTCATCTAACAGTGTGAGAACCACAGCTCTCTGACCAACGATAACTAACTTACTACCGATCAGAGACGCTGGTGTTTTTAGCGCTGTCACACAGATAATAGCATGGGAAGCAGCCAACATTCAGGGTGCTGAACATGAAGAGTTCTTGGAGAATTCTGTGTTCGAGGTCCATGCACAGACACTAGGTGTTCGGTACGGACCCCGAACTTTACTGTTTGGGTTCATCCATCACTAGTCTTTATAACAAATTTTGAAAATTGTTTTGTGGCTACAGCTCCTATATGGACCTATATGTCTCCATAGGCACAGACTACAAACAAATAATGTTTACCCTGATTCTACAGTCATATCACAATCCATCTTTTCCCTAGAGGAGAGAGAATATTGAGCTCACCATAGCTTGCAGTCCAATCCTGGACGTCGACATCTGTGTGGAGGGTGCCTTTCCAGCTGGTGAAGTTTAGCCAAGCAATGAAATTGTGAGGAGAAAAAAATTTGACACACCCATCCAACAATAAATAAAATATATAAAAAAATGTATTGAAGAATCATTAAAAACATGGATTCCAGGGATGTAAAAAGCTGACGCATTTCTGACGCCCAAGCGCCCATAGCCCTATGACTAAGGGCGCTTGGAGGCCAGAAACGCGTCTGACTTTTAAATCCTTGGAATCCATGTTTTTAAAGATTCTTCAATACATTTTTGGTATATTTTATTCATTGTTGGATGGATGTGCCAAATTCTTTCCTCCTCACAATTTCATATTTTCCCTACTATCTGCTAACCTACCTAATAGGTATTAGTAAGATACAGAAATATGGAACATAGTATAAGTCTCTATAAAAGCAATAAACAGAAAAAATTTTTAATTAACCACTTCAAGAAGACCTTTCACCATTTTTAGTGTGTTAAACTATCCATCTCATTGAGTAGCGACTACAGAGCTGAGTAAAAGGTAGTTTTTATTTTTTTTCATTTCTCCTCTCCAATTGGGAGATATTAACTTGTAACACTTACCATATTTTTTTGACTATAAGATGCACACCAAATTTTTAGAAGGAAAATGGGGAAAAAAATGAATGTCTTATAGTCCTGAATTCAGCTGTATTCAGCTGGGGGGAAATCGGCAGCACTGTTGGCAGGAGGAGTCGGTGGTCCGACGATGCAGGACGATGATCTCGCTCCCATCCCAGCCTGGTATGGCAGGTTCGGCAGTGCTCGGTGGTGTGGTGGTCTCCAGCGACATTTTCTGAAAGCCCGGAGCCCCCACCCTTCTATCACCTCAATGCTATGGCCTCCGGAAAAATGGACACCGGAGGCGGCGCATGTGCAGATTGAGATCTCGGCAACGAGATCTCGGAGCCGATATCTCAATCTGTGCATGTGACGCCTCTGACGGCCATTTTTCTGGAGGCCACAGCATCGAGGCAATAGAAGAGTGGTGCTCCGGGCTTTCAGAAAATGTCGCCGGAGCCCCCGGAAAAATCACTTGACTCCTGTTGCCACCACGCTAAGTGTAAGTACAGTACATTCCGACTATAAGATGCACCCCCGTTTTTCCCCCAAATTTGTGGGGGAAAAAGTGCATCTTATAGTCCAAAAAATACAGTGTGTATATACACTCACTGGCCACTTTATTAGGTACACCATGCTAGTAAGGGGTTGGACCCCCTTTTGCCTTCAGAACTGCCTCAATTCTTCGTGGCAGAGATTCAACAAGGTGCTGGAAGCATTCCTCAGAGATTTTGGACCATATTGACATGATGGCATCACACAGTTGGCGCAGATTTGTCGGCTGCACATCCCTGATGCGAATCTCCCGTTCCACCACATCCCAAAGATGCTCTATTGGATTGAGATCTGGTGACTGAGGAGGCCATTTGAGTACAGTAAACTCATTGTCATGTTCAAGAAACCAATCTGAGATGATTCGAGCTTTATGACATGGCGCATTATCCTGCTGAAAGTAGCCATCAGATGTTGGGTACATTGTGGTCATAAAGGGATGGACATGGTCAGCAACAATACTCAGGTAGGCTGTGGCGTTGCAACGATGCTCAATTGGTACCAAGGGGCCCAAAGAGTGCCCAGAAAAAATTCCCCACACCATGACACCACCACCACCAGCCTGAACCGTTGATACAAGGCAGGATGGATCCATGCTTTCATGTTGTTTACGCCAAATTCTGACCCTACCATCCGAATGTCGCAGCAGAAATCGAGACTCATCAGACCAGGCAACGTTTTTCCAATCTTCTACTGTCCAATTTCGATGAGCTTGTGCAAATTGTAGCCTCAGTTTCCTGTTCTTAGCTGAGAGGAGTGGTACCCAGTGTGGTCTTCTGCTGCTGTAGCCCATCTGCCTCAAAGTTCGACGCACTGTGCGTTCAGAGATGCTCTTCTGCCTACCTTGGTTGTAACGGGTGGCAATTTGAGTCACTGTTGCCTTTCTATCAGCTCGAACCAGTCTGCCCATTCTCCTCTGACCTCTGGCATCAACATGGCATTTCCGGCCACAGAACTGCCGCTCACTGGATTTTTTTTCTTTTTCGGACCATTCTCTGTAAACCCTAGAGATGGTTGTGCGTGAAAATCCCAGTAGATCAGCAGTTTCTGAAATTCTCAGACCAGCCCTTCTGGCACCAACAATCATGCCACGTTCAAAGGCACTCAAATCACCTTTCTTCCCCATACTGATGCTCGGTTTGAACTGCAGGAGATTGTCTTGACCATGTCTACATGCCTAAATGCACTGAGTTGCCGCCATGTGATTGGCTGATTAGAAATTAAGTCTTAACACACAGTTGGACAGGTGTACCTAATAAAGTGGCCAGTGAGTGTATATATATATTTATATATATATATATATATATATATATATATATATATATATACTTAATTATTAGGAAACTTCCTTTCCTTTGGCAAAATGGGTCAGAAGAGAGATTTGACGGACTCTGAAAAGTCAAAAATTGTGAGATGTCTTGCAGAGGGATGCAGCAGTCTTGAAACTGCCAAACTTTTGAAGCGTGATCACCAAACAATCAAGCGTTTCATGGCAAATATCCAACCGGGTCGCAAGAAGCATGTTGATTTAAAAAGGCGCAAAATAACTGCCCATGAATTGAGGAAAATCAAGCGTGAAGCTGCCAAGATGCCATTTCCCACCAGTTTTGCCATATTTCAGAGCTGCAACGTTAATGGAGTATCAAAAAGCTCAAGGTGTGCCATACTCAGGGACATGGCCAAGGTAAGGAAGGCTGAAAAACGACCACCTTTCAACAAGAAACATAAGATAAAATGTCAAGACTGAGCCAAGAAATATCTTAAGACTGGTTTTTGTAAGGTTTTATGGACTGAAGAAATGAGAGCGACTCTTGATTGGCCAGATGGATGGGCCAGAGGCTGGATCAGGAAAGGGCAGAGAGCTCCACTCCGACTCAGACGCCAGCAAGGTGGAGGTGGGGTACTGGTATGGGCTGGTTGTTAGGCGTCAGGTTCCTGCAGTGGTTCAACAGGAATCCAGAGCCTCACATTCTGCGGTCTCCCATTGTCTTTCAACCGCAGAGGAGATTGCTCAGCAATCTCGGCTTCCAAGGCACTCTGCCCAGACCTGCTCTGTGGGGCTGGCAATTGCTGCCACCTTTGGGTCAGCAATGGCAATGCAGGCTGCTTAGCAGCAAATCGCTCCAGAGGCTAAGTCCTTCTGTCACTCCACTGAGCATGCTCACAAGACGATCTCCCATTGGAGATCGGGAGCCACATGTCCAGGTCCTTCTCCAGATCTGATTGGTCCATCTCAGGGATCTAAAAGCTTCCGGAAGGTCCTGGCTCGGCCATGCGCTAGTATAGTCTCTAGTTGCTACTGTGTGAATGGTGATGGATGCATGAACCTGCGAATGACTCATTAAGATCCCCTCCCTCTGATATTATGAGTGTGTATAGGGACTTAGCTATAGAGTCAGCGCCAGCCAGTCGCAAGCTACAAGCCAATACAGCATCCTCCACAGTGCCAGCATCCGACAGTGCGCCTGCTTCCGGGCATTGTTGACTAGCGGCTGTGTCTGTTGCTGCGCTGCAGTCTACAGCTCCTCTTGGCGTCCACAGTTGCGACGCCGCACACACGGTAGGTCTAGACGGACGAAGACCCTCTGCCTACGGCCCAGCTACTGTGACCATATACCGTGCATGCACTTCTCTGAGACCTGTGACGCTAACAGTCTCATCCTTTTTGTGTTTTTCACTTAAGGCATCTCTGTGAGTAAACAGAGATTGCTCAGCGCACCTGGGTGACGTTCAACCCGCGTGCGTAATACTGCCATATTGCACGTCCGCCATTGGCTAGCAGCAGTGTTAACACCCTCTGCACGGTGGACCCCGGGCGGCCAACGCACTTTACATTATTTTATATTTAGTGCATTCTGCCGTCCCTAACACTGGTATCATCAAAGATGAACTTGTGGGACCTTTTCAGGTTGAGGATGGAGGGAAGCTCAACTCCCAGACCTACTGCCAGTTTCTGGAAGACACCTTCTTCAACCAGTGGTACAGGAAGAAGTCGATATCGTTCCAGAAAAACATGATTTTCATACAGGACAATGCTCCATCACATGCATCCAAATACTCCACAGCGTGGCTGGCCAGTAAAGGTCTAAAAGAAGAAAAAATAATGACATGGCCCCCTTGTTCACCTGATCTGAACCCCATAGAGAGCCTGTGGTCCCTCATAAAATATGAGATCTACAGGGAGGGAAAACAGTACACCTCTCCGAACAGTGTCTGGGAGGTTGTGGTGGCTGCGGCATGCAATGTTGATCGTAAACAGATCACGCAACTGACAGAATCTATGGATGGAAGGCTTTTGACTGTCATCGTAAAGAAAGGTGACTCACTTGGTCACTTATTTTTTTTTGTTTTTGAATGTCAGAAATGTTTATTTCTAAATTTTGTGTCGCTCTATTGGTTTACCTGGTGAAAATAAACAAGTGAGATGGGTATATATTTGGTTTTTATTAAGTTGCCTAATAAATCTGCACAGTAATCGTTACCTGCACAAACAGATATCCTCCTAAAGCTGGAGTCACACATAGCGACTTAACAGCGTTCCTGACAACGATATCAACGTGTCAGGAACGCTGATAAGTCGCTATGTGATCGCTGGTGAGCTGTCAAACAGACAGCTTCACCAGTGATTAGCGGCATCGCTGTGTTCGTTAGCGCTGATGCCATATTCATGTAAAAAATAGAATCAAAATAAAAAATATTGTTATTCTCACCTTCCGATGTCCCGCGCAGCATTCCCGCCTCTCTACACGCTCCGGTCCCAGTAATCCTTTGCGAGAATTACCGCTATAACATCCGTTCTCGCGGGATCGCGAAGTCTCGCAGTCATTCTTGCAAAGGATTACTGGGACCGGGAACGTGGAGAGAGGCGTTACTCTAGAATCACTGCGTTGAGAAACATGTGATGGTGTCTCCGCTGTGTTGGATGTTGATCTCCATGAGTTCATTCATCCTCATTTTTCACAGTCTTCTACTTGGCATTGCTCCTACTGGCCAGTTTCCTACTCCACACTGATGAGGGGCAATACTCTGAAACAGCTGTCTGTGGATGGATACCATGTTTTGGCATAGGTGGTTTCCTTCATTGGAGACTGCCTTTCCGGGGAAAAACCTGGCTAGTCATTGCTTGCGTTGCGAAACATGTGATGGTGTCTCCGCGGCTTGTGTTTTGCATATTTTTACATATTTCCCATAAGGGATGGGGGCATTGCTCTAGAATCACTGCGTTGAGAAACATATGATGGTGTCTCCGCAGTGTTGGATGTTGATCTCCATGAGTTCATTCATCCTCATTTTTCACTGTCTTCTACTAGGCATTGCTCCTACTGGCCAGTTTCCTACTCCACACTGATGAAGGGCAATACCCCGAAACAGCTGTCTGTGGATGGATACCATGTTTTGGCATAGGTGGTTTCCTTCTTTGGAGACTGCCCTTCCCGTGGTTGCTCCTTCCTGGGGAAAGACCTGGATAGTCATTGCTTGCGTTGAGAAGCGTGATGGTGTCTCCGTGGCTTGTGTTTTGCATATTTTTACATATTTCCCATAAGGGATGGGGGTATTGCTCTAGAATCACTGCGTTGAGAAACATGTGATGGTGTTTCCGCAGTGTTGGATGTTGATCTCCATGAGTTCATTCATCCTCATTTTTCACAGTCTTCTACTAGGCATTGCTCCTACTGGCCAGTTTCCTACTCCACACTGATGAGGTGCGGAGTTTCCTGAATACCTTGAGTGCTGTCTCTTGGCCTTCCAGCATCGCCACTTCGGTGGCTTAAGTCGGTCGCTGCTTTTGGGAGATAGCCAGGAGGTTTCGAGGAGGAAATCCTTGGAGTTGTGGACGATGGAAGTCCGACTTCAATTCTCTGGGACCGGTGATAGCCGGGTCAAAAATGCATTCAGGATTGACATCGCTGAAGATAAGAAGTTGCATTTTTCCCTGGGATATTTGGTCAACATGGTGTTTTATGACATCCTGAAGATTCGGAACTCCGATATAATATGCCTGCAGGAGTTTAGGAGAGAAGGCAGGTATGTACTGGTGCTATCTTCTATGGCGGCTTGCCAGAATTTGTTTACTGCCCTGAAAAATGGAGTGGCAAATCCTTTGCTGGAAGGTCTTACCTTTACTGTGCTGTACTCTAAGGGAGTTATCCCACTTGTAGTTTTCATGCACAACCATTTTGTTTCCCTGGAGGACATTGCTTTATTTTTGAAAAGACATTGCATTTATGTTCAGTACTCCCACAGAGTCCTGAATGTAGAAGGGCTCTGGACCGGGAAGTACAAATTTTTTGTAAGATTTGGGATGGATCCCCAAGGCCCGGGAGGCATCCATTACCCCCCTCTTAATTTTTCAATTGGGAAAAATACTGTTTTTTTGTTCTTTCCAGATGCCCCGATGTATTGCAGGAGGTGTAAAAATTTTGGGCATACCCAGGATAGTTGCAAGGAGATGCCAACTTGCCGGAATTGCAATGCTTCTGGCCATATGGCAAAAGACTGCAGAAATCCTGTTATGTGTAATGCTTGTGGTGAGGAGGGCCATAAGTATCGGGACTGTAAGGCCAGGATCAGTCCTAGGTCTTACGCTGAGGTCTCAGGTGGGGCAGCTGTACCCCCTGCTGCTGTTGTTGACATTCCACAGGTTTCAGACCCGGAACTTATTGAGGAACCTGAAATCATGGATGCACATGAGGAGGCCCTGCCCCAAACGGAGTCTCCCAGCCCAGAGGTGGCAGTTTTGGAAGCTACTGATGTTGAATGTGAGCTCCCTCTTCAGTCTGATGTCTGTGGGGAGGGGGAGTTGGAGAATACTCTTGGCAATACCCCCAGTGTATCTTGGTTTGCTACTGAGGAGGAGTTGGCCAGTTGTGGAGATCAAGGTGACTTCACTCTTGTGAGGTCCTCTGAGGATGAGAAGCCTGGAAATTCCTGTAAGAAGCCCAGAATGGATTGGGCAGACCCCGGTGAAGTTGTTTTAAGTCCAGTGAGTGAACGTAGTTACCCTCAGAATGTCTTCTCTCCTGACACCAATGCTTTATTAGGCATTCCCGCAGACGTAAACAGATTCAAGGAGTTGCAGTTCCAGATGGAAGGCAAAAACGGCTGAAGAGGAAGTGGCGTGTTTGTCGTCATGTAAATAACACAGTCATGTTATGGCTCCCCAAGCTGGTTGGGGCATTGCATCCCTGAATGTCAGGCAAATTAGATCCAAATTCAGTAGGGCAATCGTTCTAGATTATATTAAACAGATGAATGCTCACATCTTTTGTCTTCAGGAATGTGGGATTGTGGACGCTCCAAGCGATAAGGACTGGCCTTACAGACAGCATGTATGGTCTGGCTCATGTGTTAATAGGAATGATGGTGTAGTGATATTAATGGGTAACAGGGAGATTAGTTTAGATAGCTACACGGTGGTAGAGGTGGGTAGATGTATAATTGCACGTTAGTTATAGGGGGTGGCGGGCTAGAATTATTAATGTGTACTGTCCATCAGGACACGACAGGAAAAGGGAGCGTCTGGCTCTTTTGGAAAAATTAAGTTTGTTTCTTCTGGGCAAAATGCCTACAGTTTTAGTTGGAGACTGTAATTGCACCACAGAAGGGAATTGTGACATAACTGGTAAAAAGTTATCCAATCTTATTTCTGATTTTTCCCTTCTAGATGCTGCTGCTCTGAAATTTGGCATCCCACCACCGCCAACGTACCATGCTGATAGGGGTGGTATTGCATCCAGGATAGATAAAATGTTGTTTTCCAAAAATATGTTGTGTATGAATTTTGAACAAAATGCTTTACCTTTTTCTGATCATGTATGTTTGAGAGGTGTGTTTAGTGCGATTGATGACCGTGTGTATGGGGGTGGGGTTTGGAAGCTGAATGTAAGATTGTTAGAAGATGAGGATGTGATGAATGAATTAAAAATAAAGTATAAAGAGTGGAGAGTATGTAAGAGGGATTTTGCGTGTGTACTGGAATGGTGGGACTGGGTTAAGGTGTGTTGCAAAAAATTCTTCAAAAAGTGGGGCTATAAAAAAGCTGCTATTTATCGGAGTAGATTTAATGATTTAAACAGGCGCTTAGACTGGTTAAGGAAGTGTGGAGAAAGTGGCATGGATGTGTCTGATCTGCTGGCTGAGACAAAGATGTGACTTAAAGAGTGTTATGGATGAAAAAAAGAAAGAAATCATCTATCGCACCAAAATAGAACATCTTGAGAAAGATGAAAAGTGCACGAGGTTCTTTTTTAAGAAAATGAATGGGAGAAAGGCTGATATGGATAAAATCTTGGATAGGAATGGTTTGTGTGTGTCAGGTGACAATGTGATAAAGGAGGTGAATAGGTTCTATAGCAAGTTATATGATAAAAAATGGATTGATTCTGGTCTTGTTTCAGAAGTGCTGAATGGGTTAGAGAACAAGTTGGATAGTGGAGAATGTGGTATTTTGAATGAGGACGTAATTATGGAAGAAGTAGAAAATGTGATGAAGAGTGCTAAGAAGATTAAGACTCCAGGTAAAGACGGATTGCCGGTAGAATTCTATGTGAAGGCGTGGGATGTTCTGGGTGCTGATTTGACTGAAATATGTAAGTATATGTGGGAGAGTGGTAAGTTGTGTGAATCAATGAAAGGGGGTGGTTGTGCTTGTGCATAAGAAAGGTGAGAGAAAGTGTTTAGAGAATTGGAGACCTACAACATTGCTGAACGCAGATTACAAAATCTATAGCAAATTGTTGGCGAATGGTATGCGTGAGGTGATTGGTAGTGTTGTGGATGAGGATCAAGTGTGTGCTGTGCCTGGAAGAAGTATGAGTGATAACTTATTGTTATTAAGGGATTTGATTGGAGACTGCATGGGAAGGAAACGGAAGTGTATGGTTCTGTCAACTGATTTTGAGAAAGCGTTCGATAGGGTCTCACATGTGTTTTTGTTTAAAGTTCTGGATAGAATGGGATTTCCTCAAAAATTTGTGAATGGGATAATGTCTTTGTATGATTGTGTGTCAAGTGAGTTTCTTGTTAATGGGTGGTTGAGTGAGAAAGTGAATATTAAGTCTGGTGTAAGGCAGGGGTGTCCCATGTCCCCTTGTCTTGTTTGTATGTGTGATTGAACCTTTGTTGTGCTTGGTGAGACGTGATGAAATGATGCGAGGTTTGTTGGTACCTGGGAGTGATGGGAAGCATGTGAAAGTTCTTGGATATATGGATGATGTTGTGGCTGTGAGTGAAAGTGTTGCGTCTATGAGTAGGGTTAAGTTGCTTCTGGAGTTTTTCTGTGGTGCATCTGGATTTAGAGTGAATTGGAATAAATGTAGTTTTAAATGTTTTGGGGATGACAGGGTTAAAATGGAGGGGGTAAAGTGTGAGGAGGGTGCTATCAAAGTGCTGGGAGTATTATTTAATAAGGACTTGGAAGGTAAGGAGAGCTGGGAGGAGTGTGGATTGCGCATAGAGCGTAAGTTAAATTTTTGGCGACTGAGAGACTTGACCTTGAGTGGTAAGATTTTGGTCATAAAAGCGGTGATTCTTCCGATTTTGCTTTTTATTGCAACAGTTTTTCCACCATCATGTAGGAAAATAAAAAGAGTGGAAAAGTTAGTTTTTACTTTTTTCTGGAGCAGTAAAATAGAGAAACTTAAGAGAGAGAGTCTTTTCAAGGCATGTCACCATGGTGGCATGGCCTTTGCAAACATTGAGATTTTCTGGGGCTTCAGTATATCAAAACTGTTGTTATTTTGCTGAATAAAGGAAATAAGGGAGCGTATATGGCAAGTTATTCTGCTGGTTGGATGTTATATGGCTTATGTTGGAGAAAGAGGGATGCTAGAGTGCCTGTTGCTTTCAAGTGTCCGTTCTGGTATGAGGTGATTGAGAAGTTTGTGAGGAAGCATGATTTGTTGAGTGTGCCGATGAATGATTTTAGAATGGCTAAGAATGTGATGAAAATAAAACGTAAGAATGATGTGGAATGTAATATTGTGGGGTTGAGAGGGAATGAAGTTTCGGTTGCATGGAAGAGTTTGGAAACGCACGGGATGTCTAATAGACAAAGGGATATTGTATGGATGTCCTTGCACAATATTTAACCTGTGCGACAGGTTCAGAAGAGACAAGGTCTGACCAGAACTGATGTGTGCCCGAGGGAAGGATGTGGTGGATGTGAGACTGTGTGGCATACTATGTGGGACTGTGATTACGCGTGCAGTGTGTGGAAGTGTGTAGGTGGGTTGTGTAAGGAGTTAGCAGGTGTGAGTTTTATTGACTGGCGTGTTGAGATGTTTGGAATTGGTGCATGTGGTCATGTGAAAAATAGAATCCTATGGTTAATTATGACTTGTGTGATGCAGAGTTTGTGGGATGTGAGGAATTTAGAAATTTTCAAAGAGAAGCATGTATCTGTGAATAAGTGTGTCGGGCTGATCCTTTCTAGATTATTCTTGATTTATAAATTAGACAGCGAAGGCGGTGGTGATTCTGATGCAGAGGGTGTCTGGAAATTTAAAAAATGGCAGCACCTGATCAAATATCAGTGAATTTTAGTGATGTTTATTGATGTTCAGGATGTCTTTTGTGTATACCCTTGGTTTGTTATACTAAAATAAATATGAACCATGATGATGAGAGTTGAAACAACGACGTTTAAGTTGATGAGCTTATATTGAGTTGTTTATAACTAACCTGAATGGTTTTTAAAAAAAAAAAAAAGAAACAGCTGTCTGTGGATGGATATCATGTTTTGGCATAGGTGGTTTCCTTCATTGGTGACTGCCCTTCCCGGGGAAAAACCTGGCTAGTCATTGCTTGCGTTGAGAAACATGTGATGGTGTCTCCGCGGCTTGTGTTTTGCATATTTTTACATATTTCCCATAAGGGATGGGGGCATTGCTTTAGAATCACTGCGTTGAGAGACATTTGATGGTGTCTCCGCAGTGTTGGATGTTGATCTCCATGAGTTCATTCATCCTCATTTTTCACAGTCTTCTACTAGGCATTGCTCCTACTAGCCAGTTTCCTACTCCACACTGATGAGATGCGGAGTGTCCTGAATACCTTGAGTGTTGTCTCTTGGCCTTCCGGCATCGCCACGTCGGTGGCTTAAGCCGGTCGCTGCTTTTGGGAGATAGCTAGGAGGTTTTGGGGAGGAGACCCTTGGAGTTGTGGACGATGGGAGTCCGACTTCAATTCTCTTGGACCGGTGATAGCCGGGTCAAAAATGGATTCAGGATTGACATCGCTGAAAATAAGAAGTTGCATTTTTCCATGGGATATTTGGTCAACATGGTGTTTTATGACATCCTGAAGATTCGGAAGTCCGATATAATATGCCTGCAGGAGTTTAGGAGAGAAGGCAGGTATGTATTGGTGCTATCTTCTATGGCGGCTTGCCAGAATTTGTTTACTGCCCTGAAAAATGGAGTGGCAAATCCTTTGCTGGAAGGTCTTACCTTTACTGTGCTGTACTCTGAGGGAGATATCCCACTTGTAGCTTTCATGCACATCCCTTTTGTTTCCCTGGAGGACATTGCTTTATTTTTGAAAAGACATTGCATTTATGTTCAGTACTCCCACAGGGTCCTGAATGGAAAAGGGCTCTGGACTGGGAAGTACAAATTTTTTGTGAGATTTGGGATGGATCCCCAAGGCCCGGGAGGTATCCATTACCTCCCTCTTAATTTTTCAATTGGGAAAAATACTGTTTTTTTGTTCTTTCCAGATGCCCCGATGTATTGCAGGAGGTGTAAAAATTTCGGGCATACCCAGGATAGTTGCAAGGTGATGCCAACTTGCAGGAATTGCAATGCTTCTGGCCATATGGCAAAGACTGCACAAATCCTGCTATGTGTAATGCTTGTGGTGAGGAGGGCCATAAGTATCGGGAAGGTAAGGCCAGGATCAGTCCTAGGTCTTACGCTGAGGTCTCAGGTGGGGCAGCTGCACCCCCTGCTGCTGTTGTTGACATTCCACAGGTTTCAGACTCAGAACTTATTGAGGAACCTGAAATCATGGATGCACATGAGGAGGCCCTGCCCCAAACGGAGTCTCCCAGCCCAGAGGTGGCAGTTTTGGAAGCTACTGATGTTGAATGTGAGCTCCCTCTTCAGTCTGATGTCTGTGGGGAGGGGGAGTTGGAGAGTACTCTTGGCAATACCCCCAGTGTATCTTGGTTTGCTACTGAGGAGGAGTTGGCCCGTTGTGGAGATCAAGGTGACTTCACTCTTGCGAGGTCCTCTGAGGATGAGGAGCCTGGAAATTCCTGTAAGAAGCTCAGAACGGATTGGGCAGACCCCGGTGAAGCTGGTTTAAGTCCGGCGAGTGAACGTAGTTACCCTCAGAATGTCTTCTCTCCTGACACCAATGCTTTTTTAGGCATTCCCGCAGACGTAAACAGATTCATAGAGTTGCAGTTCCAGATGGAAGACGAAAACAGCTGAAGAGGAAGTGGCGTGTTTGTCGTCATGTAAATATCACAGTCATGTTATGGCTCCCCAAGCTGGTTGGGGCTTTGCGTCCCTGAATGTCAGGCAAATTAGATCCAAATTCAGGAGGGCAATCGTTCTAGATTATATTAAACAGATGAATGCTCACATCTTTTGTCTTCAGGAATGTGGGATTGTGGACGCTCCAAGCGATAAGGACTGGCCTTACGGACAGCATGTATGGTCTGGCTCATGTGTTAATAGGAATGATGGTGTAGGGATATTAATGGGTAACAGGGAGATTAGTTTAGATAGCTACACGGTGGTAGAGGTGGGTAGATGTATAATTGCACATGTTAGCTATAGGTGATGGCGGGCTAGAATTATTAATGTGTACTGTCCATCAGGACACGACAGGAAAAGGGAGCGTCTGGCTCTTTTGGAAAAATTAAGTTTGTTTCTTCTGGGCAAAATGCCTACAGTTTTAGTTGGAGACTGTAATTGCACCACAGAAGGGAATTGTGACATAACTGGTAAAAAGTTATCCAATCTTATTTCTGATTTTTCCCTTCTAGATGCTGCTGCTCTGAAATTTGGCATCCCACCACCGCCAAATTACCATGCTGATAGGGATGGTATTGCATCCAGGATAGATAAAATGTTGTTTTCCAAAAATATGTTGTGTATGAATTTTGAACACAGTGCTGTACCTTTTTTCTGATCATGAGTGTTTGAGTGGTGTGTTTAGTGCGATTGATGACCGTGTGTATGGGGGTGGGGTTTGGAAGCTGAATGTAAGATTGTTAGACTATGAGGATGTGATGAATGAATTAAAAATAAAGTATAAAGAGTGGAGAGTATGAAAGAGGGATTTTGCGTGTGTACTGGAATGGTGGGACTGGGTTAAGGTGTGTTGCAAAAAATTCTTCTAAAAGTGGGGCTATAAAAAAGCTGCTATTTATCGGAGTAGATTTAATGATTTAAACAGGTGCTTAGACTGGTTAAGGAAGTGTGGAGAAAGTGGCATGGATGTGTCTGATCTGCTGGCTGAGACAAAGAGTGAATTAAAGAGTGTTATGGATGAAAAAGGGAAAGAAATCATCTATCGCACCAAAATAGAACATCTTGAGAAAGATGAAAAGTGCACAAGGTTCTTTTTTAAGAAAATGAATGGGAGAAAGGCTGATATGGATAAAATCCTGGATAGGAACGGTTTGTGTGTGTCAGGTGAGAATGTGGTAAAGGAGGTGAATAGGTTCTATAGCAAGTTATATGATAAAAAATGGATTGATTCTGGTCTTGTTTCAGAAGTGCTGAATGGGTTAGAGAACAAGTTGGATAGTGGAGAATGTGGTATTTTGAATGAGGACGTAATTATGGAAGAAGTAGAAAATGTGATGAAGAGTGCTAAAAAGAATAAGACTCCAGGTAAAGACGGATTGCCGGTAGAATTCTATGTGAAGGCGTGGGATTTTCTGGGTGCTGATTTGACTGAGATATGTAAGTATATGTGGGAGAGTGGTAAGTTGTGTGAATCAATGAAAGAGGGGGTGGTTGTGCTTGTGCATAAGAAAGGTGAGAGAAAGTGTTTAGAGAATTGGAGACCTATAACATTGCTGAACGCAGATTACAAAATCTATAGCAAATTGTTGGCGAATCGTATGCGTGAGGTGATTGGTAGTGTTATGGATGAGGATCAAGTGTGTGCTGTGCCTGGAAGAAGTATGAGTGATAACTTATTGTTATTAAGGAACTTGATTGGAGACTGCATGGGAAGGAAACGGAAGTGTATGGTTCTGTCAATTGATTTTGAGAAAGCGTTTGATAGGGTCTCGCATGTGTTTTTGTTTAAAGTTCTGGATAGAATGGGATTTCCTCAAAAATTTGTGAATGGGATAATGTCTTTGTATGATTGTGTGTCAAGTGAGTTTCTTGTTAATGGGTGGTTGAGTGAGAAAGTGAATATTAAGTCTGGTGTAAGGCAGGGGTGTCCCATGTCCCCTTGTCTTGTTTGTATGTGTGATTGAACCTTTGTTGTGCTTGGTGAGATGTGATAAAATGATGCGAGGTTTGTTGGTACCTGGGAGTGGTGGGAAGCATGTGAAAGTTCTTGGATATATGGATGATGTTGTGGCTGTGAGTGAAAGTGTTGCGTCTATGAGTAGGGTTAAGTTGCTTCTGGAGTTTTTCTGTGGTGCATCTGGATTTAGAGTGAATTGGAATAAATGTTTTAAATGTTTTGGGGATTGCACATAGAGCGTAAGTTAAATTTTTGGCGACTGAGAGACTCGACCTTGAGTGGTAAGATTTTGGTCATAAAAGCGGTGATTCTTCCGATTTTGCTTTTTATTGCAACAGTTTTTCCACCATCATGTAGGAAAATAAAAAGAGTGGAAAAGTTAGTTTTTACTTTTTTCTGGAGCAGTAAAATAGAGAAACTTAAGAGAGAGAGTCTTTTCAAGGCATGTCACCATGGTGAATGGCCTTTTCAAACATTGAGATTTTTCTGGGGCTTCAGTATATCAAAACTGTTGTTATTTTGCTGAATAAAGGAAATAAGGGAGCGTATATGGCAAGTTATTCTGCTGGTTGGATGTTATATGGCTTATGTTGGAGAAAGAGGGATGCTAGAGTGCCTGTTGCTTTCAAGTGTCCGGTCTGGTATGAGGTGATTGAGAAGTTTGTGAGGAATCATGATTTGTTGAGTGTGCCGATGAATGATTTTAGAATGGCTAAGAATGTGATGAAAATAATACGTAAGAATGATGTGGAATGTAATATTGTGGGGTTGAGAGGGAATGAAGTTTCGGTTGCATGGAAGAGTTTGGAAACGCACGGGATGTCTAATAGACAAAGGGATATTGTATGGATGTCCTTGCACAATATTTAACCTGTGCGACAGGTTCAGAAGAGACGAGGTCTGACCAGAACTGATGTGTGCCCGAGGGAAGGATGTGGTGGATGTGAGACTGTGTGGCATACTATGTGGGACTGTGATTACGCGTGCAGTGTGTGGAAGTGTGTAGATGGGTTGTGTAAGGAGTTAGCAGGTGTAAGTTTTATTGACTGGCGTGTTGCGATGTTTGGAATTGGTGTATGTGGTCATGTGAAAAATAGAATCCTATGGTTAATTATGACTTGTGTGATGCAGAGTTTGTGGGATGTGAGGAATTTAGGAATTTTCAAAGAGAAGCATGTATCTGTGAATAAGTGTGTCGGGCTGATCCTTTCTAGATTATTCTTGATTTATAAATTAGACAGCGAAGGCGGTGGTGGTTCTGATGCAGAGGGTGTCTGGAAATTTAAAAAATGGCAGCACCTGATCAAATATCAGTGAATTTTAGTGATGTTTATTGATGTTCAGGATGTCTTTTGTGTATACCCTTGGTTTGTTATACCAAAATAAATATGAACCATGATGATGAGAGTTGAAACAACGATGTTTAAGTTGATGAGCTTATATTGAGTTGTTTATAACTAACCTGAATGGTTTAAAAAAAAAAGAAAAAAAAGAAACAGCTGTCTGTGCATGGATACCATATTTTGGCATAGGTGGTTTCCTTCATAGGAGACTGCCCTTCCCGGGGTTGTTCCTTCCCGGGGAAAGACCTGGCTAGTCATTGTTTGCGTTGAGGAACATGTGATGGTGTCTCCGCGGCTTGTGTTTTGCATATTTTTACATATTTCCCATAAAGGATGGGGGCATTGCTCTAGAATCACTGCGTTGAGAAACATGTGATGGTGTCTCCGCAGTGTTGGATGTTGATCTCCATGAGTTCATTCATCCTCATTTTTCACAGTCTTCTACTAGGCATTGCTCCTACTGGCCAGTTTCCTACTCCACACTGATGAGGGGCAATACCCCGAAACAGCTGTCTGTGGATGGATACCATGTTTTGGCATAGGTGGTTTCCTTCATTGGAGACTGCCCTTCCTGTGGTTGTTCCTTCCCGGGGAAAGACCTGGCTGGTCATTGCTTGCATTGAGAAACATGTGATGGTGTCTCTGCGGCTTGTGTTTTGCATATTTTTACATATTTCCCATAAGGGATGGGGGCATTGCTCTAGAATCACTGCGTTGAGAAACATGTGATGGTGTCTCCGCAGTGTTGGATGTTGATCTCCATGAGTTCATTCATCTTCATTTTTCACAGTCTTCTACTAGGCATTGCTCCTACTGGCCAGTTTCCTACTCCACACTGATGAGGGGCAATACCCCGAAACAGCTGTCTGTGGATGGATACCATGTTTCGGCATAGGTGGTTTCCTTCATTGGAGACTGCCCTTCCCGGGGAAAGACCTGGCTAGTCATTGCTTGCGTTGAGAAACATGTGATGGTGTCTCCGCAGCTTGTGTTTTGCATATTTTTACATATTTCCCATAAGGGATGGGGGCATTGCTCTAGAATCACTCTGTTGAGAAACATGTGATGGTGTCTCCACAGTGTTGGATGTTGATCTCCATGAGTTCATTCATCCTCATTTTTCACAGTCTTCTACTAGGCATTGCTCCTACTGGCCAGTTTCATACTCCACTCTGATGACGGGCAATACCCCGAAACAGCTGTCTGTAGATGGATACCATGTTTTGGCATAGGTGGTTTCTTTCATTGGAGACTGCTCTTCCCGTGGTTGTTCCTTCCCGGGGAAAGACCTGGCTAGTCATTGCTTGCATTGTGAAACATGTGATGGTGTCTCCGCGGCTTGTGTTTTGCATATTTTTACATATTTCCCATAAGGGATGGGGGCATTGCTCTAGATTCACTGCATTGAGAAACATGTGATGGTGTCTCCGCAGTGTTGGATGTTGATCTCCATGAGTTCATTCATCCTCATTTTTATAGTCTGGATGTACCTGCTCTGGCTGTAGTGGAGAGGTGGGGTTGAGGCATCAGCCAGCTGCCATTGCTAACTGCTGTGCCCACTGCTAAAGAGAAATTAATATTCACTGCATTTTACACCCATGGGCATGGAGGGCAATAAATATTCATTTCTCTTTAGCATCCTAGTATGCATGGCCCCATCCTTATACTGGTATGTGTTATGAATGGGTCACCGAGGAGAAAAAACAAAACAAGCTAAGCCACAGAAAACCAGAGAGGTTGGTAACTATGCAGATTGCAGATCCCTGATCTTACCACACAACTAGCAGTAGCCGTGGAGCATGCCTAAGATGTTCCTAGACGCCTCGTCACGGCCGGAGGGCTAAATAAGCCTAAAGCAAGAAAAGGGAAAACAAACTGCCCCAGAGCAGACCCCAAATGAATAGATAGCCCCCACACATGTATTGACGGTGAAACAAGATGAAGGCACAAACACAGGCAGGAAAATAGGGTGAGCAAATGATGGGGCCCAAACTAACTAGACAGGAAAGGAAAGGAAAGACACTGTCTGCAAACTGCAAAAAACCCTACAAAAATAATGTCCAACACTTCTGATAGCAAAATTAGCTTTGAAGTCACTAGACTTCTCCCACTATATCAGCACTCTGAAATATTCTGAGACAGAGCAAAAAGAGACCGAACTAGTAAGGGACAAAAAGCCAATTGGCAAAATACTAATAAATAAGAGTGGAAATTCAGCTCAGCCCCCAGCCGGGGCTGGCAGACCACACAAAAAACTGAATAGACCAACAAAAACAAGTGTGAACATTAGCAGAAAAACTTAGCTTTAGATGACTGGAACCGAGCTGAAAGCCAAGAGCTGACAAGCCAGAAGGAATCACCAGCACCTGAATAGGGGGTCGGCTGTCTTAAATCCAATCTGAGAATCCTGAGATCCAATCGTCATCGTCATTCTCAGGTGGCAGATCTCCACCAATCAAACCAGCCGCACCACCTCCCGTCACCACCAGAGGGAGCCCAGAAGGGGAACTCACAACTGGTGAACCAGAGAATGAACTCATAACAGGTATGATTGGCCACCACCCCCATCCTGGTATGCATGGCCCCATCAGAAAACATTAAAAAACCCAACCATTACACTTACCTTTCCAGCGCTCCCTCGTAGCATCTTGTTCCGATGCCAGTAGCTTCTTTATGCTTTTAAGCAGTGCATGGCAGGGACATCATGCACTGCTTGCAAGCCGAAGGACAGCTGCCGGAATACTCACTGCTCTGCACACCGGGACTGTGTGCGCAGAGAGCAGTGAGTATTCATTGCTCTTCAGTAGCATGCACAGTGTTAGCCGCCGGCTTCCTGCAGCTGCCGGCATTCACGTGTGCCACTACTTAAGAGAAATGAATATTCACCGCATTCCACTCCCATGGGCATGGAATTTGTTGAATATTCATTCCCTTTTTTAATGTTTTCTGATGGAGCCATGCATACCAGGATGGGGGTGGAGGCCAATCATACCAGGATAAGGATGAGGTCATGCATACCAGGACTGGGATGAGGGCCAATTATACCAGGATAGGGATGGGGCCATGCATACTAAGACAAGATGGGGACCCTGAATACCAGGATAGGTATGAGGGTGATCATTCCTGCCAGGATAGTGCTGAGGGGGACCATTCCTACCAGGATAGGGATGAGGGGGCCATGCCTACCAGGCTGGAGATAAGGGGGACATTCATATCAGGCTAGGGATGAGGAGGCATGCATACCAGGATGTTGATGTTGGCCATGCATAACAGGATAGGGATTAGGGGGCCATGCACACCAGGATAGGGATGAAGGAGCCATGCATACCAGAATAGGGATGAGGGTGCCATGTGTATCAGGATGGGGATGAGGAGGCCATATATACCAGGATAGGGGATATTAAGTACAGAATTGACCACATTTTTGCTTCAATTTTTTTCCTAATCTCGTCCTCTAAAGCCTGTGTCTTATGGTCCTGTGTGTCTTATGGTCTGAAAAACACGGTAGTTTGATGTTGGACCCTGTTCAGATGAAAAATAGAATTATGCGTCAGGTAATCTGTTAGGGCGTTCAGATATCATGTCTCTTAATTCTTCTGTACGTGTATAACTGTTGGAGATGATATGTTTAACTTGTATGTATAGTGAATATGGTACATGGGGACTTGCGAGAAATGTCTCTCTCTGCTGAATGATCATTCAACCAACAGCTATATATGTGTATGGAGGACTTTTTTTTACAGTAAGTGGTTTGCTAATAAATTTGCTGAATAAATAATAAATGTTTTGACCTGACAAGTCTTTCAAACTTAGGATTCATTTAAAATGTTGTGGTGTATTACAGTTAAACATTACTGATTATGATCATCTAACCTGTCTGCGTTTGCCAAGTGCTGCTACATCTTTTATGTTAGCTTTTGCATTGCAGTTGCAGCAAATTTGCACCTGCACATTTATTTTACTTTGTTGAGATTTGTTAATTGATTTTGATTTGCACTGTACATTTGGAGGTGGTGATTCCCTTTATTTTGGTCAGGCAATCTTAGTTTCAACCTACCATTATTTCATTTCCTACACATACAGTGGGGCAAAAAAGTATTTAGTCAGTCAGCAATAGTGCAAGTTCCACCACTTAAAAAGATGAGAGGCGTCTGTAATTTACATCATAGGTAGACCTCAACTATGGGAGACAAACTGAGAAAAAAATATCCAGAAAATCACATTGTCTGTTTTTTTTCATTTTATTTGCATATTATGGTGGAAAACAAGTATTTGGTAAGAAACAAGCAATCAAGATTTCTGGCTCTCACAGACCTGTAACTTCTTCTTTAAGAGTCTCCTCTTTCCTCCACTCATTACCTGTAGTAATGGCACCTGTTTAAACTTGTTATCAGTATAAAAAGACACCTGTGCACACCCTCAAACAGTCTGACTCCAAACTCCACTATGGTGAGGACCAAAGAGCTGTCAAAGGACACCAGAAACAAAATTGTAGCCCTGCACCAGGCTGGGAAGACTGAATCTGCAATAGCCAACCAGCTTGGAGTGAAGAAATCAACTGTGGGAGCAATAATTAGAAAATGGAAGACATACAAGACCACTGATAATCTCCCTCGATCTGGTGCTCCACGCAAAATCCCACCCCGTGGGGTCAGAATGATCACAAGAACGGTGAGCAAAAATCCCAGAACCACACGCGGAGACCTAGTGAATGAACTGCAGAGAGCTGGGACCAATGTAACAAGGCCTACCATAAGTAACACACTACGCCACCATGGACTCAGATCCTGCAGTGCCAGACGTGTCCCACTGCTTAAGCCTGTACATGTCCGGGCCCGTCTGAAGTTTGCTAGAGAGCATTTGGATGATCCAGAGGAGTTTTGGGAGAATGTCCTATGGTCTGATGAAACCAAACTGGAACTGTTTGGTAGAAACACAACTTGTCGTGTTTCGAGGAAAAAGAATACTGAGTTGCATCCATCAAACACCATACCTACTGTAAAGCATGGTGGTGGAAACATCATGCTTTGGGGCTGTTTCTCTGCAAAGGGGCCAGGACGACTGATCCGGGTACATGAAAGAATGAATGGGGCCTTGTATCGTGAGATTTTGAGTGCAAACCTCCTTCCATCAGCAAGGGCATTGAAGATGAAACGTGGCTGGGTCTTTGAACATGACAATGATCCAAAGCACACCGCCAGGGCAACGAAGGAGTGGCTTCGTAAGAAGCATTTCAAGGTCCTGGAGTGGCCTAGCCAGTCTCCAGATCTCAACCCTATAGAAAACCTTTGGAGGGAGTTGAAAGTCCGTGTTGCCAAGCGAAAAGCCAAAAACATCACTGCTCTAGAGGAGATCTGCATGGAGGAATGGGCCAACATACCAACAACAGTGTGTGGCAACCTTGTGAAGACTTACAGAAAACGTTTGACCTCTGTCATTGCCAACAAAGGATATATCACAAAGTATTGAGATGAAATTTTGTTTCTGACCAAATACTTATTTTCCACCATAATATGCAAATAAAATGAAAAAAAAACAGACAATGTGATTTTCTGGATTTTTTTTTCTCAGTTTGTCTCCCATAGTTGAGGTCTACCTATGATGTAAATTACAGACGCCTCTCATCTTTTTAAGTGGTGGAACTTGCACTATTGCTGACTAACTAAATACTTTTTTGCCCCACTGTAACTATAGTATAATAGCGTCAGAGAAGCTACGGGGCAATGGCTCTCTTCACGGCTCCTTTAGTCCAGTCAAAATACGGTTTGACCCAGAACAAATTCCAAGAAACCTTTTAATTTTTTTTTTTATTACTATTATATGTGGGGAACAACATATTAAAAGTTTTCCAAAAATTGATCACCACAAAGGTCCTAACTATGATGTCATAAGACAATGACAGCCATCGCACTAAAAATAACGAATATTTCTCTATTTCAAAGCTGTAGCTTTAGGTTACAGAAGAGTTTGCATTTTGTATACTATATATTTTCATATAACAATTTTTATACAAAGTTTTATACTAACTACATGGACAGGCGAGGTTATGACGTCATCAATGACGTCATGACATATATGTACATTTCTAGAAATTATAGAATTAATACACAGTGCATTTTAAGACCTACTTCATCACTGAATAAGCGTGTCAGGTCAATAGTCACTATTTTCATCATCAGACACTGCTTCCTCACTCATATTGTCACAATGCCCTTCTTGACATGGTCCGCATACCCGTGAACAGGTAAGTCCGTGTCTTTTGCAAGTGCACCGAAGTGTACTACAACCACAAGAACAATTGCAGTGAATTATTTTCAGAAGTGTTTCTGGCGCGGGTGAAGTATCCATCATCACTGGAACTAGACTGTTGTTCTGCAATACCCATCCCCATTCATTAATGTCCATGGCTTCACCATTGTCCATCCAAAGAATCACTTGGAGGTAACTCCGAAGGCCATGATACATCGTTGCAGAGGAGGTCGGTGGCAGTCGTTCAGGTGTAACAAAGATTTTGGCTGAACCAACTTTTTTGCAGAGAGTAGAATACCTCATTGCAGACAGATTGTCTCCAGGCTTGCCCCCGAACAATGCCACCATCGCTTTACACCCAGCTTCTTCAATCTCAGCTCTGTTTTTGATAGGTGTGGAAAAGATTTTAGCACAGCTATTTAAGACCGAGTCTCCCTTCAAAACCTTGTGTAGACCGAGTTTTTTTCCGATTCCAAAAACCGCGGAAGTGGTATCGCAACCCGTGAATGCATGAAGGAACAGAAGACTACTGCAGACATGTTTTCCCAGGAACTTCTTCATAACCTTAATGTCGTATTCTGTTGCAGGACTCCCTTTATCCGAGTAGAAATAAAGCTTGTTGCCATCGCTGGTTGACGCGTGATGAAGTAACAACACCAAAAGATCTGTATCTTCACCAATGAGACTAGTACTTTTGTTGGATGACATTGACACTGCTGCCTTAACAATCTCCACATCTGCATCCCCCTCTGATTGTATTACCTGGCAACCTCTGTCATTCATGCGCTGTGAAAAGAGATTTGTCATGATCCAGGACGGGATTTCGCTTTGACCGGTCCTGGTTAGACTATGGGTTAATTGTGCTGCCTCTCTCTGGCAGAAGGAGGCTATTTAGTGCTCACTGGACCTGGGTCCGGTGTCAGTTATACTCCTGCCCTCGGCTGAGTTAAGTGACCTCTTGTATACGTGTGCCTTGTGCCTGATAACTTGTTGCCTGCTTGGTTGTGATCTGGTTCTGTCCCTGTTACGAGTTCTGCCTGACCCTCTTGTACTGTGCTACCTCTCGTGTATGACTCTCTGCTTGTGACCCGACTTCTCTCTGCTCGTCCCCTTGGTACCACGTTGCCCTCTTGTGTATGACCTTTGGCTTTGTCTGACTACCCGTCTGTTTGTCCCTCCTGTACCTCGTTTGCCCGTACTGTTGTGACCTCCGTTTTGCCTGACTCTGAGTTGTTGTATGGTGTCCTGTCATATCTGAAAGCAGGACGCTAAGCCCTGCCCCCTTGCAGTCACATGACCATAGGTCCTGTGCCAGCTTGCTCATTTTCAGTGTCCGCAGGTCCCGTGCCTCTTTACTTTCCAGCGCTGACTGGACCCTGACACTATTAGCTTGAAGCACGCCTGGTCACCGCTGCTGCCTGCTCCCCAGGTAACTTTTAGCACTGCTTCTGTACTCAGGACACGCGCACTGGCTCTATGAGCAAGTGTAGTGCGGTGTCTCTGACAAGATTGATAAGAGACTGTTTGTTCTCCACATTCGAAAGGAAGTCCTCCTTTTTCCTGACAAATTTCGTTCCTTCAGCAATGTTCACTTTGTTACTTGTTCGTTTTTTGCCCCGTCGCTGATGGGTAATGTCCTTAGTGTTTGGTCATCCAATGTAACCATCAAATACTATCGTAGCCTTACCATAGTGCTTTAGTGTGAAAGATGCATAGTCTTCAGTGATTGAACAATATGTCTTTCCTTCTAACCACTTCAGTCGATGGAGAAGAGAACCTCCGTCAAGAACATAATGTTCCAATTCTGGTACATCCATGAGTACTGCGTCATCTGAACTCTGTTCTTTTATAGCAGCCATCAGTTGTGCTTTGTTTGGTTTGCGTAAGAGATGTTTTGCCTCAAAGAGGGATGGTGGGTATGATGAAAGTTCATAGGCCATCACCTCATCAAGGGAAAGATCAGCAGTTTGAGACACCACAAGAAACCTTTGGAACAAAAGAGCGGGGTCTATTGTTTTGTCCTTAACAACGTCAATAGCCTTACTGTATGCCAGGGTCTTGGCTTTCATTGATCGCTTGTACTTAACTGAAAACAGTGATTGACCCTCCATTGTTGCCACTATTTCTCAGCCAATGGTGAACAGATTATGGACATTCACATCCTTATTTGCATTGACACCGGTGACAATGTTGCGAAGAGACAATTCATCAGAGAAAGGTGAAAAGGTCTCGAGTTTATCTGCAATTTTCTCCAGGTCTTCACGATCTCTTCTCGTCCTTGACGTTCTTGCCTCCTTGTGTTGTTCACTGGTGACAAAGCTCTGGCGAGTGAAACCCTGCATTGCATCACTGTAGGAAGAGGACACTGGCAGAGACAGAGTCCACAAGGCCCTCTGATTTTCGGACATTCCACTTCCTCTGGTGAGTCCTCCTGCAGTTTTTAGGGAGCGCATCAGAGCTTGCTCAATGGCTAGGTCGCAATCCAGGCCTGCCCAGTACTGATCAGTCCGCCTTACAACATGCAAGCCATTCATAAATCTATGGAAGACTGATGGCATATCATCTTCCAGAATGGTCATAGACTGGAGGTAAAGGTAGGCGGCATTCACATAGTTCCCATGCCCAGCAGCTGCAAGAATGGGCAAACATTCGGCTACAGCATGAAGGTGCATCAGCCAGGATCCTGTACGATCGGCCTCGATAAGCTCCCTTGCAATTCCAACCATCTATTGGTAATTCAGCCATAGTTTACTGGTGCGAGAGTGAGTGGATAATCCGTTTCTTTTGGTGGACAAGAGGTGGACAATTTCACTAAGGCAGGTAGAAGTGATAACCGAATTCAAGTCACTCTCCCCTGTCAGTGTCCGAGCATACAACTGCTCAAGTTCTTGCAACAGGTCTGCAAAACCGGGATGGTCGCAAAGTACTTTGTCTGCAACTTGCTGAGTAAGACACTGATCAAGGAGGAGATGGCCACGAACTGCACGCTGAACTGCCTTTCCAGTCAAGATGTGTTGCACAGCATTGTCACCATAAATTGTTCCCAAGATCTCTTTGATTCCACTCCCATCCATCAACGTTCCTATGGCACCCATAAGATTCATCAATGTGTGGAAGCTCCCGAGCATCAGGACAACATCTCGAACCGGGCTGTCTTCAGGCACCTCGTGTTTGATTTCTGACGCTTTCCAGTAGAGTGGCTGATCGAATGTAACAAATGCAGTGGATCGGTGTTTATCAGCAAGGTTGCACAGATACTCAAGAGTAGAGAAGATGCATGACTTGTCTCCGGAATACATGTCAATGATGGGCAGGAAGATTACCGAAGACTACCTCGGATGATAACAGTCTTTATGTAGCATGTGCATCATTCCATTCCAGCTCGGTGCAGGCTGTTTGAAGCATAAAGACATCTCCCACAATACATCAACACGATGGTCAATGGCGTCGAGAAATGGCAAGGGCTTGAATTTTATGTTTCGGCGAGTGTGTTTTGCGAAACGGTATTCCCTTACATCAACTCTGCTTTGTTCAACTATCTCCAAGTCCGCAGTCTTCCGTCTGAGAGCAGTGCGACTGACCTTCCTTCCTGGGGTCACAGTAGCTACCATCCCCATGCCGTGGAAAGTCCCCTTCCCATCTAACGTGATGATATTATGATCGACGTTGTCCGCAGCAAACAGCAGTGCGGTATCCAGTCTGTCTATGGTACCACCGAGTACATCCTGGCCAACAGAAGCGGCAGCGTTTTCCTCGAATCGCTGAACTTCCGAATATGATGAACAATATCCCATGGCTGAGAGACTGTCTACAAGAAATCGAGAACTGAAATGATGATGGAGCTGGACTGCTAACCCAAGCTGCAATGGAGCTACTACAGCCCTGGGACGTACAGCCTGAACAACTGATTGTTCAATGCTTGTGACCTTCCTGTGAATGTCCTTTCCAATGAAGAGGGCTCAAGCAAGCAAAGCAAACTCAGGGGGAGATAATCTAAGGCAGACTGACATTCAAGCGAAGAAGTCTTCGGATATTCATTGGTTGAAGATGGGATCTTAGACTTGATATCGCTCTTGATTAGTTTGGCCACAGTCTCTATGATGGCTCTCTTCTGGGCTTCTTCATCCATTTCCTGACTACGGAAATAGTCCCTCAGGATTATTCTGGTCTTTTCATGGAACGTTACAATGTTAGGCAACCCTTCACACTCTGCTATGAATAGCGAATCGCCATACCTCTCCTCCAACCTATACCTCAGCCATTTATTACTATAGGCAGCACTGTCTCCTTCTACAAGATATTCCGTCATTTTCTTTGCAAGATCTGTGACAGTCAGTTGCTCTTCATCGTTGTCCTTGAGAAATGCACACATTCTCAAGAACGCTTGCTCTTGGTCCATGTTCATCAGCCTCCCTACCTTCCGCGGTTTCTTTGTAGTAGATCCACCACCACGACGCATAGGAATTCCGTAATTTGTCCGAAAGTTAATGTCACATGAACAATGATACAGACAGTCTGCAGCATGTAAGTCCTACCCAAAGTACGTGATTCTCCCTTGAATGGTGATTGCCCAGTCATCATTACGCTGTTTGCAATGTGACAAGATAGCCCTTACAAATCCATCCGTTTTAACAAAGCTATAGTCATCGAAATCACTACTAGATCTTGTCTTCACCACTTCATGTCCAAAGAACAAACACTGCGTCATGCTATTATAGGATCCCGTAGACACCCGTGTACCTCTCTTGGCAGGTGAACGATGAACGGAAGTAGCTTTCTTACTCAAGTCTATTTGCTTCTTTTTTATGTAGTTCATACGACATGTCTTGTGCACCACTGCTCCAGCAGCTACCACAGTACTAACGCCCCTCTCAATACTGGCTTTATTGATCCCTTCAGCTCCTTTCGCACCAATCACCACTCTTTCTCCGTCATCTTCTACTTCATGGCTGCATAAGGGGCAAGTTTCTTGACTTTCCATCATTCTCAGCTCTGTAAAAGAAGATAAATAAATCGTTAAATAATAAATATAATAATAGTAGTAATTGTAAAAGAAATATGATATACACTGAAAGCCGAGTCGCATTTAACATTTTACAGCTTTGGCGGCCATATTCTTTGACGTCACATTTGGACCCTTTGTGGTAACCCTATCTTGGTAAACTTTTAGTATGTTTTTCCCTACATGTAATACTACAAAAAAAAACAATAAAACACTTTGTTGGAATTTGAACAAGTTTTATAGTGTGGCAGAATACATGCTGAAACAAGCATCTCCCGTTAGAATAGCATTGGTAAAAAATACTGTTATTGTGAACAGTTAAGCAAGTTGAAGATGAATTGATCTCTGAAAGACCCAAAGTTCAAAAAGACACATTTCCTTTCAAATTAAGAGACCACTTTCAAATGTTCAGTTTGTCTGATTTTTCTCTTTATAGGTATATTTTTGAGTAAAATGTAAATTGTTCTTTTAGTCTACAAACTTCTGACAAGATGTCTCCGAATTTCCAAGCAAAAAATGTTGTTTGTTTTTTTCTGAAAAGGAGAAATGGACAAAATTAAAAAAAAAAAAACAGTGCTTTCAGACCTCAAATAATGCAAAGAAAACAAGTTCATTATCATTTAGAAAAAAACAATACTAATGTTTTAACTCAGGAAGAGTTCAGAAATCAATATTTTGTGGAACAACCATGATTTTTAAAAACAGCGTTCATGCGTCTTGGCATGCTTTCCACTAGTCATTCACACCGTTTCTGGCGCCAAAATTTAAGCAGTTCTTTGTTTGATGGCTTGTGACTATCTATCATCCTCGTGATTATATTCCAGAGGTTTTCAGTGGGGTTCAGGTCTGTATAATGGG